>NC_137782.1:72763330-73395830 GCF_963455305.1 Plecotus auritus | reverse complement strand
GGAGTCTAGCCAGACGCGCACACACGGAATACCGCACCCTAGGTGCACAAATACTTGTATTTGCCCAAGTTCACTTGGTCTGCCCAGCTTCAGATCCCTGTGGGTCTGCAGCCATCCAGCCAGATCCGCGACCTGGGGATTGGGCTCCTTACCTTGGCTTCTCCCGAGGGTGGTGTTCTCCCGGACCCAGCAGGTTGCAAGTGTGGAGGAGCCACCGGGCTGGGAGAGAAGGAAAGACAGCGCCTGACCTCCCTGAGGTTTCGTCTTCAGTGCAACGTGAGCTCTGCCCTCATCAAAGATGGCCGTCCCTTTTGACGTCAGCAGCTTTTAATAGCCACCGCCTGGAGGGGCGGGGGAGCGTGTTAGGGGGAGGGCGGGGGGAGGGCCGAGCCTGGGGGTGGGAGGAGGGGAGCCGCACGGTGCCCAGCACTAGACTCAGCTCACTGTGCACTTTACTGCAAACCTTTGTATTTTAGTCTTTTTTAAACAACCGAATGGGACGATTCTTCTAAGTCCATTTTAACAGCCTGTCTCAGGACAAACACGTTTATCTCGCGACTGGTTTTCTGATATTCTTTGTATATGTGCTATTTATGTATGCGTATGTAATGTGTGTATATGATATATATGTATGTACGTATGCGATATATATGCGATTATATATAAAAAATTCCCCGTCGTGAGTTGAATCTTTGGTTGAGTCATAGAAGCGGGGGGCAGAGGAGGAGAAGAAGGCGAGGGCTGGTTGGGGGTGGGGGGTTGAGGGCGGAGGTGTGAACCTTTCAACTGCAATTTCTTTTTTCTAAAGGAGAGGGTCCAACGGGGCATTCCTGTCAACCATCACCAGCTCCAAATATGGACAGGCTACGTAGGTTGCTATTTTTATGAGTGATTTCTTTTTCTTGTTATCAAAGCAGCACCGAGGGCTTGGAGTTGGTGTTAATGTAGTCAGTAGGGGAGAGAGACTCGCGCACGCTATTTTAAAGTACGTCAGAGCAATTCTCGCTGGGCGATGTCAAATGAGTTGGGGGAAGGGGGAGGGAAGGGTAGTTAACCCCAACAGCGTGGGTTTGCTGGAGTTCAAGGATGAAGAGTTGAGAGTTGTTTGCGGAGGGCAAAATAGATGAAGCTGTTTTCGGTTGAATTTGCAATCAGAACCTGGGTTTTAATGTTGGGTTTCTTAGGAATAGTCTACAGAGGCGCGTACACGCCTTATAGAACCGTCCAGACTTCTGGGGGAATGCAGAGGGCTGCGGGTTGAAGGATCGCTGGGACGCTACAAAATTCTGATAGTTCGCTGAAACCTGGGTACTAGTAGAGACTGGCTTGGGGACCCCCAGATGCTCAAAACAGGGCGTGGGGGAGAAGTCTACTTGTGTGGTCATATGACAGATTAAAATAATAATTATAAAGCAATAATCCTAACTGCCCTTCTTTGTTGCGCCTTAGGCGCCCAGGGAGGGGGGTTATGCAAATGGTTCCCCGGTGGCAGCCTCTCGGATGAGTCACAGGTGTTTGGGAGGCTGCCGCGGGGTTCTCCAAGGGAGGGCGGGCTGGGAAGCGCGTGGGAGGTGGGGGACCTCGGCTGAGGAACTGCTTGTACTTTTCCGGGAAGGATGTGATTAGAAGTCGTGCCTTGCAGTGTTGAAACTTGGACTCTTTTAGGCAATGGAAAATCCTTGTCTCCACCCCTCCCTTCCCCATCCCCAACTCTCTCTCTCTCTCTCTCTCTCTCTCTCTCTCTCTCTCTCTCTCTCACACACACACACACACACACAGACACACACACACACTCGCTGGCTTGAAAACCAAGCTTAGCCTTTTAATTGCTCACTATAACAGAGAGGTGGTAAAAGAGGGAGAGGGAGTAGAGTGGGAGGGAAGGAGGGTGGGGCAGCAGAGGGAGAGAGACTATGAGAATAAATCTCAGGAAAGGAGGAAAGCAGAGTTGTAAAAGGGTTGGGGAGGATAAAGCGAGCAGATTTATAAAAATTTAATAAAGGATGCCTTTAATTGAAATAAATAGAAGGCATTTTTTCATAAAGATTCCCTGACCCAAAGGGTATTTGAAATATTAATGTTTTCAATAATAATTAACAAATAATGTTTGAATTTTTATTAAAACTAGATTCCTAAAACAAGGCATGCTGCTGAAATTTGTTTGCTTAAATATTCATTAAACATTTAAGATTCTTAGACAATAAAGAACAAAATCTGCAAGGTCCTTAGACACGTAATGGCTAATAAAACTCCTAGTTAAAGTTCTTTCTTTCATTATGAAGTAAACTGGGATGGGAGAAGTGGCCAATGCAATGTTACTACAACATCCTTTATAGTCAGGATTTTTTTTTCTAAAATGTGTCGCTTTTTTGACATGTGGAAGCTTGGGGGGAATAAGCCTGCAGTGGGGGAGAAATAAAACATGTTTATGGCCCTCAGATTGAAAGTTTTGTGAAGGAATGGAGGAGGTGGGGGATTTTCCAGAATTAAAAAAAAGTAACTACGTCAGTGATGTATTTTCCTCCTGCAGGCAAAAGCTGTATTGCAGCCACTGGGGAGAACTGGCTTGGTATTCTGAGTTTTTAACTGCTGATGCCCCACACTGACATCTTTAAAAATTACAGATAAGAGGAGAGAGGCTGATTCAAAGCATCACAGAAAATACTACAGGCCCTACAGGATTATCTCATGGTGGCAGCAGCATTTTGCATCCTCCTGTGCTTGTGTTAAAAATGATGCTACTTGAGAGGTTCTTTGTCTTGTTCTGGGAGAGGTAGCAGGCTAATTTGAGAAACATAAACACTGGATAAATGTAAGTCTACTAAGGATGACCAGATAGCCCTAAATCTATTTTAAATATAATGAGACTTTCCATGTAGGGTTTTCTCAATGCTTGTTTAAAAAAAACCCATAGTCGCCGAAACCGGTTTGGCTCAGTGGATAGAGCGTAGGCCTGCGGACTGAAGGGTCCTGGGTTCGATTCCGGTCAAGGGCATGTACCTTGGTTGCGGGCACATCCCCAGTGGGAGGTGTGCAGGAGGCAGCTGATCGATGTTTCTCTCTCATCGATGTTTCTGGCTCTCTATCCCTCTCCCTTCCTCTCTGTAAAATATCAATAAAATATATTTAAAAAATAAAAATAAAAAAATAAAAAAAACCCATAGTCATTATTGGCAATAGGGAACCAGCAGATTCATGTTATTCAGGATCTATAAAGCCCTAAATCCCACAGAGAAGGAAGGTGATGAAAAAGTTGCTCAGAAATGATTCAGCTGCCTGTGAGTTATTTCTACAAAGAACCAGCATACCGAGTAACTAATGCTTAGGAACTCATTTGATGAGTAATGAGAAAATCACCTGCTCTGCTGGATGGATATTTACACTATGCTAATTCAGTCTCTGAAAGCTTTTTTCTGGTATACCATGCCCCAAAGTAATATAGCTCTAGATCCAAAATATTTAACTGGTATTTCCCAGGTGAGGTTCAAGATTCACAGTTGAATCAATAACTACATCTTCATAAAGAAGAACAATAAAATATATGATTTGTAAAATATCATACGATCTTTCCAAAGTCAATTTGAAAGTAGTTTAGAAAGAGACCAACTCAGAAACACCCTCTCCAAGGTCCTCCTTTGAGGCATGCGTGGTCCCCTGTGACAATATTTCAACACTATGAGGGCATAGGACTTGGGCAGAAGAATATAAAATTTGACAGATCAGCTGTTTTGATTCCTTGGTTTGCTTTCCACATGACTTGCTTGACTCTTTCTCTTTATAGTTCTTCCATCCTTTACCCCAGTCCCCACCCCATTTATCGATAATGATCTAATAGCACCCGTCAAAAGCATAAATGCTTTAGATATAAACTCCCCAGGCTGTCTCTGTTCCCTGAAGCCTCTGAGGTAGGGACATATCTTGTGAGAGGTAGAAAGACCACCAGGAATATTGGTTTCTGTTTCTGGCTTGTTGTGTTGAGGGGGAAAAAAAAAGATGGCACACCCAGAATTTTAAATAACACTTTGTTCTTTACTAAGAACTGCATTGTAGGAAGGAAGGAGAAGAGTGCTCAACAGCCAGGTGCTTCCACATTCCTGTTCCTTAATACATCAAATTATAGGCTCTCTTTTATACAGGAATGCATCTGAGGACCACTGTGATGCTGAAACATGCCTGTGATCAAGTAGGAAGGAAGAACCTTGTGACATTTAGGGATAGAGGGAAGGAGAAAATAGTAGCCAAAATGAGCAAACCTCAAAAAGGCTCTTTGAAAGGGATCACAGCATTCCTTCAATAAGTCTTTTAAGAATATTATTAGCTCTGTATCCTCTCTGTACCTCAGTTATCTCAGAGGTAAAATGAGGACAAGGAAATTGTGAAGTAATTTAAGTCATCATGCCTGGCATTATGAAATATTGGTTAAATAAGGTAACTATATCAATTTGATGAGATTTTTAACATCCTCTAAGTAATGATATGTGACCGCTTTAATATGGAGAGTAAATTTTTTGTTTCGTTTTGTTAGCTACTAACTAGATATGTATCATTTAATGGCTCTGGACCTTGGTTTCTTCATCTGTATTAATTTACCTGCCATTTGCTTGGCACTGGAATATATTGGGATTTAGGTGAAACAGAGGAGGGCATTCAGAATTAGGTTAAACAACCTGACCAAGGGCACAGCTAATATATGGTATGGCTGGAATTTGAACCCCAGTGTCCAAGTTCATAATCACTATTCTTTAGTGCAGACTCTTCCAGCCCCTCAGACTCATCCCCTCTATATTAGCTAGGATTCTCCAGAGAAACAGAACCAATAAAATTTCTCTCCCTCTCTTTTCTCTCTGTATATACGAAGAGGTTTATTTTAAGGAATTGGCTCATGTGATATGGAGACTGGCAAGTCTCAAGATGTGCAGGGTGAATGGGCAAGCTGGAGACCCAGGAGAGCTGATGGTGGTGTTGTTCCAGTCCAAAGGCCAGCAGGCTCAAGACCCAGGAAGAGCAGTTGTTTCAGTTTGAATCTGAAGGGAAAAGCCAGTGTTCCAGTTTAAAGGCTGTCAGGCAAGAGGAACTTTCTCTTGCTTTGGGGAGAATCAGCCTTTTTGTTCTATTTAGGCCTTTAGCTGACTGGATGAGGCCCACCATATTAGGGAGGGCAACCTGTTTTACCACTCTACTGATTTAAATATTAACTCATCCAAAGACATCCTCACAGAAGCACCCAGAATAATGTTTGACCAAATATCTGAGCAGCTGGCCCAGTCAAGTTGACATAAAATTAACTATCAGCGCTTCACATTACAGTTAACCTCTCTGCTTCAACATATTGTGATTTGTGTATGACTTTTTTATTAGTAGCTTTAGGGGTCCTTTGCTAATGGGATGAGTTTATAGGACACTGACCACAAGGTCTTGTTGAGGTGAATTCCAAGAGAGGGATCTAGTCTGGAAACTTGATTACCTGGAGTAAACAGAAGCAGCATATTCAAAGGAAAAGAGTGTCATGTGTAATCAAGGAGGGAATTCATAGATCAGTACCTAATAAGGAGCATAAATAAGAATTGGGTCAACAACTCTGGCAGTGGAAATCAGGCTGAGATGGGTTGAGGTGAATAGTTCAGGATTTTGGCTGGGAATTGAGCAAGGATATCTGGGACCATTCTATTAGTGTTGACCATGAAGGGCAGGACAGTTCTACTAGCTAATAGGCACCAGGCTGGGCAAGGCACACTCTAATATCTCAGCAGATAGCATCAATGATTTCATGGTCCCATTCAATGAGCTTTCATCTAACTTAACGTCTGGCTTCACCTGACACTCTGTACCAAAACTCTATCAGGTGTCCTCACCTCTCTTTCTCTCTATTATTGTTGGCTCTTCATTTTCCATAGCAGATGGGTTGAAGCAGAAAAATTGTGATGCTTAGCAGGTTAAGTTGGACATGTCCCTGAGCCAACAAGCCCTCTGAGAGTTCCATATGTCCATGGAATGGGTCCTGACTGTCCACCATGAAACTTCAGTACTCTAAGCCAAAGGGAAGAGTATCGAACAGCTCATAATTATAAAGCCCTGTACAAATTCTAAAGCACTGTCATACACATGATTTCATTTTATTCTGACAATTCTCTGAGGTATGTATAAAAGTAATCATTATTTTAAATTCTAATTAATATGTGAACATTCTGATTGGTTTTCCAGACTTCTGTACTGACCAGATACACCAAGGGAACCCAATGTCCCATTCCTTCCTTCACATGTTGTCTTAAAAGAACCTGATCGAGGCCCTTGAGTTTAACCATCATTTATATATGTATGATTGTAAATTATATATTTCCACTCCCATCTTCTCTTATGAGCTTCAGAATCATATTCCTAGCTTCTTATTGAATACTCTTGTCTGAAGGATCAAGGCATCTCAGTTGATTTCCTCTACTCTTTTTACATTTGCAATTAACAATCTCACTAGGAGTCCCATTTACTAAACTAGCATTTGGAAACATCTTAGTTTCATTCTTTCTTTTTTTTGCTTCTCTTCATCTCTATACTCTCATTTCATGATGATTTTATCCAATTCTAGAACCTCAAATAGCATCTATGTATTAATCTGTAATAATAAAAGTATGATATGCTAATTAGACTGGACATCCTTTCTGATGACCCTCCAGACAAAGCCGGGCCTGAGAGGGAAGCCCAGGCCCTGGGTGCCAGAGGGAAGCAGGTGCCGGCAACCGGGGGAAGGAAGGCCTACTCTTGCACGAATTTCGTGCATCAGGCCTCTAGTAATCTCATATTTACATATTCAGTCCTGATTTATCTCCTGAACTCCAGCTTGTATATCCAAGTTTCTACTCAATAACTACACTGAAATATAAAGCAAATATGGCTGTGTAACCTACCATATATGAAGTAGAATTTGTGACTTGTAACTCCAAAATGGCTCCCCTCCCCAGTGTTACCTACATTAGTAAATGGCAGCTAGTTCTTCGGGGTGAAAATCTTGTCTTATTTCATTGATCTCTCTCACATGCACATCTAACCCTTAACAAAATTGCTCTACTTTCAATACATTTTCTAAGTCTAACCACTTCTCTACCTTTCACAGATGCTACCTTACTTTAAGCCACCATCGTGTCTTATTTGGGCTATAATAGTAGCCTCTGAATTTGTCTTCTATTTTCTATTTTGCCATGTAGCTGCCACAATAATGCTTTAAAAAGACAAGTCTTACTCAAAAATGTTTAATGGCTCTTATAACACTTAGAAATCCTTGTCTTAACCTACAAGATCAGGCTCCTGGCCACCTCTCCAAACTCATTTCCTAATACCTACTTATCTCTGTAATGATCACATTGGCCTTGTGTTGTTAATTGTATAATCAAGCTCACTCCCACCTCAGGACCTTGGCATTTTTATTATCTTTACCTGAAACACTGTTCCTCAGACTTCTCATGTCTCACTTTCTCAAATGCTACTTTTTTCAAAGGAGTCTTCTGCAATCTAAACTAGCTAAACCTGCTAATTTCTCTTACCTGGAATTACTTTTTTTTATAGAACTTTTCTCATTTTGAGATTATATATTTGTTTATATATTTTATCTATATCTTATTCCAAAGGCAATAATTTTCAATGACATTAGCTTTTCTTTTTGGGTAAATTCTTTTTATTTCTAAATAATCTGCAGACATTACTAATTCTTGACTTATAAAACAGACTATCATTTAACTTCCTATTATGGTCGATGATAATCAAGCTTTCCTATATCATTTTTTTTTCTTTGAATCATCCTTTTAATACCAGGACTTGTTAAATAATCACTCAGCCATTAATATGATGTGGTATTTTTCACTGATGAGTTAGTACCACATAATAAATATGCTTCTTCTTTTGAATAATTTTCCACTTTCTTTGGGGAAGATTTTAAGAGCCTCTATAGAGGAGAAGAGGATGGTTGCTTACAAAGAAACATGAATTACACCAATATCAGACTTCTCATCAGCAAATCCAGATGGTAGAGGACAATGGAATAAGTCTTCAAACATTGGAAGAAAAATAAATTTTACTTTATACATTTATAGACATTTATTAACAGCCAAAATGTTAATAAAGAATGAAGGACAAAATAAAGACATTTCCAAACATACACAGACTCAGGAGGTTTACTTTCTCTGCACTCTGTCTGCAAATAAAAACATTTTCTGAGGATTGTATCTCAGCAAAGACAATAACTCACAAAAGACTCTACAAAATGTAGGAAGACAAGGAATTTAGTAAATATTAAAACTAATGTAGAATTTCTTTCCTAAAATAAAAACTAGGAAGCAAGTATGAAAATAAATCAGTTCAGCCCTTGCCGGTTTGGCTCAGTGGATAGAGCATGGGCCTGTGGACTGAAGGGTCTCGGGGTTTGATTCCAGTCAAGGGCATGTATCTCGGTTGCAGGCTCCTCCCCAGCCGGGCCTTGGTCAGGTTGTGTGCAGGAGGCAATCAATTGATGTGTTTCCTCACATCAATATTTCTCTCTGTCTTTCCACTCTCTCTAAAAATCAATGGAAAAATATCCTTAGGTGAGGATTAAATAAATTAATAAGTTCAAAATAGAGTAGTATTTATATAATCAAAATGTAGTAAATGCAATTTATTGATTTTTAAAGTTTGTAATCAAGTTGAGGATAAGCACAAAAGATAATGACTTTTACCTAATGGAATCTAAATGTTATGAGGCCTAACATATAAAAGTGGTGGTAGAATTCTCAAAATTTGCTAGTTAAAAGAGGTTGCTGGGGAGGGTACAAGGTGAAGAGGTGTTATTTAATGTAAATGCCCCAATTTACTCATTATACATGGTAAACGTTTAAGAGAATTGGCATAAAGTTGATAGAAGAAAAAATAAAGTTTAATTATATTATATGGCTATAATAAAGTTATATGTAATATAAAATTAGCCAACAGAAAACCAAAAATTAATATGTGTAACAAGGTTTGTGTCTTAAAATAAGAGAGAAATAGTCAATTAGATCATGTTCTAATCTTTAAAAGAGAGTTAATGCATATTATCTAAAGTTGGCAAATCAAGAAATAGAAGTATATCATTTAAAATTAAAACTATAAACACCAAGAAGAACCTAAAACTGAAATGTTTAAAGATGGTCACTTTGGGGAAGGATAAAGACTAAAATGCATGATTTTATTAAATTTTTTTCATGAAACTGTATTAATCTTCTAAAAAAATTAAAAAAAAAACATGAGAAAAATGAATCAACAAATAGAGAATACGAATAAAGAGATTGACATTATTTTAACAAATTGAATAGGAATGAAAGAGAGACTGGCAGCTCAGCCAGGACTTGTATGGGGTCAGCAAAGTTGAAACATGGGGCAGCTTTGTATTTTAAGACTATTTTGCTTGCAAGTTATCGAAATTCAAATCATAATAATTTAGGCACAAAGGGAACATAATGGCTCACATAATTAAAAGTCTGGGATCAGGTTTGGCTTCAAGAAAATTTGGATTCAGGTGTTCAAACAATGTCATTGAAAATGTATTTCTTGTCATCTATGTGTTAACTTCACTCTCAGATAGATTCCACCAGCCGTGCTCAACAGCAGAAAAAAATGCCACTTTCCCAACAGTGGGAAATTCCTGACTACTTTTTACATTGGCCAGGCTTGAGTCATGTGCTCCTTTCATAACCAATCATTGTGGCTAGAAGGCTATTGTGCTGTAATTGGCTGGCCTGGGTTAGAACCATGGTAAGTCCCATTCAAAATACATGGACTGGGAGTAGGAGAGAGAGTTGTCTCAAACAAAAATCAGAATGAGCTAAACAAAGAAGGGGAATGAATTCTGAACAAGAAAAAAATAACAAATGCTCATTCCAGAGAGTGGGCCAGTTGATTAACTGAAGGTGTTTAAAGCTTGGGTGGGAAGTCAGAGGCTCAGCAAGGAGCTGAGACTTGAAGTATTAACTAACCTATGAGAGCAAGTCTGACTGCAGATGCTATTCCAAAGGTGTTTCACTATTGTGATTCTTGCTAAAGGAGTGCTTCTCAGATTCTGATTTGGGAGGTCTGGGGTAGAGTTCCAGAGTCTGCATTTCTAACAAGCTCTCGAAGTGATACTGATGCTGCTGGCTCATGAACCACAGTTTGATATGGGGCCGTGCTGAAGTATCAGGACATCTCCATTCAATCATCTCCAGCTGTGGTGAATTCACCATCTTGATTGCCCTTCTCTTGAAATGGTGGGGTTGGAAGGCTCTGTGTGCCCTTAGTAGGCTCTGTCCTGCTATCAGTCACCTCTCTCGGGATAGCATAGGGATGGAGGCAGCCCTTCCATCAGAATCATGGATCTCCCCATTTCCCTACTCCAGGCCAGCACTGGTTTAAGGCATTGGACCAAAGGAGATTCCTGTCTTAGGGTTCAGGGAATATTACTTAGCAGGCCGATGATCACCATTTTACTCAATAAAAGAGCCATGGAGTACTCTACTTCCTGCTACTTATTTATAGCTCTTTCGCTATAAACTAGAGAGATTTGCCAACCCCATGATGACTGCAATTTCATGAGTGGGCCATGCTGAGGCCAATTCAAATCAGCAGAACTGCCCAGTTGACCCACAGGTTAATGAACCATACCAAATGGCTATTGTTATGATCCACTGAGTTTTGGGGAGGTGTGTAATACTGCATTATTGTGACAGTATATTACTAAAAGATTCTGTGTATGAACTTGGGCAACCTTTTAATTCTATCTAAGCCTCTGTTTCCTCTGTAAAATGCTGGTAAACTTACAGAATTATGTGAATAGTGAATGATGAGGAAGGTAAAGAACTTAACAGAATAATCCAATAAATGGCAGAATTAGGACTACAATTTGACCTTCTACAGCTAGTCTTCAAGAGGCTTTATGGAGAAAGAAACTTTCTGGTAGAATTAAGCAATGGTGTGAGTGACAGAAGAGAGAAATATTTTGTGATTTCTGCTTGGTGTCCTATTTTATAGCATTGTATTTTCCCTACCAACTTGTAAGTTTTATTTTTCCCTTTTTATAAATGAGGAAACCATGACTCAGAAACATTAGCTGACTTTGTCAGAATCAGACAGCTAATAGAGAAGGCCCTGGAATAAGAAACAACTTAGGTCTTTTCACTCTAATGACCTTGCTCTTTCCTCCAATAAAATCCAGTTCAAACCTTACGGTTTTTATTAAAATATTACATTCAAGACTCCCACTACAGAATAAGAAAATATATGCCTTAGCCAAAATTTTCAAAGATTATTTTTTTCTTTTTCCATTTGATTTAATGTTTCTTTTTTCTTTCTAGAATGAGTCTCTCTTCTCCCTCCCCCTCTCCCTCCGCCTCCCCCACTGCTGCCTTCAGATCCCTGTAGTTAAAATTCAAGCAGAAGGCAAGTGACTCAGCAAGTTGGATGATAATCTTGGTGGTTTATTTATTTGTAAAGGACAAAAAATTATCTTAGCATATCTAGAAAGTAGACAATGAAAATGTTAAGGCCTTTGTATGAAAAGCATCTTAGAAACACATAGCTTATCCTCCCTCCCTCCCCCACTCCCTCCCCCACTCCCCCCCTCCTCCCTCCCTCCCTTTCTCCCTCCCTCCCTCCCTCCCTCCCTCCCTCCCTCCCTCCCTCCCTCCCTCCCTCCCTTCCTTCCTTCCTTCCTTCCTTCCTTCCTTCCTTCCTTCCTTCCTTCCTTCCTTCCTTCCTTCCTTCCGTCTTCAGAGCAGGAGAAGAGGCCCAAGCTTACAGCAGACTTCAAATGAACCTCTCTACATATTTTTTTACTCACATGGACAAGATATTATTTCTTCCTGCATTTAATGCCTATAGGAAATCAGGCCTAGAATACACTTTGTCCAATTTGATCCCTTGTTTCTAAATCTTGGTCTGACTAGACATAGCGTTTCTATTTTTAGTCATAGGAATAAAAGACTCAAAACCCGCTGTTTCCATTTTGAACCACATGACCTGAATTTGGATGATGTATTGGTCAGAATGGGCAAAATTATACTGCAATAATAAACACCCTCATGTTCAATGACTTAATCTAACAAAAATTTATTATTTTTCAAGCTATTTGTCCAGAACAGATAAGCATGGACTTTCTTCATTATAATCACTCACATTGAGTCTACTGATGAGACTCTAGTATGGACTTCCACAGTTGTCAATGTTGAGAGAAAGGGGGAATCAGCCAAGCCCAGAAACTTAAATACTTCCACTGGAAGAGACATATGTCACTCCTGCTCATATTTAATTGTGCAAATCAAGTTATCTGGCCTCTCTTACTTTATGGGGTGGGAAAGTAGAGTCCCCAGTGTTTCTGTAGAAGTAGAACTGGAGGTTTTACAAACAGTTCTTATAACCAGCCCAGAAGGCCTTTCTGATTGTCAAGTATGGTCCTTGCCTCTCCTGGGCCAATGATGAAATAGGATCCTGGCCAATTCACTTTCTTCTTGGGTTGACTAACTTCTTCCCTTAGAAAAAAACATGCAGTATCTTAGAGGTGAACATGTATAAGATGGCAATGAGACATTCATATGGAGGTGTCAGGTTGGTAATTGAATGTATGTCTATTTATAACTCTAAGCCAGTGGTCGGCAAACTCATTAGTCAACAGAGCCAAATATCAACAGTACAACGATTGAAATTTCTTTTGAGAGCCGAAAACTGGCTTCTGCGCATGGGCCACGAAGTTTCAATTGCACTGTACATGTGTGCCCACATGTGGTATTTTGTGAAAGAGCCACACTCAAGGGGCCAAAGAGCCCCATGTGGCTCACGAGCCCAGTTTGCCGACCACTGGTCTAAGCTAGTGCGTCAGTTAGCTATTACTGTGTAACAAAGCACGCCAAAAGTCAGCAGCTTAAAATAATAACTATTTTGTTAGTTTCTATCTCTTCAGGTTGGTGAATTATTCTGGGCCATGCTGGTAGTCCTATTTGGTCCCACCTTTCCCAAATACTTCAGTACTCAGCTGTGAGTTGTCTATGTGGCTTTGCTTCTGGGGGTTGGTTAATTGTCAGATAGTATAATGATCTACGTGCTTTTTTAATTCTTTAGTGGGCTGCCTTGAGCTTGCTCACATGATAGAAGGAGGGTTCCAAGATTAAGCAGATCCTTAAGCTAATAATTTCTACACCATCACATCCCCAGCATTCTATTGACCAAAGAAAGTTATAAGATGAGTCCAGATTCAGTGGGTGGAGAAACAGACTCCACTTAATAATGGGACCTCTTGCAAAGTCACATTGCAAAGGGGTATGGACACAGAGGGCCATTACTTGGGCCATCAATGCAATTAATTGACTATAGTACAGGTTATAATTTGAATCTTCAGCATATAGATATAGTATAAGTGAGAACAAATGAGCTTAACTAAAGAGAAAGTGTAGATAAAGAAGAGTCTTAAGAAACTCCAGCATTTGGCCAATGAAATTGGAACCAGAAAAAATGCCTTAGAAAGTAAAACAGGAAGTAGAAGTTGTAGAGCATGAATAAATGTTTAATAAAATGAGTATGAATATAGTTCATATTCATTATTGAGGGTGTCCTCAGTTCAGGGTACATTGCTAGCTCTGTGGTAGAAAAAATAACATATAAAGTATGGTCTTACTGTAGAAATTATGTAGAATGTATAATTTTGTTGGAGGGATAGTCTCATCCTATATAATAAAAGGCTAATATGCAAATAGACCGAATGGCAGAACAACCAAACAACTGGTCGTTATGATGTGCGCTGAACACCAGGGGGCGTGTGCAGAACATGGTGGCTGGAGGCAGCAGCAGGATGGTGGAGCAGGTGAACGGGGGCGCCAGACCAAGGCAGGGCATCGTCGCTGTCATCGGGGCAAGCCTCTGGTGGTTACTGAAAATTCTTCGTGCCATGGTGCCGCCCAGTGCTCTTGGTGCTGTCAGCGGGTATGGGCAGCGGCTGCTGGCCTTGATCACCCCTGAGGGCTTCTCCACCTTCCCCTGCTCCTGAGGGGCGATCGGGCCAGCAGCTGCCACTTGCACCTGCTGACAGTGCCAACCCCACTCACACCCACTGCCAGTGCCCCGCACTGGTCCCGATCACTCAGCACCATCAGCGGATGTGAGTGGATCTGGCACCATCAGTGCATAGGATCGGGGCAGCGGTGGGAGAGACCAGGCAGGGACACAGAGGATAGCCCGAGACTCACTCCTGTGCCTACCACAGCCTCGACCCACAGTTCCTTTCAAGGTGCACAAATTTGTGCACTGGGCCCCTAGTACTTACATAAAGTTAATAACAATGTATGACAACTATACAGGTGTTTCTCAAGAGCCCATCACTGAGAATTCTTCAGAAAGATTAAAAAAAGTCAACCCTTTGGCTGGTTACATGGGTGTTTTCAGTTTGTGAAAAAAATCATCAAGTCATATCCTTACTATTTGTGTAATATTCCATGTGCATATTGTATTGCAAAAATAATGTTTAACAAATGCTGACCTTAACTCTCTGGGTTGATAACTGATAGTGATTTAGTTTGATTAAAAATACTAAATGTCTTTTCTTAAGAACTTACTTTTTTATACTAATTTACATATGTATTATAGTTACATATATTTCTAGACCAAAATTTAGAAAAAGAGGCTTGAGAATAAACAAAATAATTTTTTTCTCCTTATAAACAATTTAATCACAATTGATTTTAAAAACTTTGAATAGTTTTGAAAAACAAATATAATCTTTGTCTTCTATCCCAGCTTAAATGAACCCACAATATGTAAAAAAGGGACTTTAGTTCTCTGCTTCAGCATACACTGTACTTTATCATAGAACAAAAGAAAATTCAAGCAGAGAAATTGCTTTTTGTTATAAATTTATGCTAACAAAAGGTAAGAAGTTTCTTTTGAATAAGGCAACCGAAGAAAAAAAGAAATGGAACAGTTAGAAAGGAAAGAAGACCTTGCAGGAATTTAAAGAAAGGTCAAATCAGATAGGCGTGTGCTTGCAAAACTGGAATGGGAACAAATTGGCTAGGTCAAAAAGAGCAAGTAGCTTTTAGAAAATTGGCTCTAGCAATAATCATAGTATCTAAAGTTGGTTTGGATGATTTAGGGATGCTGGGGAGGAGTGATGGCAAGAAAGCTCAAATATTCTTGAAACTTATTTCATACTTTAAGAAAAGTTAAAATAGAAACAGTCCTCATATAACTTATGCAACTAAAGATTTATTATAAACTATATATTCATGGCCTGTGAGCCTAGTCAATGATTGAACTCTCATAGAGTTGACTAAATTGCCAGGCACTTAGAGAGGATGCAATAAAGGACTCTTAATTCAGATGAGGAAACTGAGGCCCAGAGTGATTAAATAATTTGCTGAAGGCTATTTAACTAACAATAAAGGGGTACAGGGCTGGTCTGAGTTAATCACCTCAAAGTCTAAACAGACAGGCTTGTGTTTTTGCAGATAAACCATGGAACATTTGATCTTGTGGAAGATACAGTTGGTATGGATTTTTTTTTTTTTTTTTTTTCATATTGGGCAAGGCCTGTGACTAGAAACAGTGGGAATGCCAAAGGAAGAGTTTTACAATGGGTGCCAGTTTCTGTAAGGGTGAGTACAGCAGTTTTTTGTTTAAATGGCCACAAATTCTTTGACACCTCTTTCATTGAGAGCTTGGGGTCTACACTGCCTCTCCTAGATCTGGGCTGGCTTGTAACTGTCATCTTAAGCACAGATTGGGGGGTTGGAGAGCAAGAATAGAAGCCAGGCCCCCAGTTCAGAGGCTGTTGCTGCCATACAGAATGATGGCAGCTTGGACTGGAGGGGTGACTCTGGAAATAGAAAGAAATAAAGAAATTCTAACTATATTCTGGAGGTAGAATTAACTGGACTTGGTGGTAAAGTCGATGTGGGAAGTTATGGCTTGAGCAATGAAATCTTGCTAATTTTCCCTAGATGGGAAAAACTATGCATAGAAATAACAAGTCTTATTTTAGCCATGTTCCATTTGGGATGACTGTGAGATATGCTAATTTCTACTGGTGTTTGGATAGCCAGTGGACTACAAACCTGGAGCTTATGGGAGTGATCTGAGCTGGATATAGAACTTCTCTTATGATACAAAATGAGTTTTTGCAACCTGAATTATTTTTATTTTTGACACAGCTATGTTGGCCTTTCTTCAAACCCATGAATCTCAGTGTGCTCTTGGACTTCCCAATCACTTCAGATTTGGGCTTCTTCTTGCAAAACCAGGGTCATCTTCCTGCATCTCTGTTTTTGTACCTATGAAGATGTTTTTTAGCTTTCTCCTTTTGTGAAGGAAAGTAAAGCCTAACCAGATTTCTGGGCTCTTAGCTACAGCATCAGAAAAAAAAAAAAATCAAGGTCTGTAGCTTATTTAAGCTCCACACCATACATTTGCAACTTCACAGCAGTCCTAAGGAGTTCAAGAGAAGTACTGAGACCCAAAGTCTGAGAAAAAGGTAGTGCCTCTCATGAGTTTCAACTGTAAAATTCTGTAACCCAATGTGGTGGATTGCATCCATTTTTCAGTCTATAAAATCCTTAAGGAATGACTGCTCCTCCAGATCTATTAATTAACTCCCATTGGACTGTAGTGCTGGCTGGTACCCTGGTCCAAAATTCACATTGTCCATCTCAGAATTGCCATTATTTTCCTATTAGGTCATTTCTAGTCCCTCAAACTTGTTAGCCTGATCCCATTAAGTTATAGTTTTGGAAACATACACCTGTTTAACTCCTTTCCTCAGAAATCATTTCCATAATTTCTGCAATCTTTGTAATTGGTCCTTGTCATAGAAAATAAAAAGGCTTAAAAGAGTAGAAAAGGATGCTTTCCTCCAAGATACATCACACACCTACATGGATAATTCTGGATTCTTCCTTTAGGAATCTTAACTGTGACATGCCCCACTGACAACATGTTGAGGTAGGTTCTTTATATTTGGGCAGGGGGCAGTCAGTTAGATAGTGTCAACAATTCTGTTCTTTAGAAGACTAAGACAAAATTATTACCAGAGGCAAAAGCAGCATCTTTCACAAATAGTTAAAATCATAAGCTCTGAGGACAGACCAATCTGAGTAATAATCCTAGCCTGACTCTTGACTAACTCTCTGACCTTGAGCACAACCATTTAATATTTTCATAAAATGCTCTTTTTATCTAGATTGTTGCACTTCTAGCTCATCTTTATCTTCAAGTCTTAACTGAAATGTTCCTCGCCTGAGGGGCTTTCTCTGTCTGCTCTCTCATCTAAGGAAACCCTCCCCATCTCTGGCCAATAATATCCTTATTCATTCCTCTATTTCCTTCCTTGTACTCATGATATTACTTATAATTGTCTTATTTACAAAGTTTGTTTGTGTGCTTTTATATTTTTCAGTTGCTACTTTATTCCTAGCTCAGAATAAGTGCTCAATTAGTGGAATGTTTGAGCAAGACCAAAATTGCCAGCCAGTCTGGTAAGAAAACTCAATCTGATTATTTGCTGTCCTCTGCTGAGCACTATTTGATAGAAATATACCAGTAATGCAAGCCATTTATGTCATTTTAAATTTTCTAGTCATCACATCAAATAAGTAAAAAAACACACAGGTGAAATTAATTTTATAATGTGTTCTATTTCACCCAGTACATACAACACAACATTTTAACATATACTCAAAAAATTATGAATGTAAAAATTATTGAGAAAATTTACATTAACTTTTTTTTGTAGTAAGTCTTTAAAATCTGGTATTTGATACTTAGAGCACATCTTAATTCAAATGTTAGATTTTCATAGGAAATCCCTGATCTGTATTTCAATTTCAAAAACTTTATAGTTCAAAAAGGAGATTCACATACTCCAATTGTTACAAACAAGCTTAAACATTTTACAGTACTTGAATTAAGCATTTAATGTATGTTTAGATAAATTAAAATGAAATAAAATTTAAAATTCAGATTCTAATTATAGTAAACACATTTCAAGTGCTTAATGGCCACAAGTGGCCAGTGGCTGGCTACCATATTGCAGCTCTAGACATCTTGCCAAACTTTCCTCATCGTATTATCTTATGAAATGTTTCAGCTTATGTTGTTCCAAAAGGAAGAAGAGAAAGGAACTTGTATACATTCAGTGGTGGTGTATGCCAGATAATTTGGCAAATATTTTCTGAATAACACTTTATAATGAGCTTAAGAGACTGGTTTCCTTGCCCCCATTTTATACATTGGGAAATGGAAAGCTGAGAGAGAGAGAGAAATTGCTGCAAACACATGGCATCTTTCTCTCCAGTGGTTTCCAAAAGAGAAAAGAGTAAGCACACCTTCAGTTTTCTACCCTGTCCTCCTCATCTCATTCTACACATTACCTCAAACACCTGAGAGCATGCTCAACTTCTTCTGCTCAGGTGTAGGCAACACAATGCAGGCTTTCTGCTTCCCACTCCTTGCAGAGCAGGGGAAGGCTGGTTACAGGTGAGGTTCTCTGCCCAAGGAATAGAACTAACTCCCCTCCTTCCTCCTTGAAGGGCACTTGAAGTAGTACTCCTCCTTGAAGGTAAGAAGAGCCTTGCCTTGCCTCACAGCCAAAAACTCTCCAGAAAATTAAGATCTTTCCACTGTTCTATGGGAAAGACACTTCCTTGAGTTGGGATGGCCTCTGGGAGTGTGGAGACCAACTGGCCTTCAGTCATTTGAAATCTGCATTCTTCAACTTCAATTTGAAATCTGCATTCTTCTATCCTCTTTTGGAAAAGATAAATTGAATCTTTAAAACAAGTTTGAGGTGACCAGTCATCATCTGTATTCATGTCCTCAGTTTCTCAAAAGAGTTCAGGTGGTAAAAAATAATTTTGATGACTTTATATGTCTGAGTTTGCTAGTTGCCTCTCATTATCCCCTTTTCTCTCTTCCTCAGTGACAGAATACTTTATTATTTTTTTTAAATATATGTTTTATTTTTTTCAGAAAGGAAGGGATAGAAACATCAATGATAAGAGAGAATCATTGATCGGCTGCCTCCTGCATACCCCCTACGTGGGATCAAGCCAGCAACCAATTCAGTGTAAGAAGATATGTTATGTGAGGTGGATGGAGTTTCCTGAAAGAAAAAGTCTCTACCCTTCTTCACTTCTTTCTCCAATGCACAGGCTTGAATGCAGAGTTCATGACTGGAATTTTGGTAGCCAGGCTGGATCAGGTGGTAGAGGCCATACATCAAAGGTAATGGAGCAGTAAGATAAAAGGAACTTGGGTACTTGGTATTATGGAGTGCCAAACCTGTCCTAAGCTATCTAAATCCAGATTCTCTTTATGCAAGTGAGTATAAACATATATCTTTCTTTTTTTTTTTTTTTTTTTTTTTTTTTTTTTTTAAATAAATCTTTATTCAGATTATTACAATTATTTCTCCTTTTTTCCCCCATATTTCCCCTCCAGCCATTTCCCACCCCACCTTCTGCCCTTACCTACCCCCCACTGTCCTCATCCATAGGTGTATGATTTTTGTCCAGTCTCTTTATGGACCCCCCCATACCCCTTTCCCCCTGAGAATTATCAGTCCACTCCCTTTCTATGCCCCTGATTCTATTGTATTCACCAGATTATTCTGTTCCTCAGGTTTTTAATTCACTTGATTTTTAGGTTCACTTGTTGATAGAAATGTATTTGTTGTTCATAATTTTTATCTTTCCTTTTTTCTTCTTCCTCTTCTTTAAGAATACCTTTCAGCATTTCATATAATACTGGTTTGGTGGTGATGAACTCCTTTAGCTTTTTCTTGTCTGTGAAACTCTTTATCTGCCCTTCAATTCTGAATGATAGCTTTGCTGGGTAGAGTAATCTTGGTTGTAGGTTCTTGCTATTCATCACATTGAAAATTTCTTGCCACTCCCGTCTGGCCTGCATAGTTTCCGTTGAAAAGTCAGCTGACAGTCGTATGGGTGCTCCCCTGTAGGTAACTAACTGTTTTTCTCTTGCTGCTTTTAATATTCTCTCTTTGTCTTTTGCTCTTGGCATTTTAATTATGATGTGTCTTGGTGTAGTCCTCTTTGGATTCCTTTTGTTTGGGGTTCTGTGGGCTTCCTGGACTTGTAAGTCTATTTCTTTCACCAGGTGGGGGAAGTTTTCGGTCATTATTTCTTCAAATATGTTTTCAGTATTTTGCTCTCTCTCTTCTTCTGGCACCCCCATAATTCTGATGTTGGTACGCTTGAAGTTGTCCCAGAGTCTTCTTACATTATCTTCAACTTTTTGGATTTTTTTTTTTGCTTTTTGCTTTTTCGGTTGAGTGTTTTTTGCTTCTTTGTATTTCAATTCTTTGACTTGATTTTTGTGTTCCTCTTGTCTGTTTTTGGGTCTCTGTATAATATTTTTTATTTCAGTCAGTGTATGTTTAATTTCTAGTTGGTCCTTTTTCATCTCTTCGAGGGTCTCGTTATATTTATCGGCCTTTTCTAGGATATTCTTAAAAAGCCTTATAACCGTGGTTTTGAATTCTATATCCAGTCGTTTGTTTTCCTCCATTTCTTTCGTTTGTGATCTGATTCTTAGACGCCGCATTTTCACTGCTTCCCTGAGTTGGTAGATTTGTGTGCTAGGTTTCCAATTTGGCCCAGTGGGTCTGCCTCCCCAGTTAACCTGGGGTGGACACTCTTGGTGTACCCCTTTGTGGACTGTGTGTACAGCCTTGTTGTAATTAAGTCTTTATTGTTGTTGGTATCACTGGGAAGAATTGACCTCCAGGCCAGTTGGCTGTAAGGATCAGCTGTGTCTATGCTGGGAGAAGTCCGGTGCTGGAGACAGCCTTATAGGATTAGACTTGCCAAATTGCAATAGCCTCTGTGCTCTGCTTGGATGGGGTGGAGTCTCAGTCTTGGCTTCCCATCAGCCTTGCCCTTGCTAGCACGTGTGTGCCTTCAGTCCTCTGCCTTCCCGGCTCCCGATTCTCTGCCCGAGAGTCCAGACTCCCCCCACAAGAGCGTGGGTCTCCGGGGGCTCGCCTGGAACTGGGGTTCACTGCAGTCAGAACTGGGGCTCACTTCAGTCAGAACTGGTGTTCGGTGCCGTCAGGAGCCTCTCACTCCCTTCCGCTAGGGAAAGCCTGTGGCAGCCTCCCGCAGCCTTTGTGCGCACTGGCGCGAGCGGACTTTCAGTCTTCCGCCTTCCCCGGCTCCCGAGTCTCCGCCCGAGAGTCCAGACTCCCCCCACAAGAGCGTGGGTCCCCGGGGGCTCGCCTGGAACTGGGGTTCGCTGCAGTCAGAACTGGGGCTCACTTCAGTCAGAACTGGGGTTTTGTGCCGTCAGGAGCCTCTCACTCCCGTCAGGAGCCTCTCACTCCCTTCCGCTAGGGAAAGCCTGTGGCAGCCTCCCGCAGCCTTTGTGCGCACTGGCGCGAGCGGACTTTCAGTCTTCCGCCTTCCCCGGCTCCCGAGTCTCCGCCCGAGAGTCCAGACTCCCCCCACAAGAGCGTGGGTCCCCGGGGGTTCGCCTGGAACTGGGGTTCGCTGCAGTCAGAACTGGGGCTCACTTCAGTCAGAACTGGGGTTTTGTGCCGTCAGGAGCCTCTCACTCCCTTCCGCTAGGGAAAGCCTGTGGCAGCCTCCCGCAGCCTTTGTGCGCACTGGCGCGAGCGGACTTTCAGTCTTCCGCCTTCCCCGGCTCCCGAGTCTCCGCCCGAGAGTCCAGACTCCCCCCACAAGAGCGTGGGTCCCCGGGGGCTCGCCTGGAACTGGGGTTCGCTGCAGTCAGAACTGGGGCTCACTTCAGTCAGAACTGGGGTTTTGTGCCGTCAGGAGCCTCTCACTCCCTTCCGCTAGGGAAAGCCTGTGGCAGCCTCCCGCAGCCTTTGTGCGCACTGGCGCGAGCGGACTTTCAGTCTTCCGCCTTCCCCGGCTCCCGAGTCTCCGCCCGAGAGTCCAGACTCCCCCCACAAGAGCGTGGGTCCCCAGGGGCTCGCCCGGAATAGGTGTTCAGTGCAGTCAGAACTGGGGTTCAATGCGGTCGGGGGCTCCCTTCCCCCTTCCGCCAGAGAAAGCCAGCCAGGCACTCCGCCGCCCTTCCTCTCTGCGCGCACAAAGACCCTTTGCCGTACCTCCAATTCTCTGTGAGCTTTTCTCCTTCCTTCTAGTTGTAGAATTTTCACTCAGTCAGCTTTCCTGTGGTTCTGGATGGTGTCCGTTCTGTCTTTTAGTTGTAGTTTTGAAATTGTTGTGCGAGGCAGCAGTTTAGGTGTTTACCTATGCCGCCATCTTGGTTTTCTCTGACATATATCTTTCTTGAGTCACTATTATTTTTCATTTTTTGTCACATTGCATCTGCATCTAAATTAAGTCCTAAGTGAAACACATACACTTTGAAAGTAGAAGACATTTATGGAAGTGAGACTTCTGCAATTTAAAAGGCCCAATTACAAAGACTAAACATGGACTAAAAATTAAATGGGAAGTGTGAGGCCCACTTGGCTTGCTCACTATTAAGAGATATCTGACCTCTAGGCTCGTCACCCATATTTATTCAGGATGCAATATATATTCATTAGGTCCTTAGATTCAATTTTGTACCAGAGGATCTCCTTAGCATTTTCCAGAATTTTTTTTTATTTTATCTTTTTTTCCTGCTTGATTTTTTTTTCTTCCCCTTGTCTCACTCTCACCCACTTTTCTGGGTTCATTTCTACATTAGATTTTTCTGTGTTATTCTTCACAGAAGTGCAGAATGGGACTAATTACCAGGGGGAGTATAAAGGATGGCACAAGAGTTAAAGAGAGAGAGAGAAAAAGACTGGCTTTCTGAACTGTCAGAAAGTGATGTAGAATGTTGGTCTCATTATCCCAGCCTGTTTAATAATGCACAAAAGACACATGCAAAAAGTGAGTGTGTAGGAAAAAGAGCGAAAGAAATGCCCAAATTGAAAGCAGTGGTTATCCCTGCGGGATGGGGTAGAAGATACACTACAATTTTTTCTTCTTATATACTCTTGAATTATTTGCTGTTTTTTCCTTAGGATGAGAGTATTTTATTCTACAGTTTGAGAAGTGGAAATGACAACATGTCCACAGTCAAGAGGTGCTAATGATTATAAGGTCATAGAAGCCAAGAGATGTTAAACTTTGCCTCCATCTAAAGGCATGCACAGGCCAAGACCACACTTGAAAATTTGCTCTTACTGGATCTGCACTTGGGCCTTTTAGGAGCTTCTCTTCTGTTTAGTCAATATGAGGGAGTTGTTGCTAGGTAAACTGTAGGAGGAGATCTGGGCCAGGCTAAGGCCACCTACAGACTAAATATCCACAGACTTATACCTACATACTTATTTCAGGTACTGATTCATGAACTCACTTTCACTTTATTATCACACTGTTTTCTGAGCTACCTGAAATACCCAATTCCCCTTAATGGCAGGTATTTTGCTGTTCTTTCTAAGAACCCATTTCTCTGTATGGCTTCATGATTATTGGATTATTATTGGAGATTGATTGTATTAATAGGCACAGATTTCCATGCCTCTCTTTCTCCACAGCTTTGGTGAGTAACCTTCCACACTGGTCCTGGGCCTCACCATGAGGTGTGTTTGATTAATGGGACAGTAGTCATCTTACTGAGAGAAAATGCTTGAAAAAGTACATTTGCATTTTTGCTTTTTCTCTTGGACCCTTGCACCATGAAGAGAATGTGTCTGAGCTAGCCTGCTGGAAGGATGTGAGAGATCCATGGAGCAGAGCCAAGTCATCCCAGCTGAGGCCATCTTAGGTCAGCTGGCTGACAGCCAACCTGGCAGTTCATAGTGGATACCTGAGTAAGCCCTGCCAAGATCGGTCAAGGCTATCCAGACTTGCTGAACTTCCTAGTGGAACCAGAGGCTGATGAAAAATAACAATTGATTGTTGTTTTATGCCACTAAGTTTTGGGGTGGCTTGTTGCATAGCAATAACCAATTGATTCAGTTGCATACTTCTTCCCCACCTGCCCCCCTCCCACCTCCTTACCACAACCAGCTCTACAATTTACCATTTATCCTATCTAATAAAAGAGTAATATGCAAATTGACCATCACTCCAACACATAAGATGGCTGCCCCCATGTGGACACAAGATGGCCCCACAAGATGGCCAGCAGGGGAGGGCAGTTGGGAGGGATCAGGTCTGCAAGGGAGGGCAGTTGTGGGCGATCAGGCCAGCAGGGGAGGGCAGTTGGGAGGGACCAGGCCTGCAAGGGAGGGCAGTTGGGGGTGATCAAGCCTTCAGGGGAGGGCAGTTAGGGGTGACCAGGCCAGCAGAGGAGGGAAGTTGGGGGCGACAGGGCCTGCAGGGAAGGGCAGTTGGGGGGGACCCAGGCCTGCAGGGGAGGGCAGTTAGGGGCAAACAGGTTGGCAGGGGAGTAGTTAGGCATCAATCGGGCTGGCAGGGGAGTGGTTAGGGGTGATCAGGCTGGCAGGCAGAAGCGGTTAGGGGCAATCAGGAAGGCAGGCAGGCAAGCAGTTGGGAGCCAGCAGTCCCGGATTGTGAGAGGGATGTCCGACTGCCTGTTTAGGATTGGGCCTAAATGGGCAGTCAGACATCCCTCGAGGGGTCCCAGATTGGAGAGGGTGCAAGCTGGGCTGAGGGACAACCCCCCACACACACACGAATTTCGTGCACCGGGCCTCTAGTATAACTATATCAGTTAGTTTTCTCTGTGTAACAAACAATTCCAATTTGGGGGGGCTTAAAGCACAACCATTTATGTATGATTACTCAAGAATCTGTGGGTTGGCTATGGGTTCTGCTGATTTCAGTTGAGCTCATCTGATCTAGCGGGTCTTACTCATGCATTTGTCATCAACTAGGGTTTTGGAAGGTGCAAGCTGATTTATTAGGGATGATGGGGTCTTTTTTCACATGGTCACACATTATCCAGCAGACTAGTCTGAGCTTATTCATATGATGGTCAGAGTTCCAGTGGCAAATCCTAATGTGAAAGCATTTTTCAAAACTCTGTTTACATCACGTTTGTTCTATCCCATTGGCCAAAACAAAACATGGCCAAGCCCAGAGTCAGTATGCAATAGCACTACCAAAAGATGTAGATACAGAGGGGCATGAAAAATTAGGGCCACTAGTACAATTGGTCAACCATAGTGACATCACACAAATCTGTTGGTTTTTCTGAATCTTAGCTTCTTCCTCCAAAAAATGGAGACAGTGATAGTGATAGGTTGATTTGTGTCCCCCAAAACGATACGTAGAAGTCCTAACCCCTAGTACCAGTGAATGGTATTAGACATAATCATTAAGATGAGGTCATTAGGGTGAGCCCCAATCCAATATGGCTGGTGTCCTTATAAAAAGAGGAAAACAGAGACACACAGGGAGAACATCATCTAATGATGAGGGCAGATATTGGCATGATACAGCTGCTAGCCCATGAAAGCTGAGGATTGACAGCCACAACTAGGAGCTAAGAAGAGGCAAGGAAGAATTCTACCCAGAGTCTCAGAGAGAACATTGTCCTGCCGACACCTGGATTTTAGACTTCCAGCCTCCAGAACTGTGAGACAATACAATTCTGTTGTTTTAAGCCACTCATTTGTAGCCTTTTGTTACAACAGCCCTAGGAAACTAATACAGAGCCTAAGACCTCTGGCAAAGTTTTTTTCAAGGACCAATGAGAACAGTGATTGCTGGTGGATGGGCTCTAGCCTTATCATAGGTAATATATTCTGAGATAAAGCCAATCCCATTTCATATTGGAAGAAGCTCTGGGAGCAAGGATGAGGTTGTACAGCTGCTGTAGCATCATCAGAACTACCTCAGATCTCTGGTTTTAGAGGCCTTGGGGTTTCAAAGGGAGGAAAAAGTCAGCATTACTTCTCTTGCTGTCAGCCTCCTCCTGGTATGTGGTCAGTTCTCCAGGCTCCTGATAGATACCTGTCTCTACGGATCCCTGAGCATGGAATGGGGCATGCCCACAGGGCCTGGGATGTTTCCTTTTGCTGAAAGAGAAGCCCTGAGCTCTGAAGGCTGGCTTTGTTCCCAAGTAGCTCTAGCTCCGGAAGACAGAGGCTAAAATTAATCTTCCTTACCTTGTGATTTCTATACTGTGTCCTTCATTCAGATTCATTTATTATGCAGGGAACTTGGTCTGGGCATTGCTAGAGGCAGTAGTAGCTAGTTTTGCAGCCAAACACGCAGAGAAAGGCTCTCCTCTCCTCTCTTGTAGGAAGTCTCATATCTCCCCAGGCATTTTATGGGGCTAAGAACATGTAAGTGCTCCCAGAATGCACCACCAGATTTCTCCCAGAATTCTCCCTGTTGCCTCGCAGTTCCATAACATTGCTCACTCGGTTCTCTTTGACCACAGAGGGCTTTCCTACCTTCCCTACCTATACTAGTGGTTCTTAAACTTTAAGAACTTTAATAGTGTGGGTCAGAATGGAGAGATCACAAAGCTTGAAACAAAAGACCCAAGTTTGAGATTCATATGGAACACTTAATGTGTGTCTTTGAGCAAGTCACTCAACATCTCTGTACCCTAATATTACTATCAATATTATCTGGTGGAGAGAGTAACTTCATTCTTAGAATCAGCTAAGATAGTGAACCTGAAAGTGCTAAATTGTGGAAGTGGCTATTGTATTTAGAAATAAAAAGTTCATTAATTTATTCATCCAACTAATAAATATTGGAAGCTTATTTTTTCCCAGGTCTCTGCTAGATGCTAAGAATAAGGTAGTAAACAATATAGTTGAGGTTTCTACCCTCATGTGTCTTATATTCTAGTGCAGGAAATCAGCAACAAACTAGTAAAAAATAGGCATAATTGCAAATAAATAGATAATTACATGTTATAATGATTTCTAGAAAGGAAGCCAATATACTAATGAACTGGAGAATAATTGAGAAAAGCCATTTTGACTGCTTATTAAACAACATGGCAGAGTTAACATCATCTGAGATTGGAAAGGTCTAATCCTCGATGCCTGGAGTAAAAAGGCAGGCAAGTAGAAGTGTGATAGGGGAAAATGTTTTTTGTTTGTTTTTACTATATTTCTATAATACCTTATGAAGTTTCAGTATACTTGTCTTTCTGTCTTGCTACTCTCTATTCATTGGACAACTGATATCTACTGGTATATCTTCATGGGAAAGGCAGCCACCTGCTAGTCAAATGTTGAGTGTCATTGAATTACAGAGGGGGCCTTCTTAAGTCTAAGGAAACAAACGTTTAGAAAGCTTGTTTTGGTTAGCAAAAAGAAAAAAGAAATTTAAAAATGTTAAGCATTTCCTTTACCTGTTAAGAGCAACTGGAGTCTGAACACAGGATTTCACAATAAAGCAGATGTAGAGAGAATTTAGTTTATATTTTAACTAAATATAGTTTAATGAGAAGTTCAATGAGACAGAAGGGAGAAGATATTTTTCCACCACTAAAAGAGGGGGAGAGAGAGGAACTGAAGGACAAGTGGTCAAATATAAATATACTGGTTCTTTTTAGTACATATAAAAAACCTTTTGAAATATGGTCTTAGGGACATTATTATTGAACCGCGCATCCATAATTGCCTGCCTCCTTATTGAAGATTTTGTTGGGTGTTCATCATTACCTCACACAGTATGTGTGACTAGAGAAACTGAACTGCCCTCCAGTTACAGGGGTGGGGCTTAGTCGTAGCAAATTATAGTACTGTAATCTCAACCCTCTTGATGGCAATTGATTCAGAAATCCAGGTTTTAACCAATCAGCATATGACATTCCTCTGTCCACTCATTTGTTTTGAGTTGGTCCAATCAGGCTCAAAGGAGAAACCTTTTAATACAAGTTTACAAAGAAATTTTCTCCTCTCCCCCATTGATGATGAAGAAAGCAGGCTCACAGTAGTATTTACAGCCAATTCCTTTCCATGTAGGAAACCAGCATTGGCATTAGACCAACAATGTGGCTCTCAGAGTGAAGAGACAGAAGGGACTCATGTCCCAACTGATATTGCTGAGGTCTTGAACCAACCAACTGTAATACTAAACTTCCCATTTTGTGATATAATTTTATTTCTTGTTTAATCAGTTAGAGTTAGGCTTTCTGTTATTAAGAGCTAAAAGCATCTAAGATTATAGAATGGTAGAAATAACCAGGTTGTTTTGGAGGAGTGCCAGAACAGGGGGAAATTTTTCTCACTTTTACTAGTAAGAGCAGACCTTAGGAAAATTTCTAGATTATTATAAGAGTCCTATGCCAATATGGGGAGATGAAGGCAGAAAAAACATTGGCACATGGCATAATGTAGTTAATCATCAAGAAAGCTTATGACACCTGCTTTAGTCTGAAAATGCTTTATAAGGAATTCAGAATTTCCTGGGTGACCTAGGAGGTAGGGGATACAGGACTTGTAAGATAGTTGAGGAAGCTGGGTTGTGACCCCATCAGGGACCATTTTGTAGTAGAGGGCAGCAGGGTGGACTACTCAGACTCAGGTTGAATGGAAATCATTGCTATGTCCCAGAGGAGAAGTATAACCACCAAGACCCAAAGAGAAGGACAATTCAGTAGGGGCAGACCATGTATTATACAGGACCTATCAGCATTGATTAGAATTTTACCAGGTAAGGTGAGGTATACCTGAACTTGAGTTCATTGGGAATCAGCAGAGACAACAATGCAAACTTTTTACCTATACCCAAATTACATACTAGAAGGGACGACCAGGCTGTGAAACTCATGGAGAAAGAAGATGAAGATATATATATATATATATATATATATATATATATATATATATATATAGTCTTGATAGGGCATTCAGAATTGGAAGTGATTAATCATTTACCCAAACGAGACTACGTTAATCTGAAAGAGACTAAATTAAACCTATTGTGGTATATTGTAACATTTATCCTAATTCTTCCCCCAGGCTGTATCCATATCCTTTGTCATGTGACCTCATAACTCCTCTTTCTAACAAGGTAGAGTCTGGGGTAAACTCTATTTCCTCACTCCTGGATCTGGAGTTGGTCATGTGACTTGCTATAGTGAATAGAATGAAACTGAAGAAACATGTCCTTGTTTTAAGCCTACGTCTCAAAGACCTGTGTGTTTCCATTTCCTTGCACTTCCATGCCTTCCATCAACATGAAAACATGCCCAGGGTTAAGAGTTGTGTGGAGGAGAGCTAAGTCACCCTGGTCATGCCAGCTGAAGTCATCGTAGATCAGCTGACAGCCCAGATGTATTCGTTTTCTATTGCCACTGTAACAAATTACCACAATTTTAGTGGCTTAAAACAATGCACATTTATTGTTACAGAGCTGGAGATCATAAGTCTAAAAGGGGTCCACAGAGCTGCATTCCTTCTGAAGATTATAGATCTTTTTCAGCTTTTAGAGGCTGCCTATATTCTTTCATTTATGGACCCTTTCTCTATCTTCAAAGCCAGCAACATAGCATCTTCTCTCCTGTGTGACCTTCTGCCAATCTTTTAGAAGAGCTCACCCAGATAATAAAAAATAATCTCTTCATTTCAAATCTGTAAATTAATCACATTTGCAAAGTTCCCTTTACCATGTAAGGTCATATACTCACAGGTTCCGAGGATTAGGACATGGACATCTTTTGTTACCATTATTCTGTCTACCATTCCAGGTATATGAGGAAGCTAGACCAAGATCATCAGATAGAGATGTGAGAGAAAGAAATGCTCATTGTTGTGTGTGACTGGGGTTTTGAGATCATTTGTGATATGGCATTGTCATATAAATTGATAACTGAAACACAGTAGAGATTGAGCTACCTTTAATAGGCAAGTTTCAAATGATATCCTCTCAGTTAAAATGAAAACTACAGTATGAGAACAAAAGAGCAAAGCAAGTTACTTTTCTTTTCTTTTTCCTCTTTTCCTTCTACTTTTTTTCATTGTGGTAAAAAAATAAGAAAAATAAAAAGCACTTATAATCATATCATTCTGAGATAATTATTATCAATATTTTTGTGCATATCTATCCAAAAATTTTTAAATATTCAACCCTAGGAATTTCTATTCTGGGACTCTCAATTGAAGATTGACCTGAACTAAGAAATTTCTCCTTCTACCTTAAACATCTAGAAATACCAAAACAAACATATTGGAAAATAATAGGTGAAAGAAGGTCAGAGTTAGTACATTCTAAAATATGGTACTGTTTGGAAGAAGAAGAAAGATGCAGGATAAACTGAGATTTCTTTAGATTCAACAAAATTCAGAGATAGGAAAAATAAGCAAAGAAAAATTTCCCAAATGGAATGCACAAAACCAGATGGCAGAGGGAAGTCCAAACATCAGTAATTACAATAATACAAACAGATTATGTAAAAGGCAGAGATAATCAAATTGGTTTAAAAAAAATCCATCTATTTGCTCCATCAATTTGCTACTTTCCAGAGAGGCACTGAAAGTAACAAGACTCAGAAAGGTTAAAAACAAATGGATGGAAAGGCATTTGATGTATCAGGCCAATACAGAAGTCTGCTGGCATTGCACATTGCCACTATGGATATGAACAAAGTTACATATACATTGCAGTACTGTTTATACTAGAGACAATTTAAAAATAACCTAAATGGCTGTAAAAAATGGAAAGAATAAATAGATTATATATTCACATGATGAAATGCTATATAGCAGTTACAATGAATGAATTAGAAGCATATGAATCAACATAGGTTTTTAAAATGTTGACTGGAAAAAGAAATGAAAAAATGTTACATTCAGTCTGATAACATTTGTCCATATAAAAACCCAACTCTCTATATTTCCTATATGTATGTGGCAAAAATATAAAAATGTGAACTGGGTTATATACACCATAGTTATAACAGTCAGTTTGAGAGGGGACAAGATGAGATGGAGAAATAGAATAAATGAGACATTAGCTTTATCTGTGATATCCTAGTTATTTTCATTAAAAATTCTGAAGGGATTATAATTAATTAATGTTTGTTTCATCATCCGTCTAATTTTCTGTTCTAAAAAAATCTTAAAGAACAGTTCCTTAAAACAAAGTGAGAGATATTTTCTGTAAGGTCTCCTTCAGTGCCAAAATTCTGATTCTACTGAAATATCTAATATATAAAGGAGAAGAAAAAGAAATCCATAGTGCTTTGGAACTTTCAGGAAAATATTGAGCATTGTTTACTATAGAAAAAATTGGGAAAACCTTAAATGTCTGGAAATAAAATTGACACCTACCTTGGGGGGAAATATTAAAGAACTGTTAAATTTATGTTCTTGAAAAATAGTTCATGACATGGCAAAAAATTCACAATAAACTATCAAATTATGTAAGTAGGGTGAAAAAGTACATATACATATATTTACATATATGCATATAAAATTGATCTGCTTTGTGTTTGCTGGCATTATGGGTAGTATAACTATATTTTCTACAATAAGCATGTGTTACATTTAACTTAAATTTATGTTTAATGAAAGGGGCTGTTTTCATTGCAATCATGTGAACATAAAAATTATGTAGTTAAAAATAATAAAAAAAACTGCCTTTTAAAAAAATGTACTAAGTGGCAAGTGTTAATATTCCAGCTCATTAGAAATGATTCAGATTCGAGTGTTATTACATTATTTTCTGCCTCTACCTTTTCACCTACAGACCCATTAGTTTTGGATTCAGGGCAGAGAAAGATAAACTGGCTGATTAAGACAGTTGATCAACCCCACTGTGGCATGTACAGTCCACACTGCACTCACCTGCCACCAGGGTAAGAAGGGTATTGGCCAGTATAGACATTTTTATCTGACAGAGATGTAGATGCTTTTGGAAACTGGTACAGCCTGTTCTCACAGAACATTATCATCCAGACCACTGGGGCAGCACGGCATTTGGCCCATGGAGTGCCTCCTCCTGGCTAAGAATCGTACTGTTTCTGTTCTCAGAATAGGCTTTCCTTAGGGATAGTCTTCCTCTATGGTTTATATCCCACACCACTCAAGATTTTGACATTGGAGCAAAGAATTTTATTTTCATTCAAGGGAAACAGCTTGCTGAGTTTGACACCTTAGCCATCCCGAATAGCAAGCCTGGAACACTGAGGGCCCAGGAGTTACCGAGGTGAGGCCCCTGTGAAGTTTGGATCTAGGTGATCAACATATTTCAGACAAGAACTCAGTGTGTGGACTGACAATTTTTCTCCATCTCACAGCACAGAGGGTCCCAGGAACCAGTGAAAACAGGTGAAGAGAGGAATCCTGTCTTCTGGCACATAGGTGGCAACCTCTAAGTGGTTTGCTCCGCTGCTATTGATGACCTTTTGGACACTAGTATGTAGATAACAAACAGTATTCAATGTCTTCATCCTAATAAGCCATCAGAAAATAAACAAATAAAAAGCTGCATTTGGCACCACAACGTCACTTGGAAACTGGTCTCTGTGTCAGAGTAATTGTCTGAATCACTAAGAGATTGTTGGCTTGTCCCAGGCTTATCACTAGTTCTAGCTCTTTAAAAACTATTGGCATTTCTTTTTATCCTTTAGGGACCAAGTTTCTTAAATTTGCATTATGAGCACACAGAGGCACAGAGGACTTTTGGGATGAAACAGAGCTTGGCTGATTTGCTGCATTTCCTGTGGCCACAGCTTGGACTGGAAATGAGACTCTGTGCCCAGGAATAGTGGAAAGGGGCAACTGTTCAGTGTCCTGCTTAGGCCTCCCAGCCAAGCATCTCTGTGGATACCTGCCAGACTGTTAATTGGTGCCCTCGGAGGGTCCAGCAGCACATGCCCGGGGGGCTCTGGCAATTCTTAAGAAAGGACGCATTTACCACGCACCTTGTTAAGGCTGACAGCAAGGTTCTTGTTGGAACACGATTATTTCTTCCCTAAGCATTTAAATCATCTTTCTAATGGAAGACTAGATATTTGGTCTCCTGCCACATGCTGGACTGCTCAGTATAAGTCATGAGGCTTTATCCTTGGGCACAGATGCACATAACATGCTGGAAACAGCAACCACAAACAACCAACCAGTTAAGAGGCTGTCGAGTAGGAAACAATCTTCTTCTCTGTGGTTAAGTCTTCATTATAAGTTCCCTCAAAGATGTAGTACAGAGGCTTCTCACTGTGTGTGACCCAGAAAACATAGGTAACGTCCTCTCCAGATACCTCTCCGAAGTTTCCTGGTAAGAACAGCAGTTACAGTTTCTCCCTCTCTTCCCACACATCCCTTTGGGCATCATGTGACTCACCATTTCCTGATTTCAGACTCTCCAATATGCCTGCCTGCCATGCTGAACATGGGAACTCCCTAGCCAACAGCCAGTCAATTCCAGAAACAGAGCGGCTTAGCTGACCAAAGCTGACTGCAGATACACGAGTGAGCCCAGATGACAGCAGAACCACCCAGTAGACCATAACTCCAATTGCTGAGCCAAATAAATAATTTTTAAGCCATCCAGTTGAGGGGTAGTTTGTTATGCAGCAATTGCTAGCTGATATAACTTTCAAAGAAAAAAAAAATCCACTGAGTCAATTACTCTTTATTCACTTGTACCTGCAGACAGGGGCCCTGTTTTTCAGGGAACTTTCCATGACCAAGAAAGCATCTAATGCATTGTCTTGATGATGTGTTGCCTGCTTTTGTTTGGCCATATAACTTTCTGTAGTATTGTTAAACTGGCTACTTAAAAACTGCAAAAGACCTGGCTAAAATTTAGTCCACACATTGTCCCTGTAGCCTATTCATTTATGCCTCAAGCTATTTCTTATTTAACTAAGACCAAGCTACTCCTGATGTTCACTGAAGGAAATAATGAAGAAGGACGTGTCTGCTTTTCGAGTCTGCCGTCTTCTCCTCTGAGAACTACCGTCCTTGAGGGTGGACCACATCCTTCTGCTGTCTTTAGATGCATTCACCATTAACACCAAAACTTACTTGTTTGGTGACCCTTCAGATCAGAACCCTGTTCTCTACATTTCAAGGTAACACCTGGTTATGTAACAGATTGATTCTGCTATAATGTAGCGCCTCATAGAAAACTCAGCTCAGATTGGCTTGAGAGAAAAGGGGTAGGGGGTTTGTTTCTGTTACTGAAGGGTATCTGGCTTCACACATGGTGTTCTAAAAAAATTTTTTTTTATTGTTTAAAGTATTACAAATAGTAGTACATATGTCTCCTTCTCCCCCAACCCCCCACACATGGTTTTAATTACATTTCAAATCTTTTTCACTCCATCAGTAACCTCTCTTTTCCTCGGTGTTGTCTTAATTTACAGGCGGTTTTTTCCATGTGGTGACAAAAATGGCCACTGGGAGCCCAAGACTCCCACGTTTTCTGCTGAATAACTGCCGCACAAAGCGATGTTTCTCTTCCCAGTAGTTTCGTCAGAAGTATGGAGGCCGATTCTCACTGGGTCTCCTTGTACTTAAACTGGTAACCTGCTAGCCCCCGGTGAAAAGTGTGGTGTGGGCAGTGATGGTGGGGTTAACCTCACTCAATCCAGAGAGAATGAGGTTTTCAAATTAACACCGGGTGCAGTTACTAGAAAGGAGAACAGATGTGGGCAGGCAAAACCAGCCGTTACCAGGGGAACAGGGGGTTTTCAAACTTATTGTACATTATGGCCACCTGGGAGAACTTCTAGAAAACACCTGCAGAAGTAGGGATTTACTTGGTCGGAGGTGTGGCCTGGGCATCAGTATTAGTATCGGTATTAGTTCAAAGTCTCCAGGTGGTTCTAGAGCAGCCATGGCAGAGAATCTAGGCATTAGGGATACTAATAATGAAGTAAGCCTTAACCCCGGGGAATGCCTTGGAGGGCTATGGGTCATATTGAGGGCTATGGGTCCAGGGTCCCTGCCTGACAGACTGCATCTCTTAGGCAGGGACACTGGAGAAAGCTGGGAGTTAGTGTGGTGCAGTAGTTGTGGAAGCAGACTGGGGTAGGCAGACAGGAAGCTCCAACTGTCCCCCATTCTAAGTATCTTAGCTACCCCCTTCTGTGTGTACAAGCTGCCGGCCCTGATAGCTTTTAGAATTCAATTTTGAGAAACTGTTTGCTCCAGAACACCGAAAATATCCACTATGACACCCCCAGTTACAGAATGAAAGGTATAAGGTTAGCTCCCCTCTCCTCCAAGGTCAAGTGTAGAGACCCTTGAGGGTCCCTGGCATCATTCTGCCTGATGAGCCCACACCTGACTCCCCTGTACCTGTCAGAGGGGTTGGAACAACCATTTCCATCTTTGCTACTGCAGTGTTTTCTTCCAGCTGGTTGTAGGAGGCAGATTCTCCTCATCTTGCTAGCGAGGAAAAGTTCTGGCCAATCACAAGAAGCCAACTGGAGACTGCAAATGTGAGGATGAGATGGCAAAATCTGTTTTTGGAGCTGCAAGAGACACCCCTCTCCGTGCAGAGCTGCCCCAGAAAGCTCGTTTTCAGGCAGGCACTGGCAGCTGCTCACAGCCCAGGGGTGGGTGGGGGTGTCAGAAGCTGCTGGCTGCCTGGATCTCTGCACCCAGAATTCTACATCTTTCATTTCCAGGGTCAGGGCCCCGAACACACACAATGTGAGGCTTCCCCCAGAACTTTTCTTTTGGAGAAACCAGGAGGGGAGAATGCTCAGGGAAAGGCAGGGGCTGCAGTGGGCAAGGTAATGGATTGGTCCAATCTCTAACATTGATTCTTGCCCTGTCTTCCTTGATCTGGGCCTGTGACAGAGCCTCCCTGAAACTCAGTTTCCTTATCTGTAAAATGGGGTTCTACCTTCCAGCTGAAAATCCTCCAAGCTCTGCAAATTCTGAGGTTTTTGATAAGGAAGGGTGAGGCCACCTGCTTTGCTTTGGGGCCAACTGGTCTTTTGAGGCCAACGGAGTGTTTATGATCCCCCTCATTTTGTTTTAATTTTAAAATGTCTTTATTAACCATAATCACGTTGTTCATTCCTCTTTGCCCTCTTCCTCATTGGCTTCCTGGACACAGTTCACCTTGACACTTCTTCAGTCCAGCAAGTTGTGGCTTTCCCTCTTGTTTGCCTCATGCTATTGGTGGTTTGAGAACAAATATAAGCACCTTCATTTTTAAGAGCAAGAGACACCCCCTTTTCTTCTTGTCCTCAGGCCCCCATTATTGTCATTCTAGGAGCATAAACACTGGGGAGGATGCCCGACGGGTGTGAGGGGCATCTCCTTCCTAGGGCTTTAATTCCGGTGCATTACACACTGAGGCCTATTCTGCACTTAGCAGATATGGAGGCTGAGCCCGCTTCCTTTTTTTGTTTTTTTGTTCTTTTCTCCTACCCTTTCTCCCTCCTCCTGGCCCTCCTCCCGGCCCTCCCCCTTCCTTCCACTGCGATTGACTGATCCCCCAAGTCACGACGACGTGCCAGGCAGTGTGCCAAATGCCAGGGCCCCCGACTTCATCAAGGGGTGGATTAGAAAGCTCGGCTCGGAAGGAGTCTCTGGGGGGCAGATGTGGAAATAAACAAACAGAGACAACACAGCGCCCCGAGGGCTCCGGGAGGAAACGAGCGCCGGCAGTTTGGAAAGCCCGCAGGAGGACCCTGACCCAGGGGATGCCTAGCGGGCGCCCCTCTTCCTGTAACAGATTCCAGGGGGAGAAGGGTGCGGGGGAGGCACCGCTACAGACAGCCAGCCAGCCCGCAGCCCCTCAGGAGCCACAGTGAGTCAGGATCCCCGCCTCCCAGCCTGCGACCGCGGACGAATCACCGACACGCAACTCACTGCGGCAGATCCTTCCCGCCCACGCCCGCCCCGCCTCCCTCCTCCCCGCGCTCCTGCCCTCGCCTCTCGCTCGCCGGGGTCTGGCTCCCGACCTTCCGCCTGCAGCACCCAGAGCGGCCGCAGGAGAGAGGCCAGGCGGTGCAGTGCCCTCCCTGCTGAAGGGAGGCGATGGCCCAGACGCAGTGTTCCTTTGCGTCAGGAATAGTGCGCAGGGATAGGGGAGAAACCGAAATGGTGAGACATGACTCAGGGTTCTTGAAGCAGCGAAGACACAGCTGTGCAGAGGGAGAGGTGGGAGGCCAAAAGCTTGGGGAGTCTCCAAGTCTCAAACACAGGGGCCCTGCTCCAACCCTTAGCTTGAAATTCTGCAGGCAAGTAGAAATGGAGCTATAACATATAGCTCTACAAATATCAAATTGATGTATTCGGATGCATTCACACCAAGCATGTGACCCAGAAAAAGGAACTAAGATTCCAAAGGCTTGAGCATTCAAAGAAGAATCACTCTGCTGGGCAAGGGCCAAGGGCCTTAATCCCATGGCCTTCCCAGATGACCTTTTGGGAAAAAAGGCTGGTTGGTGGTTGGATGGGAATGACAAGCAGCAGCCAAAGGCTCCATCTTAGAAAAGCCACCCTGAACTCCAGGACCTGCTGATGGGGTCACCAGGTTCCACGGGAACTTCTGCTGTCCTTCCCAAACAGGCTGGTGGTGGAGAAATGGTGCCGCCCTGGGCCTTCTGAATGAAAGAACTACCTCAAGCCTAGATGCGGTTTGTCAGAGATGGGCTTGATTTGTTCAGCAAGGCATATGACTTGGGATCTCAGCGGATGAAAGGGCCATGAGGAGCCCTCATTGTTTCTCTTGTCCATACCAGTTTGCTTCCAGATGGGGAAAAGGCTGTCCTTCTTTCATAGAGAAGCCCAAGTCATGCTCCTGGAACCCAAGTCAGATGATATTGCCTACTCACATCCCTCCAATGACTTCCCATTCCAAGTCATAACCAGGCCTAAAATCCCTTCCACAATGGGTCCCATTATTTCTCTCCTCCCCCTTCAACTCTCTCCCCTCCCTCCCTGTTCCTTGAACACACCCTACCTCAAGACCTTTCCACATGCTGTCCCCTGCACCTGGAACTCTCTTCCCCCAGATATTTATTTCCCTTTACTTTTCTCAAAAGACCATCAAATCCAAAATAGCATCTTGTCCATAGCACCTCTCCTCCCTTCTCCGCAAACCTCTTCACTGTTTCATGTCCTCATTATGTGTTTATCATATATCTTTCCTAGAATGTGAGTTCCCTGAGGGCAAGAACTTTGTCTTGTGGGCTGATTATAGGTGCTCAATATATACACTGAGTGGCTAGATTATTATGATCTCTGAACGCATAATAATCTGGCCACGCAGCGATAGGCCAAGGAATTTGCTCAACATCACATACTAGTAGTTGGTTAATGGAACCCCCAGGAGCTGAACCCCCATTACCTTCTCCTGACTTAGACATTTTCTAGTATCTCATGCTCAAGCTAGCTCTTTGGAAATGACCTCAGGATGAAATCAGACTGGACAATGGCCACAAGAAAGCCGGGCACCTTCTCAAGATGCAGTGTTTAGGGTCCTCCAAAAGCCCAAATGCCCCATTATTCACTTCTGGAATGTGAATATTTATGAAAGTAGTAAGTTCTAATAGATATTGACAGTTAGTGCATGATGCGGTGCCAACCTTTGGTCTTTCCTGACATTTCTTCTTTAGTCACCTTTGAAGGATTGGCTGGAAGCCGAGGTTTATAATTTAGAATCTATGTACTGAAGCTCATCCTATCCATTAAGCCTGGAGATATTTTTGGAAGAGTAAGTCCTGCCAACTGAACCCAGAATCAGATATGTATTGAGTGTTGAAATAGGACTATTGGTCCTTTGGGCAAAGATGGCCATGCTAAGTGATTCATGTGGCCATTTTTTTTTTTTTTTTTTTTTGGTGCTATAACAACTAGTTCCTTTTCTTAACAGTTATTTATTTTCTCATCTAAGTTTGAATATTATAAATGATGTCTGAGAATTTTCATAGGGATAGTACTCTTTAAACTAGCACGATAAAAAAAAAAAATAATTCCCAGAGTTGGAGGCAGGAAAACTGGGTTTGTGTTTTGATTGCTCTATATACAGACTCCATGACCCTCTTTGTATTCCAGGTCCTCTTTTGAACAGGGAGGACTCTACTTTCTTCCTGAAGCACTGTGGCGAGGGTCAAATGAGGTAGCATGGAATAAAGTGTTTTGTAGGTGGTACAGCTTGAGTAACAAGCATGCTGCTCTTAGAAAGAATATTATGAGGGAAATTGAGAATGAAAGTTCATGTTTTGGAGGTTATAGCCAGGGAGGGGGCTATGTAGAAAATACAGTGCATTGAGGCACATTAAGAAAGGGCTTAAGAGTTAAAATGGAAAATGTACAGGTATCAAGAGTCAAGTCTGAAATGACCTAGGGACTCAGGGGAAATGTGATCAGTGAAGACACTGTGATGACTGAATCATAGGGCTGAGAGTTGGCGTGACCAGACAAATAGATGACATTTGATCCAACAGATAAAACAGAGTGGAAGGATAGAGGGCAGGGTAGGACTGGTGCTGGTTCCTATCTTCCTCTGTTCTTTCATTTAGGATTACAGCTGGCTCTTCATAACACTGGATTCTGCATCCTTGGGTTCAAGCAACCTCAGATCAAAAGTATTTCAAAAAATGCTACATTTTTGCTGACGTGTATACTATGTAGTTAGGCCTAGGATGGTTGTGTCTGTACTAAACATGTACAGACAGTTCCTTCTTGTCATTATTTCCTAAACAATACAATATAGCAACTATTTACATAGTGTTTACATTGATACAACCCATCAGGTATTATAAGTAATTTAGAGATGATTAAAAGTATACAGGAGGTGGTGTGCAGGCTATGTATAAATAGTACCTCATCTATATATATAAAAGGCTAATATGCAAAGTGTCCCCACAGTAGTTCAACTGGGAGACAGAGAGTTCTATTGCTCGCTATGATGTGCTCTGACCACCGGGGGGCAGTGTGGAATGAAGGGAGCCCCTGACCAGCAGCCGGAAGGCTCCAATAGGCTTTGATCACTGGCCAGGCCTAGGGACCCTACCCGTGCATGAATTATGTGCACTGGGCCTCTAGTCTTCTATAATAAAGAGGTAATATGCAAATTGACCCTCACACCCTCACAAGATGGCTGCCTACGACCAGGCCAGCAGGAGGGTTAGTGAGGGACGACCAAACAACTGAACAGCAGGCTGTGTGGGGCGACCAGGCTGGCAGGGGGCTTAGTGAGGGACGACCAAATGACTGAGCAGCAGGCTGTGTGGGACGACCAGGCCAGCAGGGGGGGCATTTGGGGGTGACCAGGCCAGCAAGGGGGGCAGTTGGGGGCAACCAGGCCAGCAGGGGGGGCAGTTAGGGGCAACCAGGCCAGCAGAGGGGGGGCAGTTGGGGGTGATTAGGCTGGCAGGGGGGGCAGTGAGGGGTGACTAGGCCGGTGGAGGGGGGGGCAGTTAGGAGCAACCAGGCCAGCAGGGAGGGGGAAGTTGGGGACAACCTGGCCAGTAGCAGGGGGCAGTTAGGGGCGACCAGACTGGCAGGGGGGACAGTTAGGGTCGATCAGGCCAGCTCGCAGAGGCAGTGAGGAGCAATCAGGCTGGTGGGGGTGGGGGGGAGGCAGTTAGGGGCGACCAGGCAGGCAGGTGAGCGATTAGGAGCCAGTGGTCCAGGATTGTGAGAGGGATGTCCCGGATTGGAGAGGGTGCAGGCTGGGCTGAGGGGACCTGCCCCCCACCCCCCCGCATGAATTTTGTGCACCAGTCCTCTAGTTTTATATAAGGGACTTGAGCATTCTCGGATTTTGGTATCCATAGAGGGTCCTGGAACCAATCTCCAGCAGATACTGAAGAATGACTGACTTACTGAATGCTGACCAGGTGTTAGGCATAGTCTTTTCATTGTCTCTAGGAAACTGTCCCCAGGTAACTGTTGAATAGCCAAGTCCTTCTTCTTACAAGTGGGCTGGTATTGGAGCATGAATTATTACCCTAATTTTATAGATGCGGAACTGCTCCCGCACTCAGCTTGGAATGGTTGAGTAAAGAACTAGGTAATTTGAACCTCCTAAACACCTAGAAAAGCATGTAATTTTCTACAGATGGAAACTTGTTGTAGGTTTCTAGGGAGGCAGAAAAATGGTTTTTCTAGGGCTTTGGAGATTAGGTTACATCCTACAAAGCTGAAATGGCAGAATCAGGCCAAGTAAAATATCTATTCTTTTTTTTTAATCTCTTGGTATTTTTATTTTTTAAATTTAAATATTTATTTTTCAATTACAGTTTTCTTTCATGAAATATCTACTCTTACCCTTTTATTATCAACTAGAGGCCTGGTGCATGAAATTCGTGTACGGGGGTGTGTGTCCCTCAGCCCAGCCTGCACCCTCTCCAATCTGGGACCCCTCGAGGGATGTCCGACTGCCCGTTTAGGCCCGATCCTAAATGGGCAGTCGGACATCCCTCTCACAATCCAGGACTGCTGGCTCCCAACTGCTCGCCTGCCTGCCTTCCTGATTGCCCCCAACCATTTCTGTCTGCCAGCCTGATCACCCCCTAACCACTCCCCTGCCAGCCTGATTGATGCCTAACTGCTCCCCTGCCAGCCTGTTTGCCCCTAACTGTCCTCCCCCTGCAGGCCTGGTCACTCCTAATTGCCCTCCCCTACAGGCCCGGTCCCCTCCACCTGCCCTCCCCTGCAGGCCTGGTCAACCCAACTGCTCTTCCCTGCAGGCCTGGATCCCCCCCAACTTCCTTCCTCTGCCGGCCTGGTCACCCCTAACTGCCCTCCCCTGAAGGCTTGATTGCCCCCAACTGCCCTCCCTTGCAAACCTGGTCCCTCCCAACTGCCCTCCCCTGCTGGCCTGATCGCCCACAACTGCCCTCCCCTGCTGGCCATCTTGTGTTCACATGGGGGCAGCCATCTTTGACCACATGGGGGCAGCCATCTTACTGATGGTCAATTTGCATATTACTCTTTTATTAGATAGGACTAGGGGCCCAATGCATGAATTCGTGCACCTTAAAAGGAACTGTGGGCCGTGAGGCTGCCATGGGCACATGGGTGGGTCTTGGCCCATGCTCCGCATCCCTGCCCGGCCCCTCCTGCCACAGCCCCCCGGTCCCCTGTCTGCTGGCAGCCCTGCTCCCACTGCCGCTGCTCCCATGTGCTGATGGTGCCGGCCCTGCTTGCTCCCGCTAATGGTGCGGAGCGATTGGGGCCGGTGCCAGCAGCAGGTGCAAGTGCCAGGCGGGACTGTGGCGTGCGGGAGTAAAGAATTTTCAGTAACCACCAGAGGCTTGCCCCAATGACAACAACTGGCACCCTGCCTTGGTCTGGCGCCCTCACTGACCTGCTCCACCATCCCGCCTGCTGCCAATGCCTGCCATGTTCCACGTGCACCCCTTGGTGGTCAGAGCATATCACAGCGACTGGTTGTTCGGTTGTTCTGCCATTTGGTCTATTTGCATATTAGCCTTTTATTATATAGGATAACCTAGTTTATGTTTTCTACCAGTTGCCTGCCTCTGGTTGTCTGTTTTAACCAATAAGCCTGTCTTCCTAGCACACCAAATACCAAGTCACTATATAAAGAAGCACATAGAAAGTATTTTCTAATGACAATGCACTTTCACTAACATACTAACTACAAAAATAGACTTCAATGCCTAAAGTTTTCAGCCATTCATTGAATATTCATCTGGCACTTATAGTATTCTCCTTTGTTGGATGTACCTTTACCTACCTTATTTTTACCATTATTTTTACTGATAGCTCTTCATAACTCTTTGATGATACAAATCCTGATATTGAATCCTCTGATAAGAGGTGCCTGGGAGGGAAAAAAAAAGTAATGATAACAAAACACAGACCCTATTTGTATTGAATGGGAAGATGAAAATAGAGTATCAGTCAGCTAGTGCTATATGACAAATCAGTTCAAACTGAGTAGTTTTAAATAATGTGGTTTTTTTCCTTGCTTATATATCAGTGATTGGATCATCTACTAGTAAATTGGGTTTAGATGGACTTGGCTTAAAGCTGCAGATTGGGTCTATATCTGTACACAGGACCTTTTACTTGGTACAGCAAGCCAATTTGCGTGGATAACCAGATCATAAAAGTGCGCACCCAGCTAAGTAAGTTTATGTCAAGACTTTGTTGTATCATGCTTACTAATATTTCATAAAGCAAGTCACACTGTCTCCTTCATTATCAATGCAGAAGGGGAAAATACTCTGCCTCTAGTGGGAGGAATTGAAAAGGTCATGGTTACAAGGAAAGGTGAAGCACTAGTATCAAATAATGCATAAGTTAGAATTTAGTTTTTTATTTGGGATGTTCCTAGAATATGGGAATATAACTTTATTCCACCCCCTGATGTTCCTAACTCATTAGAATCAGTTAATCCAAGGATTTGGCTGCTTCAGCAGCAATTGGAATTATTCCCCAGTGAAGGCCTTTTTGGCTGTTTATTAATTGGCAAATGCTAAATCAGACACATTGCTAGACATAGAACAAAAGAGTGTTTTGTTCAAATCCCAGTAGCACCACTTATTATAATCTATGTGTCTTTGAGTGGTCACTGAACCTCTCTGAGCCTCCATTTCTTCATCTATAAAATGAGGGTAATAAATTCATGCTTTATGTATCTCATAGGGTTATTAAAAAGGTCAAATTAAGTGAGATCATGTGTTTGAGAGTGTTCTGAAAACTGAAAATAACTGTACAGCCAAGGTAGTATTGTTATTGTTAAAACCTTCTGACAGCTACTGTTTGTAATGAAGATTTTTAGAAGGCCAGGTTCTTATCTAATTTCACTGATTTAGTTACTTTCATTATTGTTATTGTGCCCCCTTAAACCTTGTTCCTGAGGTAGCCAGAATGAAGTATGCATAGTTTGAGTTGGGGGTGGGATTGTCAAAGTGGAATTACCAGGAAAGGGCAATGGAAAGAGGTGGTAAAGTCAAGAAGAAATTCCGCCCACTTCTTGTTCTGATGAATGCCAATTCTCCCATCAGTGGCCTTTCTAGGGACTCAGAGCATAGGGTTCTGAAGTCAACATCTTTTCTTGGTGTTTTAACTTTTCTTTTTGGTTATTTTCCAGTTTGTGTGGAGGTTGGAACATGCTGTGGAAGCCAATGCCAACAAATACAGAACAATGCACAACTTTGAACAGTGCCTTGTGGTTTCCTTTGCTTTGCTTTCATTTTAGCCATAAAATTCTTGATTTTCATGAACGCAGTTAAAAGTACATACTTATTGCCCTAGTCCGTTTGACTCAGTGGATGGAGCCACGTTCGATTCTGGTCAAGGGCACATGCCCAGGTTGTGGGCTCGATCCCCAGTGGCGGCCGTGCAGGAGGCAGCCAATCAATGATTCTCTCATCATTGATGTTTCTATCTCTCTCTCCTTCTCCCTTCCTCTCTGAAATAAATAAAAATATATTTTAAAAAATACATACTTATTTAACAACCTTAGCAGTCTGCATTATGCATATTAATATCTGGAATGCCATCTGTTCTACCCTTTGGAGTGAGTTGGTTTCTAGGTGTACACCATCCAACCTCATCCAGGAGGTGGCCTGGCAGTCCATATGGCTTCTGGCATTTCTCTGGCCACACCAGCACCTGGGCTCAGGCCCAGGAAGTGGTTCAAGATTAGGGATGAGCATCACACCAAATGGACTAAGGTTGGATCTTAAGGATCTGACTTTTCTGGCTATATCTGAAGGGAGAAGGAAAGGCCAGGGGATATTTTTTGTGGTTTCCCAGTGCCAGAACTCATTACTGAGAGGTTTTCTCCTTAATGAAGCTATTTAAGAAAGGCCTACATCTCAGGTTTTCTAAGAAATATCCCACAATCCCAAATCACATTCAAGGTAGGTTATAGGGTCAAAATGTGAACTTAAGGTAAAACAAACAAGCAAGTGAAACAAAAACTCAAACTAAACCAAAATTAATGGTGGGGCAGTGGATGGAATCAAGATTCCTTAGTTTCAATCCCAATTTGGTCTCTAACTAGATATGAAGTCTTGATTTGTGCCTCAGTTTCCTCATCTGTGACAGGAGTGAAATGGAACAGATGCCCTTATAGGCCCATCCAGCTTTGTCGTCTAAGACCTTAATGCCTTTCCTGTCCTTATTGGTAAAATGAAGAGGTTAAACCATTTTTCTTCAAAGGTGCTAACTTTTTTATGTCATGATTGTAATTTCTAATAAGAGTGAAATGGAATTGCACTGGGCTCAATGCAAGCCCTGTTGGCCATATGGGTTCTTTGGCAGGAATTTAGGATTAGAAGATGGAAAGGAACACAGAAGAGACATGGACCATTTCCCATTGGCATTAAAGTGAATGTTTGGTTTAAAATGCCCCAAATAAAAATAAAACAAAGGAGTCTGCATGTTAACATTTTTCACGTAAATAATAGACAACATTCCATTAGTGAGACTAGTCAGAGAATGCATTATTTAAAAGTGCATTTTTCATCTGTCAGGTACCATTTGGAAAGCAAATGCATGTTTCTGGCAAAGCCCCATGCCTGGCGATGTTTTTCTTAGCATAGAGGGTTTAAGAACTGGGGGAGAGACTATGCAAAGGAGGGAGTGTATTCAGAGTTTAAACATGTCTGTGTTGCTCATCTTTCAAGACCACCAATTAATAAGTCAAGACCACCAGTGACTCCAATTCTTCCAATGGAAGAATCTAGACAGTTCACTGCCACTGCTTGAGCCCAAGGATCAATGAGCATCCTCTGCACCTTGGAGTGTTTGTGCCTGTACTTCTCCTTCTCTCCTAAAATCTTCTATCTGGTACACCACCCTCTGTTTGGCCAGCACTGATAGGAAATAACACACTGGCTTACAGGCTTTTGAATTCACAGCTTCTTTCTAGACTGAATCTATGCCAAAAGTGTCCTTGTATACATCAATCTGTTTGGGGGTGGAAATATGAAAATTATGTAAGCTAGACAACTTGTGAAGTGCATTTTAAAAGTTACAAGTAGATGTTACTTGTGAATTTCTGCAGACCAGTGTAGCCTTCGTTTGCTGCTCTGTGAAACGGTGTCGCAGCATGCAAAGACACAAGGGCAAGTAATTTACTTAGAAGGTGATGCCCACAGAGAAGTGAGGAAGTGAGACAAGGAAAGGCAGGCACGAGTCTTTGCCAGAAACCTTATCAAACAAATTAAGGCTCAATCCCACTGGGAAACTCTGAGAACCCAGATAGAGAACATATCTCAGAGTTATCCCAAGGGATCAAGGAAGCTGGAGTATTTATCTAGGAACCGCTGCCAGTCATTGGTTGAAGGCTTCCTCAGAGGGATATTAATGACCATTTGTACTAATATTGTACTAAAGCAGAAGCACTAGAGCAGTGGTCAGCAAACTGCGGCTCGTGAGCCACATGCGGCTCTTTGGCCCCTTGAGTGTGGCTCTTCCACAAAATACCATGGCCTGGGTGAGTCTATTTTGAAGAAGTGGCGTTAGAAGAAGTTTAAGTTTAAAAAATTTGGCTCTCAAAAGAAATTTCAATAGTTGTACTGTTGATATTTGGCTCTGTTGACTAATGAGTATGCCGACCACTGCACCTAGAGTAAGCCCTCAGAAGTAGGCATTCAGGTAGGAGAGCATTACAATGGTAATACCTGGAAGGATATGGGCCTGCACTTGCTACAAATAGACACTGCAAGGAGACTGCATAAAACAAATAGGTAAATGTAGATTAAGGTATTAGAATTCCCCACTCAAAGTTAAATAATAAAGGAGCGATAATCATTGAAAACCGAAGATTTGAGTGCCTTCAGGGAAAGCTTGGTCTAGGCCAGGGGTGGGCAAACTTTTTGACTCGAGGGCCACAATGGGTTCTTAAACTGGACCGGAGGGCCGGAACAAAAGCATGGATGGAGTGTTTGTGTGAACTAATATAAATTCAAAGTAAACATCATTACATAAAAGGGTATGGTCTTTTTTGTTTTATTTCAATAGTTTTATTCATTTCAAACATTTTAACAAGAAGAATGTAAACACTATTATAATTTGAAACTTCAAAAAATGGAGGAATCATAGCACAATAACATACCTTATATTGAAGATGGCAAAGGCAAAATAAAATTGCCTAACAAAGGAAAGGTACAAAAGCCTTTCAAATTAAACTTAAATATAATAAAATAATTTAAAGCTAAAACAAATAGAAAAGAACAAAATGTGTAAACAGTAAATTAAACATTTTCTTTAGTGCAACTTCCAAATTATGCGGGGACGTAGATGTAGATGGCAATGTAGACTGGGTTGAAAGGTTTTTGGTTTTTAAAACATCAACTTCAGTGGGAACAGTGTTGTTGGTCTCCTTTTTAGCTAATGCTCTGATACTGTGCTCTCCAGGGACGTGTCTTCCTACATCACCACGATAACGTGTCTACGCATTCCCAGGGTGATGTTGGGGGACGCGTCCACGGGCATTACAAGGAGCCTCTGGAAGATTGAGAGGTTGTTCCTTCTACTGAATGGGCGGATATAAATCTGCCCACTCAGAAGAAGGAGCTGCGGCCGTGTTTCCCGATGTTGCCATGTTAACACTGCTGTTGGTGAAGGAGCGGAGGGGAGAGCAAGAGAACCCTCCGCTCTTTTGGCTCCGCGGGCCGGATAGAACAGCCGAACGGGCCGGATCCGGCCAGCGGGCCGTAGTTTGCCCAAGGCTGGTCTAGGCTCTTCAATGGTTCCTTTTCTGCATTTCTTTGCATCATTTATTATGTGTTGGCTCTTTTCTCAGTAGTTTCTACCTTCATGGTTACAAAATAACTAACAGAAGTAGCTCCTTGGGACTGCATTTTCTAGGCTCAACATCCAGCCAAGAAGAAAAAGTCTGTTTTCCAAATAGCTGAAACAAGTCCTGGAATTAAGCTTTTGGGGCTGTGATTACCCTGATTAGGGTCATGTTTCCACCTTTAAGCCAATCACTGCATCCAGAGCCTTTAAGTCTATCAAAATTCTCTTCTGAGTGTTTGAAGACTCTAATTCAAAACACATGGCTGAGAAATTTAGCCTATGGGTCAGGAATAGGAAGTAGTTAATACTGAGGCCCTTAAATCTAATAGAAGAGGTATTTGATAACCTTAAACAAAAGAGCTAAATCGATAATACTGTATTTCAGCTCCCTGATATCAGAATCCAGCTGAATGTCCAGTGAGAAAGTGATTAACTGTGTGGAAAGGGGTAGGGGTAATGGGGGAGGCAGGAAGAAAAAGTAATGGTGAAAAACTTGGGTACCAATAGCCACACCAGGGAGCTAAATTCAGACTGTATCTTTGACAACACTAATGCTGGGTAATATTTATTTAGCTGAGCCTAATAAGCAGAGTAAAGAGTCTCATCTCTCAAACTGGCACAGCAAGGGGCCATGGCAGCCAGGGTGCTGATAATTAACAGCGAAATGCCTGGCACGGTCTCTCCCTGCAACCCCAAGGGATGTCTGGGACTGCTGGGCAAATTCATTTTCCTCTTGCCGGGTGCATTATGGATGGAGCTTGCTGTAGAAAATTCCTGGAGCAGGCAGCGAAGGGCAGAGCAAAATGTCTGCTCTGAGCAGGCAGGCTTGGCTGAGGAGGGCAAACTACCTCTTACTGGTGATGAAAGATCTCTTACATATATTGCTTTCTCAAAACCCATAAATGTAGACCAATACAGGCAAAGGGGAGTGATATTGCTTTTAGTTCACAAGTGCTACATTTGAAACAGTAGTTGCAGAATCAAAGACTGTGAAAACTCAATGAACCCTGAAGATTATGTAGTTCAACCATATGAAACCGAGTACAGATGTGTGGTTTGTCTAACCTCACAGTGAGTTCATTGTAGAATTGATGCAAGAATTCAACACTCCTTTGCACCAGTTCAATGTCTGAGATCTAACTTGGACACAGATCTTGTTCCCCTTTAATAGCTGAGTCATTTGGTGGAATTCATACTGCAAGTCAGTAGATGATGGAAGACTCCAATCCTATTCAGCATTGTCCACGAATAATTCTGGAAGCTCTCTCTAATGAACTAATAATAGTGGTGATGGGAATGATAAATAATAATTATTTAGCTCTCAAAATGTACCAGGCACTGTGCTAAGTAATTTACATGCATTATTAATTTGAATTTTAATCCTCAGAAACTCTTTGATGTGAGTACTATTCCCATTATATGATGGAGGAAATTGAGGTTGCAGATTTTATGGACTTGCCCAAGAACACAAAATTAGTAAATAGTGGAGCTAGGATCTGATTTCATGTGGTCTCCAAGAGCCGAGCCTATGCCTGTAACCACTACTAACTTTACTTTTCCTTCTCAGTCCTGCCAGTGTTTCAATGACTTCTGCTGGATTTTGCTTCTCCAAAAAGAGATTCTATATAATGAGTGATCTGGTATTCTTTCCGTTAACCAAAAAGTCGTTTTTTGTAATTTGTAGAATTGCTGTTAATGATTTTGGAGATTTCGTATTTCTTTATAGAGGATCTCAAAACACTGTATTTGCATATTGAAAGACAGTTTTCCAAAGTGTCAGTTCAAATAGAGATTTATGAGGATTTGACAATGAAATAATTTTCTCTTATTGCTGACTAAGCTTTCAGGACTGTGCAGGTTGCATTCCAGAATAAGAGCCCTGAGAAGGCATCTGACCCCACCCAAGGGATCCCCGCCAATCTTCTCATCTTCCCATCTTGATCTGCATGACTTCCAATTCTCCTTCCTCCAGTTTCTCCAGATGGCAGACATCTTTCAGCCTCCTGGCTCCTGCAACTTTTTCTGACTGAATTGAAGCCAATTCCTGAAATCGAACTTCCTCCTCTTCAAAGGGTGTGCATAGCTTCTACAAGGATGAAGCCATCTGACTCCACTGCCTGTTGTCTTCTCTTGCAAATGTCCTTATTTGACCTCAGTTTTTCCCCAGCTGATCCCCAGGGAGAGCTGACTATTGGCTTGATTTGTCTTGAGTTTTCTTATTGGTCACTTTCTCATCTTAATTCTTATTTCCTCAAATTCCTCAATAATATCCCACTCTTTTCTACTTTTGGGCATTATTATAACTTAAGGTGGGTGGATTAACTCTGATATTTTAAACTTCAAGAAGTTTTGGCAATTATATCATCAAAGAGCAGGCTCAAGGATGACCAAGGAATTGAGGGTTCATCTATAGAAGTATGGGAGAAATTGCTTAGTATAGAGGAGCAACCCAGTACAAAAGAATGGATGATTGAGGCAGAGGCAAGGATCACATAGAACATGCCTGAGTCTAGTTTGTACTTTTTTTATGTCCTATCTTAACTTGTTAAGATCTAAATTTGCCTCTTTTCTGCCTTAAAGCAATCACTGTCTTATATGATACAATCTAAGCTTTTCTTACACTATTAATAAAAAAAAATTGCCATGCTCCTGTCTCCTAGAAAATTTTAACCTATCTGAATATTTATGAGATGTATAATTGAGCATTTTCCAAAAGTATGAAGAATCAATTAATGGGGGCTTTTACTGCTCATTGAGACCACCTTTAAAAAACAACACACAAATATTTATTCTGCTGAATCTTTTCTTTATCTTCAATATGAGTACTTCTTACTTTCCCTCTACATAAGTGCTTATATTTTAATTTATTATTTTATTTTTATTTCTGTTGTATTGAGTCTTGTTGAAATCTATGAATTATCTCTCTTCAGTAAAATATCCAAATATCACACACACACATACACCATTCTGGCCAAATCTCAAAGTGCCCATTGATGCTCATACCCACAGAAATCCATTCCTCACACTGCTGTCAGACTAACAGTTCCATAAGATGAGTGACAAAATCTTACTTTCCTAATCCCTGTCACCTCCAGAATACAAAATAAAGTTCAAAGTCTTTCATGTCTATTGTTCAAATTACTCTGTATTTTCATTCATCTTCTGTTCTAACATGTTTTGTGTATTCCTATTTCTTGATGCCTTTGCTCAAGCTGTTTTCTTGACTTGGAATAACTTTACCTCATCTGCACCTTGAAGAATCACATACACCTTTTTCAGTCCCACTAATGGCACTTTCTGTGAATGTCTCCATTATCTCATCTGACATAGATGTCACGAATGCAATCAGGATGCACCTCTCCTTTCTCTAACTTACAACTAACTCCCTAAGGCTTTTCTCTTTGATAGTATTTAGGAGCATGTAAATCTGCAGATTAAGTAGAACATTAAAAATAATGTAAAACTTTTTTGAGTTTGCCTCATATTATTCATTTATTTATAAACTAGAGGCCTGATGCATGGATTCATGCACCAGTGGGGTCCTTGGCCTGGCCTGCGCCCTCTCGCAATCCAGGATCCCTCAGGGGATGTCAGATAGCCAGTTTTGGCCTGATGCCCGCAGGCCTGATCCCCGCATGCCCAATCCAGACAGGAGGGAGCCCGATCCTGTGCATTGAGTGTCTGTTCCTTGGTAGTCAGTGCATGTCATAGCGACTGGTCATTTGGTCGTTCGGTCATTTAGGCTTTTATATATGTGGATAATAATAAAAATTTAAATTTATTGTGCAACTGTTAGATGCTAGGCACTGGTCCAGCCACTGGGTCAAAATAGTGAACAATGCAGATAGAACCTCTGCTCACATGGAACTTTTTTTTAGAGTTTAAAGGGAAAGAGAGTTTATTAATGAAGCAATAAGACAGAAAGAAGGCTAAGTCACAGACAGAGCAGCCCCTCCCTACTGGGATTTACTGTACTCTGATTTACTGTACCCCATTTAATCAAGGTATAGGGCATTCAAGAAGGGAGAGGAATATTTGAGATATTTCCAAAGAAAGGGGTGGAGACCTCTTGGAAGAGCTCCATTGGCCATATTGTGCCATTAATGGGCTTTCTGTTTCTGATCTTGGCTGTGTGGGGTGTGTTGTTTAGTATGCTAATGTATTATAATGCATGTATAATGAGGCTAGGGGTTACTGCAAGATGAAATTAGTCACCATGTTGAATCAAGCTGATCTTTTGCTGGTTCCAGGGGTCCTCAAACTTTTTAAACAGGGGGCCAGTTCACTGTCCCTCAGACCGTTGAAGGGCCGGACTATAGTTTAAAAAAAAACTATGAACAAATTCCTATGCGCACTGCGGGCCCGGGACGAGTCAGCTGCTAAGCAGGACAGGCAGCGGCACCCGGCGGGCCGGATAAATGTCCTCGGTGGGCCGCATGTGGCCCGCGGGCTGTAGTTTGAGGACCCCTGTAAGCTATAAGTCAGTTGGTCTTACTATCTGGAACTTTATATTGAGAGTAGGAAGAATAGAAATAAGTTAAACAGATATTTACAAATATTGAGTATTTGGAAGAACATTACTTTGAAAAATGAAGTAGAGAATGATTGGGAGGAGAGGGAAAGAACATTATTATTTTCTTAATTGGGATGTCAGGAAAGAATCTCTGACATTTGAATTGAAACCTTAACGGTAAGAAGGATTTGCCTGGTAAAGATGGGGCGGGGAAGAATGTGAGGTAGAGGGTACAGCAAGTGCAAAGGTCCTGGGGTGGGAGCTTGCTAAAGCAAAAACAGGCCTGTGGGGGTTGGGAGAGATGTTCTTAGATAAGGTCAGAGAGGAGGAAGGAGTTTGGAATTTCTTTTCAATGACATAGGGATTTCTAGTTCTGCAAACTCCTTGAGAACAGATATACATACCTATGTGGCCCAAATAGTGCTTGGCAAAATAAATAAATGCTGTAAAAAAAGTTTTACAACCAAGTTATTTTGAGCATATTAAGATGCTTCTTTTTATAAACTAGAAAAAAGTTGTTTCCTAGTCTATGCAATAAATGTCCAAGGTCACCTTTGGCTAAGATGAAATTTAGCCATTAAGTAACAACCTTTGAATTTCAATTTCCTCCAAGGACCATTGTGGGGACTTTTATGAGTTCATAACAGTCCTACTTGTCCTGCAAGTTCCCATTCATTCCACTTTCTTCAATTCTATCTTATTGCTAAAGTGGTTTGAAGCTTCAGGAGTTTTACAGGCTTCAATCTGCTCTTGGCTTTTTGCCTCCTGACATTCAATTTTCACACCTACTTTTATGAATTCAAGAATCGTACGAGACTGGCTTCCTCTGATAGCATTTTTTTTTTCTTTCAACACATTTCCAAGCATTACTTATTTAGAAGGTTGTATAAAATGTATATCTTCAGCTTAAAGAATAATTACAAAGCAAATACTTATGTAACCTCTACCTAGGTTAAGAAATAAAATGATGCATTTTAGAAAGTGGAATTTTAGAATTGAAAGCAACCTTGAGAATTAAAATCACTTGGTTTGCACCCCTTTTATAGATGAAAAGTCTAAGGCTTAGAATTGGCAAGTGGTTTTAACAGGCCATACAGCAGTTACTGACAGATAATCATGAACTCTCAACTAGCAGTCCCATAGAGAACCGGGACCCAGTTTCTTAGACCAGGTTGTCTGGGCTTGAGATAAACATTTTCAGTCTGAATTGAGGGGAGAGGGCCATTGTTTTCCTTTCTAGAAGCTCTTTATGAAGGCAACACTCAAGGTGCTTGCTAATTTCATGTTGTTGGATTTTAGTACAGGTTTCTTCCTTTCTCTCTCCTTCCTTCCTTCCTTCCTTCCTTCCTTCCTTCCTTCCTTCCTTCCTTCCTTCCTTCCTTCCTTCCTTCCTTCCTTCCTTCCTTTCTTTCTTTCTTTCTTTCTTTCTCTCTTTCTTTCTTTCTTCTTTCACCCGAACCCAAGGATTTCATTGATTTTTTTTTTTTTTTTTAGAAAGAGGAGGGAAGAGAGAAACATTGATTGGTTGTTTCCCATATGGGCCCCGACCAGGGACCTAACCTACAACTTAGATATGTGCCCTGACTGGGAATCAAACACCCAACCTTTTAGTGTACAAGATGATGCTCCAACCAACTGAGCCACCCAATCAGGGCATGGGGTTCTTTCCTTTTCTTTTTATCACCAACTTGGTTTATGTTTAGAGTTAATATTTTCTAAGTATCATAAGATTTTTTATGAGTAGTGGAATATCGTAAGTAGTTTGGGGTAACCTGGGAGAAGAGCCTTTTTAGAGTTACTCTGTTTTCTCAGCAAGGAAAAATATCAGTGGCTTTTATTCCAAAGACAGTTTTAGTGGGAAGGGTGGTATGTTATAATCATATCTGATCATTTCCCTAGTAGGGTTGAAATCTGGACCTGGGTGATTCTATATCATTAGCCTTGTTTCTCTTTATGAGCCTAAAGACATTCAAACATTTAAAAAATACCTTGTGAAGACCTACATATGTACATACATACATACATACATACATACATATATACATAGATTAGTTCAATAATTAATTAATTGTAGGTGGAACAAAGTTCATAGCCACTGTTAACCTAAAAATAAAAGGTCAAAGTGGGAGGCAACAATCATTTATTTTAAATTTTAAAAATAGCTACTTGGGAAGCACTGATTCAGGCAGAAGTGCAAATAGTGATATGATTAGAGATAAAGGAAAAGGGTATTTATGAGAAAAGGAAGGGGAGCAATTACATTAATAGAAGGAAGGCTTTTCTGTTGGTGCAGATAAGCTAACATAGTGACAGTTATTCTCAAGAATGTTTTTTATTTTCTGTCTGGTAGTCATCAGCCTGGTAGTCAAAATATCTGCTTTTTCATTATCTTTGCAAATAGTCCTTTGAGTCTTAGGCCTGGTCCAAAAGTTATTTTGCCCTGTTTTAATATTCCAAAAGTTTGAGGTTTATGCTGTGCAAGGCTGTTCCTCTGGGATGGCAGCACTGGTTCCCTTTTAAAGTGGCTCTCTTTATATTATTTTTTACACCACTTCCTTCTAAGTTTGTTATCTTTGAATCTTTTCACACAAGCCAAAGCAAATTAAAATTGCCATAAAGTTAGTAAAATTGCTATAAAGTTAGTGTTGGTGAGGGGAAAAGTTACAGAGTGAATGTATATTGGTTCAAGGTACTGGTGGTGATGATAGTGAAGAAGGAGGTGGTGAATAGAATGGGGGCAATATAGGGAAATTTGCTACAAAGGAGTATGTTTCTGGGTAAACTAGTGTGATTTACTGTTTCATTCTCCATGCTTCATTTGGGTTATTTTTTTACCCCAAGCTGTCTTTCAGTTCACAAATTCTTTCTTCAGCTCTGTCTGTTCTGCTGTTACAATCATTTATGACTTTTTGCTTTGGCTATTGTATCTTTCAGTTCTAGAATTTCATTTTCTTCTTTAAAAATATTTACAATCCTTTGTCATATTTTTCAACTTTAATTTTTATATAGTAAAATGTAAAGTCTGTTTCTTATATTCATATGTAAATTGCCCCTGGTTGTCTGAAGTTTTTGATGCTCCTTTTTAATGATCTTCTATTTTTATCTGATTTTATTTAATGTAAGACATTGTATTTGAAAAAAAAATATTTGTGGAAGTTATTTCAACCTAGGATGATGTTATTTTCTCTGGAAAGAAATTTTATTTCTTTCTGTCATATGCCTGGGACTCCAGCAATTTTGAGGTCACCATAATCCATTAACAAATTGAAATTATCTGGACAACCCACATGACTCAAAGCTAAACTATATATGAGAGCTCGGTGACTTTGATTCCAAGTTTTGTCTTCCTGGTACAGTGAAATTAACAAAACCCTTTACTGTCTCTGGGATGCATCTTCCATCTGGGCAAAGAGTGGCACAAAGTAGTGGTTCACCTCTCTGGATTTCCAACTTCCCCTAGATGTTTACTTGGTAATTCTTCTCTATATTATTTATTATTTTATGCTTTCAAGATGACTTTTAGTATTAATTTTAAAACATATTCTCCAGCTTTTTCTAGTTGTTCTTAGTAATAATGCTAATCCAAATTACCTCGTCTCCCATTATTAGAGGCAGAAGTCTTGAACTAGTGTAATTTATAAACTAGTCACCTATGTATAAACTTCAGGGGCTGGTTATACACTGGCTAAGAGAACAATATCTGAACTGACACCTCTCTCAGACATTGCCCTATTTTCTGTTCTTTGGTGATTACCTCATTTACTCTGATAGCTACTTCCTGTCCTCCTTCTCCTAACTCTTTGCTGAGCCATGCTCATAGATGCAGAACTCTCTTAGCATTACATGACCTGAGCTAGGAGGGAAAAAAAGATGTCTATCCATCATCATCCTTCCTCTTCAGTTAAATATATATATACTAACATAAATATTTTAGGGGGTTAATATGATTTGCTGAATGACCAGTAGAGAAGGTGTGAGATTTCAGAAAATGTATGACTTGGGATCCTGAAAACCAAGCCATTTTCTCTCTAAAAAATGTGAGGTTCAGCTGAAGATTCTTTTTTGTGAGGTTCAGCTAAAGATGCAACTTCCTTTCAACACATGCTTCAGATGGGTTTGAAAATTGGCATATCTATCTGTGAGTACTTGCAAAAGAGGCTTTCTTAATTTTCTTGGATTAGAATTCCTTAAACACATGAAGAAATTTTTAAGTAAACTTTTATTGGAATACAAAATAAATATGGGAACATAGTACCCATAAGTGTCATGGGTCACTACCAGCACCCAGAGGCTCTTTCATGTCCCCTTCTGAGTCACTAACCCCTCAAGTGTAACTGCTAGCCTGATCTCACACTCTAGATGAGACTGCTTGTTTTTGAACCTTACACATAGAATTATTTAGTATATATTCTTGTGACTGGTTATTTCCCTTCTCTCTCTCAATGCTGTGTTTGTAGTGTGTATTAATATTATTCCATGCAGCTGTAACTAATTCATTCTTGTTTTTTATTGTAATCCATTGCATAACTATACCACAGTTTATTCAGTAATTGAAAACAAATTTTATAAGAGAAATTAAATGGACTATTTGAGGTTACAGAGCTAATGGATGTTTGCCTCAGCATGTACAGCTTTACTTTGCCTCCTCCCTAATTGTAACATTTCTGAAATCAACTAATTTCTCCTTTTTTTGTGTAAATTCTGAGAATATGTTTCTAGTTATAGATCCATAAGACCAGAATTTACCACCTTCACAGTTTTTGTCATATGAGCCATATCACCAGGGCTCAGTGAAGGAAAGAGAAAGCACTCTAGGTATTTCAAGCAGAAGGTGATTTAATACAGGGAAATAAGTGCTTACAAAATGGGTGGAAGAATGGAAGTAAAAGGCACCAGTGGAATTTTGGTTCCAATGTCAAAGTAAAAAAAACCCACAAAAACCAATGGATATCACATTTTCTACTCTTACTGCCTCCATAGTCACCTCATTCCCATGAGACTGTTGACTACAGAGTAAATCTTTGATTCTGACTTCTGCATGCACTCAAATCTCTCAAAGGTCACAAATCAGCTGCCTCTACTGCAGCAGGACTGCCTCCACCTTATTCTCCCTAACAAAACCCAGGCAACTTCATCTAATGGGTACAATGTAATTTATACCCAGAACCTGAACAGCCAGGGTGTCTAGAAAGTGTAATTTTAAGACTTCCAACCTCTTGGAAAGAAAACAGGAGGTTGAGAGAACCAACCCAAGAATATTCCACTTGTACTCACTTTACAAATTAAAAGTTATTTAAAAAGGAGACCTTATATTTATACTGTAAATGAAAATCCAGGAACATTTACCATTAATAGTAGGTATTTGTCAAAGTAAATGCAAGGACATTTATTTTATTTTATTTTATTTTTTGCCTTAAGTTTCCCATAGATATTTTTCCTCGCTGAGAGAACAGAGTAACTCTAAAAAGGCTCTTCTCCCAGGTTACCCCAAAACTGCATTGTTTCCCTACTCTGCCACCCTCTATCCACTTGGTGTGAGCCAAAAGCCAGTATTTGCAATTAAACTATAGGTGAGGTCTGAAGTAAAACAGGCTTCTAAGCAAGTCATAATCAATACTTTCTTCCCCTGGTGGAGGGATGGAGAGAACCACACAGAACCTCTTGGTCCCACCCGCAGTGCACATCAATGCACTTTGGGAAATATTTTATTAGTTATAAACACCTCAAAGGTGCTTTGATCTCTTTTTTTTCTTAAGTTCTGGGATGGACCTCACATTTTAAAAATCTAACCTGGTGTTACAAATCCAGGAAAGAAGAAAACCAGGAAAGATGACTCAGGGGATTTCAGAGAGTGGAAAAAAAAAAAAAAAAAAAAAGACCCACGGTCAGTGTAAAGCAGGGCCTTTGTCTAGGGCGGGCTTGGGGGATCTGGGCTCTCTCCTGCAGACTGAGCCACAAACCCTGGACAAGAGTTATCCACTTAACCCAATTCCATGCCTGGTGCTTTGGGTCTATACTTCTTGTTACCAGCTGGTCAAACCGTCCTCTGCCATGAGGACCATAGCTTTCTCCACTTCACCTTGCTCAGCACACCCCTTAATTTCCATCCCCAACTCTGTTTCATTTTTCTTCAGAGCAGTTACTACAAACTTCATTACATATTACTGCCTGCCTTTCAAAGAGCTCCACGGTTGTCTATTTTGTTCACAGAGGAATCTACAGCATCTAGAGCACGGCTTGTTACAAACACTCAACTCTGACTAGTTGAACAAATACAAATTGGGTGAGTGAGCTGTCAGGCTGCTTGACTCAGCCAGGTGAACCTCAGAAAGAAGCCCAAACCCAGCTCAGCCTTACTGTGTTTCACTGAATGTCAGATGGCTCAAAACTATTTACAACAGAATGCACTCAAACTCCAGACCACCTGTATCGCACAGAGGCCTTCATGCTGTTGTAAACTCAATTTTGAGATACCATTGGCAGTTTCCTCTTTTGTGTTAGAGGATGAAGAATTGGGTTGAGGCCTGACTCCACCATCTTCTTGATGGCAAGTTACTTTAATTCCCTGAGTTCCCTATAAATAGGGATGATTTACTTTTTGCTTCATTCACCACTAGTTGCATGGGTCATATAAAATTAGGCACTTATCCATGTATCTCATCATCTGAGAAGTAGTTTGTAGTTCTTCCATCATGTGGAAGAACTTTAAATGTCATCTTCTCAGTGTGGTCCTTTATAACCATCTTATGTGATATTTCAGCCCCTCCCTCCTTTACTGCTCATTCTCCTTCTCTGCTTTTATTTTTTCTCACAAGTGCTTTTATTTTTCTAACTAAATATGTACTGTATTAATATTATTTATTATAGGTATCAACTTAATTTTGTATTATTCGTCACCCCCTACTAGGTTTTAAGTTCCATGAGAGAGATGATTGGATAATTTTCTTGGTGGGTTTTTTTGTTTTTTGTTTTGCTATTGTCTATCCAGGGCCTGCCCCATAATGGGCACTTAATAAATAATGTTTAATGAATAAACATCCCATTCTCAGAATACAAGTGCTGATATAAACCAGGCTATCACATAAAACTCAAATTTATTCTTTATTAGAGAAAACTTGCTGAAGAATGTGTGTTCTATACAGATGGGTTGTACAGAAGGGATGGAGTTGGGCTGAGAGAACAATTAGGAGGCCAGTACATAATCCAGGCAAGAAATGACAAAGTAAATTAACTAAGTGCCTATGATTGAAGGAAAAAGGACAGTTAGAAAATATTGGGAATATAGCATTGCAGGGCTTACATGTGAGGTGTGATAGGAAAAGTGAAACCTACATCAAGTCCCTATTTTCTGGATGGTACAATTGAGTGGATGATGGTGATGTTTACTGAGATGGGGTTACTGGAGAAGGAAATGGTTGTTTGAAGGAAAAGCGTGGGGAGAGAACTTGTTGCAGGTGCCTATGGGACAACAGATGTTCACCAGGAGGTTGAGTATATAGTTCTGGGTTTAGAAGAGAAATTTAGGCTGAGGATAACTATTTGAGAGCCACAACCTTAGGCTCTAAGAATAGCATGCAGAATGGGGAGAAGGGAGGGCCAAGGGGAGCACCAGAGTTTGGGATAAATGCAAAAAAAGAAGAGTTGAAAAGAGAATTTTGAGCGATCAGAAAAGCAGGAGAAAACCAAGGGAAATTTCTGAAAGTGGGAGAAGCCAACCACATCAGATGTCAGAAAGAATGAAATGTTCCCATTGGACTTGGCACATGGAGGCCCAGGTGACAGAACGGACATTCTAACTTAAGTCTGAAGATCCTCACTTGCATTCTCATCACACCTCTCCATAGATGGGACCACTGGGGAGGCCCCATTATTCTAAAACAGAAGCCTTTTGCATGTTCCATTTGAGACCCCAGAGTTCTGCACCTTGGTTGATGGAAAAGGTATTTATTTACTTAAAATCTGAGACTACTATGGTTTCCTTCAGGTAAAATACCCACAATTCCCTTACTTTATTAACAAACATGGTGTGCCTGGAAATTCTGGGTTTAGAGCCAGAAAACTTGTGCTGATCTAGCTTAAGATCTGCTTTGGCTAAAGGGTGACCTTGAACAACACATAGATTTTTTTGTTTTTAATCCTCACCTGAGGATATTTCTCCATTGATATTTAGAGAAAGTGGAAGAGAGAGGGAAAGACAGAGAGAAATATCAATGTGAGAGAAACACATTGATTGGTTGCTTCCTGTAGGAGCCCTGACAAGGGCCCAGGCTGAGAAGGAGCCTGCAATAGAGGTACATGCTCTTGACCGAAATCGAATCCAGGACCCTTTGGTCCACAGGCCGAAGCTCTATCCACTGAGCAAAACCGGCTGGGGACACAGATTTTTTTATAAGATTTTATTTTCCTCATCTATAAAATTATGGGGTTGTTCCCCGGGAAGATGTATAAGGGGTAGGTGAGCAATCTTTTAGCTTTAACATTGTGAATTAAAGAAATTCACATTAGATATTTATTAAAGATCCTGCACGTATCCAGTTTCTGTTCCCTTCCAATAATAATTCTGCTGTTGGACTCATTCTAATTCCTCTCTATACTCTTTAAAGCACATAGCACCTAAACAGTACACAGATCTCTGGAATGTGATCATGACTAATGCAGAAGAATATTTAAGAAGGTGGAACAAACTAAGACTCCTGTATTTCTCTGTTTTAGGTTGCTGGCTATTGTGAAGCTGCTAGTGATTTATTTAGTATTCTGGTTGCACAGAAACGAGGTTAAATCATTTCATCGATAACTTAAGTTTCCCTTTAAAGTAATTGGCCCATATGAAGACAATGTTCACCAAGGGTCCTGAAAAGAAAACACAACAATAAAACCAGCAGTCTATGGGTTTTATAGTAAGATTTCTTAAAGGAAGCCAAGACAATTTTGGTATTTATGTTGTGCATTTTCCCAACTAAGATCTTATTATGTTTTGTAAACGTGATTCAAATGTCAGTGATAATTCTCCCTTTGTGCCTCTTAAAGCAATGGAACCAATGAGAACTGAAAACCATGGTTTCTTTCCAAGGTGGTATTAAAAATGGGGTCTTTGAAGTTCATGTGTTTAACTATAGTAGATTATTGTTCAGCTTATCTCCACTCCTTCCCCACAACATCCAAGGGAAGTATGGACTCTCCTGCCCTACTGATACTGGCCTTGACTGCGTCTTGCTCAGGCCAATGGAATGTGGGTGGAAATGACAGTGTCACTGTTGCTTGATATCCTCCCGACATTTGACACTGTTGGCTTTCGCCTATTTGAAATGGTGTCTAATACTGAAGGAGACAGTGCATGTTTCTGCTAATGTTTCTGGGAGCTTCTTCCTCCATTGTGAGAAGGACTTTCCCCCTAGCTTCTCCCTTTTCAGCCTGAGTCCCAAAGTTAGACTCATGGAGCAAAATTGCCCCAATGAACCTGCAGACTCAGAGTGGCCCCAGCTAACTTGTAGACTCTGACTCATGAAAATAAATTATTGTGATTGTAAATCTCTGAATTGCATTATAATGCAACATGATTGTGTCAATAGTTAATTGAAAATGGTATCATTTATAGCATAACAACCTTCCTTGTAGATTCAATGCCCTTTGAGATGTCTGGTCTCTATAACTACTCTATTCAGGGCCTAATTGACCTGGGGCAAAAATTAAGACAGAGCTGTAATTAGAGAAAAATTAGTTCACATTTTTTTAAAGCTCAGATGTCAATTTTATCTTTATAGCAGTTGGCCATTTTTAAGGTCTAAATCTCAACCAAAGGCAGTTTTGTCTTCTAGGGATATTTGGCAATGTTTGGATACATTTTGATTGCCATGACTCAGCATGGGGGTGCTATGGGCATTTAGTTGGTAGGGGCCAAGGACACTGCTAAGCACTCTACAATGCACAGCTCTTCACTACAAAGAATTACCCAGTGCCAAATGTCAACAGTGTCAAGTTTGAAAAGCCCTGGCCTAAGTATATATATCTTTCTCTCAGGGTATATTAAATTTTATATTTGGATAGCACAGCATTAAAGTTGATATCATTCATTAGGAACAAATAGGAAAACTTGGCCAAGTATATATATCATTCTCTGCCTTCTGAGAAGAAAGCAGAATTCTTCTCTTGTTTATTTATCCATTAAAAAATGTAAAGCCAAAGTAATTATCTGCTTCCTTTTGAGATTTAAAAAAACTTTAATTGGACTTAAATGTCTCCATGAGGGTTTCCATTTTCACCAGCAATTCAGGAGAATTCTGTACCACTCAACATCAGAGACCTCGTGATTTAGTTATTTATTTACTCTCATTTATTCAAATTATTTATGGAGTACCTGCCATGTGCCAGGCAGGTACTCTTAGGATTTCTCATTCCCAAGATGTCAGGTTTAATTTTGTGTTTGTTTTGTTTTGATTCAAACTGAGTACATAAGAGTGCATGGAAGTTCACATTTATTTTAAAGCACACAAATAGTGAATATAATCTTTCTGTTCACACTGCACCTTTGAACACCTTTTCCTATGTTAAGAGTTTGGAAAGAAAGTAGATCCTACCCCTCACTAGATATATATGAGAAGCATATTCTCACCCTCTTTATCAGACATAACTATGTAAGATTTTGTATTAGAACCTAGTGGATTTTGGTGAAGGCTAGAGGTGGGTGCAAAAGTTTTAGTGGTAGGATTGTAAGTACAGGTTCACCTTTTAGTGTATTTTATTTAGTATAGTTAATATCTCAGTGTATTTTATGTTAGTATCTTTTTTATAAACAAACTAGAGGCCTGGTGCACGAAATTCGTGCATGGGTAGGGTCCTTAGGCCTGGCCGGCAATCAGGGCCGATCTGTGCAGTGACCGGTGGGGCAGTTGGGGGGTCCACGCTGGCATCGTCTTGGCTGGCCTGGCACTGCCCACTCACTGTCTGGCCCCACCGCCCCCCACTGCCGCCACTGGTCACCTCCCTCTGTGGGGCAACCGGTGGTGTGATGGGGGCCCCCCATTGGCACCCGCCTGGGGCCTGCGAGCTGAGGGCAGCTCCTGCATTGAGTGTCTGCCCCCTGGTGGTCAGTGTGCATCATAGCGACTGGTCATTCTGTTTGGTCAATTTGCATATTAGGCGTTTATTATATAGGACTAAAGGCCTGGTGTACGAAATCCATGCACTTGGGGCGAGGGGGGGGGGGCGGTCCTTCAGCCCCGCCTGCACCCTCTTGCAGTTCGGGAGCCCTCCAGGGATGTCTGACTGCTGCAGAGGCGGGAGAGGCTGCTGCAGAGGCAGGAGAAGCTCCCCACCACCACCACCGCTGCACTCGCCAGCCATGAGCCTGGCTTCTGGCTGAGCGGCGCTCCCCCTGTGGGAGTGCACTGGCCACCAGGAGGCAGCTCCTGCGTTGAGCATCAGCCCCCTGGTGGTCAGTTCACGTCATTGTGAATGGTCATTCCACCATTTGGTCGATTTGTATATTAGCTTTATATTATATAGGATATTCCATATGCTTTGTTAGTAAAAGGCATACCAGCAGATCTGACACCATTAGGTGAATGATGGTGATATTTAAGTAAAGAACAATGGTGACCCCAAGGGAGAACATATTAAGTTGAACCTGAAACTGATGGGCAACAGGCTTTTGTTGATCTGAAAGAGAAGGAATTTCTGGCAGGCTCAAGGCCCAACTGGGTCCTCAAACAAGTCTAACCTAGTGAAAATGTCCCCAGTTCCCACTGCAGATCCCAGGAGAGGAGTTGGCCGGGGCAGTTTCCAGTCAGGAAAGCTCCTGCCTCATTACTCTTTTTGCTTTGCCCCTTTGAAGCCACAGAGAAGGACATCCTGGTAAGCCAGGGTGTGGAGAGCTGAGAACTTGGGCAAGAAGACAGTTAATGGCCTGACCCATAGATCTGAAGATGCAGACAATACACAAATGTAGTACTTTCTTAGCCACAACACACTGAAATGTTCAGATATTTTTGCTAATTCAACTTTGCTGTTTTGGATTCAATCCCAATATCTCCTTCACATAATGCTTTTTTTTTGTACCCTGCCACAGAAAGAGTAGAAAGCAGCTAGCAGGAAAACAATGGTTTGACATTTAAAGAGAAAATCAAGGGTCACAGTTTTTTGTTGTTTTTGTTTTTCTAAGAAAACATGGTTTCTTAAAAGAGTCCAATGGACTAGAGCAGAAACATGTGTGGACTCTCGAACCACATTGCTCAAATCCTGATTCTTCTATTTACTCATGTATGACCCTGGGGATGTTCCTTCACATCTTCAATGTCTCAATTTCCTCATCTATAAAACAGACACATTTATTCATTCCACACGTATGTTCTGACATATGTCACAACTTGATTCCATATGCTGGAATGGAGCACTGAGCAAACCCAGCTAAGTCCTCTGTCCTCATGGTGGAGACAGGTGATAAACAGAGCTATTTGTAACATAATTTTAGATTGTGCTAAATGCCATAAAGTCAAATGAAGCAGGGTAGGAGATGGAGAGATGGGGGAAGAGATGGTTACATTACAAAGGGCAGAAAACAAAGTTTATTAGAAGAGGTAAACACCAGCATAATGTGAAGGAGGTGAGCTACACAGTATCATACAGAGAGAGCAGAAATGAAAATGAAACATAATAAGTATGCCCATCTACTGGAATACTGTATGAATTCCATGTAATCCTATCTAATGAAAGAGCAAATTAACCATCACTCCACTACACCCAGAAGCCATGCCCACCAGCCAATCAGGAGCGAATATGCAAATAAACCCAACCAAGATGGCTACCGCCACAGAGAGCAGGAGGGAGGCATGGGTTTCCCCTGCAATGGAGGAAGTGAAGCTTTCCGCCTGCCCTTGCCGGCCTAGGCCTCCACTCAAGGCTACAAAGTTTCAATGATAGAAGATACATAAACCCAAACAGAAATGGCGGCAGCCACGGAGCTGGAAAGAGCAGGAGGCTAGGGTTGCCCGCGGCAATGGAGGAAGCCAAGCTTCTGCAGCCCTGGCCAGCCCAGGCCTCCGCTTAAGGCTACAAAGTTTCAATTATAGAAGATACATAAATCCCCCAAAAATGGCTGCTGCCATGGAGCAAGCAGAAGGCTTGGCTCCGCTCCAGGCTACAAAGTTTCAATTGCAGAAGATAAATAAACCCCAGATACCAGGGCCTCCGCTTGGGTTGCCAGGGGGCATGACCGGCTGGCAAACCACCACAGGCCCCTCACCCAGGCCACCCCACACCCCAAGGGAACCCCCACCCTGATCTGGGACACCCTTCAGGGCAAACCAGCTGGCCCCCACCAGTGCACCAGGCCTCTATCCTATCTAATAAAAGAGTAATATGCAGATTGACCATCACTCCAACACACAAGATGGCTGCCCCCATGTGGTCAAAGATCCTGCCCCCATGTGGACACAAGATGGCCACCACAAGATGGCCAGCAGGGGAGGGCAGTTGGGAGGGACCATGTCTCCAAGGGAGGGCAGTTGTGGGTGATCAGGCAGCAGGGGAGGGCAGTTGGGAGGGACCATGTCTCCAAGGGAGGGCAGTTGTGGGTGATCAGGCAGCAGGGGAGGGCAGTTAGGGGTAACCAAGCCAGCAGAGGAGGGAAGTTGGGGCGACCAGGCCTGCAGGGAAAGGCAGTTGGGAGGGACCCAGGCCTGTAGGGGAGAGCAGTTGGGGGGTCTAGGCCTGCAGGGGAGGGCAGTTAGGGGAAAACAGGCTGGCAGGGGAGCAGTTAGGCATCAATCAGGCTGGCAGGGGAGTGGTTAAGGGTGATCAGGCTGGCAGGTAGAAGCGGATAGGGGCAATCAGGAAGGCAGGCAGGCGAGCAGTTGGGAGCCAGCAATCCTGGATTGTGAGAGGGATGCCCAACTGCCCGTTTAGCAGTCAGACATTCCTCAAGGGGTCCCAGATTGGAGAGGGTGCAGGCTGGGCTGAGGGACACCCCCCCCCCCCTCTCTGAATTTCATGCTCTGGGCCTCTAGTAATACATATAAAATAAGACTATAGAAACTACACTGGGAAGGTTAAGTCTGCATGTATCATAGAATTTCAGAGATGAAAGAATGATAAAGTTCTTTCCAATCTTCCCCTTATAATGCTGATGTCTCAAAACAAAACAAAACAAAACAAAACAAAACAAAAAAGGCCATGGATCTTCTGCTTAACTGTCATGATGAGGCTGTCCTACCTCAGGAAGTAGGGCCTTGCTTCCACTGTTGGGAGGCTTTTTTGTGTGTGTGAGGAAGTTCCTCTGTCCATTGAACTTACATCCTACTCATAGGAACCTAAAAGAACCCACCTGCTGCCTCTTTCACAGGATAATGCCTCCAACATTCGAAATAATTTTCACCTCAGCTCCATCAGCTCCTACAAGCATCTTTACTTGTATGGCTTCCAGATTTCTCACACTTTCATTTGATCATTTAAAAAAATGCAGCACAATATGCTCAGTCTGAAACTCGAACCTCCCCCACTCAGAAGCTCCTTCTTAAAAGCAGAGTCCCAAGAGCCTGTCTACTCTTCTCAGCCTGGGCCTTCCTCTTCCTGCCATCTTGCTTAGGTAGAGCCCCAGCCTGCACCAACTTGAATGCAAATTTATGGTAATGGATAAGAGAACTAGTTGACTGCCCAGTGCTTCCAGTTTTCTGGAGAAGAAAGAAAACAGAGCAGGAAGTGTTGGGGGTGGCAGTGAGTGGAGATGGAGTCAGGAGAGATATTGCTGCTGTGTTATTAATTAAGCATCAGATCAATGGGATTGGAATAGAACTGATGAGTCACAAGTCCTAGGTACCAATCCCTGTGAGCCAGCCAGTTGGGTGCTACTACCCAGCCTCAGCTCAGCTTCTACCCCTGGCAACTGTCTCATAAAACAAACCATGGCTGCAAAGGTTAGAGGGCATAGAAGGACCTTCTATATGTTATTATTTTCTGCTAGAAAATAATTTCAAGGATAAATCTGTCCAGTGGTAGATGCCTGAGGCCATGTTGTCTTTAGAGCTTACTTGCTATAGAATAGACTCTCCTTGGCATGACTTGTAAAATGATGGGCACATTTCATCACTATTGAGCATAGGCTTAGTTTTTAAACTATGCATTCAATGGAGTTGTGAAGTTCTGTATCATCTTTTTCTGATTAAATATTTGGACAAATACACATGTTGAGCAGTAAGTAGAAACAGGACATCACAGTAAACAGTCATGTTTTGATCTGTTTATTCATTTGTTTTAGTTTTTTCATTTAAAACAAAAAATCATAATTCTTAAATTGAATGTGGGAAGGTGAGTAAAAGAAAGATTGAGTCACCCACCCACACAGGCCTGTAATTACAACTTCACAGTGATTTATCTGCTTTCCTGGGCTAGTTTGATAAAGTAGCCACGCCACCGATGTTCATAGGATGCCATTACAGAACTCAATATACTGGAAGCTGCCAATTGGCTGAGAAACTGCTGGACAATAATGAGCCTGTTTCTCATTGGTTGATTTACTTCACTGACAGGCAGACTATTGTCTAGCCAGGAATGTTGTGTGGGCAGGTCCATTCCAGGACACCAGGCAGACCGACCTTGAAGCTGTCCAATCTGGGCAAGTCGCCATTTGGGGATCCTGACATCTATAAGAATTTGCAGACTCATCCTACCTGACTCACAGCTTTTGCTGTTGTGGAAAATGGATCTGCAAAATTTTACTGCGTTCTGCAGTTTGCAGACTTTTTTCTTCTTCTTCTTCTAATTCTGTGGAGGCGGGAAATTACTATTCCTTCAGTCCTCTGTACCCAGTCAAAGCTTAGTCATTCCTCAGAGGCAAACTCCTGCATGAATATTTTCTTGACCACTGAAGTGCATAATAATTACTCTCTCCCCTAAACGCCTACAGCTTCAATTGTCTAGATCTGTGGGTCTCAAACATCACTGTGCTGGGAACCCCCTGGACATTCAGTGAAAATGCAGGTTCTTATTCAGCAGGTCTGGGGTAGGGCCTGAGATTGCATATCTCACAAGCTTTCAGGGATCCATTTCTATGACAATGGAAATGGGCTGTCTATGACCTTGCACATTTCTCCCAATGTATCTGAAGCTTCTTGAGAACTTGTATGCCCTTTTCCTTCTTATCCCCCAACCCCGGCACCTCACACCGTGCTTTGTCAGAAGCTCCTCTATGGCAGAAACTCTGTCAATTACTCCATGAACACAATGACTCACATATGACATACACTAATTAATTATTAATTGAATGAATGAATGAATGAATGAATGAATGAATGACTTGACTGTTTAGGAGGCTGCTGGGAGAATAACAAAAAAGATAAGCCTAAATCTAAGAGGGATTTTTAAGTTCTGTTTGTCTCAATGAAAAAAAAAGTGGGGAAAATATCGATGTAAATTCAGAAAATGTAGTGCCTGGAGTTAACTGATTAACATGCTAGTCATGTTTGCATCTAACATATGCATTGCTAAATCATTTCTGTTCTGAAGATTTTTAAGAGCATTTCCACAGTCACAATAGGGTTTTGAGTGTATTCGCTGATTGGCTCTGCTGTGGGGGCTGTGTGGAGGTGCACAGCAGGGATAGGAAAGAGTAGCATTTTTTCTGCCAAAGCTCTGTGGGAAGTCCTGGGCGGCCTGAGAAGCAGCTAATCCTCCAACAGTGGTTTTTGTCATATATTTTTAAATGATGTCTGTCTCCTTCTTTCCTACTACTGGCCACCCACCAACATACACCCCGACACACAGACCAGTTTTTGACTTTGGCCTGGAAACCTGGCCCTCTTTCTTGCATATCTTCATCTGCTGGGAGGTTGGTCAGGGCCCTTGCCACACAACGGGACCCTGACTGAATGAACAGGCTGTCGCTGTTTATTATAGAGGGGCAGTCATCTCCCAACACTGGAGGCGGAAAACTATTGGTGTCCGAAAGGTGAAATGTAGGGAAGTAAGTTGGGCAGCCAAGAGAACCAGTGAGGCTGAAGATCAAGGAAGTAAGGAGATAACTGATCTCACACTCCATGGGGACAACTCAGGACACACAGTGGTTTTACAGACCCACAAGCTTCCTCACCTGCCTGAGTAGCTCTCTCACCAGCCTGTGGTACCCCCATACCCTTTGCCTGTTCTGGAACTTCTGCCATGAGATCCATCCTTTTGCCTTAGGAAACAAAGCAGTGTTGGGAGGCTACTATTAACTGTATCTTTGACATTTGGCAGCTGTGGCGATGGTGAGGGGGAGGTTGTAGGTGTCCTTGGAGTCTTCCTATGTCAGCACCCAGGCAAGCAGAGCCCTGGGTATTTTTCAGCCTCCCTCTAGCTGGATTTGAGGGGAGGCCACCGAGTCCAGGAAAATTTCACTGATCTGAGCCCTGAGCCTTGCTGAGCCAGAGTCATCCTGGCTGTGGGACTGTCACAGGGCTCAGGGTCAAGGGGGAGCATCGAGATGTGTTCAGGTCAGGAGAGCAAGTCTGAAACCTGGAGCCACTTCCTAGAGGGGCAGCAAGGGATGGCAAAAGCCTAGGGTCCTCGAACCCTGCCGGTGTATACGGGCATGTCCTGAGCTGACCTGCTTGGTTACTGCACCCAGCTTCCCAGCCAGCTCTGCAGTCTGGCTACCTTTGTTTGTGGCAGAGCTGTGTCCCCTCTGGCGCAGATGGTGTTGACATTCTGTGGGGCCCAGCAGAGGTGCGCAGGGCAGCCTCCAGTCTCCCTGCAGTGAGGGCCCAGGCCAGCTCTGGGATGGCTGCCAACAGCCTCTTGCAGACTGCATCACAGCACACACCTCTGGCTTTCAGGCAAGGGAGGCAGAAGACAGCAAAGCCAAGACTTGAAATGTCTCTGGCACTGCTTCCTCCTGCTTTCCCTGCCTTTCTGCTGTTTTATGCAGTTTCTGATTCCTCTTCCTTTCCTCCACCCTGTCCCCTCCTTTCCACGCTGCCACATTTGTGTCCTCTGATGAGTCCTCAGGCCAACGTCCAAACAAAGTGACCCAAGTCGTAGTGCATCCTCTCAGGACAGTGCTCTCCAGAGAGAAACAGGCCAAGCATGTCACTGGGTGTCAGGATGACATGATGAAAAATCAGAGTTTCCATCTAGAGACCTTTCCCTGGCATAGGACCAGTAGGTGCTCTTGGCATGTCCAGTTCACCTTTCTGTGCTTTGATTTCCCCATCTTTAAAGAGAACACTTACCCCTCCATTCCCTGTTTTATAAGGTCTTGTGAGTATCAAGTGGGATGAGAGAGGGCTCCATAAACTTTAATGTACATGGGAATTTCCTGGGATCTTGTCAAGATGCAGGCCCTGGTTCCACAGGTCCAGGCAGGACCTGATATTCTACATTTCTACCAGACTCCGAGGTTAATGGATGCTGCTGGTGGGACCACTCCAAGTAGTGAGGGGCTGGTAAGTCAGAGGACAATCTAAACATCACAAGCACCAGGAAACTGGAACATTTTAATTATTTTATGTGTTTGCCCTTTTAAAAAACACCCTTGCATCTTAAAAGGGTTCTTTACATTTTTAATTCACATGAATGTCATCATTTTAGGCATCTCAGACAGCTACTGGAGAGAAAACGCGAAGGTAGGAGGGACTAATCATCCATTCTGTTGTCGGTGAAGCTGCCTCCTCCTTTCTTCTCCCTTTTCTTTTCTCTTCCTCCTCCCATAGTCGACGCAAAGGCAGATTCTTATCGTAACCTGTGGTCCACAGGTGGCCAAGGGTGTTGGGCCAGATAATGGACAGAAAGAGGGGCTGATTGAAAGCCACTGTTTTCTCAAGGGAAAGAGAACATGTGTGCATCAAAAGGCCCGTGCAAGAATGTTTGTAGCAGCGCTACTCATAAAGTCAAAGCCGGAAAGAACCCCAATGTCTAACAGCAATAGGATAGAATAAATAGACCGTGGTTTATCCATACAATGGAAACACTAAAGAACAATAAAAAAGAACAAAGTACTATAACATGCTCCCTCCTATGAGAATTTTACAGGCAAAATGGTGAGAGGAAGAAAACCAGACATAAGAACATATGCTGTATGAGTCCATTTATGTGAAGTTCAAAAATGGGCAAAGCTAAGTAACAAGGTTTCTTAGGGCCCTTATAAGATCTTCCTTATGAAGGTTTCTTCCTGATGAAGGGGTGGTGTTGACTGGGAATGGGCACGAAGGAGCCTTCTGGGTGTGGCCAGCTCTCTCATGTTGCTCTAAGTGCTTATACCCCCAATTCACTGAGCCGGATTCTTAAGATTTATATAATTTACTGTATGTTTGCTATAGAGCAATAAGTAAAGGTTAAAGATACAAAAAGAGAAAGCCTTGTTCTAATCTTACTCCTGAATTTTGCATTTCCGGGCACTGCTGTCTTTTTCTTTCTCTACCCTTTCACACCTTCCATAAAATGGAAGCCCTGTTGGCTTTATCAGTCAACTTCCCTCATGTGTTCCCTGCTGGCTTCCCAGGTATTTTGTTAAATCAGGGAACAAAAATAGAAGCTGCCATGTCATCACTTCTCTGTGACTGCACAGAAGACTTCAGGCTGTGTAGTTTGCCACTAACAGGGCCCCCTCCAAGTTCAATGCCTGCCCCTCTCTGCCTCAGGAGCTGTGTCCTCTGGCCATCAGAACCCCTGTTCTCTCCATGGCTCTGAGCTGCAAACCCATCCCAGCAAGTCCAGATCAGGCATGCAGAACTGTTTGTAGTTTGTAGTTTAATGCTTCTGTCCAATATCTGGCTGTCCCCAAGCAAGATCTGAAAGTTGTGGGGAATCAGTTCATTGTTATCACAATAACATGGCCTGAAGAACCCCCTTAAACTCAGTGTCTTCAAACAACAACCATTATTAGTTCTCAAGGTTATGTGTTAGCTGGTGTTCCTTCTGCTCTGGCCCAGGCACTGCTTATCTCAGCTGGGCTTTCTTGTGAGTTAGTGGTCAGCTGGAGGGTGACTGCTCCAGGATGGTCTCACACATGTTTGGTGGTCAGCTGCCTGTTGTCTGAAGGCATGACCTGATTGGGTCATGAGTCTCTCATCATGTCTCCAGCAAGCTACTCCAGGCATTGTCACAAGGTGGTAGCTAAGGGTCTGAGAGATAAAGGTACTCAAGGGTTCTGGAGGTCAAGCTTGGGACTGGCAAACCATTCCTTCTGTTCCATTCTATCCATCAAAAGAAGTCACAGACCAGCCCATGCTCAGAGGCTGGGAAACACTCTACCTCTGGATTAGAGGAACTGCAAAATCACATTGCAATGAGTGTGCATACAGGGAGGATTAGAAAAGCAGGGCCTTTTTTTTTTTTTTTTTTTGTAATGAATGTACATGTAGCTGGGGCATTAAGACAGTAGCACTGAGAACTGGGCCTTTTCCTTTCTGCAGAGCATCTGTGAGGTAGCAGCTGTCATCCAGGTTTCCCAGGCTTCAGCTTTCACCCTGCCCCCTCCGTACCAATCAAACCAGTTCTCTAGCCCTCTTTATACATTACTCCTTCAGGGCTCAGCAGGCTATTTAATTCAACTGATCAAACAAATGTGTGCAATGTGGGTGAGCATGTAAAGAGAGCAATCTTTTTTTTAAAAAAATATATTTTTATTGATTTTTTACAGAGAGGAAGGGAGAGGAATAGAGGGTTAGAAACATCCATGAGAGAGAAACATCTATCAGCTGCCTCCTGCACACCCCCTACTGGGGATGTGCCCACAACCAAGGTACATGCCCTTGACCGGAATTGAATCTGGGACCCTTCAGTCCACAGGCCGATGCTCTATCCACTGAGCCAAACCAGTTAGGGCTAAAGAGAGCAATCTTAAATGTTTCTGCTCATGGGGAGATGTTTTGGGTCAAGTTTCCTAGAAGAGCCTGAAATAGGGATTCTTATCAAGTGATTTGTTGATGGGAGCTTCTCAGGAAAAGGGGAGGGGCTAAGGAGGTATAGATGTGGTCTCACCTGGAGCTGTTTTGCTTCCATCTCAGTCCGTTATTGGCCCTGGCTGCCCGTGGGTGAGGAGTGGCACACATCTCCATTGCTATGGCTCCCATCAGTCTTGTGCAGTTTTCTAGAGGAGAATGTAGCTGTGAGCTCTTAACAGCCAACACTCAGAGCAGCTGAGAAATGGGAATGTTGTCCAGGAAGGGGGGCATCTGGGAAGGACCCCACAACATTTCCTGCAGAGAGGCACTATTTAGAAAGTGAATTCTGAACTCAGAACTAGAGAAAATTTAGAGGAGGCCTGACAACTGTGTTTAAAAGTTTGATGAGTTGTGATGTCATGTGGAGGAACCCATTCTGCAGGCTGACCTAGGATCCATAATTGGGCCTTCCATAGAAGCAGGTTTGGGCTTAGCATAAGGGGAAAACATTGCATAATTAGAGCAATCTGAAGATAAAAAGAAATGCCTTGGGAGTAGTGAATTTTGAAAAAATAGACTAGGCTCCATTTGGCAGGATGATAGCTTAGGACATTAGTTAGGTTCCGGAAAGACAGAAAGAGAGCTGATAGCCAGGAACCCACATCCTTGAGTCTTTGATGTTCTGGCCAGAGATTCAAGAGAGAAATGTGCAAAGGGGACATTCACTCAGGGAAAATACACTTTTTCTGTTAATACAGGTCTTTGGCCTCAATCCCCTTTCATCACCCCCAACTTTGGCTGGCTGGACCACATGCCAACTGAGAGGTAGATATATGGGACCTTCTTACAGTCAGAGTGAGCCCTGGTGCTCATATAGCACCAGCTACACAGGAGAAGAGAAAGGTGGGCCCTAAAAGAAAAGCCAAGATAGGCCTTAAGAAGAAGGGTCATTGTGTATATCCCTCCTAAAGCAAGGTCAACCCTAAAAATAAAACAGCTGGTTAATTTACCAGCAAAATGGGTTTATTCAGGGATAATACAGAAATACAATATGGAGAAGCCAGCTATGGCAAAACCATAGGCAAGTCCAGAGAACAAAGGAGGGCTTGCTTTTATTAGGTTTTGGGAGGAAACTGGGGAGGTTTGTTTTGAACAAAAGTTCATTGGAGAAGAGCAAGAGTTCAAGGTTGTGGCGGTTTCTCATTGGCTGCAAGTGGTGGTTAGTGGGTTTTCCTGGAGCAGGGAGGGCTCTTTCTTCCTTTTCTTAAAAGCAGATGAAATTCCCATATGATTACAGTAATGTCCTCCCTGTCAAAATAATTCTTATCTTCCCCTTCCGGCTGGTTATGCTGGCTGCACTGAGTGGTACCTGTGGGAGATGTTCCCTTCCAGGGCTTTCTGACTCCATTTTAAATGCGGTTTCCTTTATTTATCTTCACAGCAACAAGGTCCAGTACTGGCTTTGAGTCTGATTGAGATACTGCCCTCAAATATGTGGGTCTTCTCCGTGGTGCTGAGAGCAGTGGAGTTTCTCTTGCCTCCTGTCTGACTATAAATTCATTTTCAATAAAATCATTTTCACAATAATATCATTTTCAAAAAATCGCACTGTCAGAAAGAGCATCGGCCTGTGGACTGAAGGGTACTGGGTTCCATTCTGGTCAAGGGCACATGCCTGGGTTGCGTGTTCAATCCCCAGTAAACCTCATCATTGATGTTTCTCTCTCCTCCCTTTCCCTTCCTCTCTAAAATCAATAAAAATATATTTTAAAAAAATTGCACTGTCCAGTTGCTCCCCAGACCAACAAAATCAGAATTTCTGCAGGCAAGAGACAGGTATCAGTACTTTTTAATCACTCCACTTCTCCCCTCCCCCTAGGTGATTTACATTGTTAATTAAGGTCTAAGACCATTGTTCTAGGGGGCAACAGTTTTCAGACTTTAGTTTACACCAGAATCACCTGGAGCAGTGGTCAGCAAACTGCGGCTCGCGAGCCACATGCGGCTCATGAGCCGCGGTTTGCCGCACTGTTGACTAATGAGTTTGCCGACCACTGACCTAGACTCTCGATTCCAATAATTACAGGCTGTTGTTGTTCCTTGTGATTAAGCCCTATCCCAGTGGTCGGCAAACTCATTAGTCAACAGAGCCGCAGTTTGCCTACCACTGACCTGGAGGGTTTGTTAAAACAGAATACTGTGTTCCACCCTCAGAGATGTAACCAGAGAATCAATGGGCCCAGGCTGCCTGTCACTACCTGAGCCAATTGAACAGAGACAGGGTTGAATCATATATGAGCATTTAGTCCAATAATGCTGGCAGTATGGGAGAGTAGCAGGTCATCCACAAAAATCGCCTCTGCACCCCACCATAAACCAGCTGCTTATATTGGATAGGAGGATGAGGATTCCATTGGGAAGTAAGCAAACGCTATGCCAAATGGGGCATTTTACAGGTAATGCTGGCTGGGGTTTGCAAAGGGCTGGGGGTTTTCAAAGTGGGAGTTTTCAAAGGTCTGGAGCCTCTGTTTCTGCAACAAGGTTGTTGATCTGTCCATGATAATAGGTAGCTCCTGGATGTGGAGGATGGGCCGCATTTTCAGGTGAGCTCCCAGGTCCACATGCAACTCCCAGCCAGCTTAGATAGACTATACTTTCTTTAATCAGAACAAAACAGTCACGGTTAACAGAGCATGATTAATATTTCTTACAATGATAGCTGGTCCCAATATCCTATTTCTGCCCCTATCAGAGAGGCAGATTCAATAGCTCTGGGATGGGCTTGAGATTTTGCATTTCTAACAATACTGATGCTACTGGTGGGAAGACCACACTTGGAGATTACTAGTTCTAGCTTCCATTGTCCCTCATCCCATCCCACCTTTATCTTTCAATTGGCTAGGTCCTGGGGCCTGGGAATGGTGGAGAGGAACATCAACCCATTGGGAAGCTTGATAGGCAGTGATGAGTACCAAGTGACTTCATTTGCGAGTAGAAAAAAAGCTGGCTGGGAGGCTGCCTATGTAAGTGGGAGTGGGATACTTTTTCAGCTAAATTGAAACCTTTGCTGCCAAGAAGAGAAAAGTGGCTGATGAAAGGTGAATATATGTCAAAGTAAGTTGATTTAGGAGTACTTCTCTGGGATAAAGATATTATTGTTTGGCTTATTTGCAAAGCAAAAATTTTCTGGTCAGGAAGTAACGCTATGACATGAAACAGATTCCACAATTAAGTAAAATGAAGTCAGTCAAGAAAAGATAACAAAAGCCATCTTACTAAACTACAGCAACTCAGCATTATGGCAAATATTACAGTTGGTGCTAACCATTCAGCTTCTAAAATTTTTCCAAGAATGAAAATCATCCAGGGATGAAGCAGTAATAAAGGAAGTCTCAAATACAATTGCAAATGTTGCATTTCCTAATTTAATAGGATAACATTTCAAAGTAAAGTCAGCATTTTATAAACATTTTGCCATAATTAGATCTTATCCAATAAAGTTATTAATAACTCTTTTAAAGCTCTTCGTACTTTTTATTTTCTCTTCTAGCCTTGAAGATTCAGTGTCTACAATTATATTTATTTAGACCGGAATCATTCATTCTGTGGACGAAAAAGGGCCACATGCTAACCTGACTAACTCAGGGAAGGTCTGCATTGGTGGCCTTGCAAACTCAAGAGACCTAAAGTAACCATAAAGGATGGTCTGAAACTAAAACCTTTAATTTAATTTTGATCTTTACTGAGCCTATAGTTTTTTTGCATCTAAGATAACATACCTGAGGAATGTCAGGGTAACTTTTTTTTTTTTTAATATATTTTATTGGTTTTTTACAGAGAGGAAGGGAGAGGGATAGAGAGCTAGAAACATCAATGAGAGAGAAACATCGATCAGCTGCCTCCTGCACACCCCCCACTGGGGATGTGCCCGCAACCAAGGTACATGCCCGGTACATGCCCTTGACCGGAATCAAACCCAGGACCCTTCAGTCCGCAGGCCAACGCTCTATCCACTGAGCCAAACCGGTTTCGGCTGTCAGGGTAACTTTTAACTTCCCTTTTTCCAGATCCTTCAGGTCACAAGCAAATGCACCAAGGCGCCTGGAGGGAGACCACAAATTCCTTCATTGTTATTGTTGTCATGTTAATTGTTGACTGTTAACTATCCTGTACCCACTTAAGCAAAAAATGTGTCTATCATTTTACTTTTTAACCAATCCCAGAGTCCCCACCCCCACCCCCCTCTTTGCTTTCTCCCGCCTCCCTATTCTATCATCAGTGGATTTCATGTAACATCTTCTCCTTTGATTGTAATGTATAAAGCAAGGTGAAAAAACGCCAGGCCAGAACACTATTTCGATACATTGCCATTCTGCTTTCCAGCAATTGTCGACAGTTTGGCTCAAACAAACTCACAAAAATTCTTTACAGGTTTGAATATTTTTTACGTTAACAATTCCTTCTTTACCAACCCAACTTAGCAGCTCTGTTACTTTTCTGCTGATATTCTTTCTCCACTGTTACTAACTGAACCTTGTTGTTTTTTTTCAGAGCAGCAAAGCACCCAGCTGAAAGCTCACCACATCACCCTCCTTTGCAGGTGGACAGTTGGCAGTCCTGGCCAATGAAATGTGAGGCTTCCAGGAAACCTTTCAGCAGTGGAGGGACCCAGCTCACAGGTACCTTTTACCCTCATCTTTCATCATCCTTCTTATCTCATCCTTCTCAACACAGATGAGAGGCCATCCCGTGGCCTTGTGGTGTTGTACCTGAGGACAAAAGCCACTTGCCAACGCTGGCAAGGTAAGAAGGTAAGGTAAGAAGGAGCCTGAAATCATGCTAACATCCTGGTTTTGTAGCATCGGCTGGGGGTTGCTGACCTCCAGTCTTCTTGTGACCAAAGTAAATAACTTAATTAATTAAATAAAAATCCTTATTTAGATAGACCATCATGGTCCACTTTCTGCTTCTTGCAGTCCAAACAATCCCAACTGGTATATTCATTTACTTCCTTAAAGGAGCCCTTTTACGGACAAGAGTAGAGCAGTAATTCTCAGTCTTTAGTATGCATCAGAATCATCTGAAGGGCATGTTGAAAAACAAATATCTGAGTCTCAACCCTAGATATTCTGATTCGTACATCTGGGGAAAGCCCAGAGAACTTGTATTTTTAATAAGTTCCCAGGGGATGTCAATGCTGCTGGTCTGGGAACCACACTTTAAAAGTCTGGCGATGGTTTCAATGTGACCCTGCCTCAAATGAGAGCTTGGAGTAAGTGACACTTCAGTGTCTGTTTCTTGAATCCCCTGGTCCTGTGCCTCTGTTACACTGGCCAAAAGGCCTGGATGTCATCCATATTCAGCTGTTGGGTGCCACTGGTTAAACTGGTTGGGTAAATATTTTCAAGACGTTCTAAGTATTCAACAGTGAGTAGAAAAAATCGGTTGTTGGGTCAAACAGCTTCATGATATCTTATCTTCCCCTGAAGATACCAGGCTATTTTTCTGGATCCAGTTTATATATGTAGTGAGTTTGAGACACCAACAATTTCCTTTTGCTGTATCTGCCTGCTGGGACTCTCCCAATGCTTACTTGAGGGAACAACTTTTCTCTAATATTGAGTTTAGAAGAAGCTCCAGGTGAGATTGTCTTATCATTCTCCTTTTGAAGACTCTCACTCTGCCTACTAACAATTGCTAACTTTTTAAAGGAGTCAGGGGAGATTAATTTTCTGCAAAAACTGATTTATGGCCATCTCTTCTGAGAAGATGGCCTGAGTCACTTTCCTTGCTTCATGCTCACTGCAGAAATTCAGTGATAAAAACCTTCCTTTAAACACAGAAAATGTATGAGCAAACTTCAAGGTCTTTCCCCTAATGCAGCAATTAATCTTGAGGTTAGATAGGAAAACCAAAAACAGTCTATTTGCAGAGCAGCAAAAAGGGATGCCCCAAATTTGTATTTTCAGGCCCTGTGTCCTGGTTGTGACTCTTGAGCCTTTGCCCTCCACGATCCCTGGGATTCCCCAATTAGGGATGAGGCTGACCCTGCTCTGATTATCAGGCCTAAGTAGTTTAAAATGTAAGGTGATTTTGTCACTCTGCAGAACAGGACACTAACTATAAAAGTAATACAACTATTATCATTTATTGAGCATAAGTCCCTGTTTTAATGACTGAACCTTGAATTTTTGAAGTTATTTAGACCTCCTTATGACCTTGTGTGATGAATTCAAATATTCCTCCCATTTTACAGAGGGGTAATCTGGGCAAGGAAAGGGAGCTAATTTGACCTTAATCACAGCTATTAAAGTGGAGAAGCCAGAAGGCAGAGGTTCAGCAGGCTGACTGCAGAACTATTAACCACTGAGCAGAACATAACAAACCAAAATAAGAGAAAACAAACAAATAAAAAACAGCCTGCCACAGAGGAGGACTAGTCTCGAAGTTCTTTTCTGCTGTTAGACCTATGGAGGATGTTGGGGTGGCATGTTTATGTAAGGAGGAAGTTTTGTGGGGATCAAAATAATTTAGCTTTTCTTCAACTTTGACATTAGACAAAAGAGCTACAAGGGCTCATTAACAATGATAAAATGCCTAGTTATTTATTATAATTTTATATGATATAATTATATATGCCAGTGCACATAATGTATAAAATAATATAATATATATAATTAACAATACACATTATATATGAGATATATAATACATACTGTATTGATTATAATGTGCTTTATAAAATGTGATATTTTTAACGCATATAGTTCTTATTATAGTTTTATTAAGATATTACATACCATAAAATTCAGCCAGTTAAAGTGTATAATTCAACAGTTCGTAACACAGTCACAGATTTACGCAACCTTCACCACTATCTGATTCCAAAACATTTTCATCAACCCCCAAAGAAACTCCATACCCATTAACCTGTCACTCTCTATTCCTTCCTCCCTCCAGTGTCTGGTAACAACTAATCTACTTTTTATCTCCATGGAGTTCCCTATTTTGGACAGTTCATAAAAATGGAATCATATGTGATGGGCTTCTTCTATTTAGCATAATGTTTTCAAGTTTTCTCCATATTTTAGAATGTATTAATATATCATTCCTCTTAATGGCCAAATAACATTGGATTGTATGGATATACCACGTTTTGTTTATCTGTTAAATCACCTGATGGACACTTAGGTGGTTTCTACTTTTCAGTGATTTTAAACAATGCTGCTATTAGCACTAATGTACAAGTTTTAGTATGAACGTATTATTAATTCACCTAGGTGTGGAATTGCTGAATCATATGGTAATTATGTTTAACTTTTAAGGATTTGCCAGACTATTTTTCAAAAGTTGGCTGCTTTAAAATTCCACTGGCAATGTATGAGGGTTTCAATTTCTCTACTCTCACCGACATTTGTTATTGTCTATGATATATATTTTTTAATTTTAGTCATCCATCTGAAGTGGTATCTTATGTAGTTTTGATTTGCATATAGGTAATGACTAATGAGATTGAGCCTCTTTTCATGTTTTATTGGCCTTCTGTATATCTTCTTTGGAGCAATGTTTTTTTAGATTCTTTGTCCATTTTTAAATTGGTTTGTTTTTCCCTTTGTTGTTGACTTTAAGTGTTTTTTATGTGGTCTAGTCTGTTATCAGATATATGATTTGCAAGTATTTCCTCCAATTTATGGGTTATCTTTTTATTTTTTTCATGGTATCCTTTGAATGTCAATAGTTCTTAATTTTGATGAAGTACAATTTATTTATTTTTTTCTTTTGTTACTTATGCTTATTGTTACATATAAGAAATCATTGCCTAATGCAATATCACAAGGATTTAGGTTCTCTGCTAAGATTGTTATAATTTTATCTCTTACATGTAGATCTTGGGTCTATTTTTACTTCATTTTTACATACGATGTGAGATACAGGTTCAACTTCATTCTTTTGCATGTGGATATCCAGTGGTCTTAGCAGCATTTATTTAAACACTATTCTTTCTCCATTGAATTGTGCTGACATTCTTGTCAAAAATCAATTGACAATAAATGTAAGTTTATTTCTGGGTGGATGTTATTTGATTTAGTAGTTCCTTCTATCTGCTCTGTAACAAGGCGCAGGACACGTCTGCCTATTTGGCCACCATTTTGAATCTCCTCAAGAGTTTATTTCTAGAACCTCAATTTGACTCTGTTGATTTATATCTCAATCCTTATGCCAGTACCAAATACTTAAGAAAATTACTATAGCTTTACAATAGGTTTTGAAATAAGAAAGTGTGAGTTCTCTAAATGTATTCCTCTTTTTAAAGGATTGTTTTAGCCATTCTCAGTTACTTTCATGTTAATGAGAACTTTACAATAAACTTGTCAATTTTTGCAAAAACATAGCTAGGATTTTGATAGGGTTTGTTTTTAGTCTGTCGATCAATTTGAGTATTGCTATCTTAACAACACAGGGTGTCCCAAAAATATATATACTGTTTGAATGATTATTAATTCCAGTAGGTTAAATCTGAAAAGAAAGAAACATCAATTGAGCTACCAGCTGTTAAAGAGTGTATACATTTTTGGGGGGATACCCTATATTAAGTCTTCCAATCCATAAATATGAGGTTTCTTTCTACTTATTTAGGTAGTCTTTAAATTCTTTCAACAATATCTTATGTTTTACAGTGTTCAAGTCTTGCATGTTTTTACTTAAATTTTTTTCTACATATTTTTTTTTGGATGCTATTATAAATGGAATTATCTTCTTAATTTTAGTTTTAGTCTGTTAATTGCTGGTGTATAAAATATAATTGATTTTTAAATATATATTGATTTTCTATTCTACAACATTGGTAAACTTTTCTATTAGTTTTTCTGTAGATTCTTTAGGGTTTTCTATGTACAACTTCATGTCATCTGCACATAGAGATAATTTTATTTATTTCTTTTCAATCTGAATGGCATTTGTTTGCTTGCTGTCTTACTTTGTTTCTTTGTTTTGGCCTAATTGCTCTGGCTAGAATCTCCAGTATAATGTTGAATAGAAATAGTGAGAGTAGATCTCTCCTGTAATGTTTCTGATCTTGGGGGAAACTTTTCAGTCCTTTGTGTACAATGTTAGCTGTGTGCTTATTATAGATGGTCTTTATCAGATTGAGGAAGTGTTCTTTTTTCCTAGATTGTTGGATATTTTTATACTAAACTAGAGGACCTGTGCGTAAAATTCGTGCACGGGTAGGGTCCTTAGGCCTGGCCGGTGATCAGGGCCAATCTGATTGGGGGGTCCCTGCTGGCACCCACCTTGGCTGGCCTGGTGCCGCCCACTCACTGGCCCTGCCCTCTGCCACCTCCACCTGTTGCCTCCCTCTGCGGGGGTGACCAGCTGGGGGCAGCTCCTGCATTGAGTGTCTGCCCTCGGTGGCCAGTGTGCGTCATAGCAACCAGTCATTCCACTGTTTGATCGATTTGCATATTAAGCTTTTATTATATAGGAAGGGTGTAGACCATAGGAACACCTTTTCTATAGACAGAGGGTGCTCTATGGGGGAAGACAAAAGGGGTCTGGCCTCACTGATGTGGAAATTGGCAGACCTGAATTTAAAGGTGAAATAACTTCAGCAGTCTCTTAAACCCTTTTCACCTGCAGTTTTGAACATTGCTTTTCCTTCTTTGCAATGCAGCTAGAATTATTCTTACATAAAGCAAAGATTTGATTCTGACACTATTCTGCTTAAATTCCTTCAAGGGGTTCTCTTTGCTTCCAATATAAATCCCAAGTGCCTTAAAATAATAGTTAATGATTTTTTTTTTTTGCATATTCTGTCTTTTTTCTTGCCACTCTGACTTCTTGCTTCTTGAATATACCTTTCCATCAATGACTCTATAAATGTCCCCTGCTTGGAATGTTCTCCCTTCTCCACTTCCCTACCTGCTAGCTGCCTGCATATGACAAGAATTTCTCCTCAATCTGAAGTTCTCAGCTTATCTTGAAATTTCCTCCATGAAAGCTGACTCTCAAACTTCCAGGTGGAGGCTCCTCCCACATGTTGCCATCTCCCTGCTTACCCATGTACCCATCAACACTTGTGAGCTAAATTATTGCCTCTGTGAGTTCTGAGAAGGAGGTAGTGATATTTGCTATACACCCATATGTATGACTGTAACATTCAAAATGGGTTCTCACTTGGCAGCATCAGCATAACCTGGGATCTTGTTAAAAGGCAAACTCTTAGGCCTCACCTCAGACCTACTAATTCAGAATCTGTGAAGGCAGGGCCCAGGAATCTGCATTCCAGAAACCCTGCAGGTGATTCAGTGAATGAATAAATTTGTAAATACTACTAATTAACTGTATAATCTTCACCAGATTACTTAGCTTCATGATTCCCATTGGTAATGCTGACCTCTCATAAGGTTTGGAGAAGCAAATGTGATGGCTTCAGAAAAAGCTCCTGCACAGTCTCTGACACACAATAGTTTCTTCTTTCTTGTTTCTTCGTTCTTATTTCTAATTCAGCTGACTGCTTGCCAAGGTGGTCTTCAAACCCTCAGCCTGTTTCAGACCTACCGTTGGCCAAGTTTGGAATATCCCTACTTGTGTCCACAAATCTGAAAAGGGAATAAATGTGGCTTATAGAAGAGGGTATTCTCTGGAGTTTGCAGGTGGCCCATCTGATCAGGAATTTGGCTGATTCTGTCAGTTGTTCAGCATATGTAGCAGGATATTGAAATATATTTTTTCCCAGCTTCAAGCCTACAGGCTAGGTAAGAATCATCATTTTTATTTCTAAAAAGATAAAAATATGGTTATCAGTATTTCACAATGCCAACTATAATAATTGCATCTGATTTGTTTAATTTGGGATAATATCTCTCCTAGTTTTTTGTTTTGATGTTTTTCTTAAAAGCAAAACAAGACAGGATTTAAAATTCCTAGGGTGTTTTCTTTGACCACATCCAAAAACATTCTAGTCTGTTTTCTAAGTTCCTAATGGTTTGAATCAAGGTCTCATTCTCCTTAAATTGTTGTGATCTTATTGAAGAGGTTCATAATTTCCTTCACATTTATTTGAAATTGAAGGGTCAATTAAAGGTCACACTAACCAACCCTTAAATTGATTGTATTTCTCAGAGATGTTTCAAAAGGAATTAAAGGGGCTCCAATGGTTAAAAACCCCACAATTCTTTTAAAGGCCCACTTTAATTTAGGCTGAAACCCTTGCAATATGAAAAGAGCCACAAAGAAGGGAGTGGGGAGAGTAAGGTGTTTGTGTTCTTCATCAAAGGTGAAAAGAGCAAAAGCAAAGAGGTGGAAAGCAATGGAGAAAAGAAATGTGTGTGGGGGGTATATTTGCATGAACTTCAGGCTCCATCAAATCTAGATACAGCCTTAAGGCTGAGTTTTAACATGTATTTTCAAATGTCATCCTCATAGTAATTATATAATAGTTACTATTATTTAATAGATAAGAAATTTGATGCATAAAGATTGTAAGTAACTTGCCCCAGGTCACCCAGCTCTGACTTGTTGGAACTAGGATTCAAACACAGGCGTCAAAGCCCATGGACTAGGGGGTCTCTAGTCCATGGGTTGCATGCATGTAGGCAGGGAAATCAAACCGTGGAGGAAGAAGCAGGAGTGACAATGTTAGCATATTTCTCTTGGCTCCTCAGTATGATTTTCTTTGCACCCACCCTAATTTCTCTAGTCCCAGATAAGATGGGCTAGATTATTTTTTGGGGGGATTGTGGTTACATTAAAGTGTTAATTTCATACAATAGGAAGCACATAGGCTTTATCCTCAGAGTTGAGTTTTAGAATATGGAAACAATGGGATGTAGTGGCACAGATTTTGCCAAGGGATTGCTAGAGGTAGCAGCAAGCAATTGCATCCAAGGATGGACAGACGGCTATCGAAGGCAGTGGAACAGCTTCAGAGCTCACTACTGCCTCAGCTTCCTGAGGCTCACATGGTGCCAAGGAACTGGAAGATGTGGAGGGTCAACAGGCCGGGTTGGAAAAGGGGGATTCAAGCATGCAACTCCAGATGAGCCTTCAGGGCCAGCAATGCCCAGAGGCTTGTGGGCACATTCCCAGCTGTTTCCTGTGTGTTGGTTTTAGCCCCAACTAATATGCCAGCTGGCAGTTGTTTTATTTCCTTGTTGACTTTTTTTGCTGCCACCTGGGGAGTCTTAGTAACTGTAAACAAAGATTTAGAACACTAATAAAGTGTCAGGCGCCAATGTGGTTGACTCTGTGCAGGTACTAAAGTCAAGAAACCTGTGAATGAGTAGCTGGCATGGAGGAACGCCAGCCACACTGGCTGGCAGGGTGGTGGGGAGCAGGAGGAGGCCAGCAGCAGGGAGGCGGGGTGAGAGAGAAAGGAATCAGAATTGCTGAAACCCCCAGGTTCAGAGCCTTAGGCACTTGTAGTAAATTCTGTTGGATGGGCAGTGGTCCCCAGTCCCCATCTGTGTTGACTGCTAAGGACTCACCAAGCCCCTCTCCCCGCCAAGAATTGTCCTCAACTGATGCCTAGGAAGTTATACCCTGGTATCCTGCCCCCACGGAGAGAAACTAATAGCAATGACTCATTGTACAGAGATACAAAAGGCTAGCCCCCTAGCCTTAAGAAGGAGACAATTGTGTCAACATTGTGATTTATACTCCAGAGCCTTTCATGAATCAGCTAAGTTTACTTGGCTTCTTCCCATATCCTGTTTTCCTGCCTTAGATGCTTCTCCTGAGAGTCCTCCCTCAACATATCATGGTTCATGATTTTCTCTGTCTTGGGCTCTGCTTCTGGGGAATCTGACCTAAGATGGCACTGAGGGTTTTAGGTCCCCATTTCCTCAGCTAATTCTGGCAGGAAGTGGGCAGAGCTTTGAAACAGGAAGTCCCCAGTAATAGGTATTTAGGGCAAAATCTCCAGCTATGTGCATAGATTCGTAATTGAGGATAGAGGCTGAAGACAAATTATGAGGAGTTGAGTTTTAGCTCCAAGGGAAAAAGAGTGGGTAGAGAATAGATATTAGGGCTTTAACTAGGAAAGAACAAGTAGAGTACTCAACAAGATAGCAAGACAAACCCAGTCCAGAGCCTGGGTCAGCAAAGCCAGGGAAGAAAATACTATGACTTGTAGGAAACATGGAGGTTCAGGGCTCATGTCTGGCTTAACATATCCTTGGTCTGTGAGTGCAAGACCTAGGTATTAATTGGACATGCGAATCTTAGCAAATTAATCTTCTTTTCTAAACCTCAATTTCTTCATCTGCAAAATGGCACATAACGTGCATTCAAGTAATTATAACTATTTTATTAATAATGTAAATATTATTCTAAGTCATGGTGAGTAGTGGAATTTTTGCCTGCTATGTGGTAGACCTGGATTTCTACATAGGGCTTGCCTATACATCTAGACTTGGAAAGTGAAGAAATGACAAAGTAGGGGCTGAAATAATGGCTGTGAAAGGGCATGGTGATGCTTGTATTGCTGCCCATAGTTCTGATCTAAAGGCCCAGAGTCCTGAGTTGCCAGTTTTGCATGTTCAGAACCAGTCTTAAGAGGGAGAGGGAGAGGGAAAGGAAGAATGAGAGGGAGGGATAGCTGTAAGCCAAAAATCCTCCAGATTTGATCACCATTCAATCAGAATTGGACCCAAGAGGGACTGTTGGGGCCAGCAAGTTAGCCAATTATTGACTCCCAAGTCTGAAATTGCAAGAGAGTTTTTCTTTAGCTTGGCAGACACTACGATCACAATGCCAGATTCTCAGTATTTAGCCTGAACTGGAAATTCCCAAAGACAAGAGCATTAGGAACTCTCAGCCACTCAAATGTTCTTTTCCCCCAGGAAATTCACTACTTTCTCTCTCCTAATACAGTGTAATATGGCCCTTATTTTAGGAGCAGTTTCCAAGAAGCAGACTTTGAGATAAGAATTCACATGCAACTCAATTTATTAAGGAGGTTCTCTTGGGAAAAACTGGGTGTGAAAAACAGGATGAAGAAAGGAAGCCAAGCTGAGTTCCAGCATCAGGCTGATCTCACAGAGGAGATTGGGAATGTAAATTACACCTCAGATTTTGGCCTAAATCCAAAGTAAGGGAACTGGCCTTTCAGTTCCCTGCCCTAGTTAATCATTGGATAAGGGCTACTGTAAAGGACATAAAACCTCAGGAGCTTCTGTTTCTCAGTAGCTACCCCATTGGCCCAAGTGTGGTTCTCCAAAGAGCATCACAAAAATGGACAATTAGAAGCAGAACACTTAAAAGCCTAAGAAAGGCACACTTTTCAAAGGGATCCAAGGGAATCTGAGTGGAACACTAATGGCTGGGTTACCACACTTAAGATTAGTTTAAGGGACTGAAAGGGCTAGTCATTTCTGCAAATATGCAGCTTATTTTATATGTTTTAGTATGAAATGAGAGGGCAGAGGACTTAACATTAGAAGATGTGTTAGCCCTGGCTCTGACATATAACTTTGTGACCTTGGGTGAGTTACTCAACTTCTTGGAATTATTTGAATTATCTCTAGTTATGTGAAAAATGCCATTCTTTTAAAGACTTAATAGTAAATTAAATTTATCAACATATTTTACTATATTCTGTACAAACTATTGTCTCTGTACTCCACTCCATTCACTTCTGTCTCTCAGGGTGTTTTCTTCTGCCTAAACTATATTCTTCAGTAGTTACTTCAGTAAAGATCTGTAGGTAATAATCTCTTTTATATTTTTATTTCATCTGGAGTGAATTTATTTCCAGTCATTGATTTTGATAATATCTTTCTTTGTATCATTTCCTCACATTATAGGATTTTATTATTGAATGGAGGCTGAATGCTCTCTCTGTCTCTGTCTCTCTCTCCCCCACCCTATCTTTCAAAGTCTTACAGATTTATATTTTACCTCCTTTCCCACCATCTCCTAAGAACATTCAGTTCAAAACCAGGTCTTACATTGGTAGTTAAGGGCTTCCAACCTACACTGATATTGGAGTTATTACATATTCAGCTAACAAATCAGCAGTTAAGCCTAAGTCCAGGTTGAAAGACTTTATTTCTTACAGTTTCCTGCTATATAGCTTTATAGAAATGGTAGCTCAGACAGTGGTTTAAAAAGTTTAATTAACCTCCTCTAATAGATGAGAAAACCTCACACTTGTTTCTCTGATTTCAAAGAGTAAGTTTGAAGAGTGAGTCTTTTACTTCCAGGGGACACTTTTAATCTTGCTAGCTCGTGGGAACTCAGATTTCTCCATTTGAGATTGAGTCTGCAAACTCAATCCCAGTCACTCCTTTGTGTTCACTTCCATTTCAGGTCTTCAGAGATATTTGTCCTAATTTTTAGGATGACTATGTCATCTTAAACTTCTCTCTTTAGGTGTCCAATGTTGTATCAGTCAGCTATTGCTGCATAACATAGCATTCCTAAAAACGGAGTGGCTTACTATAGTAGTCATATATTTCCACTCACATTTCTGGGGTTTGGCTGGAGTTTGGCTACTTTGGGATGGGCTCAGCTGGTCAACTCTGCTTCACACTGCAGGGAATGAGATGGGGGATTGAAAATCCTGACTTTTTATCCTCTTGCTATCTAGTCTCCTATTTGTTCCTCCACTCCCCATTAGCCAAAGAACTAGCATACTGTTGATGAGTCATATATATCAATTCCCTGGGGCACAGAGCTGGGTAGAGAAGGGTAGAGGGATCAAAAGAGACTATCCAGCACATGGCCCAAGGGGTGTCAGAGGCAGTTGGTAAATCACTGGGAGACATGGGGCATGGGTAAATAGAAAACCAAGACTCACAAGTCTTAAAAAGGGGTGGTCACTCAAGACAGATTTTGGAAAATCACTCTTTTGGGGCTTTTAGAAATATGCAACTCTTGGATCAATTGGAAGATACAGAGGCAGAGGGGACACTGTATCTCCAAGTGAGAAAATCCTGTGTTCCCTTCAAAAGGTTGTCTTGCACTCAAAGAAATATTGTATGCTTTGGACATTTTATTACTTAGGTCTCATTAATCTAGTCTTTTGTACTGAAAAGAATGAGAGAAGGGCAATTTTTTTCATTCAGTGGAACATGGAATAGTAGTCAGAAAAGCTATTGAGTTCCAGTTCTGTTACTGTCAAGTTTTGTGACCGTGGAACCTTCAATTTCTTCTTGCAGATAATGATGAGGTTGAACCACATGTCTTTACAACTACTCAGTATTTATAGCTTATAGATGACATTAATGGCACTTGCAGTTTTTTAAATTAAAAAATATTCAACACTGACTGCCCACGTTCTGGTCTCTTTACTAAATCACTCATACTAATGGGAAAATATTAAAAATACTGTATTTTCTATAAAGTTCTGATAGCTGCCCAAGGCAAAACATGGCTTGATGATGGTAAAATGAAAAGGCTAGAAGCCTGTAAATTTAGATTTTTCAGCATGTATTATGGTTTTCTGGCCTCATAGACATCCCAGTAATTATCTAGAATTATGCATAATGTACCTCCTTCCATTTTCTAAGAAATTGTCAGTTTTAAGGTTAGAGTTTGACAATTTATTGGCTTGTCCTGTAGAAATGAATTGGGGGCATCTGGGCTAGAGTCTTTAATGTGTGTAGTTGGGGCCATAGATGTGAAGTTGCCTCCTATTTATAACTGAGCAAGCTTAATTGTTGCTTTTCAATCTAAATAGAAAGGCTCTGTTTACTGCTGCTTTTAATTGGAGCAAGCTGGTGAAAAAGCATGCAGGGCCTCTTCAGTAAAGGCAATTCAATAAAAAGCATTTTGTCAATAAATTATTATTGCCGTCATGAAAACCAGTCACCTCATTCAAATATAAAGCCAGCAACAGCTTAGCTTCTCCTTTGATGAACCCAGCATAATACTTTTAAATTTTCTTAATTCATTATCCTTTTCTCCTGTTTTCATAGACTATTAGAGCTGGTAAGGGCATTGTGGGTCTTCTTCACCTCTAGTCTTCACAGCAGAGAGGAAAATCTGAGTTCCCTATGCAGTGCTGAGACATGATTGGAGAAATCAGAAAGTCAAACCCCTTTCTTTGTGTGCCTGGTTAGAAGAGGATCATAGTGCACACCAGAGCTTTGTTTGGGAGTTCTTTTATAAAGCTCTTCTCAAATGTTTTCTACCAAATGCATTATTTTATCTTCCAATCCCTGGGAATTGAGTATTATAAGATAAAGATCCAAAATCACAAACCCAACAGTGTTCAATGGAAGAAAGCTCCAGAAGGAAGTTCTTTGTGTAGGAAGGTAAGGATGAATGGAGGATTGCATTTTTCAAAAATAACCATGGCAATATTTTGATTTTGATTTGTTTAATTTATTTTTTTAATCTTCGCCCGAAGATATGTTCACTGATTTTTAGAGAGAGAGAGGTAAATAGAAAGGTCCATTGGTTTCCTCCTTTCCTGGGACTGAACCCAAAACCTAGGCATGACAGAATTGAACCTGCTACCTTTTGGTGTACAAGATGATGCTCCAACCAACTGAGCCACCTGGCCAGGGTGACCATGGCAATATTTTCAGGACCACATGCTCTTGCTGCCCTCCATCAGACAGTGTTGATGAATGCCTTGAAGAGTAGAGTGCAACAGAAGTGATTTTGAATGACTTTTGAGGTCAGGTCCTAAAAGGCACTATGTGTCCATTCTCTTTCAGGATGCTTGAAATACAGCCACCATGTTGTGAGGGAGCCCAAGCCATGTGGAGAGGCCCCATGTAGGTATTCCACTGAAGTCCCAGCTGACATCCAGAATTGAGTGTGAGTGAGACTTTGAGTTGCTCCCTAACAGAACCTCAGTTTTGTTCAGGTATCCCACCTTTATTTAGCCCATAGGACTCGGACAATTCCCTCAGCTTCAGGAATAAATCTGACTGGAATGGATCTCACCCTCTTGTCTGTAACTGGTTTATGAAAAGTCATGTGACCCAGTTCTGGCTAATCATAAGTAATGAGAGATTATTTGGCACCTGTTTGGGGAAGTTCTGCCTTGCTCATAAGAGTAAGCTAATCTCTCTCTCCACATTTGAATGAAGGTATATAAATGTGAATAGCAAAGCCAAGAATTTCAGAGAACCTAAGCCTCAGATAATAATATTGGGATGCTGGATCAACCAACTCCTTATTAAAGTTTCTATTAAATGAGTTTATACATTCACTCATTTAAAAAGCTATAATATTGCCCCTTATTTTAAGTTTTGCTTTTCAGGTTTTAGTTACCCACAGTCAACCATGGTCTAAAAATATTAAATAAAAAATTCCAGAAATAAACAACTCAATAAAGAATTCATGAGGTTTAAATTGCATGCCATTGAGTAGCATGATGAAATTTTGCACCATCCCACTCTGTCCTGCTCAGGACCTGAATCATCCCTTTTTCTAGTGTGTCCATGCTGGAAATGCTACCAACCTAATAGTCACCTAGTAGCCAACTCATTTACCAGATAAAATGTCTTAATATCACAGTGCTTGCATGCAAGTAATCATAATTTTACTTAATAATGGCTCCAAATTGCAAGAGTAATGATGTTGGCAATTCAGATATGCCAAAGAGAAGCTGTGAAGGGCTTCCTTTAAGTAAAAAACTCTTGAAAGACAGAAATAAAATTTGTATACTGAGATTGCTAAGATCTATGATAAGAACAAATCTTTTATTCATAAAATTGTGAAGAAGGAAAAAGAAATTTGTGCTAGTTTTGGTATTGCACCTCAAACTGCAAATGCATCTTATTAATAGGCATTTTATCATCTCAAATCCTTACAAGAAGGTTGAGTACAGTATAATAAGATATTTTGAAAGGAGGTCATTTGCATATTTTTTATTATAGTATATTGCTATAATTGTTTCATTTTATTATTAGTTATTGTTGTTAGTCTCTTACTGTACCTTATTTATAAATTAAACTTTATCATAGGAATGTAAGAATAGGAAAACCATAGTATATATAGGGTCCGGTACTATTTACGATTTCAGGTATCCACTGGGGGTGTATTGAAAAAACTAATGGTTGCATAAAGCATCCTAGTATTTCCAATTGCCTCCAATAAAGTAAGTAATTCCTACCTTCTGCCTCAGAGGTAGCCAACATTTGCTTTATCCCTTCTATTTCTGTCTCCTTAGGCTATAAATGGCCAAATGGTTTCTCTCTTATATGAAGGACCATGAGATGAACTCTGGAATCTCTCCAAACCAGCCCTTAAATAGAAAATGTTGCAAGTGGTATCTTAGCCTTAAAGTGGTCTGTGCTCTACAACACAGACCAAGTGAGGCTAATTCGACAGTATGGTTTGCAGCAAAAGGGAGAACAGTTGGCATATTCCTGGCCTCTTGAGATTAGACTCCTCTCTCCCCTTGTCCAAGATTATTCTTTGATTATATTGTAGGGATTTAATGACTGATGGTGGGAATAAAATTAGTTGGTAGTCTTAGCCCAGCAATTATGTTCCTGAACTACCAGTAGAAATGGACTTTGAGGTACTTATATAAAGAAAGCTTTCAGGTACCTAATATTTATATATAGACTTCATTCATGTATTTGTTAAATGTCTTTTTCAATTAAGTTATTTGTGCCTATTATCAACTCTGAAAGGTAACTGTAGCAGATCTTGTCAATTTCAAGATAAAAATAAAATTGGACAAAGAAAATGACTTCATTTTTAAGTTGATTCTATTGTGATAGAACACATTCTGTATGATTTCAGTTTTTCTAAATGTGTTGACATTTGTTTTATGACCCAATAAATGATCTATTTTGGTATATGCTCTGTGAGCACTTGAAAAGAATATATATTTTGCTGTTGGGGAGTTAGAGGGAGGCAAAGGATACTTCTATAGATATTGATTAGATCTTGTTGGTTGATGGTTTGTTGAAGTCTTATATATCCTTTCTGATTTTCTGTCTAGTTGTTCTAGCAAATATTAAAAGAGGGGTGTTTAAGTCTGCAATTATAACTGTAGATTTGTCTAGTTCTCCTTTCATTCTATATCTTCCATTCTTAGAGCTATATTACCCTCTTCTTTTCCTCATTGCATTTTGTGTTGTCAAGATTAACTGGGATTTCTTTCATTTGCATAGGAATCAAGAGATCAACCGAAGAACTTGTATGCTTATATGCATAACCCAATGACATAGACAATAGGGTGGTAAAGGCCTAGGGCGGGGTGGGGACAGGTTAGAAGAGGTCAATGGGGGGAAAAGGGGGTCATATGTAATACTTTCAACAATCAAGATTTTTTTTTTTTTTTAAAAAGAGTTCTCATTTCACTCAAAGAAGAAAGGCAGTATCTCTTTGCAAGCCACATGAAACACATAGGTTTGTTCTGGAAAACGTTAGAACCCCTTTAAGGTAGAAGATTTTAAAGCCTTGAAAAAGTTATTTATTGTAAATTCTATAATCCCTATTTACATAAGAGGAGATGTCCCTCTAGCTATATTTCCAGAAAACATGTTTTTTCTTAGACCAACTCTGTCCCTGGATTCAGAGGAGTCAGGGTAGGTTTTATTTAAGACTTTTTGTTTCTAGTCACATTTAGATCACCAGCCATCATCTAGTTTGACTCTGTAAAGGAGGACCCTAAACCTTGTACCCTTGGTGGTGAGAGTATGGAGGAAGAGCAATTTTTTGAGTGACCATCTTTCTTCAGGCACTGTATTAGGCACTATGAATACAATACCTTATTTGAGGCTTATGACAATCCTCTGAGATCGCTACTGTTCTTATCTTTATAGACAAGGAAATGAAGACTCAGGAAAGGAAAGTATTGTCAAGGGTTACTCAAGAAATAAATCAGTGTAACTTCTCGAATCCTAACAAAACTTGATAATTATAGGAGAACAGCATCATATCCATGCCCTACCCCCACAAAAACACAATTTTTTAAAACTTAAGAGAAAGAAAAGATGATATGGAAATTTCCTCATATCCATTATAAAGCATTTTGTCTCATTTGTTTTAAATATTTTAAATAAAATGTTAAATATCTTTGACCCTCCCTCACTTTCAACCTCATCCTAACCTTTTTCCACTCTCACCTCTAAGGATAAATTTCTACTATAAGTTTAGTTTTATTCCTTCTAGCCTATTTTTCATACAGATCAAAGACCTTTCTGGAGGTAGAAAGCTTCACTCTCCTTACTGCTTCCTTCCAGGGATTTTGTGAATTCCATTCCTTAGAAAATACCAGTGATCTGCCTGCCCCATGGTTTGTGGCCTTGGTAGGACTGAAGTGGCCACCACTGCTGTGGTAGGCACAATCCTTTGTTCTCAGCTCAGGCTGGTAATTGTTCAATTCCAAGGACAACTAAGAACATTGCCTGGCATTTTGTTTCCTGAGCCATAAGACAACTAGAAATGATGCCATCTAGTGTCCCAACCTTTGCCAGCAAGAGAACTGAGGTATCACCCCAAATAAAGCAAACAGAGTTTTTAAAGTGTCTTAATGAAAATAACTTAAAACTGAAGCTTGAGATTTTGTTTTTTATCACCACTGGACTGTAGGGGACACTGTAGGGGTCTTACCTGTTCTTCTCTACCCTCACCTCTTCAGTGCATAGCGGCCAAGCCACCAGCTGCCAGGACCTGTGTTTCTTTGCCAAGGACTGCCCTGACCTCTCAAGCTGCTTTTCAGTGTGAGAGGCTGAATTGATGGGGAATAGTGTCCGCTGGGAGCAGCCTTCAACAAATGACTGATAAGAATTGATGTATAAATATCCTAGCTCCCTCTCTCAGGTAGGATAACAAAAAGGCATGGCTCCAACATTTTCAGAGTTTCCCAATGGAATTAAGCTCCAGCTGCCCAGAGGGCTAGCTGGCTTGGTTATGCACACTGTACTGGCTGCTTCCCTCTGTCTTAATCCCCCTCCTCTATTTCCTTCATTTCCCACGAACCAAGTAAACCATTTGCTTTGGAATCTTTGTCTCAAGGTCTCTTGAACTTAGAAAACTCCTCTGTGATAGATTGTAGAAAGAGCCATAAACCTTTCCCCTTCTATATATTTGTACAATGTCATGTCATACAGAGTTCTATCAATAAGTGGGATGGCCTTGGGTCTTGCTCCGGCCAGTAGAATATGGCAGAAGTGATGGCATGCCAGTTCCAAGCCTATGCTTCAAGGTGCTTTGGCCACTTCGGCTTTTTACTCAAAAGACACATGAGCGATAATAAATGATTGCTTTTGTAAGCCACTAAGTATTGTGAGATTTGTCATGCAACAGAAATTAACTGATCCAAGCCCCATGTCACATCCATGGGTAAGACCCTCTTTTGTGTGTATTGAATGAGAGTATTGTTTTCCCTAAGGAAAAAGCATCTTCTTGAGCACAGAGAGGTTAAATGACCTTCTCAGCACTGCCCAGCAGAGTGAGGGTGCCAGTTGCTGTCAGTATCCTGGTTTATGTCTTTGCTCCAGGGCCTCTGTGCTGAATCATCTTGTCTGGGTTTGCTGCTAGCTGCTGCATTTTCTCTCCTCCACGGCTGTCAGCCGGGCTGCTGGTTTTTTTCCAAAGCCCTCTTTTCACAGAACTGTGAGGCAGGAGCCACTGTGCTTTCACAGATTGTGCTGATGACATATGTACCTGGTAGGGATGCAAGTGCCTGCAGAGCTGGTCTGAGATGGAGAGCTCACCACAAATACTGCAGCTTCTGGATGCTGGAGAATTCATGGTGCTTCAGAGCCAGCAGGATGCAGAGTAAATAGCATCTTCTAGAGTGAGTTAGTTCCGATGCTTAATCCTGGCTTTGCTTCTGGTCTCTGAAGTCCCTTTTAGCTCTAAAATGCCAGGGTTTGAGGACTGAGTAGAGCTTCATGCAAATGCAAAGCCAAGCAGCATGGGGTTAGTTGTCTAATTTAATGGAATTCTAGCAGGCTAGAACAGCAATTCTCAAAGTGGGGTCTCTGTACCTGCCACATCAGCATCACCTGGGAACTTGTTAGAAATGCAGATTCTCAGATTCCATTCCAGACCCTCTGAATCAGAATCTCTTGAGATGGGGCCCAGCAATCTGCATTTGATTGCTGGGCCCTCCAAGTAATTTGAATGCAGGACCGAGTTTGAGAATTACTGATCTAGAGCTGTGTTATTTCAAATGTGGCTCATGGCATCGGCATCATGTGAGAGCTGCTTAGAGAAGCAGAAGCTCAGCACCACCTCCCCAACCTCCTGAATCAGAATCTGCATTTAACAAAGACCGTAGGTAATCTGATCACATCAAAGTTGAGAAGCCCTGGGTAGATTCCTAGTCTCAATCCTTGAAGATTGTGGTTCACTAGATCTGGGGTGGGGCCCAATAATTGACATTTCTAAAGAGCTTCCAGATATTACTGGTGGTGGAGGTTCAGGGACCACACTTTGAGTACCAAGGCTCTAGATTTTGGACCAGGCTCAGAATCTTGGCCATGACAGGCTTTCAAGACAATCAATGTTGCTTTGAGCCACTCTGGACAGGCGTGCAGGCTGTGGACTGCTCAGCTCCAGGAGGCACCATTCACATAAACTATGAGTCCAAAACCTGAAACCTAAAGCTAAGTAAGATAAGAGGCAGGTGCTGGCTAATGAGTGGGTTTTAGAGGGAACTGGGTTCGAATCCTAACTCTGCCACTTACATAGTTGTATGATCTTGGCAAATACATTTGACTCTGTGTCTCAATTTCCTCATCTGTAAGATAGAAATGATCATACCGGCCCCACTAGATGATACACTCAATGGTCAGCATATAAAAGAAGCCCAGCAAATATTCGCTCTTCCTTTCAGCCAAGGGAATAGCAAGTGTCATCAGACTCAGAGGCTTCTCCTCCTTGAGTCTCCTCCTGGCCAGTGGCCTAATTGCCTGGTTTGGGCAGAAGGCCAGGTGAGAATGATGGGATTTTCTTTTAAGGTTCCCGGGGGTCAGATGAAGGTGATACAGCAATAACTCAGGCTATTTATGTTAGGAACACTTCCCAAGGCTTTGTAAAAATCAATTCATAAAAATGACCAACAGAGCCAATTTTAAACCACACTGTAGGTTCACCTACCTACTAAAGTCATAAAAGACAATAGCAGTCACTGGTCTTGCCAAAGCTCTGTGATGCCCTGGAGCCTGGAGTCACGAGGAAGCTTTGGGAGGGCACCTTGGCTGGGCAGGCAGGGAAGGAAATCTGTCCTCCTCTACATAAAGGATCTAATAAAGGATCTAGTTAGGCCCTTTGTGCTTCTTTTTATTTTTTATTTTTTAAATCCTCACCTGAGGGTACTTTTCCATTGATTTTTAGAGAGAGTAGAAGGAGGGAGTGGGGGGCAGGAGAGAGAAACATTGATATGAGAGAGACACATGAATTGGTTGCCTTCCGCATGTACCCTGACTAGGGGCCAGGACTGAGCCTGTAATGGAGGTATATGCCCTTGGCCTGAATAGAACTTGTGACCCTTCAGTCCATGGGCTGACATTATATCCACTGAGCCAAACCGGCCAGGGCCCTTCCTGTGTTCTGAGAAAAAAGACAGTTCAGGATGCTCTAAAACAAACATAAAGACCAAATTAAAGTATGTATTTGGGGTGAGGGGAGAGTACAGAGCAGGCAGTGAGATGCTTTCAAAGCTCATTCAATACAAACCAACCAGGGCAATGTAAAGAAGGCAAATGAACCTTGATGGTGTCAAAAACTAGACATACCTAAGTTTGCTTTTTGGATGTTTAGATAAGCAAATCAATCAATAAATAATAGAAAGGGTTCTTTTCTTTCTTTTTAAATTCAGAGCTGGTGGAATTGCTACGAGGAGGAGGAAAGGTGGCTGATTCCAGGCGCGAGTTCAGCCTAAGACAACCACTAGAGGGCCTCAGAGAACCAGGAAAACTGCAGGGTGTTTCCAGCCAGGAGCCCTGAGAGCTGACAGGTCTGGTCTGCGTTGGTGTTTAGCATGAACCTGATTCATGAGAACTTTCTCAGAAGGTGTTCATCTTCCCATGAGAAAGAAGTAGTCAGCTCGGTTAGGGCAGTTAGATAACTAATTTACCAATTTATTCACTAGTAAATGATTTCTGCATTCATGACCCTGTTCTGTCCTAGGTGTGACAGTAAAGGTGAGGGTGTAGGACTTTTATAAGAGTCTGTAACTGAAAAAAACCTAGTCTTAGGGCTCAGTGGTGGTATGAAGAACAGGCTTGGCAGCTGTGGACTTTAGTACCCCATCACTTCCATTCCTGCCCTAGTAAAAAGAAAACAAAAATAAAAATAGCATTTTGCTATGCAAATACAGCTTTGAACAAAGTCCCATTGGGTAAGTAGATTGCCACATATTAATCCATCCTATATGGAAATTCTAGTGCTAAATTGACTGAGTCTTTGCAATGTACATTGAAGCAGAAACAAAGGAGACTTCTCTATTATGGCTGAAAAAACCCTTAAAGTATATAGTAAGACATGATACCTGCCAACTGATGGTCGTTGACATCAATTCAACACCAAAAGAAATCCCCAATTTTGGGTGTGATGAAGAATGAAACTTTATTCAGTGCAAACAGCTCAGTTGTGATATAGCAGAGCTGTGAGAACAGCATGGCTATGGAACAGCTCAATAGAGTGACAGCTCAATTATGAAGCAGTTCAAATGTGGAACAGCATGGCGGCCAGGTAGTCCTACAGCCAGGCAGCCCTGGGGCCAGGCACTTCTGCTCCTATGCTGCTCTGTTCTGCTCTGCTCTGGGGAGACATCTTTGTGTTTATTTTTTACTGTTTCAGCTCCAGCCAGGGAAACATAGTCTTCAATGGAAAGAAAAAGTGCACTTTCCCAGCCAGAGGGGACCTGCCTTATGAAGACAGAAGTCCTCACCCCTGATTGGTCCATCCTCATGCAGATGAAAACTCCAAATTCTCAAAGTTTGATTGGTCCAAAAGGCACTGTCCTGATTGGTCAGAATGGAGCTACTCTGATTGGTCAATGAAGATGCTCCAATTGGATAGGGAAAGCCTCAGTTCTATTGATTGAAATACTATTTCAAAAACTCTCTAAGGGCTGTTTCAGATGGCAGGAACACAGTGCAGGCAAGGAGGTCAGCGAGGCTTCTCCCTGAAGTGCAGTTTGTGTGAGAGCTGCGAGGCTCTGTTTTTAAAAATTTGAATCCAGTTAGCCACCAGGATCCCTTCTTAGTAGATATTTTCTTTCTCAGGGACTGCATATCATAGAAGTTTAGAAACGCATCGTCCTGGAGAGATCTAGAAAACAGGAGCAGCTAAGTAGGAGGACATGTTAGAACATGACCTACCAAGGAATGTTCCAGCCAGAGGAATTGTGGGTCATGGAACTGAGAGGTCAGAATGTGCACTGTTTCATCTGCCAGCACCTGCCAGGGAAGGCATTTTTCTCCCCACTCTCATGCTTCTGCAGCCCTTCCAGCAAGGCATTTTGGCTAAGGAGGCCCTTTACCTCCTACCCTCATTCCTACACCACCACAGCTGGAAGGAAGATTGGGGTAGGAGAGAGAGATTCCCTACAGCAGGAGAAGGGTCTCCCAGTCCATGGGGTTACTCTAGGACAGCCGTGGGCAAACTACGGCCCGCGGGCCAGATCCGGCCCGTTCGGCTGTTCTATCCGGCCCGCGGAGCCAAAAGAGCAGAGGCTTCTCTTGCTCTCCCCTCCGCTCCTTCACCAGCAGCAGTGTTAACATGGCAACGCCGGGAAACACGGCCGCAGCTCCTTCTTCGAGTAAATATAAATCTGCCCACTCAGTAGAAGGAACAACCTCTCAATCTTCCAGAGGCTCCTTGTAATGCCCGCGGACGCGTCCCCCGATATCACCCTGGGAATGCATAGACACGTTATCGTGGTGATGTAGGGAGACACGCCCCTGGAGAGCACAGTATCAGAGCACAGTTTGAAATGAATAAAACTATTGAAATAAAAAAAAAAAAAGACCGTACCCTTTTATGTAATGATGTTTACTTTGAATTTATATTAGTTCACACAAACACTCCATCCATGCTTTTGTTCCGGCCCTCCGGTTCAGTTTAAGAACCCATTGTGGCCCTCGAGTCAAAAAGTTTGCCCACCCCTGCTCTAGGAGAGCTGAGTCCCAGACAACTTGCAAATGTGGTCTTCTCTATGGAGAGAGTTTCTGGAAAAGCAAAGAAATAGGTTGGGTTTTAGCATATTTCCTTGGTTGTAGGAGACAGATGGATAAAATAAATGAGATTAAATTGATTATATTAAGCAATATAATATTTCCCTTTCTAATAGAAATTTCCCAGTGAACCTCTTATACCCCAGCCTCCCACAAATAAAAGGAGGAACATCTTTCCTGTGAGACTCTCTATTGCTGTTTGGATCACTGTCGCCAGCCCCTCTCACTCCTCTTATTCCAGGTAGTATAATCAGCTACATCAATCCTCCTTCAGGTACCACCTTCATCTTGTCACTCTTTGCTCCCTAGTTCCCATCACATCAAGTCCAAGCATCCTTCCTTGGTTTTCAGGGACAGCCCATCCCTTCTACCTAGCACCCATCCTCTCCTGTCTCATCCTGCTGGTTATCTCACCGTCCATTAAACAGATCCCTGATATTGATCCCTTTGGGTGTTTGCACACACTGTTCTCCTTGCTTGGAACATCTTTCCTTCTTTCTGGCAAAGGAGCTGAACCAAAGCTACATTCCTTCCAAAGCATCTCTTCTGATTACTTAGCCCTTATTGATTATCCCTTCCTTTGAACTCTCACATCTCCCTGTAGACACTGAGGGACATAATCTAATACTGTTTGTTTGTTTTTCTCTCACTCTGTTATAATAGGGAACTTTATTGTGGCTTGACAGTTAGATGGCTAGTTCCCAGCATGGCGACCCCATGCATACATTAGAAACCTAATTAACATTTGCCTGGTTAACTCCCATCTCTCCCACATAGTACTCCTCAAAGATATACATTTTTATTTAATTTGTTTTATTTTATTACTTACTTCCCTCAGTGTGGGCTGGGACTATGTCTGATTTTATCTGGTGCCTAGGGCAGTGCTTGGAAGATAGTAGGAGCTCTGTAAGTATTTATCTAAATGAATGAATACATGTTGGTTGGATGGTTGAACTGGAATGTGATGTGGACTTCTTGGGGAATTAGGAGAACACAGTTGAGGATGTTAATCTCCTAAGAGGTGGTACCTTTAAGCAAAATCCTAAATAGAATCTAACAGCAGAGGCTCAGATGAACTAAATCAACAAAATCATTTTAGGTTCATTATTAGCAATGAGTGACATACTTTCTCAAGGAATTTGTGAGTAAGTTATAAAGTAGTATATTTTTATTGTGGAAATATATAAAATTTAGAAAATTATAAGGATGCAGAGAATGGTAACTACAAGCCCCCTACTCTAACAAAAGCTTTAAAAAAATAGTATGTTCTTCTAACATTGCTTTGGTAGGCTATTATTATTATTTTTTACATAGAAACCCTACTTGATATACAATGTTGGATCTTGCTTTTGTTGTTGTTAATTCTCACCTGAGGATATTTTTTTTCCCATTGATATTTAGAGAGAGTGGGAGGAAGGAAGAGTGAGGGAGAGAGAGAGAAACATTGATGTGAGAGAGACATATCATTGTTTGCCTCCTGGATGCACCCCAGCTGGGGCCAGGAAATGAACCTGCAACCCAGGTATGTGCCCTTAAACAGGAATTGGACCCGGGACCTTTTGGTACATGGGGGCTCATGCTCCATCACTGATCCACACTGGCCAAGGCTGATTTTTTTTCATTTAAAATAATTTAACATTAAATTATAAATACTTTTCATTATAAAAAAAATTACCCCAGAATGTCCCACGTGTGGTTGTACTCTATCATTCCCCCCTTATAGGACATGAAGGCTGATAAATAAGAGTTTTGACCCTTATGATTTTGAAACCTAAAGGCAACAAAGATAAATGGGAGCTGTATTAGAGACTCTTCCAGTTGTTTCCATGAAATACCCACCTCCATTCATTGGCATACCACCCTGGCCATCTAGATGTCAGCCTACCCAAGTGAGTGGTCATCATTCCTCACTCCCTCATCCTCAGCCCCCTGCTCCTCTGTCTTCTCTTTCTCCCCAGGTAGCAGACCCTATTGATGTCCTGCCCATATACTCCCAACATCAGCATTCCTGTCCATGCTAATGGTTCTCTACTGCCAGCACCTTGGATTCTCTGCCTAAGGACTTTCTTTGGCTGCAGGAGCATGCCCCCAGACACAGCTCTCAACCAATGAGAAATGGGAATTAGTAGACAAATATCTCAGCTCCTCATTGCCTATGGGGTACAACTTGGAGATTTGTTCTACACACAGCTCCCCACCAGGACTGAGTTCCAGTTACCATAGGTATACCTTACTCATTAATGCACCTGTATTAACTTCCTTTCCTTCACTGCCTCGTTTCCACATTCTTCTGCTGTGCTTCCTGGGGTCATCTCAAAAATAAACCATTTGGGCTCAAATCCTTGTATCTGAGCCTGCTTCTGGAGAACCCAGTTTCAGACACCCCACCACACCACTTCTTAATGATAAGTTCTAGCACTTTTCAGCTTAGAGTTTCCATCTTCTTTTTGACTAGTGCAAGCTAAAAAGTCTAAATGATCCAACTTATATTTTTAGGAACAGCGTAAAAATGCCAGACTCTTTGTCATCGGAACATGTGATAGGAATGTTCCCAACAGGGAATGCATTATACAGAGACTCTGGTCTCTTTGGAGGTGACTCTGGATTGTTGTATTTTCCTCCTGTCTTTTGTGCCCTCATTTCTCTCTTAACCTGCTTCCTCTGCAGTAGAAGGTATCCTAGGATGAAGAATTTTTGCTGCCAATCCCTAATTAGATTTCCAGACACACCCTCAAGCCTGGGAGTAGTGCTAGCATATGATACAAAGCAAGTTCATATTAATTTTATTTAATATTTACCACTAGTTAGGGAAGGTCTGATGTGTGCTGAGCACTCTACTAGGTTCTGCAAGAGATTCTGAAGGCTCTAATAAGACACTATCCTGATAGGGAAGATAACACACACAAACAGCTGGACTTGTGCAGGGCCAAGTGTGATGTGTCAATTGAGGGTGCACATAGAGCAAAACAAGCAACTCTAGGACTTTAAGAAAAGTACTGATTCATTGTGGATGGATTTTGAGAGCATTTCATGGAATAGGCTGAGAATGGTGGGTGGATTGGAATTTAGTAGGTCAAATAGATCAAGACAGAGAGAGAAGTAACCCAAGATTTCCCACCTCAATTCCTAGAAGACTTCTTTTTGATGTTAAAAAGTGAGACTTCTGCTCCCTTCCACCTCCCCACAGTAGATTATGAACACTTCAGCTTCCTTCTATCTCAGCTTCTCCAGTACTCCCCATGGAAACAATATTATCTTTCTGATGTAAACAGACTGGGCCAGACCTAAGTCGAACTTTAACATAAGCATATCAGTTAGCAATATATTTCATTTTAGATATCAGAACCCCATCTAACAGGGATTTAAACAAAATAGACACTGATTGTACCTCATGTTTAAAAAAACACTGGAGATAGGCATTTGTTGCTGCAGATTTAGCTACTCAGCAACATCATCAAGGATCTGGCTGTCTTGCATCTCCCTACTCTGCCTTCCTCTTGCTGCTCACCTCTTGGTTGCAAGTGGCTGCTATGGATCCAGGCACCACGGCTGTCTTTGAGAGAGGAAGAAGGGAGAAGGGTAATAACAGAGTCCCTTTTCTTCTTTTTACCAAGACAACAAAAGTTTTCTTAAGAGTCTCCTGCATAACTATACTTTAAAAAATACATTTTCATTGATAGTTTTTTAAAGGGAGATAAAGGGAAAGGGAGAGAGAGAACATGAGAGAGAGAGAGAGAGAGAGAGAGAGAGATTAATTGGCTGCATCCAGCATGCCCCCCAACAGGGATTGAACCCAAAACTTGCGCATGTGTCCTGACTGGGAATCGAACTGGCAACCTCCACACTCAACCAACTGAGCCACCACCAGCCAGAGCATGCAAAACTATACTTAAATATCATTGTCTGGGTCATACGGCTGCCCCTAGATGTAGAAAATTCTAGAAACTTGGACATTTCATTTTTTTATGCTGTAATTACAGAAAGCAAGAAAGAGGGACAGGGGATGGCTGCAATAAAATTCCTACAAATCCTGCTTCTCTTGCAGGAAACTTCACCTGCTGTGGCCAAGACTCTCAGTGCCTTAGCTGATAGCTGGTATACAGTAGTAGTCAACTATTACCACAGACACGCTGTATAACGAATGACCCCAAATTTCAGTGGCACATAATAATAAGCATGCATTATCATGCTCACAGCTTTGCTGATTGGCAGGGTGACTCTGTTCCAAGTGCCTTTCATTCTCTGGAACCAGAATGGTGTGGCAGGAGCACAAGAGAAGTAAGCAGGAAGGTGTGCTGTCTCTTCATGTATAGCCTCCACATTTTCCCACATTTCACTGGCCAAAGCAAGCCACATGGGCCCAAAGCAAACTTTTTAGTGGAAAAACCAGCAGAGTTACTCAGGGAAGGGTGTGGGGATGGGGAGATGTGAGGTATGGGACACATCCTCCTACTCCAGCTGGGGAATCTAATACATTATCTGTGGGAAGTAGTGCTGGTGCTACAGGTTATTGTGTATCCCTGCAGATGACAAAGGTGTCTTTAACAGGCAATGGTCTACTTAAGGCCATGCCCAATCAGTGAAGTGACCACAGGGTTATAATTTTAGACCAGGTGTGAGAGAAAGGAGGGATGCAGCAGAGTAGTCCTTTAGGGAAGGCAGAGCATGTTGTACCTTGAGTCATTTGTCATAGGTAGCTTTTATTGATCGAATATATCCAAGGAAAAGGCTGCTGAGGCTCAGTTTCCACCACATAGCCATGTGCCATTATCAGGAGCAGGCAATTCCTAGCCTCAGTCTCCTTATGTGTCTTGGAGTTTTCATACCCCAAGAATGGACTGAATTTTGCTTTACCAGCAGTAATGACTGGATATTCTCCTTTAATTTCTCAAGGAGTCTTTCCCCAGCTGATAATAAGAATAGAATTATGAGACAATTCCTCATAATGCTCATAATGTCTAGATTGTTTGTTGGCCATCATATTAACCAGAGCATCCTGGACAATCCATTTCATTAGATTCTAACACATTCAGAGGGAAACTGCAATACAGGCAAACTCTATTTAAGAACATAGTTGTGTTGTTACAGAAGACTGGAAAAAAACCAAGCCATGCTTAGGTAAAGGGAGTTACATTTTATTAAGTGCAGGGCCAGAGAAAAATGTGCCTTTCAAATTCTACCCCCCCCCCACACACACACACATGGAGGAAACCTTTTCTATTTATACTTTTCCTAGCTCTTTTGTCTCCCAAATTTGGAATGAGACCATATCTCAGGCCTGGCCTGGTGTCAGCACTGACAACTCTGTCTGGGGCACAGTCCACGGCCTCTCTGGAATGGGAGTAGTCTTATTTTCCTTATTATTTAAGCAAGCAAGCATTTACAGAAGCCAAAATAGCAGGGTTAAAATTTCAAACAGCAGTTTTTATATAAGATGGATGCTTCAATGTCCCTGAAAAATGGTATACAGCCTTTATTTTGAAAGTGGAATTTACTCATTCATTCAATAAACATTATCAGTAGATTATTCATCTCTCTCTGAAAGGCCGCCTTGACAGGAAGAAGCATATATGAACTCATTTGAGGAGTCAATGAATCATCTATTCTAAGAAAATATATATAAGACCACATTTTGCATACTTATTTAACTAATTTATTTTTAGCACTTGTCTTCTGCCAGATTCTACTGCAAGTATTTCACAAATATAAAATTATTTAATCTTTACTGTAAATGTCTGAGGTGGGTGCTATTGTTTCCAATTTACAGATTGAAACTCTCAAGCACAGAACCCCCCCTCCCCCTTTTTTTTAAGCACTCAAAGGTCTTTGGACCCAAACAAACAGCAAAACAAACTTCATACTGGAAGCTGAAAATTTGCAGGTTTAAAAAAACAAAAACACCTTCTTTGTAAATCAGGAATGTAAATATACCCTGTAAAACATGTGCCAAACATTAGCTTGCTTGCTCTCAGGTCCATTCTGTACACTCCCCTGCTCTCTTCCGCATTGCAGGGAGCTCATCCTGAAAGCTGCATTTCTCAGACTTCCCAGCCAATTGCCTTCTGGCTGGATTCAGGCCATGGGAAGCATGGAGACCGGAGATAGGACAGCGAAGGGAAGCCAGGGAGAAGCCAGGGCCTCTTTTTCTTTCTTAAGATGCATCATCTTTGGTAGTGGCTTTGTGTCCTCTTTTTTCAGCTCTTGTCAAATGGCCCTTCATTCTATGACATTACATGTAAAAATTTAGAAAGTGCACACAAAATCATGCTATGAATTAATTATGCATTTATAGATAATATTTTATTTTTTATAGCTTCTATTGCTATTCTTTTTCCCCTATGATTAATTTTATTTTTTAAGTTTTATTTTGTTTAAAATATTACATATAGTATTACATGTGTCTCCTTTTCCCCCCATTGACCTCCCCCCAACCAACCCCCCCGTGCCCCTCGCCCCCCCCCCCCCCGTCCATGCCCTCACCCCCCTAGTGTTTGAGTCCATTGGTTATGCTTATATGCATGCAGAATGCATACATGTCCTTTGGTTGATCTCTTACCTGCATCCCACCCCTCCCCTGCCTTCCCACTGAAGTTTGACAGTCTGTTTGATGCTTCTTTGTTTCTGTTTCTATTTTTGCCCATTATATTCCACAAATGAGTGAGATCATGTGATATTTATCTTTCTCTGGCTATTTTGCTTAGCATAATGTATAGATAATATTTTAAGTAGATTATAAGAATACATATTAAATATAACTATGGTTGATGGAATGGGTCAGGAATGTTACTGGGGCTTATGGCTAAAGGGACCTGATGTTCAGCTGTAATGAAGATTTTATTTTTTTATAAAGCAGAATAAAAGGTCATAATGCAAAGTGTTAATAGCTGTTAATTCCAGATGGTAAAAAAGGAAAAAAAAAGAAAAAAGAAAAACCACACTTCTACACACACACACACACACACACACACACACACACACACACACAATCTTACATAAGTTTTTCCAAGAATTATTTAAATATCATAACTATTAGTTTTCAGTTGCTACTGCAACAAATCATTGGTTTAAAAGATGAACTTAATTGGCTTAAAACAATACATACTTATTATCTTACAGTCTGGTGGGCAGAAGTCTGACAAATGTCACACTGGGTAAAAAGGAAGGTGTCAACAGGACAGCAATCCTTTCTGGAGGCTCCAGAAGAAATATGTTTCTTTGGCTTTTCCAGCTTTTAGAAGCCAGTCATAGCCTTTGACTTGTGGCCCTTTCCTTTGTTTTCAGAGCCAGCAGGATGAACTGTCTTTGACCATTCTTCCATAGTCATGGTTATCTATGATTGCAGCTGGGAAAGGTTCTATGACTTTAAGAACTCATGATTTGGTTGGGCCCACCCAGATAACCCAGGGTAACTCCTCATCTCAAGATCATTAACTTAATCACATCTGCAAAATTCCGTTTGCCATGAAGGTCATATTCACAGGCTCCAGGAATTGAAATGTGGGCATTTGGAGACAAAGTCCTACTATTATGGCTACCATGATAGTTTACAGTAGGAAAACATCCTTCCCCTGTAAAGCGAAGGCTTTGTAAGCCCCTTCTTCATCTAGTATGCTATATTTCTGAGAACTTTTTATTCAAGTTCAAGTCCACAGCAGTGAGGGTGTTCATCTCTTGATTATGCGTAGCTAATCAGGAAATTTGTTATACATTTTTATAATGGAAGACAATGAGAAACCTACAAGCCCATTAAAATGGTTTTTACCAGGATAGCTAGGCAAATCTCAAATTAAAATTATGACAGAGCTGTCTTGTAGAATTTCCCCAATGAAAAGATAAGCACCATTTGCTCTAATCATTGCTTTGCTATATTACAAATTGTTTTGGCTGTAATGACAAATTAATGTGATTCTGTAGGATATTGCATTTTTCAATGGATTGCAGGGGTTCTGCTGAAAACAGATCAATTTCTTGTGAACCACGATTTTGCTGAACCGAGTAGTTGTCTAGAAACTGGAGCTTGGAACTAATTATTAGAAAGTGTTAATGTTCACTGACCTAGAATAAATAAGCCTTCCTTCCTAGTAGATTAACTTTTCTTTAAGAAAAGAGCTAATGAGATTAAAAACCACCCAGAGTCCACAAGTAGACATGAGCAAACAAGTAAAAACAAGAACTGGGGAGGTAATCATGAAAACATTCCTTGCCAGGTCTTTCCACATTTCATTGAGCAATTGCACTCCTCAAGCAAACAAAGGAACAATGCATTAAAAGTTCAAGAATTTGAATTATGTAATCAACCATCAGAAATACTTAAGCTGCTCTTTCAGTTGATCAAAGGGTAACAGCTTTTCCCCATCATCCTTCAAGCATTTGTAATGCTTTGTTTCTTTATCAGGTAGAAATTGTTCCAAGATTTAAGGTGCAAGAAAGGGGACATTTCTCTGATTTCATAGCTCAAGTCAAATGTTGCTCATGGCTCATGAAGATAACAAGAAGTCTAATATACTGTAGTTATTATTTTTTTTTAGACTTTTCCTCTTTTTTTTTTTTTTTGAATAGTGGAAACCAGGACAAATGGGGTGAGGCTTCCGGGCTGCCAAGATACATATTACCCATCCCAAATGGGGCCAGTCAATTGTGGGCCACTGTGTTGTCAGCACCTGCCTTCTCTAGGTGTAGCTGGGTGCTGGGAACTTCACAACTGCCCACAAGAAAGCATTCCTTGTGTTTTAAACTAATTCCCCTGTAGTCTCCCCTTTCTGGGTGCTTGCACTGTTGAGGTACAGCATGAGTTGAGTCTTCTATCCCCCCATTCTGAGAAAGTCAGCTCCATTCTTGGTTTGGCTTCTCTGCCTGTGAAGTTAAAGGTGAAAATCTCATTCATTCCACAAGAATTTATTGAATGTTGTCTTAGTCTGGTTCCCTCAAAAGCAGACCCTGAGCTAAGAATGAATATAAGCGTAAGCACTTTATTTGGGAGGTGACCCCAGGAAACACTAGTAGGGACGCACAGAAGTGAGACAGGAAGGAAAGGCAGCCGTAAGTCAGTTACCAGTATTGGCAACTGGAGCTCAATTCCCCTGGGGAATTCTGGGAGCCAGTGTAGAAGACCCAGAGTTGACTTAGAGAGGGCAGAGGAACTGTGTTATATATCTACCAGTTTCTAAGGATCAGTGGATGAGGGCTGTCAGAGATTTGTTCCCATTCTGTCCAGTCTACTATGCTGAGGCCAGAGTGGCTTTCTGCTGTTTGGAAGGAAGCCCTCTGGCAAAGAGATGCAGATATTGGCAGTTGGAAGTAGAGCAAACTCACGCTGCAGTGGTAAGGCCTGAGGGCCAGTAATACAAAGTTCTAGCCTATGAGTTAGGCATTGACATAGAGCTGTAGAAAAGCCCAATTTCTTCCATTAGCACATAAAGCAGAAGCAGCGATGTTTTGTTGCCTGTGTGCTCAGAACGATGCCAAGTGCTGGAGTGGAAGCAACAGAAGTAGGAGGGAGGCCTGGTCTCTCCCAGATTTTATTCCCTATGTAGGAAGACAACTCTGATTTTACCATGCAACATGGGCAAATGGACAAAATATGATGGTACTACTGAAATAGGGTTTGTGTCAGAGCAGCTGCAATTGATAAAAGCTACAGAAACTGTAAAGAAGAAGGAAGTTTTCCCCACCTCCCACCAGATTTATGGCTTAGAACAGGCAGAGACCAGTTGCAACCAACATGGTAACTAATTTCACCTGATGGTAATCCCTAGCTTCATTATCTGCTCATTGTAATACATTAGTATACTAAATGACACAATAATCTGAAACATAAAGCCCATATGAGGACACAAAATGGCCCACAGATCCACTCTGAGAAATCTCCATTCCTTTCCCAGGAAGATCCTGAATATTCCTCCTCCTTGTTAAATACTCTACTCCCCAATTAAAGGAACCTTAATAAAGAAAGCCAATTTCACTAAAGGGGGCCTTCTTTGTCTGTGGAGTAGCCCATTTTCTGTCTCATCGCTTCACTAATAAACTCACTTTCACTTTAAACTCTGCTGGCTTGTGTTTTGAATTCTTTTCTGCGCAAAGCCAAGAACCCACAGTGGGTTGAAAACCCTCAGGTCCCTGAACTCCTGGAATGCCTGCATCACTATGGGCATTAGGGGAGGATTGGAATTCTTGGAGAAGGTAGGAAATAAGGGCAGAAACAGAGACAAAACTCAGATAGTTGGAGGAACAGTGAGAGAGATAGCATTGAGACAAAGTTGATAGACAATGAACAAGCCCATTAGATTAGAGTTGATGAAACATGTTCAGAAGTGAGAATCTTCAAGCTTGATTGGGTAGGGAAGGGCCAACTCATATGTTTGAAATCAAAACAAAAAAGTCTGGCATTGTTATTGTCCTAGAGATATTAGATGTTGCCTTAAGCCAGCCGTGGGCAAACTACGGCCCGCGGGCCAGATCTGGCCCATTCGGCTGTTCTATCCGGCCCGCGGAGCTGAAAGAGGGAGGGTTCTCTTGCTCTCCCCTCCGCTCCTTCACCAGCAGCAGTGTTAACATGGCAACGCCGGGAAACACGGCCGCAGCTCCTTCTTCTGATTGGGCGGATTTATAGGAACAACCTCTCAATCTTCCAGTGGCTCCTTGTAATGCCTGCGGTCGCATCTCCCGACATCACCCTGGGAATGCATAGACACGTTATCGTGGTGATGTAGGGAGACACGCCCCTGGAGAGCACAGTATCAGAGCACAGTTTGAAATGAATAAAACTACTGAAATAAAAAAAAAAAAAGACCGTACCCTTTTATGTAATGATGTTTACTTTGAATTTATATTAGTTCACACAAACACTCCATCCAAGCTTTTGTTCTGGCCCTCCAGTCCAGTTTAAGAACCCATTGTGGCCCTCGAGTCAAAAAGTTTGCCCACCCCTGCCTTAAGCTCATAATCCCTTTTGAAAAAGTCCACCTATGCTGAAGAAGTGGCCATGTCATGGTAGATGACCCTGCTTCTGAGGCCACATCTGATTGAGAGGGACAGACACCTGACCCCAGATGGTGTTTTGGTTTTTTTTCTCTGGCATTTGGACCTAGGGCACTAAGAGACTGAGTTGGTTCTCTATAGAGCCAGGATAAGAGTTTTGTTCTTTTAGTAAGCCATAGCCATGTGCAAACATATTACACTAGAGTAAAGCATCACAGGGAATATTGAACTATAGCAAAATGAGAGAAAAAGTACTGAGAGAATCAGAGAAGATAGACCAAGTATCCCAGCAAGTTAAGGTGACTTTCTAATTCCCCCAAGGCTATGGTGCACCTTTGGAATTTAGAGTCTTCTGTAAACTTTCCATTCAAGCTAATTTGAGTGGGTTTCTCCTCCCTGGAAATCAAGGACCCTCAACTAAGGCAAATGGTACCCATTAACTTGCATAGTGCCAGTGGTCGGTTTTTAAGTCCTATTGGTTGATGTCATAGCTGATGATCCCCAGAAGAAAGCTTTGAGACTAGAATTACGTTGCAGAGTAAGGGCTTCAGGGAGACCTTAAAGGACAAAGAGAGAAGGAAGCCTTGGTGAATTTACTAGTAGACTGAATCTGCGGAGCCCGTAGAGGGCACTGGAGTGGAAGTCCCCATCCTCTTTCCTTACCCCCAGGCAAGGGAGCTGGGCTTTCACCCTCCGCTTAGGTGCATGTTCCTGGCAAACAGAGCTAAACTGGGCAGCATCCTTGCCCTCAACTTGTTTACAGTCTAGGTGAGGGAGATAAGCTTGCGAACACATATAGGCACCTAGAAAAATGGCTTCTGGGTGGTGGAGAATAAGAAAAGCTACACCCAAAGGAAGTACTATTTGAAAAGGGAGTAATTTAACATCTATGTGCCATGTATTCCGCCCTCCCCCACCAACCTCCTAAAAGAAAAAGAATATTAGAATCTCAACAACATAAGCATGGCTAATTTTCTCCCAGGAACTTTTTAAAAAATCTCTTCCAGAAAACTGAACTTCCTGAAGAATGGCTGTTGAAGAAAGGAATGTAGTAAGAACCTGGCGGGAGCCCAGTTAATACTCTGCCTTGACACAAGAAAGAGAAGAGTAAATATCAAACCCAACGTCGATAAAACTTTGTGTGTTTTTCTTTTTCTTTTCCCCCTAAAGGCATGTTTGCTTTTTCAAGGACTAGGAACATATTGTTTAAAGTATTTTTTGGTCCAGGGATCAGGCTGCTAAGAAAGCAGCGGGCATTTGCTTGAGGTAGTAGGGTTTTACCCGATGTGACCTCTATTTAGTGCAGGGATTGTGAAGGTTGGACCAGCATCCACAAGGCTTTCAGGAGTTGTGAGTGTCCCCCCCAAGTCCCATGTGGTTCAGGGTTCAGGCTCAGGGTTCAGGCTCTGGAGGAGGCCGCATGCAAATGAAAGAGACTAGACAAGAAAATATAAATTTGGGAATTGGGGGCCAGGCAGGAGCCCAGCTCAAGAGGAAGGACTCCACTTTGCTCTGGCCTTGCTATCCCTTTTATTCAGGTTTTGGGATACACCCATAGCCCTTAGGCAGGCAATTCCAATAATAGCCAATCAGCAAGGATTTACATAAAACTAAAAGGTGGAAGTTGCTTCAGCTACCATTGTCTCAACTAAACAGTGGGTGCAGAGCTCTGATCTTTCAGAGCTCAAGGTCTCCAGCCTTCCTGGTTCCTTGTCAACACCTCTCTGCTAGTGAAGACAATGGGCAGCTTCCAACAAGGAGTCTTAAAGGCTTAATGCTGATAAAACACTGAACTTTCTCTTTGTAATGAGCAAATGATATGCCCCATGATATTTTATTTTTTACATATAAGCAAGAAAGTTTTGATGCGAGGAATTCATTATTACTAAAATCTGGCATTGGTACATTTTAAATAGCACAATTTGGAAGTTTGTTGAGAATGGTAATTCAGGATTCCAGTGAAACTCGGCTTCCAGTACATATTTCACGGCACTCTGAAATGTGCACACAGACAGCTGGTATGAATTCCTATGGGGCTTGAGGAGAGCACTGAGCATCACATCCCTAGTGGTGCATCTATAGTTTTTAATTGCTGCTATTCTTGCTTCTTAATTATCTGTCATTGTTTGTTCAAACTCATCTTAAGCTACTTTATATTTGGTTCATTTTCTTATATGGAAGAATGCTGTTTTAGTATGGATCTCTGCAGAAGGAGACTCTGAGACAAGAATGTGAGTACAAGTAGTTTATCTGGGGGGTGATTTCAGGAACCACTGAAAGGTGAGTGGGGAAGTAAGAAAGAGAAGGGAGGAAAATCAATCCAGGGTGTCCTAATGAGCAGAATTGCTGCTGTGGGCAGCTGGGGCTCAGGCCCTTGGGGATTCTGCAGAAACTTTGTGTAACATGCCTTGGGGTTGCCCCACCTGAAAGGTGAGAACTGGGATATTTATCCTACATTTCCCATGAGATAGTTCTTGAGGGTTGCATCTGGAGGCATTAACTCATACATCTCCAGCCTGCCCTGCAGCCAAGGTTGAGCTCTCTGGGAGAGTTTCAGGTATTGAAACAAGGCTGCCAGTGAGGAGAATCAGAAGATTTGGGTAGGGCACTGGGGCTCTGATAGTGTCTGGTTTGGAATACAGTTTCCTTGAACTGTATTTGGGGCCCATGGTTTTCTAATCACTTGACTGAAACACTTGTTGCATTCCAACCAACTATAGAAGCCCATTTTGCTAAGTAGTCAGGGGGAGCCTTGTGCAAGGATGTAATATTTAAGGAGAAACACAGAGGATGGGAAGAAGCCAATCATGTGAAGAGGAGAGTGGTCCTAAAATCTTCTGCATCAGTTTTCCCATTTAAAGTCTGAGTGTAGAACAGGAAATGTAAATCTTGGATTGCTTCAAGAGTGATTTTTAGCAATCACATTCTCACTCAGAATAAAATTTTTTTAGCTATCTCCTACAGGATAAACTTTCAAATTTTCCATTTGCTACCATTGTAACATGCACACTCCTTTCCTTTCCTCTGGTCAATTTCTCTCTGCTCACCTGATCCCATTCTCACCAATCACTGTTTGGACAGTTTTCATCTATCATCCTAGGTTTCTCTAATCCTTTTAGAGTTACAGGGAAATTATAGTTTCTTAGGAAAAAAAAAGAAAGAACATCTTATTTGAGACACAGAAAACCTCAATCTCTTTTAAAGATGGTGAGGCCCATTCAGACACCTGGGACTGGACTTATTCAAGTTGTTCTGGTTATAAGCATTCCCATTTTGTCTTGCCTTCCAGCTAAAAGGTAATTCCATATCCCTCAATGCTAATCCTGAAGTGTGTCGTAGGATCTTAATATTCTGGGAGTAACTGTGTGGCACTAAGAGGATTTAGATGCATCTGTGAAGAAGATTTTCTCCAAAGGCCCAAGTCACAGATTTTTTTATTTTTATATTTTGCTATGGAGTCACTGTCAAAATGGCCTGAGTCACATTTTTTTTTTTTCTTTTCAGTGTCACACACTCCTATGGGACATATGGCTTACTCCTGAGCATGTTCAGTAAGCAGTATCGAAAGGATACCATAAACTTTAAAGAATTATGAAGCTCAGGTTTCATATTTTAGACGATTTCTCAAAATCCTCCAGATGGCAACAGCGTCACTTGCCATCACAAAACGACAGTGTCCCCATCCATTATACTCTCCTATCAGTGGCCTCTCTGATATATCTAACTATTGAAAGAATCATTTTCTCCTACATGTATTTTGAGTTATCTTCTCTGCACATGATTGTTTTCTTCCTCCCAGAGATACTTCTAATTGTGTGCCATTCATTGTTTTTCTGTACTAGTATGGATTATTTTCATCAACTTTTCTTTCCTTGCAAAGGCTTTACAATAGAAGTAGGCACCTGTAATCAGTTTGCAGTTTGCAATTGCCCTTTATTTATGACCTATTTTTCATACCTAGCAACACAAAATTAGCTCTTAAATGAGGTTGAATGAATAAAAAACTTAAATCATTGCTTTGTAAGAAGATCCAACCTAGTCAAGCCATATGAAAATTTAAAATAGGTGTTAAAGGAATTCTAGGTTTTCTGGTTTTCTTACCCTGTATCTGAAACTTTATATCAACTAAGTTGAATTTGTTTATGTGGTATTATATAGCAAGAAAAAAAAGTAGTAATACATAAGCATATCTTTATATAACTACAGCAGAGGGAAAAACTTAAAGCTGTAAAACCTCTCCACCAATGGTTTGCAGCCTTTAAAAAAATGCTTACAGTGACATAAAACTTCTGGTCCCCTCACAAGGTTATTCAGACCAGTTTCATAAAGTTCCAATGGTTAGAGACAAAAAAGTACTCAGGAGCCAAATTATGGACTGTTGTAAGTGCTGTGCTAGAAAAAAATTAGATAGCTTTTTGTGTCACTCATCTTAATTAAGGGAACTCTACAAATAAACCATGTTAGCAACCCAAATGGGTAAAGAAAACAAGTTCTATTGAACCTCCATGCCCCCTGGAACCTATAAAGTCCTCATCCTCTACCCAACATATTTGTTTATCCAGCAAATGTGCATTTAGTTGAGCACCTGTCTCATTGACTTACTATGAATGCTAATGGCTTCATACTAATATTGTTCAGAAGAGATTTATTCTCCTTTCAACCCATAGCCCTGGTAAATCACCATAACATGAGGAGTGTTTTTCTGATTCTTCTGCAGTGGTCCCATTGCCCTAGAAGGATCTTTGAGTTGATCAACCTGAGCCATCTGCTCCCTATATGTGATGTAGCACAGGTCCCTGTCTTTCTGACGTGGAGTATAGTGTCAAATTCTTACTCAGGTCTTATATGATGATCCCTTTAATGTAGGATCCAAAATATAATCTTATTTGCCTTGTATTACCTCACATCAAAGGAGATTATTGAAGTAAGTCTTGAGATACTTTCTTAGTAATTTGGTAGGCTTTAAGGTCAATCTCTAAGTGGCATGTGGTGGGTAAGGAATATTCTAAACCTCCTCGATATCTCTAGTGTTCATTATCACCACTGCCTTCACTCAGGTCCTCTTCATGTCCAATCTGCATAACTGCCATGGTTTATTGTTCCCCTCAGTCTCAGCCTTGCCATGTCTCCCATCTCTTCTCTCCTGTAGCCGGAGTAGTGCTTTTTCTTAAACACACACCTGATTCGGTCACTCTGTTGCTTACTCGCCTCATTGCCCTTTGCATAAAATGCAGACTCCTTATTGTGGAATGCAAAGCCCATGCCAACTTCTCCCATCTCATCTCTTGTCCTGAACTTTCTGTCCTCCAGCCAGGTGGGATTACCTTTGATCCCGGACAGTGTGTGTTCCCTGCTGATTCTCCACTTCCCTGTCTCTAGCTGCACCATCCCTCAGAGTGAGGCCCTACTACAGCATCTCCAGGAAACTTGTTCTCCAGGACTCTTTTATCCCCAAGCAGAATATGTTTGTGTTCCACCCTACCAGTTCCATTGCATCCTGAGCTTATCTCAAATGCTAGCACTCATCACTCCTTATTATGATTTTCTAGTCTACATCCTCCCCATATCTGCAGCTCTTGGCAAGAACAGCTGGATCTTTTATATCTATGACAATGGGATGTAAAACATTGTAGCTGCCCCATGTTGCAAATGCATGATGAGTGCAGGTGCTCCAATTCAGGCGGGAATAAATATTGGGCACTTTAGAAAATATAAGCATGCTGCTGAGGACCGTTCTACAGAAGACTCCTTTTGACTGAACTCTGAAGAAGCTAATTAATGGTTGCTTTTAGTGGAAGTGCTAAAACAAGAATATTGTGATCTCTGATGGTTTTCCCCTGTGTTATATTTTGGTCTTTTTATATTTTCAAAATTCTCTATAAGAAGTCATATAGGTGGTAGCTATAATCAGAAAAAAAAACCAAAAACCAACCCACAGTATATTGCCCAGCAGGCATGGCTCACTGGTTGAGTGTCAACCTGTGAACCAGGGGTTCGATTCCCGGTCAGAGCACATGCCCAGGTTGCAGGCTTGATTCCCAGTGTGGGGCGTGCAGGAGCAGCCAGTCAATGATTCTCTCCCATCATTGATGTTTCTATCTCTTCTCCCTCTCCCTACCTCTCTGAAATCAATAAAAATATTTTTAAAAGACCCCAGTATATTATATTTTGTATTACATTTACCTTTATGGCAAATGTGCAGAGCAAAAGGACAGGGGTAAAGAGACTAACAATGGCTTTCTCTCGGGTTGGAAAAATAAATGATTTTTTTTCTTCTTTCTTTCAATTTGTCACTTTTTCCCTATATGACTATGTATTCTTTTTATAAGAAATAATTTTATTTCAATATCAAAGTAAAGTAAATTACATGGTTATTAATTTCATTAGTCAAATAATCAAACCACCCCTATTAAGAGATTACTGAATTTATTCAAATCATACTGTTAAGTTATTTTAGTATTATTTTGAGAACTCATGGAAAACAATCTAAGTATAGAAACTTTAGTGGAGAAAATATGACTCTGGAAATTGTAAAACTGGAAACTTCATTTAGAACTTTTGCAAGTAAGTGTGTTCTTGTGGTAGGAGAAGAACCTAAGCCCAATTGTGAATTATAGAGCTGGTTTTTAGTGGAATGTAACTCTATTTCTGTTGCCAAGTCCATTATTCTTTAGTACATAATACATTGGAGATTAAGAATCCACATACTAAACAAAAGATCTACCATGAAGAAGTAAAAATAGGCTTAGCCATAATTAATACAGGTGCATATTTTATAGGTAGAGTATAAATGTTTGAAAAAATGGTACCAAGAAAAAGGAAGAAGCCAATATTATTTTAGAATATTATTTGATTTTCTTCTTTAAATCCATATGCTTTGAATTTATTACAGGTTAAAACTAAACACTATTTAGCCCTAACCGGTTTGGCTCAGTGGATAGAGCGTCGGCCTGCGGACTGAAGGGTCCCAGGTTCGATTCCGGTCAAGGGCATGTACCTTGGTTGCGGGCACATCCCCAGTAGGGGGTGTGCAGGAGGCAGCTGATCGATGTCTCTCTCTCATCGATGTTTCTAACTCTCTATCCCTCTCCCTTCCTCTCTGTAAAAAATCAATAAAATATATTTAAAAAAAAACAAAAAACTAAACACTATTTAAATATCAAACACTAAAGATTTCTCTGAATTGCATGTAGCAAGAGCTGAGTAAATCCGTTGTTTATGAGTATTTATTGAAAAGGAGAGTAGGTATATTTTTAGCCATTAAGAGTTTACTTTTGTAAACAAAGTGATGTTAAGTTTTTAGAGGGTCTTGCATATTGTCAATTATCACAATCCGAAAATATGATTTACAAACTTGATGATCAGTAATTTTCATGTATTAGTAAATGTCATAGTAGATACTTCTAAAGGTAACTTGTAACATTCAATCTTAAGCATGAAAAAGAAATCCTAAAAGCTATATAAATGCCAATACTTGAACACAGAAGTCCAATAACACTTACCTGAAAGATAAATGTATTTAGCACTTTATAGTGTTACAGATAATAGAGCAATTGCCTAGTATAAATTATTCCATTGTCTCCTCACCACAAACCTATGATGTAAACCTATTAATCAGGATAGGCAACAACCTATAATCTCAGTTGTTTATAACCCACCTTGTTCACTGATGGGCAGCTCTGGACCCTGTCCCATTCCCCCAGGCTGACAGAGTAGCTGGCAGCAAAGGGGAAGGGGAGCTCAGAGATTCTCCCACCTCCAGTGCAAAGCTCCAGACTGGAAATAGGGAACATCACTGCTGCTCACAACTCATTGTTGGAAACTGGTCAGCTGGCACCACCTAATCACAAGGGGAAAGGGCAAGGAGTGCAATCTGTCCATGTGTCCAGGAGTGGTGGGAACAGGAAATACTTGGTGAAGAGTACTAGTCACTGCTATCATGTGTCCCTATGTTACACACAAGGAAACAGAATCAGAGAGAGGTCAGGTAGCAAAGCCACATAGCTAGTAAGTGTAAGATGCTATTAAAGAGCTAAGATGGAACCTGAAGATTCCCACTCTTTATTCTTCCCTGCAGGGTCCTCAAAACCTAGCTCCGGCCTCCCTTTCAACTGCATGCCCAGCTCTCCCCCCCTCACCGCCATCTTTGTTAAAGCCACTCTGGCTTTTTCCAGCTATTCACCAACCAAGGCTCTTTCCCACTTCAGAGCCTTTGCAGATGCTTCTTCTTTGTGTCTAGATTGCTTCTCCATCCTTCCCCCAATCCTGCTTCATTCTTTAGATTGGCTGCTTCTTCAGAGAGGTTACCCCTGCCTCCCAACCTAAAACTTCACCCAGTACTTTTCCATTATAACAGTTGTCACAATGTATAATGATATTTTGTTTAATTACTATCTGCAGTGACTATGTTTTGTTCAGCAAAATTAGTAAATTCTTAATATTTATTGAATGAAATGACTGAATAAATGACTTCGTCAATTTATTAATTAATTTATTTTACTTTTTAATCCTCACTAGAGGATATTTTTCCAATAATTTTTAGAGAGTGGAAGAGAGAGGGAAAGACAGAGGGAAATATCAATGTGAGAGAGAGACATCGATTGGTTGCCTCCTGCATGAGCCCTGAGCCAACCAGGGCCTGGGCCAGGAAGGATCCTGCAACCAAGGTAGATGCCCCTGACTGGTTTTGAACCTGGGACACTTTGGTCTGAAGGCTGATGCTCTATCCACTGAGCCAAACCTGCTAGGGCAGACAATTTATGTTTCTCTTCTTTTAAGCTTTGCCAATAACCCTAATGCTATAGGTGAGAAAACAGAGATGGGAAAACCAAAAACTGTCAGAAAAGTTAGATAAAAATAAAAATTTGTCCTCTTTATTCCAGTAATTTATTTATTTATTTATTTATTTATTTATTTATTTATTTATTTATTAAAAAGATTTTTTGGCCAAAAACTTGAAAAAGGTTAACCTTTTTGGACTATTGATTTTTAGAATGAGGTCTAAAACATTTAAGATGAGTTTGCTCTCTTTCAGATGATTTCTGTAGGTAGAAAGGGTATAGAAAATCACCAAACCAATGGCTGTACTTGAATCAATAAGTACATTTTATTTTTCAGACATTCTTATCAAATGGCTTAGACAATATCATCTGTTCTTGTTTCTTTGTGCATTCCTGCTCACACATATCGAATGAAGAAAAGCCAAAGGCTTTATTAAGCAATGGAAAGAATTTTTTTGTCAGCCAGTTTCTGCTGCTGCGATTCTATGAGTCCAGGACCCACAGGAAAATGTAAAGGGCTGTGCTCTCATTTGCATCGCAAAACATGTAGCACATTTAGGAATGAGCGCCGCACGGGTGATTTAATACTGCAGAACACATTTATCTGCTGATGTGCTGTCTAGGAACAGTTTTTATTCTGTCAGTTCTGCCTCCCACCACACCTTTCAAAAAAAGAATAACTCTTGCAAAGTCCTTTGCAAAGAGTATTTGAGACTACTTGTGCCTTATTTCCAATCCCTTCACTTCTTCAGCATGATTGACTATTTTTTTGCTGAGGTGGAGTTGAGGCTTAAATAGGAGAGCAGTGCGTGGGGTGAGGGAGCCCCTCAACTGGTGGACACTAATGAGAAGCAGCCGTTGAGAAGGCTTGCCTCATACATATAGCTATGCTATGAGTGGCAAAAGGGAAAGCGAATAAACTCCAGTGTTACTTGACAAAAGAGGTCCATTCGCCTGGGCTCATCAAAGCCCAGTAAGACATGAACAGGAGTTTGCAGCAAAGAAAGGGTTTATTTTTAGGAAGTGGTCCATACTCAGAGACACAGGTGAGTTAATGCTAAAAAACTGGCTCCCCGATGGCTTTCAGGGGATGGGTTATATATGAGAAAAATCATTAATCATGGTGACATGGAGTCAGGGTCATGGTCAGGGTCATAGTTTCTACTGATTGACTGGTGCTAGGGTAGGGAGTCCTTGATCAGTGCATCTGGTCCTGATGTCAGCCATGCCATTGCATTTATTGTCTGTGTTTATTTCATTATTTAATTTTTATGAGGGAATACTTATTTCTCTTCCAACTTCTTTATGAGGGAAACATCATACTGGGCCCTGCATGTCCTGATGACAAAAACATAACAATCTCCCAAGTTTAGAGACATAGATGGATATTTCATATCATCTTGTTAAAAAAGTCATTAAATCTATGGAACTCAAGTCATCTTTTGTGTGTTAGTCCCTCTCCAAAGACTTACTTACTGAAGATAAAAGGGAAAGATCATCACTAATTAATCCCAAATAAAACATACACACACACATCACACAATGCTCAACTATTGATCTGGGATAAAAAATCTTCAGTGAGTTTCAGAATGTTGATAGAATATTCAGTTCTTCCTTATTCCCCAAATAAAATTCATGATGTAATAACAATCACCTAAGGATCTAAAAATGTTAGCATGAGCTTATTTGACCTAAACAAACTCCCCATCTACCTTCATTTGTAAATTCCCCCCCAGGATCCACTGCTAAACACAACTCCAGGGGAAAAAAAATATATGCCTTTTATAAATATTTAGAAAATAACAATACAGTTCAATGGACTATTTACTTCAAATTTATGTTCGTGTGTAGAGGCATCTGAATTCTCTTCTTTCTTTTCATGCCACCCTCCTTAAAAACAAACTATAGGCTGAGTGATTCTCTTAGGCAGACTTCATGGCCACACAGTGAATTTGTTAAATTGCGAATTCAATACAAATTGCTAAACTAATTGCACTGGGGTTGATTCATTTGTACCAATTAGACATGACCTTATCCTGAGTATGGGGTTGAATGCATCGTTCTGTCGCATTTATAATTTTCAGTGGTTGATATCACGCTCAAGTTTGAAGAAACAGAAACTGCCAGTGGGATTTGTGAATTGCTTTCTCCTTGTAAGTAGCTGCTGAATCAGTCCTCATTGCTGTTGTTGCTCATTCTTTATTCTTTAAGAGTGTTTTAGACAAGTTTGAAAGTCTGTAAAAGTTATTTTTAAAAGAGAAATCTTGTTATACAGAATAATCTTCAAGAAGTCACTGTCTAAAACTTTGCACCTAAACCTTGCACCCAAACGCGTATCATTTGTAGCAGATGTTCTCGGTGCCCTACCCAGATCCCCTTTACCATCTGGCTCCTCCATTGCTCAGCTGCTATGGTTGGTGGCTACTTTTGGCTCAGAGCTACCCACTTTTAAGGAAGACAGCCTTTGGCTGATTGGAGCCACCTTGCCTTTGTGAAGGGGCTGACCAATGACTTATTGATGTAGGGTATAACAGCCAGCCCCTGGCCTCTGGGCAGGCGATCTCTGTGGCACATTTCATTCTCTATAGCTTCTCAAGGAATCAGGCTGAGGCTAACTTTCTCTTCTTCAGGTCCTCTCCCTTTTTTATTCTGCTTCCCTTGTGCCCTTCGAAACTTCTCCTGGGAGCACTCCCTCAATAAGGCACTTACATAAGAGTCCCCTATCCAGGGCTCTGTTTTTTGGGAGCTATACCTAAGGCACTGTTTTAATTACCTGACTATTTAGACTCTAGGATAAATTGTTAGGTTTTGGAGAAAAGAAAAATAAACATTTGGTCTTCTATCCACTAGAATCACTGTGACTGGAGTTAGTAACTTTTCCCATATCAAATAAGTACTACATTTTTCTGATTATAGAAACTAGATAGAGAACATATCTACATGTAAAAGTCACTTCACCTGATAGTCTGAAAGTGAAGCTGCTTCAAGGAACTTTCATTCTTCTAATTGTCTGGTTCTGGGTCATCATCCCTGTGCTTTTTTTTTCTTACCTTGCAACATGTGGCTGATAGAAGGTTAAAAACAAATCACTTATTGAGCACCAACTATATAGAGGCACCAAACTAGAAGCCTTACAGATATTACTCCATTTCAGTCTCACATTAGCTTATTAAGGAGCATATTATTATGTCTATAGATGATGAAATTGAGACTCAGACACAATTTGTAGCTGATCCATAGACATACTGCTAGTAAATGGCAGGGTGAGGATTCAAATCAAGGTCTGCTGAATGCAAAAACCACACTCTTAACCAATTCACCAAAGTGTTCATTTAAAGATAAGGACATGTTTAGAGGAGAGTATTTCCTTTTCAAGTTTATCTCTGTATATACATTTCTGTAATACCTTGTTGGTGCCCCTTTTCCCATACTATGCACTTACCCCAGCTTCTGTATGCTTTCCAGCAAATAATTCCCATGATGACGACCCACCAATTCAATTCATTGGGTTGCCCTTGACCACTGGCATAGCCTTACCAGTACCCCCTATAGCTTGTAGCTATTAACTGATGCAGGAATCCAGACACCCAGTGCCTTTTCCTGTGCTCTGCAGCTCCCCACGGAGTCTTCATAGGAAAGCTCGCCATTGTTTGGTTTCTTTCACTTCCCTGTCTTGCTTCAACCTTTACTCCTCACTGTTCTCCCTGGGAGCATTTCCTTAACAAACCCCTGCTCCTGAATTCTTGGCTCAATCTCTCCTTCTGAGAGACTCTTAACTAAGTCAAGATATATAAAGGGGGAAAAAGAGGCAAATACTAACAAAATCACTTTAGTATTTTAGACTTCTGGGTCAAGTTGTATTTTTTTAAATTGTTTATTACAAAGTAATACATGTTCACTGTAAAAAAGAAAATATGGGTAAACCAAACAAGATAATAAAACTCAATTCATAATTCTAAGCCCCCCCAAAAAAAATTACTATTTATGTGTGTTGCATATTTACAAATCTGAGATTACTATATATACTATTTTAAAACTTTTTTTAAATATATTTTATTGATTTTTTTTACAGAGAGGAAGGGAGAGGGATAGAGAGCCAGAAACATCGATGAGAGAGAAACACCGATCAGCTGCCTCCTGCACACCACCCATTGGGGATGTGCCCGCAACCAGGGTACCTGCCCTTGACCAGAATCGAACCTGGGACCCTTCAGTCTGCAGGCTGACGCTCCATCCACTGAACCAAACTGGTCAGGGTTATATATACTATTTATAATAATTTTTAAAATGTAACTTTGACAGATTGTCTTTTTTATTTTTAAAAATGTATTGAGTGACACGGAATAATAAAATTCTATAGGTTTTAGATAACAGGTCTATATCTATATCTATAGGTCTATGATATATCATCTGTATATTGTATGTTCCCCATCCCAAGTCAAGTCTCCTTTCATCATCATTTATCTTTTTATGCCAGAAAAATTTCCTCTACAGAATCTCTTTATGCTTATGTAGAATTCTGGAGTATAATTTTTTGGGGAGGTGGGGCCAAGCCCCCAGGTAATATTGATGCTGCTGGTCTACAGACCACTTTTTGAATATCACTGATGGCCCTATAGGGCCACCAAAGGACTTTGACTTTGCTCTGGTTGGGTTTAGTATTAAACTCGGAAAAAAGAGAATTAATAGACTTGACATTAACACTTTCTCTCAGTTTATGTTTGCAAATGGCTGAAGGTGACCACAGAACACTGCTACATAGAAAACTGGCATTTAGAAAGAGTACTCACTAGGGTGACAGCAGAAAGTTCTAGCCTCTGAAAATATACTGTTTCAGATTCATTTTTTGTGTGTTCCTGAATGAAACCATGGGCAGGCATTGTCCCTCAATTTCAAAAGTCCCCTAGTTAATTTAGGCAATAAAATATCATTCTTAGGAACTAGCTTGAAGGGGCTCCTGCTGGCCAAATCTGGGACAATTTAAGGATCAAAATAAATAATGAGAGCAAAGGATTATAACCCATTAAATAAAAATGGCATGCATGAGTCTATGCTAATTTAAATACATAAATAGAGAAGAAGAGGAAGTTCTCCCCAATGGTAGATATTCAACTGAGAAATGTAGAATGATCCAATTAGAAAATCATGTCATAGCAACCATCACTAGAATACTTATTTCAGGCAGGAATTATCCATAAATGCTAAAATCAGGTGGTGAGAGTTATGGGACTAACAGGAAATTTATGTGATTTCAAAGAATTGATTCATGTAAGTACAAAGGGAAAAATAATAACTTTACAGTGGAGAAATCAGGTAGATACCACTTTAACCAAGGGATTAAGGTTTACAAAGTTTACATTGCATATCAACAACAGTCTCTTATAAGATGAACTGGGTAGCCCTGTGGTGTTCCTACCTAAAATGCATCACCTGAATCTATTCTTGAGGAAATATGAGACAATAAAAATTGAGGGACATTTTACAAAATAACTGGCCTGAATTCTTCTAACATACCAATGTCATTAAAAACAAAGCAAGATTGATGGACTGTTTCAAGCTACAAGAGGCCAAAGAGATGTGACAACTGAATGCAGCCCATGATCTGGGATTTTCTTCTGCTCCATAGAATATTATTGGGACATATAGCAAAATCTGAAAAAGGCCTGTGGATTAAATATTTAATTAATTCAAATATTAGTTTCCTAATTGACAATTGTAATATAGTTATGTAAAAGTATGTTCTTGTTTTATGGAAAAACATACTGAAAGTATACAGGTCTTCAACTGACAAATAATTCAGAAAAAAATTACACATATGTATATGCAGAGTCATAAAGAGAGAAAGTGGATGGTTAATATTTAGGTAATCTGGGTAAAGAATATGTAGGATTTCTTTGTAAAATTCTCACAATTTTTCTGTAAATCTGACATTAAGTTAAAATGTAAAAATAAAGAAATAGTCACAAAAAAACCCTCATAAAACAAACAAAATGAGTTATAATAGTAAATTTCCAGGTTTCATATTATAAAATATGTAAGCAACCCCAGTTCAAGCCTGCCTCCAGAGGAGATGGGCATGATTAGCTTCTTTACTCACTCACCCAGACTTCTCCTGGACTCACTAGCTTTCTTTCTTTTTTTTTTTTTTTAAATATATTTTATTGATTTTTTACAGAGAGGAAGAAAGAGTGATAGATAGTCAGAAACATCGATGAGAGAGAAACATCGATCAGCTGCCTCCTGCACACCTCCCACTGGGGATGTGCCCGCAACCAAGCTACATGCCCTTGACCGGAATCGAACCTGGGACCCTTCAGTCCGCAGGCTGACGCTCTATCCACTGAGCCAAACCGGTTTTGGTGACTCACTAGCTTTCTTAAAGGCCTCCATGGGTGACAAGTGAGGGAGGGGTCTAAAGGAAAGGGGTTTCATATATATGGCTGACAGAGTTGTACCCTGGAGTTGTACCATCTAATAAGGCAGATTCTAAAGTGGACTCTTGCTGTCAGTGGGCTTTTTGTGGATATTTCTGGAGGCCCTCCACAGCACTCGTTGTATCTCTTGGTGTGGATGAGCTAGCTTTTTACTCAGTAGTACACCTCTAGCTGTGGCCAGTTTTATGTCTCAGTTGGGCTAGGCCAGTGGTCGGCAAACTGCAGCTCGTGAGCCACGGTTTGCCACTCCGTTAACTAACGAGTTTGTCGACCACTGACCTAGACTCTCGATTCCAATAATTACAGGCTGTTGTTGTTCCTTGTGATTAAGCCCCTATCGGGCCATAGAACCCAGACATTAGCTGTAGGTGTTGCTGTGAAGGAATTATGTACATGCACCTACAATTGGTTGACTTTATGTAAAGGAGATTATCCTTAATAATTGAGAGGTGGGGGATCAGTTAAAAGGCCTTAAGTAAACTGAGGTTTCACTGAGAAAGAAGAAATCCCACTTGTAAACTGCAGGGACATCTCTTGTCCAATAGTTTTTACTCTGTCCTTCCTGATGGCTTGTCCTACCAGGCCCCATAATCATGTAAGTTAACTCCTTGCAATAAATCGCTTTATATCTATCTATCCTATCTATCTATCTATCTATCTATCTATCTATCTATCTATCTATCTATCTATTATCTATCTATCCATCCATCCTACTGGTTCTATGTCTCTGGTGGAACCCTGACATAACTCATTTCCAAGTATGATCAGGCCCCAGGCCCAAAAGACACTTTAAAGGTTTTATGGAGCGGGGGGGGGGGGTCTCTTAAATTCACCCTTCTCTCCTGCCCCACACATACTTGCCGTAAGGAAAAGTCACATATAATATCTAGTCATTCTCTATCATATGTATTTTTATGACATCTGGAAATTTTGTCTAAAGTATGAGTATGAAGTATGAAGTAGTGTATGAATACAACTTGCACTGCTTCTCAAATGCTTAAGACCTTGGGGACAAATCCTCTAAGTTGGGGAAATGCTTATTTTGTCACAGGCAAAAGATAAGAGAATGTGCTTTTAAAATATTTGCTAGGGGCCTCAGAATCAGAATACCATAGATGTTGTCTTAGTTTGGGTCCTTACTGAAAGAACCTTGCAACAAGAATTGAGGTGTAAGTATTTGGGATGTGATCTCAATAAAGACCAGAGCGGGTGAACGAAAAGTGAGAAGACAGGGAAGAGAAGGGGGTTATTACACGCTTAATCTTAATGTACTTAATCTTCACTGTGGGCATCTTGATATTAATCCTGCTGGGAGCTCTAGATATCAGTGAGAATATGCACTTTAGAATGATCCCACCATTCTAAACGATAACATACACTGAATCTGTTCAGTCACTGCTTGGGGGCTGCTTCCAGGATGCTCTCATGCCCACATACTTTGGCCCCTACTGTACAAGTTTAAGTGTCAGAGGCAGCCTTCCAGCATCTGAAGTCAGGCCTGAGAATGCTGTCATCCCACAGCAGAGGAGAAATGGGTGAAGTGCTGACAGTGTCTGCCACAGGAATGAAAGTGTCAAAGTTTAGTTACCTCATACACATCACTTACGATGATGCGTGAGAAACAAACACTTTCCTTAATGGACTAAAAACTCCCCTTCCCCAGTATTAAACTGTTTTAATTAACTTCCAGAATTATATCTTTAGCAAACATAATGGTGTACATTTGGTAAATTTTTTTGACAATAATGTTATGTTTATAACCAAAATGCCATTTATTCCACTACAATCTTAAAGAAGACTGGGGGATTTGTCCAGAATGACATGTAATTCATTGCAAAATAAAACACACCTTCTCTAGACAGCTCAGAATATTTATAGTTGTTAAAGCCAAAACAAATGTTTGGTTACAAATACTTAATTTGTGGATTGCTTTGATGGAAATATCTACCTTCTCCAAAGTTTGGTCCCTGGGCCTCGAAATGTTTAACCCAAGATGCAACCTCTGTGATTTAGTTCTTGAAAACAGTTTCCAATGCGCGAGCTTTCTCTGTGATGTTCTTCTGAAAGGGCATCATGAAGTCTTCAAAGTCCACCTCATAAGTAAACCTCTCCCTCTGCAGCTCCCTCTTCCTGATCAGCTCTGCTGTTGTAGCTTCAGGACTCCAGGTCTTAAGTGAAAAATCACCGCCAGAGCAGGTATGAGTATGACAGCCAAAACACATGCTATATCCAGATAACTTTTAACATGGTTAATTTAAAACTATCGAATTTACTTCTAAATCTATTTGAACTTGTCTTTTCCTCTTATATGACATCACTGGTTAGATGGACATCACTATTTTTGGTGCTATTTGGACAACTGAAATGCTCTTTAGTTACCTCTCTGATGACCTTTGGGCCAGCTGCTGTTCATTTTTAGGATGTCAAAACCAGAAATCAATAGAATTAGAAGATCATTTGGGTTGACTACCAGTATGTCTTATGGGGAAATCACAGTTATTTTCATAGTAGAAGGCAGAGGGAGCTGGTGGTCTTTTTTTCAGCATTGCTTGATGGGCATTTGCAAGATTACTCTTATTCTCCAAAAATGTCTTTACCTGTTTAATTGTAGATGTTTTAGGAAGCTACTTAATAAATCTACTCCTAATAATTAAGGAGTTGGTGCTGTTGAGTACAAAGAAGGGTTAGGTCTAAGGTACCAAGAAAAAGTATCTATAGCACTTGGTGACTAAATTGCAATAGGGAATGATATTGACCAAAGAAGACTTTAATCTTCCAAGAAAAATGAAAATGTCAATATAGAAATTGTAATAGAGAAAACGAGATACTGGGAGCTAAACAAGTTGGACTTACTGAATCGGCAAAAGGACACCTTCAAATAGTAACTATGAAAAATAACCTTTGGATATTTGTTTTTGTGTTCTGCATAAAAAGTCTTTGAAAAATGACATTAGTTTATACCACATTATGAAAATTCCAAAGTACTTACTCTCCGTGGAGTAAATGTGATATTCACTTTCTTGGTATAACCACTGGTAATTAATGAATTGAGATGAACCACATTATCCTTACGCATTTTCTTTTCCTCCAATATGGTTGGTACAGTATAAACTGATGAAAGTGGTTCCTGGAAACAAGACAAAAAAACTATTAGTTCCATAAACCTATATACACTCTAATATTATTTATTGTTCTATATCTCATTCTGAATCTAGAAAAATAATGACTACTACATAAATGATAACTTGAAATAGAATATTATTTTAACTTTGGGTAGAGAGAGATGATTTGTCTTAAGTCTACTAAATTAGTAGTATCAGTGTTAGATCTCATAAGTCTTCAAGATATCCATCCTTGACCTGTGGCCATTCATTAGTCTGAAGGATGCATTCTTACTGAAATGATAATGGTGCACATAGTAGGAGCTTTAGCTGATTGATCCTCTTTCACCTCTGACAATCCTTGTTCTTGTCATCTATGTTTGTTATTCTCTACTGCCTGCCTATGATCCCTCCACTCCACCCACTTCTACCACCTACATTTGGTAACAATAAAGTGTTTCCTTCCTAAATGCCATTCCTCTTTCCATTTGATAACAATAAAGCTTTTCCTTCTTAAATTTAATTCTTTGTCATGTGTTTGCAAGAATCTCCAGGGATCCTTCTGCTTCCCTAAAAGAAGCTTCTAGCCTAGAAATGCACTTAAAGCTTCCCTGCTCATGACAAAGCCTGATGTCTCAGAAATCCCTGTAGGCAACAACCTCAACCTTCTCCTGGTAGTTCAGAGGCAACTATACCACTCCAGATGAGCAGGATCAATCAGTGTGGTGTTTTAAACCTTCTAGAGTTATACTGTGTGATATCCAAGTTACAAGTGGCCCCATATCCCAGGGCTCAGCAGTAATCATTAAATAGTTCCTTGGGTGGGGGTGGTTTAAAATGAGTAATGAAAGAGTATAAGACCAAAATGAAGGAAAATTATGCTTTACTTCATTCCTCATAAGTTTTATCCTCCTTCCCTTTTGGGCTATCTCATAAAATCTGTATAATTCAGGACTAAATATTTATATATATATAAAAGCCTAATATGCAAAGTGTCCCCTTGGGAGTTCGACCGACTGGGAGTTCAATCGCTCACTATGATGTGTGCTGACCACCAGGGGGAAGTGTGGAATGAAGGAAGGCCCAGGTCGGCAGCCAGGGAAGGGAGGCCCTGGCCGGCAGCTGGCAGCCGCTAGGGACCCTACCTGTGCATGAATTTCATGCACTGGGTCTCTAGTATCTATATCTATATCTATATCTATATCTATATCTATATCTATATCTATATCTATGTCTATGTCTATGTCTATGTCTATGTCTATGTCTATATCTATATCTATATCTATATCTATATATACACATATTATACAAATACGCACATATCCAATATCAGTCCTTTTTTCAACATTCTAATTGTATTTGGCTGAATCAATGTGTTTTTTTGTGTGGATTCTATTTGCAACAAATACTTCTTAAACTTTTCAGTAGTAGGAATTTCCTTGCTAGATATTTCTTTAAAAGTATTGCAAAATGGTGCTGAAAATATGGATTGTCTATTATTTGGCCCGTGTTGTGTAACAATATGTAAACAGTGCCACTGCCCCATTCCCCAACAAGTTTTTAAGGCATTCTAGTTACTCATGGGTAATCATTGCTTTTCTTACCTCTTCTTTCTTAATTTCAGGACCTTCAGTTTTCACTTTAATAGATGGCTTGGGTTTCAAAAGTTTTTGGTTTTCTGATGGTTTTGGCAAGTTATCTAGCTTTTCTTTAATCAAACCAATTATTCTATAGTCAGCATATGCCTTTGCAACATCCATGGGAGTGTGCCCTGTTTAAAACAGAATTCAGAGCTATAATAAACAGGTTAATAATAAGTCATGTAGAAAAAAATCTTATCTCAGCACAGCAGCCCTAGCATGGGCTAGTAAGGGTGTTTCTAAAGCAAATGGTATGTGTAAGATCACAGAGCTAGGTCAAATATTCTCAAAGGTGGACCCAACTCTAAAATCTTATCATTACAATTCTATTTGCTGGCCAAACAATTTTTTCGCGCATGTTTCTTAAAAAGTTGATAGAAAATATTGGTAGATTGCTTTTTGAATATCTGATTGCTGGTTCTCATTCCAAGCTATGACAACTTTCTGTTGTCCTCCCCTTTCCATGATATAAGGAGGTATATTTTAAAGGGTCTGGGGAAACTGATCTTCACAAGTGCTGTAATTTCATGGCTAGAATTTGTGACACCTGTAATGTCCTTGGGCAGGCCTAGCACAATACTACCCATGACTCAGAGGCAGCCTGAAGCAGCCAGAGGTTTAATGTTCTCTGTTCAAAAATAATCTCTCTCTCTCTCCCTCTCCCTTCTCTCTCTTAAATCAAAACATATATTTTTAAAAAAGAATTAATGGGCCCTAGCTGGTTGGCTCAGTGGATAGAGCATCAGCCTGTGGACTGAAAAGTCCCAGGTTCCATTCCGGTCAAGGGTGCATGCCCAGGTTGTGGGCTCAATTCTCAGTAGAGGGTGTGCAGGAGGCAGCCAATCAATGATCCTCTCTCATCATTGATGTTTCTATCTCTCTTCCTCTCTGAAATGATAAAAAAAAAAAAGAATGGATTCCACTATAAGAAAATGATATCTCTAAGCAAGAATCTAAAATATTAAATCAAGTGATTTTTTAGTCTTCACCTGTGATATTTATAAAACAGGCCTTCTGTTTACTTCCTAGAGAGAGCCTCAATTCAGAAATGACTTTGTCTAGCTTTAAAAGGAATCCAAATCCAGAGACTGTAAACTATGCCAATTATTAGAAAATGACAGTTAAACAGTGTGATAGTTCAAGGTATGACCTGCACACTGGTGAAGTCCACAAACTAAAGGTTACTGGCCACAATGAAATAAGCACAGGAGTTAAGAATAAGTACTTGAAGATTTTTATAGCAAATTAATAGAAAAGTTTTCTATCATTTGAATCTAGTAAAAAAGTTTGCGCTTGTATTTTGTGGGTTTTTTTTCCCATTTTATTTTTCTAGTAAATCACTTTTTATTGTATTTTGCAAAAATATCAGTCCATGGAAGATTGCAACACAAAGAATTAGCCCTTTAACACCAGTGATTTGCAAAGCACTTATGTTTCAGGGGAAAATGTGGTCCTACAAGAATAGAATCAGAAGGGGTTTGGAATTGAACATAAATTCTCCTTTTCCAACCCTAACCATCAATAATATGTACACATACCTTTCCTATTTTCCAGCTGGAATTTAGCACCAATATCAAGTAGGTATTTGACAGTATCCATTCTACAGCTCTCAATGGCTCTAAATAAAGGAGTTGAGTTGTTGATTGAAGGTGCATCTATCATGGCTCCAGATTGAACAAGAAGCTCAACAATGTCTTGTTGGCCTGCATGGCATGCAAAGTGAAGTGGAGTCCACAGAAAATTATCTGTTGCATTAACATTAGCCCTACAAGATAAGATAGATGCACAAGCTAAAAACATGGGTTGTTCCAAGCACTGGAGGCTAAAAAGGCTAAGTAAGACTTCATAGTTTTATCAACTTGTTCAACTGTAAACCAAGGAAGCTTTGAGTCAAGTTAAACTCTATATCATAATTTTTCTTGACAAGTGTTCTGCATTATCAGACACTCTTAACTTTGTGTATACATATACATTTTGTTTAGCTTTAAAAGGTACTTAAGATCTTAGCGGTTATAATTTTGCAAAGGTTAAAATCAAGGAAAATTAAAAAACTGAATCCAATGAAGATAAAAGCTGACAGGAAATATGAGTTATATTATTCCATTTTGGGCCTATTTCTGCATTTATAGTAATAATAATGATACAATTTATCAAGTATGTAATTACTGTGCCAATAAGTGCTTTACATAACTAATTTTATCTTCAACAAATTCTGTGAGCTAAGTCACATTGGGGACCCATTATAAAAATGAGAAAACGGAGGCACAAAAAGGTTAAGAAATTAACCACAGGTTATTTAGCAATGGTAAAAGAAGGAATTAAACCCAAGTAATTGTTTTAGATTAAAAAGTTAAATGAATCTCAGAGGGAAGGTGGGGGTGGGGGTTAGAGGTGGGTAAGAAGTGATCTACTGAAGAACTTATATGAATATATGCATAACCCATGGACAAAAACAATAGCGTGGTGAAGGCCAGGGGTCAGGAGCAGGGCAGGCTAGAAGGAGTCAAAGGGAGGAAAAAAGGGTACATATGTAATATTTCAATAATAAAGATTTAATTTTTTAAAAGCTAAATGAAAATATCATGTTTTGAGATTTTAAATATATTTATAAATGAACCAAGGGAAAGACTGCTTTTTTCTGGAGAAGGGAATGAAAATGTTCTTAGTCATTATAGCCAACTTATTGGAATTTGTTGGGAATTCCCCTACACACACACACACACACACACACACAGACACACACACACACACACACACACACACACACGAGGCAGATTAAAAAGCGACTCCACATAAAATGAATAAATTCTAGAGATCTGCTTTATAATATTGTGATTATAGTTAATAATACTATATTGGATAGTATTTGTTAAGATGCTAGACCTCATGTAATGTTTACCACAATAACATTTTTTTTAAGTTTAAAATAAAATGAAAAGCAACTCCACACCAACTAGGTAAAGCTCTGACACTAAATTAACTTTTCTTGGGAGGCCAGTGACACCCAATCAGAACACTTCTTCTACCATCAGAGTGAAAACTTCTTGACTTTCACTTTGTGCATAGGTGTTATTGGCAAACAATCTTCATGTACACACACGCCTATGTTCCCATGAGCCTGGTTTCCCATATAATAGTAAGATTTACCTGCAGTCTAGGCTTCAGGGGTGAAGCACTTTCTTGTGCTATTAAAATTCTGCAGGTGATTGTATCTTAGCTTTCCTATTACTTTCTTGAAATAGTAAGACTCATGAAAATTTAAACCTCACCCAACCAAAAACATACCCTTTTTCAAGAAGAAACTTGACCACTTCTATGTTTCCACTTGCACAAGCAGTCATTAGCGGTGTTTTGTAATAATTATCCTTCATATCCACCGGTATGCCTGATTCAAATGCCTTTTTCAGAGAAGCTAGGTCTCCTGCCTTGGTGAGAAAGTTAATATTTGAAAATACCTTCCCTGAATCCTCAATGTACCAAGCAGAGTCGTCCTGAATGGGATGTTCTGGTGGATGATCCCGATTAAACCGATTGCAATCCGTGACATTCTTGTAGGTTTCAATCATGTAATATGGTGGCCCACCATCACTCCGGCGTGGAAATGCATTGTCAGGGATGACGCAGACCGGGAGGGGTAAAACGAACTTGCCTTTCTTTCCCTTTTTGGCTATCCCTTTTTTCTTTTTCTTAGGCCCATAGGATCCCAAGACATAAGACTTGTTTAAATATCGGGTCCCCTTAAAGAAATCATTAATGTTGACCCCTGCTCCCCGGACTTTTTCATTAAGTTGAGCGATGGAAGACAGCTGATCTGAGGTCACAAAGTCCTGCCTCTCCTCCAGCACTGACACAAAGTCTTCCTTGCTGACTGTCCCATCGCCCCTGTCCACACACGAAAAGGCTTCTCGAAGTAAAGCCTCGTATTCTGCTGACCAATCATGAAGCCGAATGGCCCAGGGTGGATTCGGATTTTTAACTCCTGGCTTGGCCAGTTTATTAGCCATTCTCTCTGCCCGCCTTATTTCTTTGCTTGCTGCTTTGAAGCCGCGTTCCTTAGCCACAGCCCTGGCCGTTTTATGTTCTAAATTCTTCCATTTCAGGTCACATCCTAAAATGTGAAGCATCATTATTATGAATGGTTCCAATCATGGCATAGCTCTAACAAATGACATTGATCCAACTGTTTTCCTAATTTCAAGTGCTTAGTCAAAAGTTTGTCCCCCAATTATCTATAATAATCTATAATAATAAAAGGATAATATGCTAATTAGACCGGATGTCCTTCTGGATGTCATTCTGGATGTCCTTCCGGAAGAAGCTGGCAGCCGGAGGGAAGCTTGGGTCCCAGGTGCCAGAGGGAAGCTGGTGGAAGGAAGGCATACTCTTGCATGAATTTTGTGCATCAGGCCTCTAGTCTATAATAATCTATAATAATCTATAATAATAAAAGCATATTATGCTAATTAGACCTTCCGTCCTTCCGTATGAAGCCGGGGTTTCAAGGGAAGCCCGGGTCCCAGGGTGCCAGAGAGAAGCCAGTGCCAGCAGCCGGGGGAAGGAAGGCCTACTCTTGCATAAATTTCATGCATCGGGCCTCAAGTTCATATATAGAGATGAGCACATTTAGGCTATTATAATCACAAAGTTAAGCTGTTATTTATTTATTTTGCACTTTACTTTGGTGGCTTCTAAGGGAGATATGTTTCCAATTTAGATTATCTGACCCAAATGATTAAGACATTAATCTCTTTAGATACTTCAAACAAGTACCATATTAGGATACTTGCTAAGGACTCTTCATGAAAAGAGTAAGGGTGACAACTAAATTTGGAAAGCTGTATTCATGCAGCTTATGTGGGCTCTTAGGCACTCAGAATGCTGAAGGACAGCTGTTTCTTTTGAATGATTATGACTATAAATCGGTATGCAATCTCATATTATATTTTATCTGTATACTCTGTGAAATTAATGTCATTTATATAGATCTGCTCTTTTTTAGTAAGGCCATGTGAACAACCTAACAGAAAAAAAAGTAATTTGTTCATCAAGTCTAAAGAATTTCAGTATTATATTTGACCAAGTTATATATTAAAATTCATTTTCTTTTTTGGTTTCTTCCTTAAAATGAGACCAACATTACATAAATAAATATACTTTCTGAATGGATGGTGGTGGGGGGGCTCTACTAATTGCTACCAGGAAGGCTTTGTTGTCTATAATAAGTGTCTTGAGGCATTAAAAATCCATTATGTATATAAATGTCAGACTATGAAGTTCTTCCTAGTGTTTTGATTCTAGAAGACTCTTCTATTGCTTTGCCAAAATCACATGATTAAAAAATTGCTGCCCAATTAGTATCTCTAGCAACCAAATTGTATAGGAAGCTGCATGTAACATAAAACATGCCTCTCCAACACTTTATAGTTTTATCCCTTGTCAAAAAGAAAATTAATCACCGATGCTTTTCAAGATTAATATTTCCTTTAGTATTGTCAAAAATTAAAAATTTATACTCAGGCTGAAAGTTTATTAGTGATAGAAAAAGTGTATTGAGACAATAAGGATTCTAAAATTTCTATATTGGACAGTTTTAAGAACAGCGACTTATTAGGAAGGGGTCTCAATAGTAAAATTCCATAGCATAGTCATTCTGAGTATACTTTTTTTTTTTTAACTGAACATTTTTGCTTAGTCAGGGTGTCTGAGGGTTATCTACCATCTCCCAAGCCACTCCTATATTCACCCCAGCACAATGGATCCAAGGATTATTAAAGCTGTTTAGCTTACTATTTTCTGTTCCCAGTTTTCTTCTAGTTAGAAACCTTTATGTGGATAAAAGACTAAGACATCTCAGCTTAAAGATCTTAAGGTAGCCCAGCCAGTGTAGCTCAATGGTTGAGTATCAACCCATGAACCAATTGGTCACTAGTTGGTTCCCAGTCAGGGCACATGCCTAGGTTGGGGGCTTGGGGGCCTGAAGGGGGGCGGGGCAGAGGTCATGCAGGAGACAGCCAATTGATGTTGATGTTTATTTCTCATCAATGATTTTTTTCTCTCTTTCCCTCTCCCTTCCTCTGCTTCAAACAAATAAACAAACAAACAAACAAACAAATAAATAAACAAACAAACCCATTCATCTGCCCTTCTCTCTCACCCTTCCACTTGAGGACACTGACTCTTTGTTCTGGCCTTCCCAAAGATGTGCCTTCCTCCTCTCCTCAGCACTCCTTTTAGAAAAAAAACCTGAAGGTAATTTTCCTCCCCTTTTTTACTTTTCAGACTCTGCCTCCTCCTTTACGATTAGTAACTGAAGATCCGTTCATTCCCTTTGTGACTTATGTTCCTCTGTGGTCAAGATACTCAACTTTACGGGCTGGTGCTGTAGAACACCAGCAGCCAAAGGCCCATGAAGGGGAAAGTTTCCATGGGGTAGAACTACTCCAAACTCCCCTCTGTCCCTGGACATGGTGCTCACACTGCTTACAGGGACTTTTAAATTGCTCCAGTGACAGGACCAGGGGTAAAAGAGGAGGATATTGAGGAAAATAGTTTAATGTGGGAAAAGAATTCAGCCTTTACAATGAAGTAGAGAAGAGACTAAACCAGGGGTGGGCAAACTTTTTGACTCGAGGGCCACAATGGGTTCTTAAAATGGACCGGAGGGCCGGAACAAAAGCATGGATGGAGTGTTTGTGTGAACTAATATAAATTCAAAGTAAAGGAGTGGAGGGGAGAGCAAGAGAACCGGATAGAACAGCCGGATCCGGCCCGCGGGCCGTAGTTTGCCCACGGCTGGACTAAACCGAGAGAGTTTACTCAGGAATGAGCATTTTATTGCTAATGGTTTCTTGCTATTCTGGTGGACTTAGATATAAGATTTTAAAGGTGGAAATGTAACTGGTAACTATGCTGCTATGGAATTGAGCCCCCCTCATAGGATCTGGTGATGTGGTTGTATTTCCAAAGATGTTACAAAATTCAGAACCTTTTCAGATGTTTGTTTTAAAACTACAGTCTAGTTTTATGATTTGGCCAGGAAGATAAATCTTTTCTGCATGGCTGGGGAAGGCCTGTGGCATGGCCTAAGCTCTGGCCCTTTGCTTTCTATGTGTGTGTGAACAATAAAGTATATGTTTGGTGATGTTTGTCCTAATAAGAAAGCAATAGACATGTTAAAGTTGAAGAAGCTTGTCTCAATCTGGGCAGATGTTTAGTTTTTAGAAATACACTATATTAAAAATGAAATGTCAGAATAAACTGCTGATTTTAACAGATTTGAAAACAAGACTGATGAGATGGTTTATGAGGGCAAACATTGCATTTGATATGTTTTTCTTTATGTGTTAAAAGTGTTTATTATTTTGGAGGATGAAGGAGTAATCAGTTATTACACTATTAGTTATGCAGGCACATTAGTCTTGTATGTAATACTAGAGGCCCAGTGCATGGATTCGTGCACCGGAGGGGTCCCTTGGCCTGGCCTGTGGGGATCGGGCTGAAACTGGCAGTCTGACATCCCCCAAGGGGGTCCCGGATTGCTAGAGGGCACAGGCCAGGCCAAGGGACCCCACCAGCGCACAAATCAGTGCAGCGGGCCTCTAGTATGCATATAAGATCTTTGGTTAATCTCTTCCTGCCCTCCCCACTCCCCTCTTCCCTCTGAGATTCATCAGTCTGTTCCATGTTCCCATGCCTGTGCGTTGAACATCTTCCCCCTGGTGGCCATTGTGCATCATAGCTACCAGTCAAACGGTCACTTAGGCTTTTATATATAGAGATTAGTAACTACAGTATAGGATCTCTAGGTCCCAGTGACTTCTGAAATTCTGTGCCCTTGTAAAGGGAAAAAAAAGGCACTTTTTCTGCTCTAATATAGAGTCATAGGACTTTAAGTTTTTCCTATTTCTCAGAAACTGGGGGAAAAAAAAACACCCTACCATAAAGTTCAGCAGAATGCTGTCCTATCTCTAACAAAGAATTAAAAATTTTAAACGTATATTCAATTAGCATGCAATTAATGACAAATTGATCCATTTCTTTAAATTTACTTAATATTATCATTAGGTTATATATAATATAGTTTATATTTCTAAATTAACTAAGTTACTTAAAAGCTACAGGAAAAGCTAAAATAATAAATATTACTTACATTTCAAATTTTCCATGAACATTTTCAATTTATTTCATATTTCTCCCTAAAATATTTTCCTCATAATTTCAAATCATCCAGAAGTTATCTTTGCACTTGACACAATAGAATATTTTTAATAAAATAATTAAGAAGTAAGATTAAAAGACATGGTTTCCAGTGCTTGTCCTTGCTTAGATTGATGTTCACATATATTTTAAAAAGTTTAATAACTATAAACATGTTATAATAATCTGTTGACTCATGATTAGACTTTGAACAATAACCTAAAAATATTTGGGAGAATGGGTTTTTATCACTTTTAAGACCAGATTCCTGAGTTAACAGAAAGTAGAGTAGGAAAAGAAATTCAATTTTCTTTCTACATACATGAGTGGGGTTGGGCTATTGAAAAACATAAGCAACTAACAAGTGACAGGCCCAAATTCCCTACTTATCTACAACATGGATAAACCATAAATACTTTAAGCATAAAATTGCTAGGCAAATTTTACCTCGCTGAGCTATATATTTACAGCAATCTGCAAAACCACCCATGGCAGCATAATGAAGTGGTGTGTTCCCAGTCATTCCAATCAGCCCCAAATCTCCATTGTAGGCATAAAGAAGCTTCAATATCTGCAAAACAGATAGTGGATAATGTAGGGGAATAGGAATGTACATTTAGTGAATGAAGAGTGCTCCTAGACCTGTGCTATCCAATACATTATGCTAGCCACATGTGGTTACTTAAAATTAAATCAAAATGAATTAAATAGAAAACAACCTTAAAAATACAGTTCCTTAGTTTCACTAGCCATGTTTAAAGTACTCAAAAGCCACAGGTGGCTACTGTATTGTACTCTATTATACAACACAGACATAGAACATTTTTATCGTTGCCAAAATTGCTCTCAAACAACATTGACGCAGGGGTGGGGAACCTTCTTTCTGCCAAGGGCCATTTGGATATTTATAACATTATCTGAAGGGCCATACAAAATTATCAACTTAAAAATTAGCCTGCTATCTTTGGTCAAACACTTAATTAACTCACCCCTAATGCCTTGTCAGGGCCAGACCAAGTGATTTCACAGGCCAGATGTTCCCCACCCCTGGCTAGAGTTTAAGAAACTCTATACTCAGCTGGGAGACTAACATTTTGGTAAATCTAGGCCTTTTTAAAAAGCATCAGACTATGGCAAACATTATCAGAGGAGCAAATTCTTTACCAAATTTAACTTCTATTGTGATGCATATTTTTATTGCAGAGAAGAGACTCAATGAAAAAACTAAGGGTAATTATGTTAAAACTCAGAGAAAACTGAGTAAAGAAATTTTTGATGTAATTAAGAATTTTAAAAAAATAAGGCCATCTTTGATTCCTTTTTTTTTTTTTTTTTGCTGCAATGTCACTGTACCTATGAGATAACCTTTGCTGATATGTCCAGATAATCAGAATAGAGTTTACAATTTAGGTGAGTCATAAGATACACACATAATCAGGGTGATAAGAGTATGTTGGCATTGTTTTCCCCACAATTAGATCATAATATATTTTGAAGATTCTAATATGTAATGGAGTGCATAAAATACAGTAGACCCAGTAGGCAAAACTTTTAAATTGTCATAGTTAAGAATACAGAAAAAACACTACTAGTATTATTAATGTATAAGTTAGCAAGCAGATAAAATTGAAGAGCTATATGTTTTTAAAAATAATATTTGGTATAAAATAGAGTTTTAGAATTTTTCAAGGAAATCAAGATGGTAATGCAGAAAAAAATCTGCCTATTGTAATCCACATAATATTTAAAATTTTTGAGAAAAAAGGAGAGAAAAATTTTAGCAACAAATTTTAAAGCAAAGAGTAGATTATTACATCAAAATAGCCTCCTTTGGCAGCAAAATGTGCAGCCTGGTGTCTCTCGTTATCAAATGCATTCACTTCACCTCCTCTTTCCAATATCCCTCGAACTAGTTCTACCACTCCTTCTCTTGCCGCTTCCATTAAAGCCGTGCGACCTGTGGACTGGACATAAAGCAGATCAAATGCTGTTTATGTTAAATGACATATTCTATATAAATATTATCTAAATCCATTTGGCCTTAGAGTCACAGACATGCTTAGTTCTCTACATTTTCATTAGTTTCATGAAACAAAGAGAAAAAATGAAGCCAGTACAATGGGTGAATATCCAAAATGTAGAATTCTAAAGTCAGAGTAGATCACACCATATGTTCTTGTGAGAAAAAGGCAGTTCTTGCAAAGATTGTAGAGCAAAAAGGGGAAAAAACGGGGTAAAATATATGCTAAAATTAGATTATAGGTGTTTCCTATTAAGAAAAAAAATCTGATTTTTGTCTCAAAATTACAATTAAAACATAAGAAAATTCAATAAAATTAGCCAAATGAGGAGAGGGAGCAAAATGAATAAAAAACACAGCATAACTACGTATTTTCTTTTCAAAAAGATAAACTTTTATTGGGCATTAGTGATACCTTGTCTATTTTCTATAATGATCTTTTAACATTTATGCATAATAAATACCAATTTTCCAAACGTAATTAGGAAAGAAACTGTAGGATTATGGCAATATAAAGATAATAAAAGTATATAATCTTAAAGCATTTTGAATAGAAATGAACAGTCTATAAGCTAACAGAATAATTTTGCCATATCTAAATGCCAAAGTTACACTGATAAGTCTCTATAATTGAAAAAAAATGAATATTTATAATCACAGGAATAGTCATACTGAGTTGATAGCATTTGGATTGGCTCCTTTTTCCAAAAGTGTCAGGCACATTTCTTTAATATCATGTGCTGCTTCACAAGCTTTAAGGAACACCGGTTTTCCTTCATAGCTAGAATTGTTGACGTCTGCTCCATGTTCCAGGGCAATCAATGCACAGCGATAATGCCTCTTAGTAGGTAAAATGCAGTAAAACAAAACACCTGTAGAAAAATAGAATCCCCAAAGAATACTTATGAATACTTTCTATACATTTCAATCAGATAAAAAGGAAAAATGATAATTTTAAAATCCATAATTACCTAAAGTGATAGAGCGAAGGCATATCTGTCTTTGTTTTCCCTCTGAAATAAACTGAAATACCAAAATAGAGAAACCAAAAAAGAAACTCAACCTGTGATAGTCAGAAAACAGTCATGAGCAGGTGTGGCTTAGAGCCTTACCTTCTTCATATTCTGCAAAGTAGTTCAAAGAGAAAATACAATGTGGGGGTAGAATATGTCCCACATGCTTCTAAGGATCCAATAAGTATTTTTAATCATTTAAATGTTTGCTTATCCTTTAGAAACAATGTGCAGTGAGTCAAACATCAGTCTCTGGAAAATAGGATGTTAATGGCAGAGAGACTACTGTGGAATAAGCAAAACAGATTGGCAAGTGACAGTCAAACTGGGGGATGTGCAAGGTGAGCTAGGTTCATTCACGTGGGGAAGATGAGACACTTGGTGCAGTGAGCACAGAATGGGTTCTTTAGAATCAAATCAATATAGGGCAGTACTAATGAGGGTATGTGTGAGACAAGGTTTTATATTTGTTTCAAGTTTCATTTTCTACTTTTAATTTTTCCTATGTGATTTGCCATATCATTTTCTCAGAAGCTCAACTTCCAGAACCTCGACAGGTTTAATATTAATTAGAATGCGCTCAAATTTTAACCAAATGGCTGTTAATATTTGCTACAAATACTCACTTGACCTTGCTTCTAATTTCACCTTGATTAGTTTTAATTTTACAATTTTAGATTTTTATGCTATACAATTTCTCCACCTGTTTTTCTTGTGATTTCTATCTCTTTTTCAAACTCAAAGAGTTAAACATGTTTCATTACAGTGTTTCCCAAATGTTTTCAACAAAACTCTAGGTAAATAAGATGACATAAGGAAAAACTATTTTATGGTCAAATATATATGGAATGTGTCACCATCTTTAGACTTATGACAAATGTGAAATCAACATGCCTAAATATGTTTCATCCAATATTTCTCCAATGAATTGGACAGTGAAACCAATGTTGCATATAGCACTTATCAACATCCCAGTGATTCAATGGTCTGTGAAACACACTTTGGAAAATGATGTTCAATAGAGATTTGAAAAGCTTCTGTTTTTTTTTTGTTTTTTTTTTTTGTTTTTTTTTTTAGGATATGACATTTTAAAATACAGTTGACCCCGGAATGCACCTGAAGTTTATTTTATTATGTGGTGCCAGTAAGCAATTAAATAATTCTTCCTGTCTCTGTCCTCTCCTTTATCTTAAGCAAGTGAGTGTTTGGAGAGAGTTATAAAAACAGATTTTGTTCCTGTTAGAAAACATTAACATTATAAAACTGGATTCATTTCTCTACTGCGGGCTGATGATAATGGCTTTGTACTTGATGCAACTCTTTGGGACAAGTGATGAAATCTACCAGTTTATATTAAGCCTAGTAGTAATTTTCTTAGTGATTTTTGTGAGGTTATGTCAAGTCTTGCTGGAACCTGGGGTGATCTGGGTAAGAAGCTCCAGGACCATGGTATTGAGATGGAATGAGTAAGGGAAACAACATGGAGGAGTGGGACTGTCTCACCTGAATAATCATAGAAATGCCATGTGTCAAGTTTGAAGTCAAATTATTTAAAATGACCCTAGAAAGTTGGAGTTTATGCCAGAATCCACCTTAATCCTTCAGATTCCCAAGTAGAACTAACTCCTTTTTACATCAGACTATTAAGAAGAGACAAAATCCTTCTGAAGTTCTAAGTCTAGTACTACTCCAGGTTCTAAATTGTAAAAAAGAATAAGAAATGCTCTCCCTCTTTTGGTCCAAACAATATTTTATAATGAATGATTATGATGACAATAATATCAATGTGTGTCAATTGAAAATTCTCCATTTAGAAAAACCACCTAACAGATTAATCTAATTCTAATTTTTTACATGAAAAAACTATCAGATCTGGTTTCCCTAAGATTTACCTACACCATTTTCAAATTATAGGGACTTGGAATTCTTAGGTACAGAAGTAATTCACTTCTAAAGTTGGAAAGCAAAAAAGTTCACTTCATTGATTTCTGGCTATAAAAAGGGTTGCATCTGCTAAATAGAATGTTGGGGTTGTTACCTTTTCCTTCGTTATCAACTATAGTCATATCCGCCTTTGCCTTGGCTAATATTTCCATGGACATTTCATGGCCCAGTTCTGCAGCCCTCATTGCCGGAGTACAGCCCATTCGGTCTTTCACATCAGGGTGGGCACCAAGGCTAAGGAGAAAGCTGACCATGTCAATGTTATTGGAGACCGAGGCTAAGTGCAGAGCACTCTGTCCATCAACAGGATCTGTGAAATTGATTAGTTCAGGGTAACCAAGTCTGGTCAGCTTCTCTATCTGCTTCTTGTCTTTGTTCCGAACACACTGAAGACATTTGTAGATTTGCAGGTTCTCAAGTCTCCTGTCTGCTAAAGCCATACTTGACCAACTTCTTGAAAATGCTTTTGTGGACCAAAACAAATACTAAAGCAGATATAAACAGACAAAAAACAAAAAAACCACACGTACAAAAACAAAACAAAACATGGAACTCAAAGTTAATTATGTCACCTTTATTTTGATTAAATGATAATATTTTAAAGCTTCTCCAAGAAGAGAGGCTCTTTCTTATTATGGAAATCATATATGGAAATATTATTACCATAATTTATTGCATCTGATTTCATGAAAGTAGAAGTTACAAAATACAAAAACCTTCAACTAGATAAAGTTAAAATATTTCAAAACTAATCTTCCATCATAATGAATACTATGCGGTTTTCTTGTTATCTCATTTAATTTTCCTTCCTCGATGCAAAGTTCCCATTTACCTGTGAACAAGGTAAGGCTAATTAAATTGCCAAGGTAAGGATTTGAGCTCACCACTATATAGCTCTGTACTAGCATGTCCCCCACAATGTAGAGAGCATATGGGTTTTAGTAGTTAAAAAATGTGATAAAGAACATGCAACATTTTGAGATGCTCATTATAAACAGGAATCTACTTTGCTCTGTGAAATATCAAAGAGAGATAAGCAATTCTTTTGTCATTTTATGTGACAATGAGGTAACAATCTTTAGAACTGAGGAGTAGGCCAGGCTAGGTACTCCCAGCATGCTTTCCTCCATATTTTTTCTGGGGCTGGGGGAACCTGTTATTGTATAGGAAAACCATTCAGATGGTACAGTGGTACTATCATAGGCCAAATCATTGTCACAGCCCCTAATTTGTCTCACTGCTTCCACAACAGTTCTTCTAGTCCATCCTCTATTCAATTCCCAGAAAAAAATATTTTAAGAATGTAGATCAGATAAGGTCAGACAAGTTTCCACCTCAAACTTTGGATGGGGCTGCCCCTTCCATCTCCTGTGATTGGAATTGGTTTGCAACCCAGGCTTAGCCTGTGTGAGGGAACATTCTCCCCAGAAACAGTGAATGTCTCAAGAATATGCTAAGAAAAGACATCAGCCAATCAGCATCCCATGGGACCATTCTGCCAGAACTGTATGGAAAGGCAGCTTTTTCTGCTAGTTGTTAAGCAGTAGGGTGTGGGGCTGGGGCCGTCACAGAGAGCCTGCAGGAGAGACTGAGCCAGATGGCAGCAGCTGCATCCAGGACCCAGTTGTGCTAGAAGTCACCTACCGCTTAAATGTTCAGGGTTGCAGGAGCAAAAATACCCTTCCCCAACCTTATTTTGGTAGAAGCCAGTTAGCTAGGTTCCTTTTATTTGTAATGGAAAGATTCAATCTTACTACAAAATCTGAAACTGTACTGTCTTTTCCCTGCCACAAACCTGCTCCCTTATCTACATTCCCTATGGCAAAGAGTGGTACTGTTGACCACTTGTTTCTTCTTTAACTGTGTCTCTCTAGGCAACCATAGCATCTCCGTTGCCTGTTTCGCTCCTACATCCCCATCCACTGCTTAGTCTCCTTTACTGGTCCCCCCTCTTTCTGTTAGAAGCCTAGTTGTTGGAATACCCAGGGCTAAGTCCTCAGGACCCTTATTTATTCTCAAAACCCCCTACACCCGCTGTGATCTCATCCAATTTGATGAGACCTTTATTCCAATTTGCAGCTTTTAATTGTTCACTCTCAAATGTATTCAGCCATCTCTGAATCTCCCCAGAGCTCCAAAATTATGTATCTACCAGTCAACTCTTCATTGTCACTTGGACATTTAATAGGCATCAAAAATGTAACATGTCCAAACAGAACTCTTGCTTCTACAGTTCTCCCCATTTCCAATAATGACATCACTATCCATCCATCTACTCAGGTAAAAAACTAAGAGTTACTCTTTGTTTTTTCTTTCCCTCACAGATCCCCTATTATCCTGTCAACTCTACCTCCTGACATCAACTTCCAGTGGTACTTTCCTAGGCGAAATCATTACTACAGCTGCTAATTTATCTCATCACTTCCACAACAGCCCTCTAAGGCTCATTCTCTATTCAGCCCCAGAAACATCTTTTTAAAGTGTAGATCAGATAAGACCAGACAAACTTCTACCCCAACATTTTAGTGTAACTATTTTTAAACATAAAGAAAAACTGAATACCCATGTATCTACCATTGAGATCCTACCATTAATGCTTGACTTGCTTTATTGCATATCTATCCATTGTATTTTTCTGATCCATTTCAAAGTAAATTGCAGACATGTTTTAGCATAGATATCCTTAATTGTAGTTTAATATTTGTTTATAGCTCTTTTTTTCTTTTTGACCTTTTGAATATACAATGAAATGTATAAGTATTAAGTGTACCATTCTGTGAGTTTTGACAAATGCATGTGTCTATGTAAACCAATCTCCTCTCAAGATATAGAACATTACCTCATGCCAGAACATTCTCCCCAGACCACCTTTTAAAAGCATTTCAATATCTTTCCATTAGTATCAGAAAAATCACACACACACTCTGATGACCTATTCAGGTCCCTTCTCCAGACCCTCAGACCTCACTTCAGTCTCCCTTGACATAGTGATCTCCACCTACACTGGCCTTCTTTCTGTTTATGGAACAAAAGCTCATTCCTGTCTCTGGAACGTCTTGTTCCCTCAGCCTGGAGTGCCCTTTGCTCAGAATTTCCTTTGATTGGCACGTCTTACCATTAAAACTGATGCCACCATGTTACTTCATTCCTTGGGTTTATTTTCTTCATAATGAAATGAAACATTTCTCTATATAACATTTCTATCAATGTGTAGATATAGATATATTCAATTTATATATTGTGTATCTTCCCCACTAGTATGTAGCCTCCATGCAACAGCAGCTTTATAATGACCTTTAGAGGCCCGGTGCACAAAATTCATGCACTGGGGGGGGGGGTTCCCTTTAGCAGTCCAGGAGCCCTTGGGGAATGTCCAACTGCCGCAGAGGCATGAGAGGCTCCTGCCACTGCTGCTGTGCTCGCAAGCAGCACACTGACCACCAGAGGGCAGCTCGTGCATTGAGTGTCTACCCCTTGGTGGTCAGTGCGCATCATAGTGACTGGTAGTTCTGCTGTCTGGTCAATTTGCATATCAGCCTTTCAATATATAGGATTACTTCTACACCAGTCAGAACCTGACTCATATGAAGTATTCAATAAATGTTTGCTCAATAGATGACCAAAAGTTAGAAGACTGAGCAGTGGAAGGAATCAAAGACAATTCCTAGGTTTCTGGCTTGAGCAACTGGCTCCCTGTACCGGTGATGGATAGCTCAGGATGGGGTCCAGATTGGTTAGAGTGTGTAGCTGGTTAAGCTTTGAGCATGCTGAATTAGAATCCACTAGGCAAAGGATACATAATTCAGGAGAGAAATATGAGCCTGGTCTATGCGGAATTATGAGTTGGTTGCAGGGAAACATGAGACTGGGTGAGAGCAAAGAGGAGTTTCTTATGACCATCAACATCAAATGTGTGCTGTTGTCTTGTCCTTCCTTTTTCCTCACTCTTCTGCCTGCTGTTTATTCTTTGTGCTTCTTCCTTTCCTGCTGGGACACCAGCCACATGTGACTTTTAGCTTTAATGTCCTGTTTGCTGTAACCCCTCTCTTCCCTTCTAATCTGTTCATAATGTGTGGTGGACAAGGAAACCAGATAAGGAAGCCTGTTAGAACCGTGTGTATAAATAGGCTCCCAATAAGTCCTGAACTGCCTCAGAAGTCATCTACTTGACCTCTGCTGCATGCTTGGTGACATTTATTTTAACTACTCTTTATAGCTGGTTTTATTATCAGCCAGATTCTAGTTAGGTGCAGTGTCATCATACTGTACATCCTACACAGAATAAAATATGATGCTCCCCAATACAAGCTTATTGATTGTACTAAATCAATGCCCCCTCATTGGTGTGGACAAAAACTTCCAAATCAGTGACTTCATTGTTGTCTCTGACAGCTTCTTTGGGATGGGACAGCATGTGCCATTATCTAATCAAGCTACAAGGGTGAATTCAGCAATCTGTGGAATAGTTCTGTGGTTTGTGTCCTTTCCAGCTAAAGTCCCAAAATGCTGGCGAGATAACAATGCCCTATGCACTGTCCTACACAGCCAACTGCCACGACTGACCAAGAGCCTCACCCCACTGAGGGAAATAAGAGAAGTCCTGCCCTCTAGTGCTGGGTTCCTTGTAAATTGTGTAGCATCTTTGATTTTAGGATAGTTGCCACATATATGCACACCCCAGCATGCGTACTTTATCTCAGCATGGCCCTGGGGCACTTAGGCATACCTTCATCTAACCATTTACGTGGCCAGTCACAGAAGAGTGGAACAGAACAGGACTTCTTCACTTGTGGTCCATGTTGGGTCTGAAAACTCTAAATATGAAAATCTGTGTGTGGGGGTGCGGGGGAAGGGTATGCAGGTGCAGTTTTCCTCTGGGGGAGAGACCCATGGAGCTCATGAACTTCTCAGAGGAGTCTGTGAGATAAAGGTGTTGGTTAGAAAGAGGAATGGAGGGAGACATACTTGGAAGAGTGGAAAGAGTGTAGGAGTGGCGGTGGAGGAATCTATTTTTGTGATCCGTCCTTCCCGCATTATAATTTATACGAACTGGTTGGACAAACCTGGACAGTTACCTACGGAGTTTGTGCCTCAGTCTTTTCATCTGTGGAATGGGAATAACTTCACGGGGATGTGTGAAGAGGAAATGCGCTAATTTTGTAAAGTACTTAGCAAAGTCTCTCAATACAGGCTCGCTATGAATAATCAAACTTCCCTGGGTCTCAACTCACCCATACCCGCACTGGGGGTGTGTGTGTCTTTACTGTCCCTTTCAGTTTTAAGTCTCAGAAGAATCCTGAGGGGAGGGTGGGTAGAATCTAATTTCAAGGGGAAGGCCAGGTGGAAGGACCAAGATGCTAAGCTCACCTCTCAGTCGTGAGGGTGATCAGGAGCCACGGATGTCCGGCCCCGTTGCACCTCGGCCTGAGGGGGCGCACGGTGGACCCAGCTCTGGTTCTCTGCCGCCTGGCACCGGCCCCAGCCACGACCTTGGGCTCCCCGAGCCAGGCTTGGGCAGCCAGCGGTGAATGGTGTCCCTTCGGGCAGAGCAGGCGAGCAGGCGCGCGGGGCTGCAGGCAAGGGGGTGTGTGTGTCCATGGGCCCCGGGTCCGCCCAGCGCGAGCGCGCGACCAGGTGAGCGCAGGGGGCGGGGCGGGAGCCACCCAGACAGGGCCGATTGTGAGCTTCGGCCACGCCAGGCGTGGTTGCCAGGGCAACCGCCCAGGAAGGCGGCGCGGCGGGGCGGGGTTCCTCTCCGCCCACCCCTCTCTACTAATCCCGTTGAGCGCCCTTAGTCCTGCCAGGTGGCAGGGTCCCCGCCAGGATGCCGGGATGCTGGAGGTGGGTTCAACACTCCAAACCTGGTGGATGCAGGGGTGGTGCGGCCAATGCTAAAGTCACCAGGAGTCCTCCTTTCTTTCATCCTCTTCTCCCACGTCCCGACTTCATTAAAAATAATTTAATTATGAGAGATCAACCAAAGGACTTGTATGCATGCATATAAGCCTAACCAAAGGACACAGACACCAGGGGGGTGAGGGCATGAGTGGGAGGGATGGGGGAGACCATGAAGGGATAAGGACACATATGTAATACCGTAATCAATAAAGAGAAAAAAAATGAAAAAAGTTAAAAAATAATGATTTAGTTAGAGACATAAAGGTCATATTGTGAAATTAAATAATAAAATAATCTAAAAAGTAAAGTTAAAAAGAAAGGACAATAAATTATATAATGAAATGAAAAGTGAATCTACTTGTCAGAGATGACTGCTGTAGATTCTTCTACATCTACCCAGAAATTTTCTTTGCATACTCCAGGATGCATATATGCTTAAAAATATTATATACAAATGGAAACAAATATATAAAATATATAATTTTCTTTTCAGGCCTGCAAGTGTGCCCTAACACCCCAACCCCCAACATACACACTTTTGAGGAGGCAAATTCATTTTTTTAATCTTTTCATTTTATTTATTTTTTAAAATTTATATTTATTGTTCAAAGTATTGCAGATTTCCCCATTTTTTCCTCATTGACCCCTTCTAACCCATAACCTCCCACCCCCACCCTCAAGCCATCACCCTGTTTTGTCTGTGTCCATGGGTTATGCATATGTGCATATAAATTCTTTGGTTAATCTCTTCCCACCCACCCCCAAACCTCTCTCTTCTCTCTGAGATTCAACAGTCTGTTCCATGCTTCTATGTCTCTAGATCTATTTTGTTCATCTGTTTTGTTCTTTAGATTGTACCTATGAGTGAGACCATGTGATACTTGTCTTTCTCTGACTGGCTTATTTTGCTTAGCATAATACTCTCCAGGACCCTCCATGCTGCCTCAGGGGGTAAGAGATCCTTCCTTTTCACTGCTCCGTAGTATCAGGAAGGCAAGTTCTTAAAGCTTTTATTTATTTTTTACATGGATGTAAAACATGCCTGCTTTTAAAAATAGTATGCAATAGCTTCTGAATAAAAGCAATATTTCCCTCACTCCATTCTATTCTATTTTCTACCCAGACACTTTGTTTAAAAAAATGTTAAAGACTATTTCATGAACATAGAAGAATACACTGTATATGACATAGGAAAAGTATGAGGGAACAAAGCACACACACCAGGGCTAATGAAAATTCAGACAGCCTCTGCTGCTGGGTTCCATGTCTTTCTCCCCAAAACCGTGTCCTCCCTTTCTTGCCCTCAGAGGTAACCACTATTCTGAATTTTATATTTATCACTCTTTTGGCTTTTAAAAGTGTTTTGCTTCATAGGAATGCTTCCCTAAAATATGTGTATTTCATATTGCATGTTTTAAGAATTTATAAAAATGTCTATTATTTTGATGGTTCTTTTTCTTTCAACATCATATTTTTGAAATGTAACTTTATGTTTAACTATAGTTTCTTTATCTTAACAGCTGAACACGATTCCATTATGTACCATTCCTCAATTCCACACCCCTTTTAAATTCTATTATTGATGGACATTTGCTAGTAAAAGCAATGCTGCTATGATCATGTTTGTACATGTCTCTAGATGTACTAGTACAAGTTCAACAATGTCTCTAGGGTAAATGCCTTGGAGTGAAATTTCTGGGTCATAGTTATTTATAATATCAAGATAATGTGAACATGCTTTCCAAATATATATAGCACTTTAGACTCTCATTGACAGTGTATGTCTTAGCCCAAACTTGGTTGTGTCACACTTTAAACTTTTTGCCAATCTAGTGGGTGTAAACTGGCATTCCGTGATTTTATTTTGATGCTCTGATTACTGATTATTAGTTTGAGACCTTGGTTCCTCGGAGATACTTGAGTGTAACTTTATTGGTAAGTCACACTCTTCACCCTCAAGTACTTACCACAAAACTCTTCGATTATTTTAACAGAATCAAAAAACCATTTCTTGAATTACTGTCTCTTTGTGTAGGAAAAGTCTCACATTTGCATTTGGCTTGTTGACCTAGTGGGGTTTGGTAATGAAGAAAAGTAAGTCACTCAGGTTACTTGGGTCTCAGTTTGTAAAATCAGGATAATATGAAGTGCCTTTAGAAGCCATAAAGGAAGTAGGCATAGCAATGCATGATCTCATCTCGGCTCTGGCAGACACATGTGATTGATTCTTGGCGAAATCTTCTATAGATGAATAGTTGTAACACTGTCTTAGAGGTTTTTCAGTGGATATTTACAGAGATGCTCTTTCTCATTTGAGACAAGGTTGATAGCAGTGGTAGCATTGTTTAACTCTAGAGAAGGTTCCTAATGTTACTTGAGGATCTGGTAGATCTGGGAAGAAACACACCTAGAAGACTGAAGGGAGTAGATTAACAATGTGTAAGTTATGCTTGGATGTATCAGAACTGCTGGTGCAAATATTTTGAGAAGTTGGGTAAACATTTGTTAGTTGATTGAGACCTTGGAGATAAGCAAAGCAGTCTGACTCACCTAATGTGGTTTCAGGGAAATTGACTCTCTCCATTTCATAAAAACTCTCTTTGGTGCTATGAGCAGGTAGCTGAAATATAGCTTCACAATAGTTCATTATATTTGATTTCAATCTTTTGGTAGGCTATGGAGGCTAGTTATGCTGAGCTACTTAAATTTACGAACTTCTAAGGAGGAAACAGCCATAACCTGGCAAAAATTATAGAAATCCTACAGATTAGTATATAGACACAACCTTTCCCCTCTTTCACCAAGGTTGCAAAAACACTGCAGTTTTTTACTTGAACTTTGTTTATTTTTGCTCTTAGCCCTTTGGCAGTACAGTTATTAGAACTTGGGCAACACAAAGGAAGAATGGGAGTAAAGGGCAGTAATAGCCATTACTGCTTAAAACAAAGAGAAGTGACAGGAAAGTTTTTTCAGTTCTTACCAACACAAACTAGGAGACAGATAAACACATGGGCTAAATTCTCACCCTATGATCTAACGTGTGCTTTCATCTTTAGCTAGTATTAAATTACATTTTATCTTTAAACTACAACTGTGCCAAGAGATCTTACATTTAATACTTCTTACATTGACCCCAGACATCCTGCAAGATGCTTGATACACAATAGTGATTTTGTTGAATTGCCTCACACATCATCATAAAAATTGTCACTAAAATCCAGTAATAAATGGCATTAGTTACCAGAGCTCTTAAATAAGAATTTACTGGCCTGAAAAGCAGGCCAGAGTTTCATAACAACAGCTATATTTCTTAATTTAAATGTGAAGATAAGTGAAATGTGAATTAGTACCTGGTATGGAATGCTAGTGGCTGATGGTATATTTGATTGTGGCTTTTTAACCAAAATGTTTACTTCATCTTTGGGAAGCATCATGTTAGTAGCTTTTTTCGCCAATACAGTGATTTTTATAAAATTACCAGTGACCCGGTGCGCGAAATTCGTGCACATTAAAAGGAGATTAATTAGAGGAAATAATTTAATATTGCTATTTGCCCTTTCTCTATAATAGAAGTGTCAGAGATGAAAGAAAATTAGTAAAATGTATATGAAAACCTTCCTCCTGTCAGAGTCTGGGGCACACCATGGGACCCAGAGTCAAGTCCCCGCCCACCCACATGCACCTCAAAATCGCATGAGACCCAGACCCGGCCGCCCCCCCGCCCCCCCCCCCCCCCGCATTGGGCTAGATCCAGACCCGGCCAGTCCCACCCTTGTCAAGCCCTGCCAGGCAGGGGGCGTAGCCTCAGGTCCCCTGGCCTGGCACCAGAACGGGGGGCGTGGCCTGAGGTCCCCCAGCCCAGACCAGGGTGGGGGGCATGCCTTGAGGTCCTCCATCAAGCCCTGCCAGGTGGGGTACAGGGTATGAGATCCCCTGTCAAGCACCACTGGGTGGGGAGCATGGCCTAAGGTCCTGCATCAAGCCCCGCCAGGTGGGGGTGGGGGGGCACAGCCTCAGGTCCCCTGGCCCAGCACTGGGAGGGGGGGCGCAGCCTCAGGTCCCCCATCAAGCCCTGCTGGGTGGAGGGCACAGCCTGAGGTCCCCTGTCAAGCCCAGCCAGGCAGGGGGGCGCAGTCTCAGGTCCCCTGGCCCAGTGCTGGAGTGGGGGGCGCAGCCTGAGGTCCCCTGTCAAGCCCCGCCAGGCTGGGGGTGCAGTCTGAGGTCCCCTGGCCTGGTGCTGGGGTGAAGGGCGCAGCTTGAAGTCCCCTGTCAAGCCCTGCTGGGTGGGGACATGGCCTCAGGTCCCCTGGCCTGGCACTGGGGCAGGGGGTGTGGCCTGAGTTCCCCCAGCCTGACACCAGGGCGGGGAGGGGTGCAGCCTGAGGTCCCCTGTCAAGCCCCACAGGGGCAGGGCAAGGCATAGCCTCAGGTCCCTGATGATTGCTTGTTAAGGCTCCTTATGGGAACTTGGCCTCAGCTGTGGATGCAGCCATCTTTGTGATGGAGTGGTGGTCAATTAGCATATTCCCTCTTTATTAGATAGGATTAGTGTGAAATTGGGAAAAAGATAAAATGAGTATTAAATATACAGAAAACAGTTAATTTGGGGAAGACATGTATAAATACCATTTTAACTAACTCCAAGGGATTCTCAGTATAAGTTGTTTGAACTGCATTTTTGTTTAATTTGTTTCATTAACTATTATTTGTTAAAAGCACATTGCAAGTGGAGAGAATATATCGTTATCACTATAAATGTTGTGTTGTATTTGAGCTGTAGCTGTAACTATGTATAAAAATATCACACCTGTCAGCCTTCATTCTAAATCATATTAATGAGATTTATGAATGACTCTATAATATAGCTCATAAAATTAAATTATATATTTGAATATGATAGAAATTCAAAATTATTTAATGTAGATCCAAATTAAAGAGATGCTAGAGAAGCTACAGAAATATAGTCCAATTTCTACATTACTCAGTTGAGGAAACTGCAAGTTAAAAGATTAAGTGATTTATTCAAAGTCATGGAGTTAGTTAGTGTCATATTTGGAACTAGAAAGTAGAACAGGATGCAGTAGACATATTCATTGTAAGGTATAACTGTTGTAATCATTGTCCTTATATTAAAAATGAAAAAAATACATGGAAATGAAGTGGAGAATTGATAATTATCAATATAATTATTTCAAATGGTTAACTTATATACACAATTCATGTAAAGGTAACATTGTAGTTTTCTCCTAAGTTAAATGAATACTAGTCCTAGTTTTCCATTGAATAGAAATTAAAAGAGAAAACCCCCTAGTTATATTATCTAGTTGCTTCCTCTTAAAACATTTAATTCATCCAGTTAATTAGAATCTTTGGTCCTTTAGCTGTTTCCTGTAACTGTGCTGCCTAAAGTCACTTCTTTTGGTAGAGCTAGCAGCTATATGGGACAGATTTTGGTAGTGTTGTGTGGAATGTTGTTTAGGTTGACTTAGTTGAATAAAGTAGGACTTCTTAAATTGTTAATGTACAAGAATCATTGGGAGGGGCTCTTACTAAAAATGCAGATTTTAAAATGCAGGGCCACAAAAATGAAATTAAGGAAACAATTTTACTTACAGTGGCAACAAAAAGAATAATACATTGGGAAATTTTGACAAAAAAAGTGCAAGGTTTGAAACTGAAAACTATAAAACATTATTGACAGAAATTAAACAAGACCTAAATAAATGGGGGTGGGGGAAAACCCCATATTATTGGGTTAGAATCCATTAACCAATATAATGGATTAATATTGTTAAGATGGCAGTATTCCCCAAATATTTATCAAAGTTCCAGCTGTCTTTTTGCAAAGTTTGGCAGGCTCATCCAAAAATGAATATGGAAATGCAAGGGACTCAGAATGGCCAAAACAATCTTGAAAAAGAACAAAGTTGGAGTACTAGCACTCTGGATTTCAAAACTTACCTCAAAGTTACAGTAAACAAAAGAATGTGATAAAGGCATAATTATGGACATATTGGTCAATGGGATAGAACCAAAAGCCCAGAAATAAACCAGTATATATATATAATCATTTATTTTTAATAAGGTTTCCAATTTTTTATTGGGGGGGATTTTTTTTAATTTTATAAATGATGGTGGAGTAACTGGATATCCATATGGAAAAGAATAAAGTTGGACCTTTACTTCACATCTTATACAAAAAATTAACTCAAAATAGTTCAAAGACCTAAATATAAAAAAATAAAACTCTTAGTAAACAACCTAAGATTAACTCTTTATAACTTTGGTTGGGCAATGGTTTCTTAGGTATGATACCTAACATAAAAGCAACCAAAGGAAAAAAATAGATTAATTTGTTTTAATAAAAAATTTAAAAAATTATACATCATAGGACACTATCAAGAAAGTGAAAAGACAACCCATGGAATTCGAAGAAAATATTTGCAAATAAGATATCTGGTCAGGTTATAGTATCCAGATGTATAAAGACTTACAAAACTCAACAATAAAAGACAAGTGACACAATTAAAAAATAGATGAAAGATTTTGATTGTCTTCTCCAATGAAGATAAATAAATGTTCAAGAAGCACATGAAAGAAATATCATTAGTCCTGCGGAAATGCAAATCAAAATCACAATAAAACATCACTTCATACTAGGATATCTATAATCAAAAACATGGACAAAAAGAAGTGCTGGTGAGTGTGTGGAAAAGTTGGAACCGCTATGCATTGCTGATAGGAATATGAAATGGTGTAGCCACTTTGGAAAGTTTAGCACTTTCTCAAACCCTTAAACATGGAGCTATTATATGACCCAGCAATTTTATTCCTAGTTATATATCTACAAACATTGAAAACATATGTTAACATTAAAACTTTTACACAACTCTTCATAATAGGCAAAAGATGGAAAAAACTCAAATGTCCATCAACTCAGGAATGGGCAAACAAAATGTGATATATCTATAAAACAAAATGTTCAGTTATGCAAGGGAATAAAGTACTGATACATGCTATATCATGGATAAACCTTGAAACAATTATTTTAAGTGAAAGAAGCCAGACATAAAAATCAAACATTATATGATTTTATTTACAAAAAATGTCCAGAATAGGCAAATCCATAGAGACAGTAGGTTAGTGGTTGTCTAGGGGTCAGGGAGTAGAGAATGAAGAGTGACTGCTCATGGTCTAGGATTTCTGTTTCTTATTGGTGTGTGTTTTGTTTGTTTGTTTTGTTTTGTTTTTACTTTTCAATTGCAGTTGACATACAATATTATATTAGTTTTAGGTGTACAATAGTGATCATTAGTTTATGAAGTGATTATCCCAATAAGTTATTTCCATCTGACACCACACATAGTGATTATACCAGAGGCCCGATGCACAAATTTGTGCACGGGTAGGGCCTGTCCTGATGGGGGCCCATTGGGCTGGGCCAGTGGGGGAAAGGGAATGTGGCCGGCCAGGGGAGGGGCCATGGGCAGTTGACTGGCCAGCCCCACCCCCGATTAGGGTGTTGGGGGCTGACTGGGGGCTGGGCCAGCCAGGGGGTGGTGGAAACAGGGGGCAATTGGGTCCCAGATCAGGCTGGTTGGCTGCCACAGTGCGCATCATAGCCACTAGTCATTCTGGTCATTCTGGTCATTCTAGTTGTTCCGCCATTCCAGTTGCTGGGCTTTTATATATATAGATTCCCTTTGTTATACTTTACATTCCCCATGACTGGTTTTATAACTGGCAGTTTGTACTCCTAAGGATTTCTTTTTGGAGTGATGAAGATATTCTGGAGTTAGATAGTGTTGATGGTTGCACAGTGTCATGAATATACCAAACCCCACTGAATTGTACACTTTAAATGGTTGAATTTGATGGTATGTGAATAATAAAAAGGCAATGCTGGAGTGTGGCCCAGAATTCTGGTTTTCTTAAAGCTCTCAGGTGATGTTATGCACTAGGTTCACAAATCACACTTGGGATAACAAGAGTTTAGAGAACTCTTTCCAAGGTCTGGATGGGGCATACAGCACTCTACTTCTACTCATAATACTAGCAGTGTAGTTGTATTTTGCTGGAAAGGGGCATCCCTCTTATATCTCCTATGTTAAAATGGTAACTGAACAACAAATATTGGGTCAATGTCTGATGTACATTTCTCACAAGGGACATGGACCTACCTCCCTAAGATGGTATGTATATTACACATCTTAGCACCCCACCCACCCTATCCCCTGAGGGTCAATCAGAGTGGGTTCCAGTGACACAAACATCAGGGATGTTACATCTGGGAAACTAGACAGTATGTTAGGTACTAAATCAAGCAGGTCCCCATCAGGGAAACAGAAACCATTCCAAGTGTTAAACACAGGAAAATTTACTGGGAATTGGTTGCATAGGTGGTGGGTGAATAAGATGCCAAATGGGATAGTGAGACATCCCAGAATTTGAAACCATTAGCATGCTTTGGCTGTTAAGTAAAGAGGCTGTATTAACAAAGTCCAAGGGCCAGATCATACCCAGGAAATTGAAAACAGTGAGTCTGTCTCAGTGTCTGGCAGGAACTGGAAACACAGCGGGACACAACTGGAGACACACATAGGTGGGAAGGAGAGGAGAAACACCCTGGCTTCTCCCTTACTCTCACCCTGCACATCACTGTGAGTTGCTATAACAAAAATACCACAGGCTGGGTGGCTTAAAATAAAAGAAATTTATTTCTCACAGTTCTGTAGGCTGGGAAATTCAAGATCATGGAGTTGGCCCATTTGGCTCTGGATGAGAGCTCTCTTCTTAGCTTCTTTGTTGCTTTTTCCTCACAAAGCAGAGAGAAAGCTCATCTCTGTCCTGCTCTTCTTTTAAGGGCACTAATTCCATTCAATTGGGTTCCACCCTTATGACTTAATGGTTTCCCAAAGGCCCCACCTCCAAATACCATCACATTAAGGATTAGGGGGGAAACAAACACTCAGTCCCTAGTACTCCAGGACCTGGAAGGGCCTCCCCATGGCTGAAGTTCATTGAAAACCAGCTGACACATAGCCTGGGAAACAGCCAATGGAGATCAGCCCTCTGAAATGCACAGCCCAGAACAGGGAAAGAAGAGGAAAGAAGTGTAAGGAAAATGGACCAAAGACTAGCACTGGCCTTAAGGGAAGAGTATATTTATCATTATAAATGCCAAGGAATAGCAAAAATAACAAAACCAGAAGACCTGGTTGACAAGCTGTTACCCTTAATGCTTCCCAATTTGGGTTTCACATTGGAATAACCCGAGAAGGTTTTTAAAATCCCCTGCCAGGTTGCACTCCAGACCAATTACATCAGAATCTCTGGACCCAAGCATGAATATATTTTTTAAAACTTCCCAGGGGATACCAACATGCAGCCAATGTTAAGAAAAAACTACTTTAGAAATAAAGAGATGGGGCAGATGATAGTTTATGTGTCTTACTATTAGGAATTATGATAATAGAGGGCTTCCTTTTTCTATGAGCCTGGTATGACAGTAGAAAAATAACTGGAGCAAGAGAGGAAAGGAAGGAAATAAGCAGGACAAACAAGGAAACTTCACAAATGGGTTTGTTTTTATGATGAATATAACATTTTATTTTTTTATGTTTAAAATATATTTTTGTTGATTTCTTTTTTTAATAATATATTTTATTGATTTTTACAGAGAGGAATGAAGAGGGATAGTTAGAAACATCAATGAGAGAGAATCATTGATCGGATGCCTCCTGCACACCCCCAATGGGGATGTGCCCGCAACCAAGGTACATGCCCTTGACCGGAATCGAACCTGGGACTCTACAGTTGGCAGGCCGACGCTCTATCCACTGAGCCAAACTGGCCAGGGCTATTTTTGTTGATTTCATAGTAAGGGAGAAATAGAAACATCAGTGATGAGAGAGACTCACTGACTAAGGGAAAGAAAATCATCAATGTTAGGAAGTGGAAACAAGAGAAGTTAAGGTAATAAAACCAAAGGAAATTAGATCAGCTAGACATTGCAGAGAGAGCCACAAAACAAGAAAAGAGGCAGAACTGGAGAGAGAGTTGCACTCTTTTGACCATAAAAATGAGAGGATCCCAGACCATGATAGAAAACTTAGAAGTGGGGTCCCATCAATAGACACACTATTTGTGCTGCTTCTAGTTGGATTTATGTGAGAGGTTGCAAGAAAATGGATTTTTTTACATGTGAAAGCTGGCAGCTGAAGCCTCTGTTGAATGCCTGGTAATGAGGAATTGACCAGGCGAATGCTTCTCCTGTTGCCTTTTGATGCACCGGGCAAGTTCATCAGGGCATGCAGAACCCAGATAGCAGGGGCCTTGGCTGGCTGTCCACTCAGGAAGTGCAAACATTGATTTTTGATGTAGGAGGAAAAATCACAACACACAAAATTCACCCTGCCCTTCTTGAAATATGTAAATGCCAATTTTTGTTTTGTTTGTGCTCAGTTGTCCTGCCTCCCTAGATACTAAAAAATTCTAGTTTTCTATTTAATGCTTTAACATTTTAAAAAATATTGTGAAAGATTATCTTTACACATTATCTGTGATATTTGAAGATACTTTTAAGTATGTTTCACATATTAGGAAATAAATTTAAATACAGTATTTTACTTTTTAAAGTTTCTATTTTAGTGATTAAAGCAGAAATCAAAGTGCTTGTATATGTTTTATAGAGTGTTTTTCAAACTTTCTTGTGCACAAGGATAAACTGGGGATATTGTTATAGATTCTGCATTTCTAACCAACTCCCAGGTAATTCTATTGCTGCTAGTCTAAGGACCTCACTTTGAGGGGCAAGATTTCAATTCATTAATAGTAGTTACCAGGAAATATAAATGGTAATTTGGTAGCAAAATGTTGACCAAAAATCACATTTTTGTTTCACGAACTTTTTTCCAATAGTGGAAACAATTTTTTTGTCAGATTTTCCCTTTATAAATTACACAGTAATGCATAGTTATAAAAATTCACGTCCTAACCGGTTTGGCTCAGTGGATAGAGCGTTGGCCTGCAGATTGAAGAGTCCCAGGTTCAATTCCGGTCAAGGGCACATACCCGGATTGTGGGCTTGATCCCCAGTGGGGGGTGTGCAGGAGGCAGCCAATTGATGATTCTCTCAACATCATTGATGTTTCTATTTCTCTCTCCCTCTCCCTTCCTCTCTGAAATTAATTTTAAAAAATCACTAATTACAGATATGGATGGAGTAAAAGAAAAATCTATCTTTATTCTCTACCCTTCTCTCTCAGTCTCTCTCCTTTGTAGATAATAAATACTTTGTAGATAATAAACTCTTTGTATATACAAATAAAAATAAATAGGAATAGTATAATGAATACATTGGTATTTATTGACAATTTGTACAATGCCACCACAATGCTACCTTAATAAATTTACCCAAAAACTCAGCGGTTTACAACGGCCAGCATTTTGTCCTCATGCTTGGGGTCTCAGGCTGATGGCTATTGCCTCATCTTGAACAGGCTTGGCTAGCAGCTCTGGGTCAGGCTCTGCTCCGAGATGGGAGAACCAGTGAGGCCTGGGTTCAGGCTGGCTCCACAGTTCATTCTGAGCCTAAGTTGAGGGAGAAGGAGGAACAGTGACTTGGGATGTGTCCTTTTCAAAGAGGATCACAATTGCCAAGAAGACCAGCCCAACATTCAGGTTTCTGTGATGTCTGCAAACCTTGTTCAAAGCAAGTTATGTGGCCAAGTCCAGAATCAAAGCTGTTCACTCAGCCCACCCTAAGGCCATGGGAGAAGGGTGTGTTTATAATGCCAATAGAAGAAAATGAAGAATTGTGGTGAGTTTTTAATCTATGAAGCCTCTCTTCTGTGCTCTGTTCAGTCTTCTATCCTTGGTGAAGTCAGCTGTGTTCAAGGCAAATTTTCATACATTGTCATCTGGCTTTTCCATCAGAAAGCACTGGTGGGGAAAAAGAAGGCCAAAATCCATCTCCTCTTTGACTCCACCTTGATGATGGTCCAGAACAATGACTAACACAAGAGAATAAAAAAATCCCCAATGGTTTCCATGTGTTCCTACCGGAACAGAGCAGAACAATTGTTATTTAACATAGTTTGGTGCGGTCCTTTGTTTATAGGCCAGATAAATAAACATGTTGGTTTCTTTGCCAATTTGTTCTTCAGTCACAGCCAAGGGGATTTTCACTAAGGAAATCTAATGCCATTTTGTAGATTTTGTCTGCAAATTTAAATAAATAATCTCCATTTCAAATTTAATTTTAATTGCCTCTAACCCTTTACTAATAAACTATTTTTCCACCTAGATACCAGAAGGAGGTTGTTGCTATTGTTTTTCTCCATGTTGGGGACATTTTGTCCCGTGCAAAATAATCAGGGTGCATAGTAGAAGGGTGCCCCAATCTATACTAGCATATGCCCTCAGCCAACTTCTGGATTCACTACAGCTGTAGTGCACATCCATCCCCTCCACCTCAACTATACCTTTCTGCTTGCTTCTCTCCTGCACGCAGGCACCCTGGAAGTGCCATAGGTTTAAGGCTTCCAGGAGTAACCTTCAGTGAGTGAGGAACTGGAGCCAGTGCATAGACACCCAGCTCCTACCACTCAGTGGGGCACACGATCAGAAGGATTGAGACACCAAAGACCTGCTCACACACACACTGCCTTTCCTTCCTTGCCTCATGCCCCACTCCCTTGCAGCACTTCCTGGGGTCACCTCCCAATAAATACTTGTGTTCACATCCTTGCCTCAGGGTCAGTTTTTGAATCAACTCAAACTAAAGTTATAAGTAGGAAAAGCTGAGCTCTTTTCCTAACAAGCATAAAACTCGGAGCACCTAAAGCGATAAAATAGTTTATGAGCAGGTAAGAAGTGTCTGGCAGATGGCATTGCTTTGTCGGGGACAGCAAGTTAAAATAAGTAGGAACCATAACTGAAGGACTTATATGCATGTATATAAGAGTAACCAACGGATGCAAAACATTGGGGGGTGAGGCATGTATGGGAGTGGGGTGGGGGGGGCAATGGTAAGATATGTACACATATAATACCTTAATAAAAATAAAATAAAATAAAATAAGTAGGAACCAAATATAAAAAACGTGAATAGGAAGACAAACTCCCACCCAGGTGCTGGTCTGTGTTTGAAGCACAGAGAAGGTGGAGTTTGGTTCTCGGCAAGGGCAATGCCGCCGATGTCCTGGTGCCCTGGTGTCCTCTGATCTCCAATTCATTTCTCTTTCTGACTACTTCTTGGTCTGAGTGCCCCTTTCTCTGTCCAGAAGGGATGGATACGATTCTGTGCTCATTATTTCCAGAGCAAATAAATTCGCATTAGACTCACGTACCACTAAGAGCTGGTGTCAGTCACTCTCTTGTGCCCCAGATCACCTCCTCTGGCCTGCCTTTTGACAGCAGCCAGCTGGGTGACAGTGTCTCCTGACAGCACCTTCTGTCAGGGCAACACCTATCTCTTGCTCTCTGTCCTGGAGCTTCTCTTTTGCCATCTCTTAAGATGCCTATGGAAACCATGCAGCTGTTCTAAAGCATGTACAACCCTGGGAAGTGCAAGGTTATGAAGACTTCCTGCGGCAACTCTTGACCAAAGGGAGAAGAAAGCGGATTGGGTACCCTGGCCAGTTTTGCTCAGTGGATAGAGCGCTGGCCTGTGGACTGAAGGATCCCGGGTTCACTTCTGGCCAAGGACACATGCCTGGGTTGTGGGCTCTATCCCTGGGGATGGGAGGGGGCATGCAGGAGGCAGCCAATCAATGATTCTTTCTCATCATTGATGTTTCTATCTCTCTATCCCTCTCCCTTCCTCTCTAAAATCAATAAATATATATTTTTAAAAAAAGAAAGCGGATGGGTAATTCTCTTGTTTGTCCTTTGGGTGGACAATTTTGAGGTATATTCTATGCAGCTTTTAAGAGCACCCCCTGGAGGATTGAGCCTCCGCTGCCCACTGTTGTTTAGCTTAATAGCTCCTTGCAGTCTTCCATTCCAGTTGTTTGGGATGGAACTGCCTAAAGTAGACTTCCGGAATACACATACTGTGTCCAGCACAGCTTCCCGGGGAACCAAGGTCCACATTCCAGAATGGCAAGCTCCCCCTGTTTCTCCTTTTCCAATGGCTCTTCACATACCTTCCCAGCCCAATTACTCTTCTGACACTGTCATCACCTCATCTTGGCTTCCATGAACAAAGTGTGGATGCCTAAAAACCAGAGTTTTGCCGCTTATTAACTACTCTTAAGGAATTAACCATTTGTAAAGATATGAACAAACGTTTAGAAACCTAACTTCTGGACTTTCTTGTTGAATTTTGAGAACTCTGATAAGCTCATTTCTGGAAATGTACAGTATTTATACATACGGATTCAGATTCTGTGGGGATTCATTAATTCATAAAATATTTATTACTATTCATGACATTTGGAAAGTCACTATTGAGAATACAGAGCAGCTCAGGTGCAGTTGCTAAAATTTAGGGATAATTTGAAGATGAAATAGGGGAAACTTTACAAATAACCAAAGCAAGTAAAATACAGAATGCAGTAAGTGTGACAAATATTGACAAGGTGTTATGGTGGAGAGAGAAATTATATCCAGTCGAAACTGTAAGATAGCATGACCTGCACACAAGATAGCATGTTCCTCAGTCAGGTAGTGACGGACGATGCTTCCCCATGGACAACACTGATACCAGCAGAGGCAATGGTCAGCTTTGCCACAATGGCAAAAATGTTCATGTTTCATTGGTTAAGGCATTTTTTAAGGAACATTTTTCAACTTAATTCTTGAACATTTTGGTGACTCTATATATATATAGTTAAAGCTCCAAATGTATTTCAACAAGTTTTAGTATTCTGCCATCAAATAGGTGTTTATCCTCTCCATGGTTGAGCTTTTAGAGTTATAAAATCTGTCTTTTATGAAGTTGTAATGTCATAATATGTGCATTTTTGAAGCACTGCGACTCTCATGCCTCCTGGATATTTCTGCTTGTTTATGAGAATTTCATTGTTATTCATGTGTAGATGGTAGTTTGACCTAGAAAGAACAAAACATTAAAAATAATGATTACATAATTCATGCCATCCTTAATGAACTATGTATTGTTTTCTAAGAGCCACAGATGTTATATTACTCATAATAACCTGTTTACATATTAGTTATATTACACAAATAACATGTTTGTTAGCTTGACATTCTTAAGCAAATTCTGTGTGTTTCTTTAAATTAAAAAGGTTGGTATCAGGGTATGTTAATGATCTTTTTTGGTGTGTGTGTGCCTATAAAACAAAGAGCTAAGCTAGTTGAGTCTAAAACCTTCATAACACAGAGTGTGGGCTTCAAACCAGCAGCATCAACATCACCCATAGGCTTCTAGAAATGCCGAATCCTGAGCCCCTACCTAGAACTTCTGTCTCAGATTCTGCATTTTACCAAGATGTCCAGTGACTCATGCAGATGTTAAAATTTGAAAAGCTCCAATCTACTGTTTTCTACAAGCATAATTCTACAAGTTCCATCCAATTATGGCTTTAATTGCAATAATATCTGACACATAGGGAACTCTCAAGATACTTGGTGACTATGGTACTTGGTTTTAGAAAGTATAAATATATTTGAAATATTAATTTCTAATAAAAGTTTTTTTTTGCTCCTCCTCAAACAAGCTCAGTTATAAGTTTAAAGGATCTTTAATTAAAATAGTACTTTTTCCATGTGTACTACAATTCTCAGGGCAAAGTTTTAGAACCACTTTAATAGTCACTTATTGGATGTATTTCTTGGGGAGCAAAATAACATCTTTGTATTTGCTCAGATTATTCAGTTACGGTCAATACTATTTTTAAATTTTAAGCTACTTTTTAAAAATAATTTTTTTTCTACTCACCAGATTGAATAAAGATTATCATCATACTCCAGGGTTTGGGAAGGGAAACCAGCCTGATGTACCATTGGTCAGGATATGAATTGACGTGAACTCTTTGGAGGGCACATCTACCAACTTTTCAGTGGGTGACATACATTTGGACAGAAAAATTTCACTTCAGAAATTTACAGCTTCATTTCCATATGTTTATAAAAAATATGTACTAGAATGTTCACTGAACCTTTTTACATAAACATGAAAACTGGAAACTACCTAAATGTCTATCAACACTAGTAAAAAGATACATTGCTGTTCAAGATATGTAATTAGATTTAGATATTTATACAGATTACAAATACAGATTTAGATGATATGTATAGATAGATATAGATACAGATACAGGTACAGATACAGATACAGATACAGATACAGATGTAGATATAGATATAGATATATAGATATAGATATAGGTCTATGCATAGAAAGTGCTAGAAAGGATAAACACCAAGCTTTTCACAGTCGCTGCCTCTGAGAAGTGGTATGGTGGGGCAATGGAGGACATTTTACTTTATATATATATATATATATATATATATATATATATATATATATATATGTTATTGATTTCAGAGAGGAAGGGATAGGGGGAGAGAGATGGAAATATCAATGATGAGAGATCATTGATCAGCTACCTCTTGCATGCCCTCTACTGGGGATCGAGCCCACAACCTGGGACCCTTCAGTCCGCACGCAGGCTGATGCTCTATCCACTGAGCCAAACCAGCTAGGGCATCAAGTATCTATTGTTTGATTAAAAACCAAACAAAATAAATCTACACTTTAAAAATAATTATTTTAATTGACTAATACTTAGGGTTGACCAAGCAAAGCAACATACCATTATCATTACTGGAATCCAAATTTGAACATATGAACCTAAGTTTATAATGTGAGTAAATGGTTTGATCTAAAAATTTTTTACGTTTTTAATTTCTAACACATTTATCTCAACCTTTTTTTAAAAAAAACTGTAACATTCTATGGGCTACAGATTCTTAGTCTTGGCCTTTGAAGAGCCTATGGTTTCATAGGAGGAGACAGGGGCATAAAGACAGCCACAACATAAAATTAGTGCTGTGCTGAGGGTATGAAGAAAACAGTATGAGCTCATAGCAGTGGTAGAGACTTATTTTGCTTGGGGTCAGCAGGAAAACCTTCACTGAAATGGAGGTATTTTAGTTTGAAACTTGTTTGTAGTTTATCTAGTAGAGAAAAGAGGACACAAATACATAAATAAATGAATAAATAAATAAATAATGAAAAAATAAATAAATATCCTGCCCATGAAAAACTGCCAGGGCCAAGGTAGGGAGGAATGAATACTCATGTGAAAATTGGAGACAGAGCACAAATCATGTATTGTTCATCAATGTCAAGCCACTGACAGGCCATATGGTATCTATTTGGCTTGTTTTAAAAAATATGGCTTGACAAAGCAAAACAAATGGTGCTTCATTCAGCTAACTTGCTTCTTTCTGAATGAGGAACCTGCCTTTTCTAATCTGTTGTAGAAGGAACAAACTTGTTTGCATTAGTAACTCTCCTGTTGGTGTGATATGCATGCCCCAAACAGTGAGTACCAGACCAAAGAGTGCTCATGCTCAATTGTGTTATTGGGATTTTTTTTCCAAAATAAATTTGAGTAAATGTTGAAAAACAAGCAAACAATTTGAATTTTAGAACTACAAGAGATTTTGAGTGATGGCCAGTGGGGTACCTGGGGAAGTGTTCTAAAAGCTGAAGCTGCAGAGATAACCTAGTGCAGGCCAGCTTGGATGTTCTGAAGGACTCCCTGACCAACCCTGGATCCATTTTCATGTAGGAACATTGCTCTAGGCTGTCCCCTTCTTTGCCTTGGCTTGGCTGCTAACCCCTCACTAGCTGCCTCTTCCATTAGACTAGACCTCATGGCCCTCCCTTTGCTTGCAGATAAACCTTGCCCATAATCAGGTCTCTGGGTACTCTCCCCCCACTCTCCACCCACGACCCCACAACCCTGACTCCTTGCTCTCCAACCTGTGCACCCTGTCTGCAATTGTCCCTTTTATTTATTTTTGTTTTGTTTTGCCATTTGCATTAATAAAAAATAATACAAAATCTCATTTCCTAGTGAATCCAGAAGATTAAAGATAAAATAAAATATGGATAATACTGGAAAATTCAGACAGTTCAGAAAGAGATGAAATGAAAAGTGAAATTCTCTCTTTTCCCTATAGATGTCTTTCCCCAAAGGGTAAGTATTAAAATTCATTTCTTGTGATGTCCTTCCAGGGAAACTAATGTGTAAATATGCTTTATTCACTGACTGGGGTCAATCTTGTCAATTCTATTTTCCAAGACCACCCTCAGTATCACCCAAATTCTCAATTTATGTGCAGTTTGAAAAATACTTTCTTTAGGTAGTTTTAAGTTCCTCTTTGTTTTTGGTTACTTGCATTTCAAATTTTAATATTGTGTTTCTCCTTTTTTTGATTAGGTTTTTGGTTAGTTACTATTGTATTACTATTTTGCCCCTAGTCACTTGTTTTTCAATTTATTTATTTATTTTTGCTTTAAGCCTTATTTTTTTACATTTTCTTGGGCTTATTTTGTTATTATTTTCTAATGTTTGGTCTTCAGTAGTTAATTCTTTTGTTTTCACTCTTTCCTGTTAGTTATGTAGGTATGTGAGGCTATGTATTTTTCCATGCTTTCAGGTTTTAATGTTTATCACTTTAATTATAATAACTTTCTAGTTACTCTGCAACTACAATTTATTACTTCTTTGATCCCAGATATTTTATGGGAGGAAAATGAAAAATTTCTAGGTAGTTGCACTTTTTCTCTTCAATTTTGATTATTATTTTTTACTTTAATTTTTGTGTGTGTATACATATCTAGAATGTTGTCTGTAATATTTCTACTTTTGTTCTAATACATGGAAACATTTTTGTATGTATGAGTATATATGAGATTTTAAATATGTAAGATTAAAATAAAATATATTCTTGTTATAAAAATGTAGCATTTATATATTTTTATAACTTTAAGTTCAATTGTTGTTCAGAACTTAAAGTTCTTACATACCAATAGTTATTTTTGTTTCCTAGCATTTTTATAGATTATGGTTCTATTTTTTGTTTTATGATGTTTACTGGTTACCATTTTTTACTATCTTGTTTTTTAGGAAAATTTTTGCTGTGAATTAGACTTTTCATCTTTATGTGTTTTGTCTCTTTTAAGCTTCTCTTCTCTGATATTAATATCACATTCTCAATTGCATAGTAATATTTTTCTGGTCTGGATTTTTTCATTCTTTTTTTTTTTTTTTTAATATATTTTATTGATTTTTTACAGAGAGGAAGAGAGGAAGGGAGAGGGATAGAGAGTTAGAAACATCGATGAGAGAGAAACATCGATCAGCTGCCTCTTGCACGCCCCCCACTGGGGATGTGCCCGCAACCAAGGTACATGCCCTTGACCGGAATCGAACCTGGGACCCTTGAGTCCGCAGGCCGACGCTCTATCCACTGAGCCAAACCGGTTTTGGCAGGATTTTTTCATTCTTTAAAAGTTTACACTTTTAGTATTCCTTTACTTTATATTATCTATGTTTTATACAATATATATTTGCTGCAGTTTACCAAATCCATGATAATATTTTTATTCATTTTAACTCTATAAATTGACATTTTTGAGTGACAGTTATATTTAGGTTTATTTATATCATCTTGTCATCTTTTCTGCTTTCAATATTTTGAATTCAATTCAATGAGTCTTTAAATCTGCAAACTGATATTCATTTTACTAGACTTTTTTTTGGATTTGGACTTCAATTTGTGGTATAGTCAGTGCTATTTAGAAAAGTTATTTAGCTTCTTCTTTGCCAGTGGCAGAATCAGACTTATAGTAGCCTCAGGTATAGGACAAAAAGGCATTAATTACAGAGGAGTTTCTGTGAAAATGTGCTTAAGCCAATGAATTCTACTCAAAAACTACAAAACCAATGAGAGTTTGAGGAAATCTAGCATGAACGTAGTTATGGTGGAAAAAAACAAAATTAAAACAAAAGCAAAAATCATTTAGTTCTAAAAAAAATACATTGTCAACATGTGTTAGAGTAGCCCAGAAGTAGTGACTAAGAATGCTTAGTAGGTATTACTGCTCAAAAGTTTATGGGTCAGATGGTTGGGTCTTCTGATCTCAGCAGGCTCCCTCATGCATCTGTGGCCAGGTGTGGGTCAGGTAGGCAGCTCTGAACTCAGGTGGGCTCTCTCATATCTTTGGGTGTCAGCTGGCTGAAGGCTGGTCTAGCATGGCCTCAACTAGGACAGTTGGGCTCCACTCTGTAAGTGCTCTCATCCTCAAGCATTCTGGCCAGGGCTTATTCCCAAGGTGCTGGCAGGACTCCAAAAGAGAGCAAAGTTTGAGATCCCTTGAGACCCAGGCTGGGAACTGGCTCACTCTCACTTCTGACATGTTCTATTGGCCAAGCCAAGTCCAAAGGTGAGCCCAGATTCAAGAGGTGGGAAAACAGACACAGTCACATTCTGATGAGAACAGTTGCAAAGAGCATGCAGGGTTGGATAACTGAAACACTTTGGCAATCGATGTTACATACGTTACTACTTGGAATTAAAATCCTTTTGCATTTGTATCCTCCATCTGATGCACACCAAGATTTCTTAGGGTCTTGATCATTCTTTATTAAAAGAAAGACTATTTCATCACTAAAGAAAAAAAGGAATGATGTCTATTGTGCAGCAATTCATTTGGGGACTCTCATAATGTGCTGCCCTGTGCCCAGAGGTCAGCATTTCCACTTTAAGTTTTGAGCTTGTCTAAACTCTAGAAATACTGAAAATGTCTATATAGTAACTTAGAAACTTTCCAAGAGTGTATACTTTTTAGACCAAAAATAATTGGACAAAATTAATATTTATTTATGTATTGGCATTCATAAAACACTAGTATAATTTAAGAAATATGGCTTTAATATAGCTGCCAATAGGTCTTATTATAGTAATGTCTATTTTCAACTATTGTTCTTTTTCTCTGAATGATTAATTATATATCTGAGTTTTGTGAGCATATAAACACAGTCCCATGAGTCCATGAAAGTTGTGCTTATATTATTTTTCTCAGTCATACTACAAGCACTCTCTGGCTGTAAAGAGCATACCCTTAGAAACAAAAAGTCTTTCCAAGTATATTTGTCTAAATTTGGCAGGCCTACTTTAGAAACATAAGTCGTGTTTTAAAAATCTGTGATTTGGTCCTTTTGTTCTTGTCATGACTAACAATAACATGAAATCATAGTGTTTCAGAGATATTATTTAGTAAAACTTCTAGAAATCAGAACTTGAGATAAAAAATATTAAAAATATATGCATCATCATTTTTCCTTATTGAGCAAACCATTCACATGTCAAGTGAAATGGGGAATTGGGATGTTCTTAAATACTTTGAGTGCTACTTGATTGGGTTTTAGTCAGCCTTGAGATATATATTTGGATAATAAATATATAAATAACATGTAATAAAAAGAAGGGTAAAATTTCTTGCTTCAGTAAATTATCTTCTTTGTGGTCAAATCTATTAGGTAATATTATAAAATGGAAAATTTGTAACAATTATGGTAGCTTATATTATTAAAACCAAATTTAAATAATTAGCTAATTGAGCATCTTTATTATATTCTATTTCTGTCAGTAGTCTTTAAGAAAAATTAATTAAAATAGGAATGCTATTAGCTATTTATTTATAAATGAAAAATTTTGCTCTGCTCTTAATAATACCTGGCTACTAACTAAAGATATATTAAATTAAGTAAATAAACACAGTGAAAGAAAACTCAAACCAACAGAGACTGTCGTCTGGACAAATTATAAATAAAGATATCTATTTTCTGGTTAATATTTTGAATTACATTTCCATATTTTAACTCATTTAATTAATACAGCAACTTATTTGTCAGTTTGGGCATGTTTTATTAAAAAAACTGTGAACTTGTGTTTCCATGACTTGCCCAAGTTCAGCCAGTCCATGGTGGACCTAGATGCTGCCCACCTCAAAGCTCCTGTTCTCCCTACCAAGACAGCACTGACATCTGGCCCATCTGCGTACACTTCTAGGAAGCTGAGCCACCAGTAAAGGTGATGGAAGTAGAGGAAGGAATTCAAAGGATACATGATGAAACAATTTTCAGCCTTCAAAAATGACCATAGGAAGGGTGGACTCAGCTTCTAACCGTACCCACCCCCCTCAGAAAATGGACCCAATCTTTTTATTTGGAGTAATGGAAAATCTCAAAAAGTAAAGCATGTGGATTTCAACTCCTATATTAAACTTCACTCTGTCGATGTTAAGCTTGCATTTTATTTCATATAAAATATGGACCAATGTATATATATATAAAAGCCTAAGTGACCATCACAACCGAACGGATGACTGAACAGGCTGTGTGGGGCAACTAAGCCAGCAGGGCGGTCAGTGAGGGGCAACCAAAAAACTGAGCAGCAGGCTGCGTGCGGTGACCAAGCCCACAGGGGAGGGGGAGTTGGGGGTGACCAGACCGACAGTGGGGGCAGTGAGGGGCAACCAGGCTGGCAGAGGGGGGAAGTGGGAGTGACCAGGCTGGAGGGGGGAATAGATGGGGGCCGCCAGGCCAGCAGGAGGGACAGTTAGGGGCGACCAGGCCAGCAGGAGGGGAAGTTTGGGGTGATCAGGCAGGCAGGCAGGTGAGCAGTTAGGAACCAGTGGTCCCGGGTTGTCTGACTGCCGGTTTAGGCCTGATCCCCAGGATCTGTTGGACATCCCCCAAGGGGTCCTGGATTGGAGAGGGTGCGGGCTGGGCTGAGGGGACACCGCCCCCCACCCCGTGCACAAATTTCATGCACTGGGCCTCTAGTTTATAATATTGATAATGTTATTGGCTACAAAATTTTGTGTTCTATTATGTCTTGTGGATATATTAAGTTATTGTTCAGCATATACTCTCCCTCTTTATGACCTCCATGGAAGGAGTGTACTTCTTTGCCCCATTGATCTCATGTCATTTTCTTTAGCCAAAGGAATGTGATCCAAAGTGACAAAATGACCGTGTGCCAACTCCAAGCCTACACCTTAAGAGTCAACACAAGTGTGTCTCTGTCTTTCTTTTGCTCCTGCCATTGCCATGAGAAGATCATGCCTCAATAGCTTCCAGTCCAAAGAAGATGAGGGACCTATGGACCTGACATGGACCCAACCTGCAGCTTGGTGCCCAGCCCAATCTTCTCCAGCCTAGATCAGCTGACTCTCAGCCTGCCCATGGTGGAATCACTGGTGATAAGTGATTAGAAGGCTAAGACTACCAAATTAAAGTATTCACATTACTCTCCATCAGTGAGTGGGAGCTACAGCAAGTCTTTGGGCATAAAAACAAATGCCCACGTTTTATCTTACCAAGATCATTCTTTCTTGCAGCCATGTGTAGGACAAATACTTTAAATGGGGTCTATTTCTATAGCTCCCACAGGAAAGATAAAACATGATTTCAGTTTGGTGCCAGGACTTTAACCTGTAATGAGGTAATATGAGGAATGGCTGGAGCTCTGTGAAGAACTCGGGGTTGGAAATTTACCCAAAGGAAATAATGAGCCTTTCTGAACTTCTGGAAATATGGTTGCCACCTAGTTGGGGATTTTTGCATAGGAACAATTACACAGTAAATGTTCTGCCATTGTTTTTTATTGTCCTTATGTTGGTCTCTCTCTTTTTTCTTTTTTTAAAGAATAGTTTATTAATTTTTAGAGAAAGAGGAAGGGAGAGAAAGAACATCAATGTGAGAGTGAAATATCCATCAGCTGCTTCCTGCACTCCCCCACCTGCAATCTGGGGCCAAGTGCCCTGACTGGGAATTGAACCAGCAACCTTTTGGTGCACATGATGATGCCCAACCAATTGAACCACACTGGCCAGAGCTACTTTGATCTCTCTTGTTAGGAGCCTTCAGTTAATGGTTATATTTTCTTAAAAGTATTTGAATGGTCTTACTAAGAATTTACTGCATGGGACATCAAATTAATTATTGACTTGTCCTCTTTAAGACTGAAACCAAATTTGATAAATGTGCTATTAAACCTGTTACAAGTTGTTTTCAATTTATATAAGAACCGGCAGTACTTATTTGTAGGATTTCTATGCTGGGCTCACTAATATAGAATTTTTCATTATGAAAATCTAGCTAATTACTGGGGACACCCATGGTTACTAGTACCAAGTACAAAGGAAATGATGGCCAATAAAGATAATTCAATGGTAGAGACCCTATGGCAATCATTTCAATTCTGCCCACACATTATGATCACCTGAGGATATTTATTAAAAAAACATCAGGGCTTCACCCCAGATTTAAAAAAATATTATTATTTTTAAAAGCTTTTCTGGGTGATTTTTACTGTGCAGCTAGAGTTGAGAGAGGGCATGTATGTTTTATGCAAATTTTAAAAAGCCAATTAATCTGGATAATTTATCTATACAAAATGCCCCATGAAGGGTGCCATTCCTTATAGTCTAGTTTTCATACCCAGGCACCAACAACAAAACAACTTTAATTTGTACATGATTCTACCTATTACAATTCATTTATTTTTTATTATTGTTTTTAATTGTGATAAAATGCACATAGTATAAAATTTACCATTCTAGTCAGTTTTAAGTGTACAGTTCAGTGTCCTTAGTATAGTCACATTGTTGTGTTACCATCACCGCCATCCATTCACAGAACTCTTTTTCATTGTGCAAAACTGCATCTCTATACCCATCTACCTAATAAAAGAGTAACATGCTAATTGACCATACCTTTGCGATGCCCACCAGCCAATCAGGAGTGAGTATGCAAATTAACCCAACAAAGATGGCGGGTTAATTTACATACACAGGCACCTAGCGGCTGGAGGTGGGGCAGGATACTTGCATCATCGCCATGGCAACGACGCAAGCATTCAGCACCACCCCAGCTGCTCCAGGCCTCTGGGCAGCGTGGGAAGGCGAAAAGGCGACTCCAGCCAGAGTGAAGGCTCTGCCAGCAGCCAGGGGAAGAAAGGCCCATTCTTGCATGAATCTTCGTGCATCAGGCCTCTAGTTATATACTAAAGCTTCACCACCCAACCCCAGCTCTGGCAACCACCATTCTACTTTCTGTCTCTATAAATTTGACAATTCTATGTACCTCATATAAGGGGAATCATACAGTATTTATCCTTTTCTGACTGGCTTCTTTCACACAACATAATATACTCTCAGTTTATCCATGATGTAGCATATGCCAGAATTTCCTTCCTTTTTAAGACAGTAATATTCATTGCATGCATATTCCACATTGTGTTTATCCATCTTCAATGGACACTTCTACCCTTTGGCAGTTGTAATTAATGCTGCTGTAAATGTGGGTGTACAAATATATCTTTGAAAGATTTCTGCTTTCAATTCTTTTGGGTATATAACCAGAAGTGGAATTGCTGGATCATATGGTATTTCTAGTTTTACTTTTTTGAGGAACTCCATATTGTTTTTTATAGTGGCTACATCATTTTACATTCCTTACCAACAGTGCAAAAGGGGTTGAATTTTTTCATATCTTCACTAACACTTGTTATTCCTGGTGTTAAATAGTAGCCATCCTAGTGACTATAAGGTGGTATCTCACTGTGGTCTTGATTTGTATTTCCCTAATTAGTGATGTGGAGCATCTTTTCATGTGCTTACTAACAATTTGTATATCTTCTTTAAATAAATGTCTATTAACTCGTTTGTCCATTTTATGATCAGGTGTAGGGTTGTTTGTTTTTAGGATGTAAAAATTATGTTTTGGATATTAACCTCTTATCAGATATATGATGAACAAATATATTCTTCCATCCCTTGGGTTGCTTATTGAATCTGTTGATTGTGTTCTTTGATGCACAGTTTTTAATTCAGATGAAAAGTAGTTAATTTTTACTACCTTTGTCTGTACTTTTGGAGCCACATCCAAGAAATTATTGCAAAACAATCTTTTTACTTTTAGCAGAGTTTGTCTTTACAACACAAATTAGTTGGATTACCTGGATTAATTTGCTCATTCAAATCAAAGGATATTAATGAGTAACATTAAAATTGGAACACTCTGAGGTTTTATTGAAATTTTAACTTTCAGAAAAGTACTAAATTTATTTAGTTGATTACTTTGTCTGAGGTTTCTAATTAATGATCTAGTTCATGGATCATTTCAAATTGAAATATAATGGGAACCCTTTTGAAGCCTAATTCTATGCATTATGTGTCTCCTAGTTTTGCCAAACTGTCTAGTACAGTGGGTAGAAAAAAGCATCTACTCAATTGACTCTTAAAATAATAAAATATTAGCCCAGGAGTGGTTATTGATATTATTTACACTGTGTGTTCATTTGTTCATGAGTGAACAAATTGAGATCCTGAAGGAAAATTACTCTTAAGTGATCAATACTGAATACAAAAGACATGTGCTGCTTGTAAAGCAACAAAATTTCATGGGTTTAGAAGTTTGGACAGCCTGTCTGAATCACTGGGATAATTGATGCTTGTGGAATGCAGGTGTGTATATGATGTCACTCTTTAATTGTGAACAGGTGTTGCTATAGGAACATGGGGATACATATTGGGTCTCTAAGAAAATTTACTTCAGAAGTCTTTCCTTCAATTCTATAAATGCTCCTGAAAACTGTCATCTTGTCCCTTGTGTGCTCCCACATCTCATGCATCCCCTAATTGTTAGCAAGACCTTTTGAGAGATGCTAAGAACTTTCTGTACAAATTGCCATCATGACTGACCAAGTTTTGTATTTCTAACTCATTATATTCTGTAGAGTTTACAGTATTTGAGACTTGAAAAAGCCTTCTAAGTCATTGGGTCCACATCCCCTTCTTTTCAAATGGAAGCTTACAAAGGCAGAGACTTGACACAAATAAACTCCCAAAGTGGGTGTGGCCAAGATCCTATCTGGACTCCCCGAACAAAAGCTTATATACTTCAGAAATGTCACCAGAAGCAGAAACAAGAAAAGTGGGGACAATAGGCATGAGTTCCAGGACTTGGTTTCCCTCCTTGTCTTGCTCTTCCTCAGCCATCCACAAAGTGAGAAAATCTTGGGCTTCTAGCACTCTAACCCCCAAGCCTAGTAACAAAGCCATGGGCCATGGGACCTTCCCCTCAAAGCCCTAGATCCACTTGAGCTGATTCCACTGCCATCAGATACAGGAGGATGAACCTTTTCCCATTTTTTCCACTTTCAGCTATCTTTGATAAAAGGGGCTGTTCTGTGAAGATTAGGATATTCAAAGTGTTGCTGTTTCCTGTATTCACATAAAATTGTATTGATAGGATTGCCAGTTTTCCAAAATGATCAAATTCATCTGACTTTCCAAATAACAACATCCACTGGAAAATGATTGGACATCTGTGAGAGTCATCTGGGGTTGAATTAAATTTTTGATGTGCTGTGAAATTGGGCCAGGGTGCATTAGAATTATATTTTAATAGTTATGAATGTGCTAATAAGATGCTATTCTTCAATGCAAATTGGCAACACTCCCAGACTTTAGGAAGCTTAGAAGAAATGAATTTCAAAATTCCTGATTAACAAATATGTATAAGAAGTCAGAAAAGATAAATTAAGAATCCTCTATTAAAGTCCACAATAAAGCCTAGATTTAACTTAGGAGTTATGATCTTAAATAAGGCCTATTTGCACTGAAAAGGGCAACATTGTTTAATGGTGTGAGTAGCAACTAGAAAATTCATAAGGAGAGAAGATCCTCTTTCTTCTTAGAATTTGTGAGTCCAGTGAAGTCACTGTACTTAGTCAACTATTTTCTAGATTGCTTAATAGGGAAAAATAGGACAAAGAGTTGTAGGGACTTACATTTCTGTTGGATATTATAGAGAACTTCTAAACAACAGGCTGCCCTATACAGCTTTTGAGAAATGCTTAAGCAGAAATTGGACAGCCATCTTTCAGGAATATTGTAGCAGACATTTCTTAATTGGATAAGAAGTGTACTCAATAACTTCCAAGGTCCTTTTGGATTTTAAGCCTGTGCTGCTACATTCTATAAAATAATGCCAAAAGGAATCCTAGCTGAATCTCTCTGATAAATAACATCTTAGAAATGAATTCTTATGTAACAGCATTTCGAATGTATCAGACCTCAATCTAGGTTTCTGGAACCCACCCACGGGACAGTCACAGCTTTTGGGCACAAAAAGGACCTCAAAGGAGCTGCGGGAGCCAGGTGGGGCATGCTACCCCAATGCCCTGCAGAGCCAGCAGGTGCTGTGAAGGCAGCAGTAAGGTACACAGTGGAGGTTGAAGTCAAACCTCAAAGATATTCAAAATATAAGGCAGTACTGGTTTCTCTTCTTACCGAATCATTACCATAGACCCTAATTATTTACATTAGGAGCAGACAGGAGGTAAGAGAGACCTGGGACAAATGGCAAAGACTTGCAAGAAATCTTTGTTGGGGTGCAACTGTGGCCCATCACCCCTGAATGTTAACACAGTCAAGTACAGCTGATTCTTAAGTATCCAAACACTCACACAAGGCAACATTTTATGTTTGATCATACCCAAGTCTTGCATGTCATGCCCCTTCACACTTTGTCCATACTTCTCTCTCATACCTTCGCCCCTTAGTTCTTCCCTAGGATCCCTGACTTCAGACAGTATCTCATATTCAGGACTTATTCTTTTGTCACCTCTGAATCAAAATTGACCTAAGCTGTGTCCTTATCCCTCTGGGCCTTCTAGATAAGTACTGAGTAATTAAAATTTAAAGACAAAAAGAAACAAAATCTGTGTCACTCTTCCATGATATTTGCATAATAGCTAAGATTTCTTAGAATTGAAAAACCATTTCACAAAATAATGCTTCTGTAATTGTAAATTTCATGCAGGTAGTTAGCAGTTAGGGACAATAGTTTAAGGTCTGGACTAGTTGTATACCCCACATCCCACCAGATAAGTCACCCCCTCTACATCTGTATATAAATTGGGGAAAATATGTAATGGTGAATTATTTTCAAATTCCTTACTACAATCTGTACTCATTCAACAAAACTTATCAGTTTCTCCTGTGGAGCAGTTATTGCACTCGAACAAATGCCATGGCTAAAACATGGAAAACATACATATGCTAAAGTTAATTCATCATTTTCTAAAAGTTTGTATTTTTTTCTTTCTTGGACTTTTAGTTTATTTTTTACTTTTGACACATTTTTTCTATTTCTTTTTTCAGCTTTTTTATTGAAACTTGTAGTTATTTAAGGTGCATTACTTGGTGCTATACTAATATATATATATATATATATATATATATATATATAATTGTATATATATTTAAGGTATATAACTTGATGTTTTGATATACATATATAGTGAAGTAATCATCACAAGCTAAATAACATATCTATCACTTCATATAGTTACCATTTTCTTCTTTTTTTTTGCAGTTAGAACACAAAATCTACTAAAAGTTTAAGTATTTACTGTCCATGGGACTAAGCTAATTATTTTCCTTATTGAGTAGTTTTGCTATTTTTTTTTGGTAAGGAGTTCATTTAAGTGTTACCTTATATACAGACTAAAACAATTTTTTTCAGTTTGTTAGAAATACTTCAAAAAGTTAAGATATCAAAAATCCACAGGGCCATGGAGATGAAATCTGAGGACAAGGGCTTGGTTTAAGAAGTAGTAATCACAATGTCTAAAATGGAATCAATTTACCAGTTCTTCTGCAAATTGAACAGATATTGTTCTGAGAAAAATGTGTCTATGTACTATAACAATATGCAATTATACCATAAAAACCCCAAAACATATTGTGGTCATTTCTCTGATAAGAACTAAGACAAGCCCTAGCTGGTTTGGCTCAGTGGATAGAGCATCAGCCTGCAAACCAAAGGGTTCGATTCTAGTCAAGGGCACATGCCCAGGGTTGCAGGCGTGCAGGAGACAGCCGATCAATGATTCTCTCTTATCACTGATGTTTCTATTTCTCTCTCCCTCTCCCTTCCTCTCTGAAATCAATAAAAATATATTTTTTAAAAAAGAACTAAGACAAAACTGATCCATTTTCTTCCACTGAACTGAAGCAATGAAATAGAAACAAGATACCAGGTAATTCCAAACTAGTCCAGTTTCAGGGTTTGAAGTGTTATTTTTAGATCACCCTAAAACATTTTCCTTACAATCTCCACTGTTCACAGGACACTAGACTCAAAAGACAGCAAATCTCCTTTCTGCCATTTCACATGTTCAAACATGGTTTTTTGCTCCAAGGACTGTGTTGAAAATATACTGTCCACTGGAGAACAACTACCTTTGCCACTTGGAGTTCAAGAAAAACAACAACAACCCATAGATGGAAGGAACATCCATTTTCTCAAACTCTTCTCTTCTTCCAAGCTTTAGCCAAACTGCTAAGAGAAGAGTGAAAGAGAAGTTTCAATCTCTCAACCTGTGTCTAACCAATGCTTGGGAGAGAAAATAACACAGGTAGGATTCCCTGATTTACTGAATAATTGGGACTTTTCAGTAGAAAACAAGAACTGTTTGTAGTCCCCATAGAGGCTGCCAAGTCCATTTTTGAAAAATGGAAGATAGTGATCAAAAGCATTTCTTTTCCTCTACTGAACTCAATCATGCATGTTACTCGTATTATCTCATTCACAAGAGGAGAATTAAACTAAACATTCCACATGCTCACTTTAAAAAATATCTCTTTTATAGAAAAAAAGATACTGGTTGGTATCTTATTCATTGATGAATAAGATATAACACTGCATACAAGTTTTCTTTGTTCAATAGCAGGTATTATTCAGGAGTAGTGAATGCAGAGTTAATGGAACCAGAAGCTTCTATGATTTGGGGGACAGGATATCTTTTTAAAAAGATACCTCTCAGATGGGTGGGTCCGATGTTCCATCAAGTCTTCCCATGGGTCTCCTCCACTGCAGAGAGCTCCTCACTCTTCTGAAGAGAGAACCACTCTCTTTGGGCAAGAAGGCCCTTCTCTTGAGGCTGGAGAATGAACAGGAACCATCCTGGAGCTGATTCTCCCTATATTGCCTGCGAATGGCTTCCAAAAGCATTGCCAGAATTCAGTACCCAGATTCTGCCCTTGTTGAAGTCACAGTTTTTTCCTATCTCACCTTTGAAAATATAGAGGAGGATTAAGATCAAAATACCCGTGGCTGCTATTAAGTAAACAGCATATAGGATAACAAAAATGCCCAAAGCAAGCATGAGATCCATAATGAAAATGACCAGCTCTGCCCACATGTCTGCATTTCTTCTTGTTCACTCAAGATACGTAAAAATCCCAAAAGGCACCCACCATGCAATTATGTCTTTGTAAGATGTGGGCAGCAAAAAAAAAAAAAAACTCACACAAAAAAAACATTTCCAGACATGCTAAAATATGTTGCAATTCTTCTAAGTATCTACCAGGAAGTCCGTACAATGAAATTTTGATTTCCCAACTGATACAAAACAGTGGCTAAAGGTAAGGCATGGGCTATTGCTTCACCATGACTACTCTGATGGAGAGAAGTCCAGGAATTTATTTTATCCCTTAAGTGTGTAAGTGATTCACTTGGATTGTAATTTTCAAGGGGTAGGAACACACTAAAGTTATGCATTTATAATATGCAAGGCTACTATAGAAATCTGATGTTGCTTGTAAAATTAAAATATACCAGTCTAGTATGAAAGGAAAACAAAGCCATTTCAAATATGTAAAGACTCAGAAAGTTTGCCTCTTTTGCATGCGTTTGAAAAAAAAAATTACAAAGAAGGAAACTTCTTTGTTCCTTTAACAATTTTTTTTCATCAAAAATGCCTGTAAAATTTTCAGAGGGGTGGACAGAAATGTAACATTAGTATGAACCAATTATCCTTTTGAGTCATTGCTTTTAAATTTTCTCCACTATGATTTTACAAAAGAGAGGAATATATTCCACTTACATTTTTAGTTGTCTTTAATTTCCCATTAGAACTTCTTTTCTTTGGCTAGAATTTCATTTTCTATTGATATTTGCATACCATAGCCTATGCTAACAGATTAAATTTACCGTGTTGAGGTATTGAGCTCTGTTGGTACATTTTAATAAAAATTATTTATGTTAGAAAAATAGGTGTTGATAGGAAAAGTGAGATTGAGTCATTAGAGAACAAAAGATTATTGAAACATAGGAAGGAATGCAGAAAGGGCTAGGCTCAGAGAAGATTATAGCAAACCTCACCCACTTTACAAGCTTAAAATTGATGTGCCTCCATTGTGTGAGACCCTGGGAGCAGCCATTTTGATTGTGGCTTTTCATGTCACTCAGTATAAAAATGAAGAGGATTTTAAATGTAGACTGACTTCAGGCTCAAGACCAAAAGGATCAGGGGAATTCTTTCAAAAAACACAAGAATCTTGGGTTCTTATCCTAAAATAGATTTATGTAAAAATCATTAGATCTAGAACTAGTCATAGTAGAGATTAGTGCTTTAATATATAAAGAGGTTTGCTGACATGCATTTTTATTAATGGATAGGATTTTTTTTATGCAAATCAGATCTTAGTTATGAGCACCAAAAATCACATTCAATTCTTCATTCTAATGTCCCCAAAATATATCTCCAATTATTTAAAATACATTTTAAACCAGCAGCAACCAAGGCTTCAGTCTAATGTGAAACTGTTGCAGTGACTCATGAAACTAAAATATATATTTAATATCTCTTACCTTTCAGATCATCAAATCCCATAAGACTCACTATAAATCTCTCCATTTATACCCTGTAATGACTTGGGCAGAAACATTCTGAATTAAAGAATGCTATGACTTGATTTATGTACATCTGGACTTTCAACCCAATGGCTTCCCAGCACTCTATCAATCTTTATAAGGTCCTAGAAAAGAACTGCAATGCAGTGAGTTAAAAATGAGGCCTGGATTTTTGCCAATATTACAAGATAAGAATCTGTGTGCCTTGGCCCATGCTGTGTAGCTGGTGAAGGAGTGGTTGCACTTGGTGCTCTGCTGCTTGCCCCTTAACTCAATTTTCACATCCTGAAATGATTGCTGCTGAGAAAGGTTGAGAGAAACTTCAATGCTTGAAATTCTTTAATATATCTTTTATGATGTTAAGATGAAACTAGTAGAGTTTACTTGAATTTTTACCCTGTTAATTTACTCAAATAGGAACTTCCCTAAGCTTAATATAATATAATTCATTGTCTAATGATTGCATTATAGTTTCTAATATTAGATAACCCTTTCTTTCCATAAGGGGATTAAACTTTCCAAACCAATTAACATCAAACTTGGCCATGTGACTTGCTTTGGCCAATTAATATTAGCTAACACCATTAGCTATCTTGCTGATCTCAAAAAGTTGCCAAGACTATCAAGTTCTTAGGAAGAACTTTATAAAATTTAAGAAGTATTGTTTTATTATTTTATTTTTCACTTTGCTGTACAACATGATTTATTTTGTTTGATTGCAATTCTTTGAGGGGCAGCAATAATTTCTTATGCTTAATGGGTTCACTTGATGAGCCGTTTCTTCTTGTAAGACCATTGGAGTCAAAAACAATCTGTCTCCACAAATCAGTCTTAAAATGCATGTTGAATGAGGTAAAATTTTCACAATTTTCTTGATTATTTGTGTCAAATTTTTAATCCCAAAGTGACTTTCTTTTTTGCACCTGGACCTCTTTTCAAACCATAAAGACTGATTTCACAAAATTAACATTAAGATGATTAATTCATCACAGATAAAAATAAATGTCAAAAATCCATTTTCCACAAAACGATGCTTTAAAGATTCTTTGCTATTTATTAGCTATCCATATAGTTCCTCTTTCCTTTAACATCACTAATGTTCCTTTTGAGAGCTATTTTGAAATTTACAGAACTTCATTGCAAAGTGTCTGTTGTTTTAGTTTAGGAAATTAAAGGTATTTCATTGTAACTTCCCCTCTCCAAAAATATCACTGTGGAGTCATTCTACTATATGATGTAGATATCAGATGCACTCTGGGGAGCTTTTCACTCTCCTCCATTTTTAAAGACCTTTGTCCCATTGGGTATTATGAATTTGGGTTAAGATGTCTTTTCAAGGCAGTTGAGAAATATCAGAGATTTATTGAGTAGATATTATTCCTTGCAATATCCTTATGAAATGGAGATGTTGGCTATAGGTTTGTTCTGGGACACATAAATTGAACACTTCAATTGAACTCAATGAGATAATGATAAGTGATGGCTCAAGCTCAAACAGGAGAAGTGAAGAAATGACACTGAAATTTCTTGAAGAATTCAGAAGCTAGGGGTATGTTTTTTTAAAAAAATATATTTTATTGATTTTTTACAGAGAGGAAGGAAGAGGGATAGAGAGTTAGAAACATCGATGAGAGAGAAACATCGATCAGTTGCCTCTTGCACACCTCCCACTGGGGATGTGCCCGCAACCAAGTTACATGCCCTTGACCGGAATCGAACCTGGGACCCTTCAGTCCGCAGGCCGACGCTCTATCCACTGAGCCAAACCGGTTTTGGCTAGGGGTATGTTTTTATCTTCTGTTCTCTCATACCAATATATTCCTCAATAAAGTTCTCTTGTCTTTTTGGGGTATTCCACATAGCAATAGCACCATCTATTGGCATATTCTATCTATTTTATTTGCTGTAATACCTGAAAGATATGGAGAATTAATTCAGTTTACAGCTACACTTATATTACCTATTCTTGTTTTCTACTGAGTAGCTTTGTTGTGCAGCACTTTTACGGTTAGTTCAATAGCTTACCAGTGTTAAAAAGAAATTTTAAGATAAGCCATTTATTAGCGCCTAAACTTCCCCTTATTCAAAATAATTTGTCTAAGTACCATAAATAACAAATTTTTATTGTTTTTCTATTACAGTATGGTGTGAATAAATGAGCTGTCTTAGGAGGCACATAATGTTAACTGTTTAATAACACTGGCTAATTAACCTCATTTAGTTTTCTTTTCTTAACCTCAAGTATTGTTTTGCTTGCAGAAATATACATAATAAACCTAGAGTTATGAGTTCATACTAACTTCTCATTTGAATGGAACTAGAGTGCATTTGGTACATGTGTGCAATGGAATCTTGGAAGAACTTTATGAATATGTTACTCATTTAAAGATCCCATTTACAAAAGAATGTAAATTCTGCTTTATTTTTTAATTTTTTATTTTTTTTGCTGAATTGTTAAACTGATTGACCAGACAAAATAACAGTCAAGATTTTTTTTGATGTTGGATGTAAAGATCTCCAGACCAAGACTGATTTCTAAAGGAATAATTAAATTGAGTAGTAATAGTTTTACCATAGCTACCTGATGCTTGGCTACATAAAAACAAATGACTCTCATGCAATAAAGGATAGATATATTTAAAACCTAAGGGAAGGGTAGAAAGAATGAGTACAAGGACTATCAAACCATAATGTGTGTAGGTCAGGGAGCCATGTGTATGTGATGTACTGTTATGCCCAGATTTCATGATCCCCAAAGACCACCAGGGAGCCGAGTCCGATGCAAAAGCAAAGAGCCTTTAATTGAGCTAGCTCGAGCTCCCCGTCCACCACACTCGCCAACACAGCGGCAGAAGGCAGAGAGAGAGCCCCAGGCCTCAAACGTGCTGATTTATAGGGGGCCTGGGAGAGGTAGGAGGGGTGAGGTAGTGTGGCCTCCGCTGATTGGTCAGGGTCAGGTTGCACATGGGGGCAGGGCGCAGCTTACTTTCCTCTTGCATTTCTATTGGCTAATTCAAAAGTATGGGTTGGGCTCTTGGAGAGGTTCTAGGGCGGGAACCTGACTCCACGAGGTGGAGGACATGGAACAAAGGGAACATGGAGTCGGTCTCTCCCTGCCCTTTCAGTACCAAGAAAAAACTCTTCGGGAAATACCTATAATAATGGGGATAAAGCAGGAGAGCAAGGATGTGGTCTTAGGTAAGGTCTAGCCTCAGCCCAATCCCATGGAAGAGTCTGGAGTATAAGCAACGTCACAAATTTGTTTTTCCCTATTCAGGTCAATCTCTGGCTGTCAGTTTGTCCCTGGTTGCATAGGAGAAGACATAACTTCCCTGGCAAGGTATCTCTTACACACTAAGGTCAGTGCTCTGGAGGAGGAGCAGCTGCTGGCCATTGGTGTCACAGCAACTGGGAGATGGGCACTTGGGCTTATCTGGGGCATCCAGGTAAAAGACATCTGGGTGGGGCTCTAAAGGTGTACTTCCACACTGTGTCATTTTCGTCTTAGTTTCATATTTAAATACATTCAATATTCACCATCAACCATTTATTTAACATTTCTACTCCTGAATTCCTTATTTTTATTCAAATCTAAATTGATTGGACTTCATCCTCAAGGATTTCCTTTTTTCCCAAAGAATTCATGAGCATAACAGCTTGTATATTTGAAATGCTTTTTTTTTTGTCTTTACATTTGAAGGACAATTTAGGGGGTGTAAAATTCTTGAGTCCTACCTTTTTTTCTTCTCAGCAGTTTCTAAATATGACTCTAATCTTTTGGTATGGATATTTCCTAAGAGAAGTAGAGATAAACTTTTTTTCTTGTATGTCACTGACTTTTCCTACCTGGGATTCCCATGTGATTTTTGTATCCTCGAACTTCTGTAATTTTATCAGGATATATGCTGGTGTTTATAGGCACAGTAATACTCCCCACCCACCCACACAAAAGATGCCCACATTCTAAACCCTTGAACACATTATTTTAGATGGGAAAGGCATTTAGTAGATGTAATTAAGAACCATGAGATGATGAGATTATCCTAGATTATCCACGTGAGTCTAATTTAAACACAGGGGTCCTTAAAAAATCAGAGAAGCTGTGAAGATGAAAACTGAATCAGAGAGAAATTTGAAGATGCTCCACTGCTGGCTTTGAAGATAAAGGAAGGGGCCAGGGGCTGTTCTGGTTGGGTATTATATTCCAAATCACTGATTTTATTCTTGGCTTCATCTACTCTACTGTTGATTCCCTGTAAATTATTCTTCATTTCGGTTAGCATATCCTTCATTTCTGACTGGCTCTTTTTTACAGTTTTCATGTCCTTTCATGGTTTCCATGTCCTTTTTTTTTTTTTTAATGCTTTGAAGTTCTCTATAAGTTCAACTACTCTTCCTCTAAGTTCTGTTCCTCAAGCATCCTTATAACCAGTATTTTGAATTCTGCATCTAGAAGGTTGCTTGTCTCTACTTTGCTTAGTTGTGGTTTTTTTTCCTCTGGAGTTTTGTTCTGTTCTTTCATATGGGACATGTTTCTTTGTCTCCTCATTTTGGCAGACTCCCTGTATTTGTTTTTATGTATTAGGTAGAGCTGCTATATCTCCCAGGCTTTGTAAAGTAGCCTAATGTCGTAGGTGTCCTTAGGGTTTGGTGACACAGCCTCTTTAACCACCCAAACTGGGTACTTCAGTTGTCTCCCTTCCCCTTCCCTCCCGCTCCATGTGGGCTTTGTACACTCTTTGTACAGTTGAGCCTTGATTGCTGTTGGCACATCAATGGGAGGAATTTACCCTCAGGTCAATCCCTTACAAGGATTGGCTGTGATCACTATGGAAGATCAGCTGTGCAGCGGCCTACCCCACAGAATGGGACTTACTTCATCAGGGCTCTAGTGCCTGCTGAGTCTGCCCCTTGAGTGTGTTGCTGTGGAGGTGGTTGGGGCTGTTTTGATGTGGTCTGAAGCTGTCCACCAGTTGCGCTGGCTCTGGGACCTTCTGTGAGGTAAAGATCAAGGTCAACCACCACCTGTGTTCTACCAAGGGCCACCCAGCTTGAGCTACAAAGTGATATGCAGCTGCCTGTTAATTATACTGGCATTGGACGTACCTATGAGAGGCTTACCTGTATAGCTGGCTGCTGCTAGTGCCAAGCCTGGGGCAACTTAGAGGTATGGAGCACACTGAGGCCAGATGCTGCTTGAAAGATTTTAGGAAGTCCAAGACAGGCCAATTATATGGAAAAGGCACTAGAAACTGTTTGGGTGGGCCCTTAAATGTGGTGGGGTGGGCTCTCATGGAATCACCAGGGTGGGTCAAACAGTGATAGCCAGATTGATGGAGACTCCGATATGGTGCTCACCTGTCTCTGTGGGGGGAGGACTTCTGGAACAGTGGCCTCTGCCAGCACTTTTTTTTCTAGGAGAAAGCTGCCCCCCCAAACTCCTGCCCTGATGTGAGACACTTCAGTTCTTCCCCATATGTCCCTCATGCCTTTCAAACTGCTATGCCGTGCTGGAGCTCAGAAAGAGTGAATCAGAGTAAGTCTGTGTGCAGGCCCTTTAAAGTAACTGCCTGAGAGTCCAGCAGCCTTCTGTCTCACTCAGCCTCAATTCCCACAGGTTTTGACTGCCAGAAGTTATGGAGACTTCTCTTCCCAGCACTGGAACCCTGCAGGGGGATTGATGTGGGCTGAGACCCCTCGCTCTACAGTCAAGATATCACTCCCAATTTTTATCTGCCACATGTGGGTGTGGGATCAGCCCATTCTGCCTCTCTGCTCCTTGTACCAGTCTCCTTGTGGCTTTTTCTTTAAATCCCTAGTTTTAGGACTTCTATTCAGCTAGATTTCAGGTGGTTCTGAATTATGGCTATATGTAGTTTAATTGTAATTTTGATATGGTTGTGGGAGGATGCCAGTACCCTTTATCTCTAATTTTTACTTTATATTCCACTTCTAAAAAGAATTTGAAGTGACATAGTTCTTAATGATATAAAATAGGTCATTATGAGTAAATATTGATAAAATGGAGGAACCGTTTTGTTAGCAATGTTCTAGAAACTTGATACGGTATACTTGCTTTAGCAATTATGGTAAATAGGGAAACAAAACTAGACATCTCATTTTCAGAGAAACTCTTCTAGGAGGAGTTTATATGGCTTCTTGTAACAGGAACATCACAAAATGCAATAGGTGTCATTTATAAACTTGGTTTTATAGAATAAGCAGAAACATGTTTCAAATGGCCATTTCACATACTGACCTTCAATTTAAACCCAAAGTATTAAACCGTGGCTTAATGCAACTTTTCTGTGGAGAGCTAAGCTAAAGTAGCCTAGGAGGGCTTGTTTCTGATATACAAACTCAACATAATGATAGAGTTTCAAGGATGTAGGCTAATGAGGAATTGTCATGTTCCTGAAAATTTTGGCCTCAAGTGTCTGCAAACTTACTTGCTACTGGAAGGTTACCAAGGTCAATAGATTCAAAACTGAACTCCCTCAAATGTGCCAGAAATATAGGTTTTTCTCACTGACTGAAATGTGATCCACAATAAAGTTCATCTATAGATTACTAGGAGATAATGCAGACATATTTTTATGAAAGTGAATTTCATAATAGAGAGCTCACTGAATACAAGAGAGTTGAGGAAATTATTCCAAGGTATATTTAACCAGGTATGTCTTCTCACATATCTAGATCATATGCTTTTTATGAGTAAAGTTTGTTCTTATATTTAAATTTCTTTTTATTTACCATAATTTAATAATGAAGTCAACGAGTCCAGGTCATATGAATAAAGACATTGGAAGGTAGGATTTTGCTAGAGTGGGGCCATTGTTGATGGTAGAGATCTATGGAACTAGGAAGGTAGATGTGTGGCTATTTTTTTACTCTCCATCTATTCCCTGACTTCTTTCCTCTGCTCTATGCCACAGGCGGCTGGTCTCCCAATTGCATTAGCCGCTTCTCTTGTCATCTGTCATTTGGTGCCCTTTTGGATTTGGCCAATGGGAAGCTCTTCCAGAGATCACAGTGAGAAAAGAGTTCAGAGCTTTCTTCCATACTCCCTGTCAGCTCCGGGTTTTCAGTTCTGGAAATGTCTGAGTCCATCAATAATTATAGCATCCGTCTGGCAGCCCATCTTCCATGGTTCCATTGGTAACATTATCATTGCCCCACATCCTTTCAAATCTGGGTTATAGCCACTTCCTGCTCTTGCTAGTCTGTGCATGTCTCATCCTTCCTCCTTGGTTCCTTTATGCTGCCCATATCTCTATAAATAGTCTCTCCACTGATCATCTGAAAAAAAGTGCTGTTTCCTGCTAGGACACTGGCTAAAACAGTAGAAGCTATTTTATTATAATTAAATACAAATTTGCAATAGATTAATTGTAATAAAGGGAAATAGCAATGAAGTTAGATATTATTTTAAGATTATATAACTTGATTGTCTATTTAGATGATTAAGGTATATCTAAGAATATTTGCTTGGCCACTGTGGAGATAAAATGTGGGTGGAAGGCTAGATTTAGGTATTGCAATGAAAAAATTAGTGGGAATAAAGATGAAAGTCAGGACTAACCTGTGTGTGTGTGTGTGTGTATATGTGTGTGTGTGTGTGTGTGTGTGTGTGTGTGTGTCTGAATAAGAGTAGGTGAAGAGGCAAGAAAATCTGGATATTTGTTTTTCTGCAAAATATGATTAAATAAGTTATTGGATTTTAAGTAGATGTCAGAGTAAGAAACCATATGAACGACTTTTTAAATTCTGTAACTTGTGACAAAAGATTCAGTGGTAAACACTCAAAAGAGAATTAACTGGCCAGATGGTGGCTGCAAAGAGTTAGTGTTTTTTTCACTAGCCAAAATGTACCTGCCTTTCCCTCACTCCTTGGAGCTGCCACTACCACGCCAATCGAAACCACCATTTAGAAGAATTATGAAATAAACAACTTTTTCTTTTAAACTCTCCAACTTCATCTTTCATAGAATGAGTGATTCAATCAACAGAGCAAGTTAATTGAGGGCTAAAAAAGAGAAGGGTCTTAACACGGAACCATCAGCTATTCTTTTATAGAGCCTGTATCCTTTCTGTGGGGAAGCCAGAAAACTTCTGCTTGTAATGTTTTATTTGATTCTGAAAGTAAATATAACTAAATATTAACAATAATTCATTTTGGATGATGACCATATGCGTGTATTTTCCCCTGTTGGTTTTTTTTAACCATATTCAAAACTTTTAATTTCTAAAATAATGAAAAAGAAGTCCATTATTTGGAAGTGGAAGCAGCTGGGAAAGACCACCACAGAGAAGCAGAGAAGAGCTGAGTCAGGCTGCTGACTGTGCGGAAAGGGAATGCTGTTAGGGTTATGCCTGGATCCCTTTGCCGGCTAGAGCAGTAAACCCATCGCCTTTCCCTGAAAGTTTTGGCTGCAAACAGCTCACAGCTGTCCTCCCTTCTGGAGAATTGCTTTGTCCTGCAGTCCCCGAGTTGTGCTGCAGAATGGCCTCATTTAGGTGTGATATTCTTCTCAAGGCCTGAGCGAATGCTGTTGCTGTGACCATGGGCATTCTTATCTGAAATATTTTATAGTTTTCCTGTACTTAACATAATGTCAATGAACTTTTTCTGGAAAAACCCTAACCCAGTGAGTTGGGGAAAGGGGCAGAATTAGACTTAAAATAGTTCAAAATGATTCAAAGTAAACCCTATATCCAAAAAGGAAAATATTACATAGTCTTACAATATGGCCCCATCTGATCTCAATTGGCTGAGTTTCTTAATATGAAACAAACACACCTCTCCCACAATTGAAATGACAACAAAAACAAAAAAAGAATGCCAAGAACCATGTAATGGTGTGACTCCTTTCCCCTGAAAATGAGAGAGCGACCCCTGATCACACATGGACAGCAGGCCTGCAATCTGTACATGAGCTGGGCCCTGCATGTGAGGGAAGCTGTGTGCACAGCACAGTAAAGGAGACAGCACTTATCTGCCAGAAACACATCTGTGGCCTGGATCATGTTGCCAAGGGCAGGCCCAGTGCACCTGCCCCCCCGGGAGGAGAAAAGCTGTGTCCAAAGGCTCCTCACCTTGCTGCCTGGGAAACCACAGTAACAATCACATGCAGAAGTCCTTGCTTCTGCCCAGATTCATGCTTATCTATAATAATAAAAGCCTAAGCGACCATCACAACTGAACGGACGACCGAACAGGCTGCGTGGGGCGACTAGGCCAGCAGGGTGGTTAGTGAGGGACGGCCAAACGACTGAGCAGCAGGCTGTGTGGGGCATCCAGGCCCGCAGGGGGGTTTTGTGAGGGGTGACTAAATGACTGAACAGCAGCGGGGGCAGTTGGGGGCGACCAGGCTGGTGGGGGCAGTAAGGGACAACCTGGCCAGCGGGGTGGGGGGGCAGTTGGGGGCGACTAGTCCGGCAGAGGGCAATTGGGGGTGACCAGGCCAGTGGGGGGGGGGCAGTTAGGGGTGATTAGGCAGGCAGGTGAGCAGTTAGGAGCCAGTGGTCCTGGATTGTGAGAGCAATGTCCGAGGGGTCCCGGATTGGAGAGGGTGAAGGCTGGTCTGAGGGGACCCCCTCCCCTGTGCACAAATTTCATGCACCGGGCCTCTAGTTTTTATATAATTTAAAAGACTAGACAGAATTGTTGGGATTTCCAGTTCTACCATTGACTAGCTAGTGCTAGCCATGAGTAAACTACTTAACCTCTCTGGTCTTCCATTTCCTTTAATGTAAAAAGGGTTACTGGAAGGCTTCAATGAACCAATGCATTACATGAATCCATATTGGGCATATAGTCAAAGTTAGTGCCTTTTTCCTGAGCTAATGCAAGCTTGGCTTGGTCTTTTTTTTTTTTAAATATATTTTATTGATTTTTTACAGAGAGGAAGGGAGAGGGACAGAGAGTTAGAAACATCAATGAGAGAGAAACATCGATCAGCTGCCTCCTACACACTCCCTACTGGGGATGTGCCTGCAACCAAGGTACATGCCCTTGACTGGAATCGAACCTGGGACCCTTCAGTCCGCAGGCTGATGCTCTATCCACTGAGCCAAACCGGTTAGGGCTTGGCTTGGTCTTGATGGCAATATCTGCTGCTCTGTTTGCCAGCTGTCACCTTCATGTCAAAAGGAACAAGCTGTAGTGACTGCAGAGGTTCCCCAGGCAGAAAGCCCCATCCTTTCACGCTCACAAACATTCTAGCTTTGCACATGCTGCCAACAGCCCTCACGATCCGCAAATGCAGCGTAACTAGGAGTGGAGGCTGAAATGAGGCTACGTTCTGTTTTTCTTTTTCTTTTTTTTATCCAGTGCTAAAACATTTAATTTCTTAGAAACATTTTTTAAATATATGTCTCACCATTTGAGAGCTTGCAATTGCTTTTGTTCTCCACCTATATATAAAGTAGCATCGTCACTATAGCTTATCACCAGCAGAGGTCGGAAATAATGTCTTGGAAAGAAATCCAATTCCCTTTGCTTTCTCAGTCCATTCCAAGCAGCTGCACGTTTGTTTGCCTGATATAATACATTTGGTGGCAAACAAACTGGTGGAAGTTAGCTCATGTAATTTCAGGATATCGTTTCATTAGTGGATCAAGTGGGGACTTGACTATTTCCCAATTTCTCACCCTGACCCCAAATGTATTCTTTTTCTTTATATTTACTCCTTTGCTGGAAATATTTTGACACTTCAACTTCCTAGCATAGATGAGTGATTGAACATACACATTTTCTTTCTCTCCCTCCAAAGCTCTATTAATAAAACAGTAAAACTAATTTTTAAAAAGAATAAAACTTATGCCCTGGGTGGGTAGCTCAGTCGCTTAAAATATTGTCCCAATATGCCAAGGTTTTGGGTTTAATCCCTGGTCAGGGCACATATAGGAATCAACCAATAAATGCATAAAAATGTGGAAAAACATTGAAAAAGTGCTCTCTCTCTTATTTTCCTTCTTCTTCTTCTCCTTCTTCTCCTTCCTCCTCCTCCTCCTCCTCCTCCTCCTCCTCCTCCTCCTCCTCCTCCTCCTCCTCCTCCTCCTCCTCCTCCTCCTCTTCTTCTTCTTCTTCTTCTTCTTCTTCTTCTTCTTCTTTTTCTCCTCCTCCTCCTCCTCCTCCTCCTCCTCCTCCTCCTCCTCCTCCTCCTCCTCCTCCTCCTCCTCCTCCTCCTCTTCTTCTTCTTCTTCTTCTTCTTCTTCTTCTTCTTCTTCTTCTTCTTCTTCTTCTTCTTTTTCTCCTCCTCCTCCTCCTCCTCCTCCTCCTCCTCCTTCTTCTTCTTCTTCTCCCTCTCTCTTAACCCCACCCCATGCACAAAACAAGCTCAGCTGGCATGGCTCAGTGGTTGAGCATTGACTCATGAACCATCAGGTCATGGTTCTATTCCCATTCAGGGAACATGCCCTGGTTGCGGACTCGATCCCCCGTTGGGGGCATGCAGGAAGCAGCCAATCAATGCTTCTCTCTCATCACTGATGTTTCTACCCCTCTCTCCCTCTCTCTGAAATCAATTAAAAACAAAAAGACTTTCTAGTTAGTATAAAGGACAGGAAAGGCAACTATACTATAAAATATTGGAAGCTGGAAAATAGCTGGATGAGAGGATCCTGACCTAGAAAACCAAAAACGTTAAGTTATAAATCTGAAATAATCCAATTAACACCCCCACTAACTTCCAATGATCTCTGAAATGAGCAATATTGGATAATTCTGAAAGTAGGTTGGAAGAAGGGGCTAAGACAGGGGATTGGTTGGAAGTCTCTTAAGGAGAGTTTATTTCAAGATCCTATTGTCCACTCTGTGTAGCTGGACAATTGCCCTTTTGCATCCTGGTAAAATGTTAGTCTTGGGAGAGGGCAATTGAGAGGTCTCTGGATTGGCAAGGGCTCTAGGCACAATTGGGAGTGGGGTAGATACCACAGTGAAATCAGTGAGGTTCAGGCCTTCTGCTGGCATTACCAGAGCCCAGAGCAAGAGTGCCCATGTGGGCAATGGCTCCTGACCTACTGTCTCTTCTATTCCTACCCTGGTCTCTTTCCTCACCACTAGGATCCTCAAATGAGCACTATGTAGACCCAGCCCTCCTGTTCAAGCTCTATCAAATCCCCATAAACTGCCTTCCTGGCTCATCCCTTGGTTTTGCAGCGGGGAGCGGGGGGGGGGGGGGGGGGGGGGGGGGGATGGGACATTTACACTGGTGGGTAGAATTAGTAACCCTAAGGAAGACAGGTTGAGAGAAGAGGCCCATACAGTCTCTGGGGGCAGGCTTGAGGTGATTTAGGCAGGATTTCTGAAGCAGGGCCTAGAAATGAAGGGCAGATCCCCTTGACCTTGGGAAGGGCACTCCAGAAAAGGGCCAGAGCAGGGTTCTTTAAAGAATGTTGCCCAGGCTCAAGTAATCAACAGTCTTAAACTGAAAGTCTGCATCCCAGGAAGGTGCTCAGTCCTGGACGAACCAAGGTGGTTGGTCACCCTACCAGGCTTAAGTGTGGTACTGTATTTGTATACCTAACTTTTTCCCCATTTAATTCCCAGAGTGCTGGCAGCAAGGCCTATGTCTTCCAGGCAGGACACTAGAAGTCTTCCTCTGGGGAATCTGACCTGCCCAAGAAGAAAGAACTAAAGACTTTGACATTAATGATTTCCCCAGAGAATGCCCTTAAATGCCTCTACAGCAACACCCACCCACCCCCTCGGAGTATCCAACCAGCTTTTTGGGATACAGGCTTAATTATAAGCAGATAGCCAAGGATCAGTAGGCATTGAGGAAATCCTTTGCATGAAAGATTGGGACCAAAGAAACAGGAAAATTAAAAAAAACAAAAAACTTTTTAGAGGGTAACATATTGCACCAGAGGAAAAAAATTTTAAAACATCTATATTAGTATCTTCAGAATCATAGAAGAATATATTCATTTACAACCCCCCCCCACAATATTATAAAGAGAAATAGTAAGTGGTAAGGAGATAATAAAAGGAGATCTTAGAAGTTAAGATGTGAGAATAGATAGAAAAATTCCATGTAAGTATTAAAAAATAAAATTGAGAACATCTCCACAAAAGGAAGACTATAAAGGCAGAGATAAAAAGTGAGAGAGAGAGAGAGAGAGAGAGAGAGAGAGAGAGAGAGAGAGAGAGAAGCTAGAGTAATAGTCCAGAAGGTCTTTTTAAAAAAGTAAAAAACAAAGGAACTTCAGATAGAAAAATCAGGGGAGCAGAGAGAAGGAAACCATAATTTGAGATATTCTCCAGACTGGAGGGACATAAATTCGCAGATTGAAATAACCCAGCACATTGAATAAAAATATTCCTATGCCGAGACACTAGAGTAATGTCAAAGGTAGGGGATAAAAAAGATACTACATGAAGGAAGTCACAATTAAAGAGGAAAAGTTGAGAATGGTCCTAAACTCCTCATGACTAACACTAGAAACTATAGACAAGAAAATGCCTTCAAATTCCAAAGGAAATTTATTTTCAACCTAGAATTCTATACCTTAGCAATGTTCCACTTAATGTGAGAAAAGAACATTTTCAGACACACAAGGTCTCTAAAATTGTTATTCAGAAAGTTTTTGGAGGATGTGTAATGCCAAAGCAAATAAATGAATCCAGAAAAAAAAATAGATACAGGGTTTAAGAAACATAGAATCCAGTAGAGGGAAGAGAGAAAGGGAATCACCAGGGGGATGTTGATTCACAAGGCACAGGACAAGTCTCCCGATGAAAGCATGCCAGAAGGCTTTGGGAGAAATTTATTTGAGAAAATGAAATTCTTGGAATAATAATATATCTGAATATTTAAAGAAGAGATAAAAAGTAATTGCAGAGAATTTGGATTTGAGTTGCAAGAAAAAATCCACAAAGAATTAAGGAAACAAACAAAACAGACAATTATTAATTATAAATAAAACGAAAATGGTTTGTTTGTAATTAATTATAGTATATCACATGGATCAGCTGTAGATGGCATTCACATAATAATTATATGTTGTTCTAACCCAGATTGGGATATGACTGTCCTAAGAGAATGGAGAGAGGGAAATGGTGCATTTGGTGGGGGATAAGGGAGCAGGAAAATGCTGGAGAGATCATCAGTTTCCATAAAAGAGAAATAATAGATAATGTCCAAGACTAAAAATTAAGAGGGAGCAATATAAGTACACAATTTTAAGCAATATGTATGTCTAAAACAAACAAAAAAAATACCTGTAAAAGGCTGAAAATACTTGCTTGTTGGAAGAGACCAGTGATTGCAAGGTTATGGAGAACTGGTATTTTTCATAACAAATGTTGGAAAACTATTTAAATTATGTACATGTATAACTTCATAAAATTACCATCCTAAAAAAAAGACATATTAGGGAATTCTAAGTTATTTAGTAGCTTCCTTTTTTATTTGTATTTTTTTTCTTTTTTAAGTTTTTTATACAACAATTTAAATGTCTTTATTAAATGGATTCAGTGGTATTGATTAAAATAACTATCAGGAGACCATAGTGATCCTGTTTTAGCTTTAGATTATATGTGTAGTTGATTAAACTGAAAGGAATCCAATAATGCAGTTTTAGCTTTTCATTGGGGAAAGTACAACATTTTTTAATGAAGTGGGAAGTTTGGTTTAATTAGCTTTGTGTTCATGAGATAAATAGACTGCAAAGTTTACTTATTTAGAATTATAGGAAAATTAGATCTTCTAATTAATAGTCTGATTTTGTAAATGTGGTGAATTGATTGCTAAAATGTGCTTAGTTTTTCACTTTTCCTTTATACATTTTCTATGTAATATAACTTTGTTGCAACTTCCATTGCTAGGTGGAGTCTATTCTTCCACCCTGGAATCGGGGCTGGCCTTGTGATTGTTTGGCCAATGGAATGCCATGGGATTCCACACTTTCTCTTGGAAATAAACCTGACTGTTTGGTTGAAAATGGGAGACAACATGGATGAGAACTCAGTAGCCTTAGCCAAGGTCATGATAAAACAACCTAGAGCCAAGCATGTGAGGGACCCTGGCTTAGGACAGCAGAGCTGTCAACTCAACCAACTGTTGCTGTAGAGACAGGAGAAAAACCATCTGAGACCAGAACTGCCTAGCTCAGCTGAGACCTCATGAGCAATAACAAAAGTTTGTTGCATAAGCCATTAAATTTGGGGGTGGTTTGATCACAGTACTAGATAACTGGTACACTGACTTATCAACTTGTACCATAAATAAATATTCAACTTCAAATAATTTTAATTTAATTAGAAAATATAAAAATACATCCTTAAGAAGAAATTGTCATATACTCTCCAAGCAGGGGAAATAATCCTGACAGACAAGCATTTGTTCTGCTTTCCTGAATATGCTCCATCAGGAATAGCAGCTAGAGAGAGCCGAGCTGCTCTGCACCAGAAGGAGAAAAATTGCTTCCGAGTAAGACAGAGGTTAACAAGACTAACTCCTCAATGAACGAAGTAGAAACAATTCAGAATGGTGAGTGTCCAAGTTGGGATTCCATGAAATGATGGGGATGTTTAAGGTGTAATTTTTAGTTGTTTTCAGTGGGCTATGTAATACTTTCACCTTCACAGCTTATGGTTCCTATGAACTTTCAGCAAAATCTATAATACTTACTCATGCTTTCATGTGACTGGACAGTATATAAGTACTTATGTTAAGGGCAGAAATAGAATATTGGGGACTAGCTATAATTATAAGAAATATTAACCATGCTCTGTTAATGGTGATTATTTTGCTCTGATTAAAGAAAGCACATTTTGATCTGGCTGGGAGTTGTACACCCACTCTGGGACCTGGGATTTTAGAACTGCCTATTATCATGCAAAGATTAACAACCTTGTTGCCCAAACAATGGAGTCCCTGAGGCACAGGCCCCCAGCCCACATTGTTTGTAATCTGTAACCATTATACCCATTCTTATTATTTTTGCCTACTTCTCTAGGTAATCTTTGTCCTACCCAATGTAAGCAGCTGGTTCATGAAGCTGGTTTATGGAGGCGGGGGAGGGGGTGGTGGTGAAGGGTTGTGTGCAAAGTAGATTTTTGTGGATGACCTGCTGCTCTCCCATACTGCCGGCATTATTGGAATAAACACTCATATATGATTCAACCCTGTCTCTGTTAGTTGTCTCAAGTAGTGACAGGCAGCCCAGACCCATTGGTTGACTGGTTTCAATTATAGATTGTTGCAAATTTTGAATCCAGGTTTTTAGTGGTGGGCTGGGTGGGTGGGGGGTAGGGGAGGTTGGGGGGTGGGAGTGAACATCATGAAAGGGTCAGTGTAAGCAGTTAGAGTTATTAGTATAAGGAAGAAAGCAAAAGGGAATTAAATAACTTTCATAAACTGGAAAGAGGAAACAATAACAGAACAGAATTTCCATCCAGCTTATTGGTAAACAGACTCATTAACACACTCTAGGGGGCCTGCCACTTGTCCCCAACGGGGACAGGAAACTTCCTTAGACATGCTGAGGAAATTCCTACTTCAGGCATTTGGGCTTGTGCAGTAAAAACTAGATGATGTAATGAAACTTTTGGACATGTGCAATGGGAGTCAGGGTGACAAAATAATGGGGCAGGGCCTAGCATGGTAACAATCAGAAAGGTAATTGGTTGGATAGAGGGCAGGAAACCTCAATAGAATTTACTGGGGGGAACCTAAGAAATAAAATCATAATTATGAAATCAAAATGGATCAAATTTTCTTTGCCTGAGATGACTATCAGTTGCAAAAGAGGAAAAAATACGTATTTTGATGCCCGGCTAAGCGGTTAAACATTGACCTATGAAACAGGAGGTCACAATTGGATTCCCTGCCAGGGCAATGCTCGGGTTTCCAGCTCTGTGCAGGAGGCAGCTGATCAATGATTCTCTCTCATCATTGATGTTTCTATCTCTTTCCCTTCTCCCTTCCTCTCTGAATTCAGTAAAAATGTATTTTAAAAAACTATGTATTTGGGTTAACATTTCTGGAGAGTATGTTTGTTTATATTGAAGAATTCCAGGGGGTAAAATAAAATCCTATTTGGGAAAAATATAATGTTTTATACATCTGAAGTATTAAATTCTATTAAAGCTCCTTTTTCCTTCATTGCACAAAAGGCAACATTGGTAGCATATTTTGTCAACATCGAATCCTGTGAACAAAGGAAGAGTGCTAAATTATATTTTCATTCATGACGCCATCTTGAATAACACGGTGTTCAGAATTTATCTAGATATTATAGGGAAGTAGTAAAATGCTATGAACAACGTACATTGGTGAGCAACTAGGGGCTGAAGTTTTAGGTGGCAGCTATAGCTAAAAAAGCTTTTCTCCTGCTGTCCATATTGTGATTGAACTGCAGACCTCCCACCCTCAGTATAGCAGTTTGTGAAATTTCCCTTACATCACTGAAATACTCTCTAAGTGGGGCTTTCTTTAAAGACCATCCAGAAGTTACAGCTGGTGTAAAATGCTGATTGGTCCAATTTGCATTTACATGGAGTCCAGAGAGGGCTTTGAATGATTTACTTCAAATTACCTTATTTCCTACTAGGGGCCCGGTGCATGAAGATTCGTGCATGGGGGGTGGGTCCCTCAGCCCAACCTGTACCCTCTCCAATCTGGGAGCCCTCAGGGGAGCTCTCTCCAATCCGGGAGTTTCTGTCTGTCTTTGCAATCATATGAGTGAATTGTCTGAGACCCCAACCCAGTTTGGTTTGTTGCTCACAGAATAATAGAGGCATTTTTTTTTTTTCTTTGCTTCATTGGTGGAGATTTCCTGGAAGTTTTAGAATATCTTCCCTTTAATTTTTCCTAGGCACTCTGATTTTACTTATGTCTCTCACCTTTGCTTTCCCTCTAACGCCCACTGCAACAGTAACTTGCTCCAGGCTCACTTTGCTCTAGTGCTTTGGAGATCCATCTGGTCTGCCACCAGAACTACTATTCCCAGAATTCCTAATGCTCCCCTTGCTCTTGGTTTTCCCTTCCTGCTCCTTCTCCATCCCAGGGCCTCCCACTCTGCCAAATCTTCCAAGCCTTCAGCTCTCCCTCTCTGCTCTCCATCTGGTGGCTTGGAGAGCCAAGTTCCCCAAGCAACTCCACTCTCTGCCAGCTCTCCCACTCTGCTCTCTGCATGGTGCCTGTGTATGCAAAGTAACCCACCATCTTTGTTGGATTAATTTGCATACTCACTCCTGATTGGCTGGTGAGCGTAGCATAGGTATGGTCAATTTACATGTTTCTCTTTTATTATATAGGATGGGTCAAAGTGGCAAGAAGAGCTGAGATCCATCAGCCTTCTCTCTCCAAATTCTTGTTTTCATTAATTTTTAAATGTGTTTTTATTGGTTTCAGAGAGAGGAGGGGAGAGGGAGAGAGATAAAAACATCAATGCTGACAGAGAATCTTTAATTGGCTGCCTCCTGCACTCCCCCTACTGGGGATTGAGCCTGCAACCCGGACATGTGCCCTGACAGAATTGAACCCTGACCTCCTGGTTGATAGGTCAACGCTTAACCACTGAGCAACACTGGTCGGGTTTTCTTCCTCTCTCTCTCTTCCTCTCTCTCTCTCTCTCTCCCCAAATTCTATCTAAAGTTAGGGTAACCAAATAATTTTTCACCCACACTGAAACACTTTCCAGAATTAAAAAGGGTGCTAATAATAATTATACTCCAAGTAAACTGAGTCTGTTGGTCAAGGAATAAGGCAAATGGGGATACCAATGAAAGATCTACAATTCTGGAATCCTTGTCCACAGTAAATTTTCATGAAGCTACTGGCCATGATCAAGTCATTGACATTCCACTAATAACACACTGGTCAATGTTGCTCTGGTTTACAGATGCTGATTGTTATTACTGAAACAGAAATTTTTAGGGGTGAAAAAGACAGGTTTAGGAAATTTTAGAAATTAAGAGGACCATGGAAGAAGCACAGGGCTGCAGAAGGTATATTTCCATAGAATAGGGAAGCTGAAAAGCTGCAACAGGTACATTTCCATAGAATGAAGGATCTGGGAACAGCAAAAAGGTCTATATTTACAAAATAAAACGAGGGAGGGGAGGAAAACCTCATATGTCCCCTATGAGGTTCAACCTTTGAGCTTAGAAGTTACTATAGTAACCAGTCTAAGGGAATAGTGACCAATCAGAAGGAATATCAAGGCACAAAGATCTGCAACCTTTATAAACGGTAGGGATAAGAAACTCAGTGGGACTCTTCCCCCTCCCCATGTCGAAATCTGAGCTGTGAGATTCTTTTCCCTTCCCCACGTGGGAGTATGTACTTGTTCTTCAATAAATTTCCACCTTTGCTATACCACCTTCCATTTGCGGTTTTCATTCTTCAATTCCCATGGACAAAGAACCCGGGAACCATTCTGCCCAGGGGGAACACCTCATGTTCTAGTCCAAAAATTCTGCTTTATTAGTATGTGATTGCAAGCTGTGTCAGGCTGTACCTCTCAAGTTATGTAAATAGATATGTAATATAAATTTTTTTATACATTTTAATTTTCTACCTTTTTTTTTCCCCATAGCAAAGCATTTTTGCCTATACTTAAACTCTACAAGATTAATTAAGAATAAATTGTTTCTCACTTTTTTTTCTTTCTATTTGTATACAAGCTATGGTTAGGAAATACAAAGGATTAGCCAAAGGTTTTGTAAAAATGTCTTTACTCTCCCCTCCGCATCTTTTTGCATTCTTTTACATTGTGTCTTCAAACACCTCATCTGTTTTTCTTTTATAAGCCAGAGAGAATTAAATTATTAAAGAGTCAGTTTAAAATGTCAACAGAAAAATCCTTTTCCTTCCTCTTCATTGATCTTGGGCCTTTTCAAGCCTCATTATCCAAAATATATTTGCATAATTCATTTCTATTATCTGGAACAAAATAACTTGAATTTGATACTAATATAATGTAATTTTAATAAGGAAATAAAGCCTAAAATTGTTAGCATTACAGGAAGCTGCTATCCTTGTGGCAAATGTTCTGCTCTCTGATAACCCCAAACATTGTGCTAATAAGATGCATTAATCAACCAAATATTTATTGATAACCCACATGTCAGCTCACCGTATGATGCAGGGTGATGTGGCTGATCTCACACACACAATAATAATCCTATCTAATAAAAGAGTAATATGCAAATTAACCATCACTCCATCCACAAGCCACGCCCACCAACCAATCAGGAGCGAGTATGCAAATTAACCCAACCAAGATGGTTGTTGCAGCCACATAGAGAGCAGGAGGGAGGCTTGGGTTTCCCTGGCGATGGAGGAAGCCAAGCTTTCCGCATACCCTGGCGGGCCCAGGCCTCCGCTCAAGGCTACAAAGTTTCAATTATAGAAGATAAATAAATCCCAACAGAAATGGCTGCTGCCACGGAGCAAGCAGAAGTCTTGGCTCCACTCCAGGCTACAAAGTTTCAGTTGTAGAAGATAATAAATAAATCTCAGATACCAGGGCCTCCACTTGGGTTGCTGGGGGGCGTAGCCGGCCTGCAAACCACCACAGGCCCCTCGCCCAGGCTGCCCCACACCCCAAGGGAACCCCCAGACTGATCCGGGACACCCTTCAGGGCAAACCAGCTGGCCCCCACCCATGCACCAGGCCTCTATCCTATCTAATAAAAGAGTAATATGCAGATTGACCATCACTCCAACACACAAGATGGCTGCCCCCATGTGGTCAAAGATGGCTGCCCCCATGTGGACACAAGATGGCCAGCAGGGGAGAGCAGTTGGGGGGGACCCAGGCCTGCAGGGGAGAGCAGTTGGGGGGGACCAGGCCTGCAGGGGAGGGCAGTTAGGGGGGACCAGGTCTGCAGGGAAGGGCAGTTAGGGGAAAACAGGCTGGCAGGGGAGTGGTTAGGGGGTGATCAGGCTGGCAGGCAGAAGCAGTTAGGGGCAATCAGGAAGGCAGGCAGGCGAGCAGTTGGGAGCCAGCAGTCCTGGATTGCGAGAGGGATATCCAACTGCCCATTTAGGATCGGGCTTAAACAGGCTGTTGGACATCCCTCGAGGGGTCCCAGATTGGAGAGGGTGCAGGTTGGGCTGAGGGACAACCCCCCCTCCCCATGCATGAATTTCGTGCACCGGGCCTCTAATAATAATAATGATAATGATAATGATAATGATAATAATAATAATAATAATAATAATAATAATGTTTTCATTTTAACCATTCCTTTTGCTATGACAATGATCTGTCTCTAACTAACATATTTTTTTTTTGTATTTCCATCCATTTTAGAGATTAACTTACTAAGAGGTCTTTTCCCCTCTAGTTTTATACATATGGGCTGGAACTATCCAGTATATCTTAAAATAAATGGTTTGACAGCTCTTCTAATACATTTCAGAGTAAAGATTTGTGCTAAACAAAACTGAATATATTTCTTTGAAAAAATATTTTCAGTTTTGGATTGCTCCCCTAGGCTTTGATGAAAACAGGACATTTGCCTGTAATGATAATAGATAATGTCATTTACAGTGACATCTGGGTTTGGTAACTTAAAGGAGCAAGTGGCTGCAAAGTTTCATTATATGATTTCACTCTCAATAAATACTCAGGGCCAAAAATAAATCAGGGTGAGCTGCAGGAAAATCAGGCAGTTTATATAAAGCAAAACTAAGTACAGCCTCATTCACTATTGTTATTATTAATTTTAAATGTTTAGCACAGTGTCAGTCTCAGGTCATGTTTGCTTTCTTAGGTCAAGAAGTAGCAGAAAAAAATTCCACTCTTTATTGAGATTTTTATTTTAGTTCTTTTTGGTAAAGTTTCTGACAAGATTTTATTAGATTGGAATTAGCAGCAGCACTCATTAGCACTTACTATGTATTGCCCACAGGAACAGAATGTATCATGGGCAAAGATTGTGTGTGGCATGGGCAGGCCCTAGGAATAGTATCAAGGTTAATTAATTTAACTTGGAAGTTTTGATGATTATCAGACAGACAAATCTCAGAAGATTTCCTAGGCAAGTTTGTAGGCCTCAAGGATATTCTATGAAGATAATCCGGGAAATTATTGTTGACAGCATTTGGAATGAGGGTTTTAAGGAACAATGTAACAGTCTGAATGAGTGTTGACAGCATTTTCCTTGGTACATCGTGTCTTTTTAAATTTAAAAGAGCATTATAACTTGCAATCTAAAAATATGCAGGGGAAAACTAAAGTCTTCCTCTCTCTAGTGCCATTATCCTGAAGTCATTGTTAACAGTACAGTATATATTATTGCAGAATCATTTTACACATGCACACAAACACACACCAAATCAGCAATGTAGATATTACTGAGGTGTGTGTGTTTTGTTTTTGTGTTGTTGTTTTTTTGTAGAGAAATGGGGATGGATAAATTACATAAACATTTTCTATTTTTCAGAAATGGCTCTTTCTATTTTTTCTGCAACTTGCTTTTTTATTATTTACATTTACTAGTTGCATAAGCCTCTTCCATGTCAGTCCTTATAAATATAGTTTTACCAAAAAATCTGTATAAAATTCCCTAACATAATTGTACAATTTCAATATTGCTTGTATGATGAACATTTAGATTATTTCTAACTATGTTATATTAAACCAGAATACAGTCAACGCCATATATATATGGAGTCTAAGTATTTTTGAAAGAAGGATTACTAGATAAACTATTGTTGGGTGGGAGAAGTTTAAATGTTGATTGATAATAACAAATTGCAAAAGAACATGCAAAAGCCAACAAGAGAGAGGGAACTCTTTGGGGATTTAACCTTCCAAGATTTCATGCACATCTGATGGGGTCCATCCCCTTGCCAATCCATTGTTTCCCAGGCTAGACTGACACCTTCCCTACATCACCCCAACTTCACTGCACATGTGCCCATCTCTCCCTTTGTTCAATCCCTTCCCCCAAGTGATCTGCAGGGAATGGAATGGTGGTTCACTGGGGAGCATGAAACTGCCCAGATACCATGCTGATAATGCCTGGCCTTCCCTTTACTCTCTTCTTATCCTATATAATAAAGAGGGAATGTGCTAATTGACTGTCATGCTCTCACAAGATGGCGGCACCCACAGCCACAAGATGGCAGCATCCAGTCCCCTGAGCCCTGCTGGGAGCCTTGGGTCCTCCTGCACCTCCCACTGACTGAGGCTCAGGCAAGCAGGGCCAACCTGAGGTGCAGGCAAGTCTCGGATGGCGGCTGCCCAGTCGCCCAGGGCCGGCCCGAGGCACAGGTAACCAGGGCCGGCTGAGGCTTGCGCTGCTGACAGTGGCAGCAGCAGAGATGTGATGGGGTGTCGCCTTCCCCTGATCACCAGTTCACCTCCCGCTCCTGAGGGCTCCTGGACTGTGAGAGGGGGCAGGCCTGGCTGAGAGATCCCCTCCTCCAGTGCATGAATTTTCATGCACCGGGCCTCTAGTTATTAATGTTAATAACTGAATAACTGGCTAGTTACAATGATAACACTACAATTCAATTCAATTCTGACACTGTCTACCTGGAGTAAGCATCAGACCCCCCAAGTTAAGGGCTCAATCCAACATGAGTGCCCCCACTTTAGATACAAATCCAGATCTTTTGTACTTTTGACCATCTGGCTATAAATCTGGGGTTCCCACAACTCCCCTCTTGTGTTTGACAATTTGCTTTAGTGGCTCACAAAAGCCAGGAAAGCACTTTCATTACTATTATACATTCATTATAAAAAGATACAACTCAGGAACAGCCAATGAAAATGATACATAGGGCGAGGTATATGGGAGGGATGCAGAGCTTCCATGCCCTCTCCAGGCGTGCCACTCTCCCAGGATTTCCATGTGCTCACCAACTGGGTTTTTATGGAAGCTTTATTACATAGGAATGATTGATTAAATCATTGGCCATTTGGTGATTAAGTCTACCTCAAGTCCCAAGTGGGCCTGAAAGTTCCAACCCTTTAATCATACCTTGGTTCCCTTGGCAACCAGCCCCACCCTGTGGCTACCTAGGATCCCCAGCTGCCAGCCATGTATTAGCATACAAACACACTTATCATTTCAGAGAATCCAAGGGTTTAGGGAGCTCTGTGATAGGAAATGGGATCAGAGACCCATGTCTATGTCACATATGTTTCATTACCATTCATTTCTAAATGTTTTGAAATTCAGCTGTATTATAGTGAGGAAAGTGTGAGTCCTGAGAAGGAATCCCTGGTGAAGTATATTCATAAGAAATACTGAAAACTAAAATCACTTTCTTTCAGGTGTTAAATGTACTAGTAAGCGATGTCTATTATCAATCCTCATCCCTGGAAAAGGGAAGAAGAAAACCTCTGAATGAGTGAAAGATGACAGGTTAGTGACTCTAAGTCATTTAAACTGTTTTCTGGGAGTATCACTTGTTTTGGATATCAATCAGATATGAAAGTTTGAGACTTGTTTCACATTGATGTTATTAAATAAGAGAATTAAAACCTATTTTATCAAATAATATCAGCTATTTACCTTGATTACAGTAACCTTATCTGGTTTCATCTTATAAATGTCACATTGTTTTCCTTGCAATTAAAGAAATTAAATCAAGTGCTGGTTGTCAGACCATTTGTTTTGAGCAGTTAATACTGTTCTTTTAAATTAAGTATATAATCTGATCATAACTAATGAAATTTAAAAATTCTTTCCAATTTTTCATACATGAGTCTTATTTTATTATTCTCAAAAACAGAACACCAGACTTGACACACACACACACACAAACATATACAAACATATATTTCAAAGGAATACTATACTTTCTATCATATCTATTGCTTCACAAATAATTTTTATGTTAGATATGCTAAATAAATACAAATTAAATAATAATAAGAAGAATATTGATTTATCTTTTTTATAACTTACCAGGAATTGATAAATTTTTATCATGTTTTCTCTAATACACTTTATAAGAGGTACTAGAAGCCTTGTGCACAAATTCGTGCACATTAGGTCCAGCCAACCCACCCCAATGGGAGCCCTTTGGGCAGAGCCAGCAGGGGGGAGGGGCTGCGGATAGTTGGCAGGTCGGCCCCACCCCCGATTGGCCCCCAGCCAGCACCACTCTTGATCAGGGTATTGGGGGCCCATGAGGGGCCAGGCCAGCCAGGTGGGGGGGCCAATTGGGGCCCAGATCAGGCTGGCTGGCTGCCACAGTGTGTGTCATAGCCACCGGTCATTCTGGTTGTTCTGGTCATTCCACTGTTCCAGTTGCTGGGCTTTTATGTATACAGACTAGAGGCCCGGTGCATGAAATTTGTACATGGGGTGTGTGTCCCTCAGCCCAGCCTGCACCCTCTCCAATCTGGGACCCCTCTGGGACCAAGCCTACCGGGATTGGGCCTAAATGGGCAGTAGGAAATCCCTCTCACAATCCAGGACTGCTGGCTCCCAACTGCTTGCCTGCCTGCCTTCCTGATTGCCCCTAACCGCTTCTGCCTGCCAGCCTGATCACCCCCTAACCAGACCCTGCCAGCCTGATTGCCCCTAACTGCCCTCCCCTGCAGGCCTGGTCACCCCTAACTGCCCTCCTCTGCCGGCCTGGTCACCCCTAACTGCCCTCCCCTGCTGGCCTGATCACCCACAACTGCCCTCCCTTGCAGACCTGGTCCCTGCCAACTGCCCTCCCCTGCTGGCCATCTTGTGGTGGCCATCTTGTGTCCACATGAGGGCAGCCATCTTTGATTACATTGGGGCAGCCATCTTGTGTGTTGGAGTGATGGTCAATTTGCATATTACTCTTTTATTAGATAGGATAGAGGCCTGGTGCATGGGTGGGGGCCAGCTGGTTTGCCCTGAAGGGTGTCCCGGATAGGGTGGGGGTTCCTTGGGGTGTGGGGCAGCCTGGGCGAGGGGCCTGTCGTGGTTTTCAGGCCGGCCACGCCCCCCGGTGACCCAAGTGGAGGCCCTGGGATCTGGGATTTATTTATCTTCTATAATTGAAACTTTGTAGCCTTGAGCAGAGCCAAGCCTCCTGCTTGCTCCATGGCCACAGCCATTTTTGTTGGGATTTATTTATCTTCTATAATGGAAACTTTGTAGCCTTGAGTGGAGGCTAGGGCCAGCCAGGAAGTTTGGCTTCCTCCATTGCCGGGGAAACCCAAGCCTCCTGCTTGCTCCATGGCTGCCGCCATTTTTGTTGGGATTTATTTATCTTCTATAATTGAAACTTTGTAGCCTTAAGCGGAGGCCTGGGCTGGCGAGGTTGTGCAGGAAGCTTGGCTTCCTCCATTGCCAAGGAAACCCAAGCCTCCTGCTCACTCTGTGGCTGTAGCCATCTTGGTTGGGTTAATTTGCATACTCACTCCTGATTGGCTGGTGGGCGTGGCTTGGGTGTAGTGGCGGTATGGTCAATTTGCATATTATTCTTCTATTAGATAGGATTCTGTAATATGGATATTTTGATGTGCATTATAACATATCTATTTGTATGGAAAAATTATGTCTCATTTTTTTTCTGATAGATAAGATGGGTTTGGCTGATGACTTTAAAAATGAGGGCTGGCTTTGCCAAGTAAATCACTCAGGGTTCTGATTTTTTATAAAAAAAGAAAAATCTATTAAAGGCAAGTAATATCTTCAGGAATTTTAGAAAAATATTTTATTTTCAAGGCATATAGAAATTAACACTATTTTGAGGAGGGCTTTGTCAAATTCATTGCTGATAGAATCATTAAAATATTTTTATAATAGATTACTATGTGTTTTGGGATTATATTTAAAAAGTTCGTGTAATTGAATGACATGGCTATAATTAAACTCTTCCAATACTGTGTACTTGTTTATGAAAATAAGATTTTACAGTTATTATATATGCAAAAAAGAATAGAAATAGAATCCATGACCAGACTTATGTCCTTATAGCAATTAAAGAAATATATATGTTTTTCATAAATATTCACAAATATATGAGTTGGGAAATAGTGTCACCTATGCCATTTAGCAATATATTTGCAAAAAAACTTTACTTTTATGTTTAACTTATTTATCAAAATTTGTAATTTATAATAGATTTATAATTTTTTAATTAATTATGAATTACCAATAATTGCAGTGTTGTTTCAGTACATTTTTAAACATACCAACCTTGATGGTCATCAGCAATAGAAAAAAATTCAAGTTGCTCTGCATATTTTTGGGGCTTTGAAGAATATCAAATGAATAATAAAAGAACTTTCAAATATAAAATAAATTATTTTAGGTAAAAATTCTGTAGGAGAACCATAATAAAAATTTGATTTCATGCAGTAAAAAATATAATAAAAAGATGCTGACTCTCATTGGAAAATTTCTTCTTTTTAATGAATGATGCTAAATTTCAAAATGCCATTTGTAGTTAGATTCCTTTGGATATACTTAAAATATGATGTAACAGTGTTATTACATCATTGGATTCCATTTAAAATTTCTGAGGGGATCAATTATTTTTCAAAATTAGTTTTGAGATTTGGCAGCAAAACATTTTAAGGCCATTGTCTTGGGACTCCAATTCTAGGGAAACAGGTTCATGTGTGGGCAGCAGAAGGGCTACGCAGCATCCCATCTGCAAGTGGTAAGGATGCTTTGAAAGTAGGATGGGCTGTGGTAGAATATCTCAGAAAAATCCTTGTCATGCTGGCCGCCAGCATAGCTAACCTCTTACCTTGGTTTAGCTCTTATAATAATATTCCAGTTCCTACAATTCTTGGCTCCTACTATTAAGGAAAATTATGCAAATTTTTCCCTTTTGTGTCATGCTAGAGTATTCTTTAACAAGCCTGCCTGAGGTTCACTTGAGGTTCTAGAGACATGCAGTCCACTGTGAACTTTCTGTCCTGTATCTGAGCTCATTGATATGATAGCCACTAGCCACATGTGTCTACTGAGCATTTGAAATATGGCTGATGCAACTAAGAAACATAATTTTTAACTTTATATAAGTTTAATTAATTTAAATTTAAGTAGCCACATGTGACTTAGCCACTATATTGGACAGAACAGCTCCAGTATAATGGACTTTAGTTTGAGTCACTATTTACTATTGATTAGGGCCCAGCCTCTTTAAAGTTAAATGTTAACTTCTAAAAGATTGATAAGTTGCAAATGAGTTCTGTCTTGTACTACAGGGCAATAAAACTGTTTTATTGCCCTACAGCACATTAATTAACAATCTTATTTCAGTATTTCTTCTTTCACTGACAATATGTGCTTCAATCTTTTAAACTCTCCTTTTAACCAGCCTTATCATCCTATTTCTGCCAGTAATGGGTTTCTGCTATTAATTGACACAAGTTCCATATATATTTGTGAGAAAGTAGTGCTTTTGAAGTTTTGAAAATTTTACTCTGATATTGCTTCAAAATTACCATTCTTAGTAAATATCTTAATTATTAGATTGAAGGGGAAAATAGGCATCAAACTTTGATATATAGATACCAAATTTTGACAAAATATACCCATACCACCACACACACCTATTAGTCAACCAGAAGTAGAGAAATTTGCCCTAATTTGACAAAAGATACTTCCAGAAAGATGTGATAATCACTACATGCCAGCTGTAAAAACTTTAAAGTCTATTTAGTAGAATAAATATCTAGAGTCTTATTGACCATTTATAAACCTATGGTTTTATGCAGCTTCATCTAGCTTTCCAATATTCTTACAACATATGAAAAAAGAATGACACCTGACTCTGGTCCTAAAAGCAGGGCCTGAGTGGAGGGCAGGTGGGATGGGTCTAGGGAGAAAAGAACAGAAAGGAGGACAAGTGGCTGAAATTCCTTAGGATTTATCTCATTATCCTTTCAAACTCAGGTAGCTTCCACTCTCTCATGCAAATGAACAGACAGGCTAGACGCTAGCTAGACAGTTCTGGAGATTTCCTAAAAATCCCTTTGCTAAGGCAAGAGAGGATGCAACTCCTTCTCTGGGTCCCTGCCCCAGTCACCTATTCTATGGTCCCCCAACCTCACCCCGATTCTTCTCCGTCTCCATCTTCATCTCCATCCTTCCTCCCATTCTTGATTTCAGGCCCTCTATGTTAGCTGCTGCTAGTGTTACAATGCTGACTGCCAGTTACTAACTTCGGCAGAGTGGGATTGGGCATTTCTGGGCTGAAACACTGTTCCATTAGTAAATTCAAAATATTAACATGAAAGGTAAAGTCCTGCAGGGTTTTACCAATGCTGATTGTAGTTAAAAATGTTAAAAATGAGGGAACTGCATGTGCATTACAAGCTAGTGGGAGCCTGGAGTTGTTTGGTGGTGGGAAGTTTCTTAATGATTTAATCCAACTAAATATGGAGTATAAGAGGGGCAGGGCACGGAGGAAGAAAGAGTGTGAGATTTCATGCCAATATCATCAACAAATAAAGATTGTGTTTCATTTCATAGAGGAAATGAGACTTTGATTCTTTGGGGAAAGAAAAAATATAATTTAGGTAGGAAGAAGGGCAGAACAAACCATCAATGGTTTTCAATGGGCATCCGATTGAAAACCCCCACAGATGAAACTAGGAAAGAAAAGAAAAAGCTGTTATGTATCTGAAGATGAGGTCTGTGAGACCAAGCCCAAGGGGGCACATAGGAAATCAGAGAATTACCTGGTAAGGTCATGCACCAACCTTCGTTCCTGGAGCAAAGAGTTGCACATGCTATTGGTTAAACTCTGGAGCAGGAGTCTGTACAAGCTGGATAGTAATTATTTTTGGCTTTGCAGGCCATGTGGTCTCTGTTACAACTGGTCAACTCTGTCCTTAGTGCAGGAAAGCACCCATAGACAATACATAAACAAATGGGCATAGCTGCATTCCAATAAAAATTTACTTACAAAAAATAGATTGTGGGCTCACAGGCTGTAGTCTGCCAACCCTTAGCCTAGAAGAAAAAAAATTTTTTACAATCACTGAAGAATAAAGAAAAGAACTCAAGATGCTCCTGAAATTGAAGACTCCAGTGAATGAAGTGCATGAGAATAATTCCCCAGAAGAAATAAATAAGAGACTTTGAGAAGAGCAATTTTCAACCTTTTTCATCTCATGGCACACATAAACTAATTACTAAAATTCTGCATCACGCCAACGAATATATATTTTGCCGAGCTGACAATAAATAGATATAATTTTGATTCGCTCATACTGGATGGCTATTGTGTTGGCTGTTGTCATTTTTATTTGATAGTCTAAGGGAAAAAAGTCAGTGCCCCCGACTAAATAGTCAGGTATTCATGTTTTAAAAATGCTTGTGACACACCAGTGAGCCTGCTGTGACATGCCAGTTGAAAACTGCTGCTCTAGAAAGTGCATATATCAAGCTTGTTAGTACTTGAAAGGTTATTCAGACCTATTGGAAGAAGATTTTTGTGACATATCCAGAAAAGCCATGGTGTATTTCAGATGTGGAGAACGTAGTTCTCTCAGTAAAAGCAGGCCTGGAACAACGTTCTCTGGAGACTGTGGGCCAGGCCTGATTTTCATGCAGGGCCTCATGATTCGGTCATTAATTATACTTTATTGATCAATTGTTCATTGGCCATTTTCTTCAGACAGTGTTCTTGCCATGACGAGATGAAGATAAATGACAGCTTAACAGATTTACAGAACTTTAAAAATACCTTAAAATAAATAAAAGTTGTGAAATATGAACAGGAAATTGAAGCACCAAAACCTTTTGTTTTGAGGGGGGTAAAAATCAATATACAAAGTATATGCTTTCTGAGGAAGAGAGTAAGTAAAGGTTCCAACCAGAATCTTTAAAAAAATGAATAAAGCCAAAACCGGTTTGGCTCAGTGGATAGAGCGTCAGCCTGCGGACTGAAAGGTCCCAGGTTCGATTCCGGTCAAGGGCATGTACCTTGGTTGTGGGCACGTCCCTAGTAGGGGGTGTGCAGGAGGCAGCTGATCCATGTTTCTCTCTCATCGATGTTTCTAACTCTCTATCCCTCTCCCTTCCTCTCTGTAAAAAATCAATAAAATATATTTAAAAAAAAAATGAATAAAATAATAAATGAAATGCTGGTAGAAAGTGTACTTGTTTGGGGAAACTTAGGAAGCATAAGACAAAAGCAAACAAATAAAAAAAGGCAACAAAATCAAACAAACAGAATAAGGTTTTAGAAGGTGAGAGGTCTATGGAAATATTGTAAATATATTCAAGAAGTTCTATAAAATGTTCAAAGTGACAAAAGCCTAATAAAGCTAAAGTCAGCAAAATGATGAAGTCTGATCTCTAGAAAGTCCAAGAATAAAAAAAATCAAGACTTGAGGGGAGCATGGAGCAGCTACCTCAGGAAGCAGAAAAGCAGAATTAGGAAAACTCTTAGCTGAGAGAACCACTCAAGTTGCAGTTTATTATAAAACTGAGAAAGACCTCAAGGAAACTCTTGTTTATTAAAAAAAAAAAAAAGGAGTTTGAAGTTTTGAATAATTGCATTAGGCAGCTGAACTAACTGGCGAATCAACAGAGTGAGAAGCTAAAATAAATCAGGAATGACAGATGATATATATCTGCTGGATATAATCTTTGTTAACAATAGCTGGAAAAGACTGAGGCCATTTCCCATCCACACTGAGTGATGAGGTGTCAACCAGGCATGAGCTGGAAGAACAAATAAAGAGCATGAGATTTGCTCTCTGCGTTCAGCAAAGCTCTGCTGGAAATGAATGCAAAACCTTGCAGCACAATGTAGGGATCCTGAAAGCACATAAAGATATGGCTCTGTGAAAGAAGCTGATTCAGGAAAAGAAAAAAAAAAAACGGGGAAAGAAACAGCTAAAGCAATCAGCTGCAGAGGAGATGAAAACGTATAGGCAGAGAATTCAAGAAATGGGGTGGTTGGAGGGGCAGCAAAGAATTACAGAAAATAAAAATATCCACAAGCAATTCATGATAAAAAATAAATAAAGCCCATCAATGCTAAAGAACAATGCTTCAAAAAACCAGAAACTCTAAAACCAAATCCAGGAAGACTTGATCCCTAAACAGTCCAAAATAAGTAAATAAATAAATCAGTGGGCAAACTGCATTGTGCATTAGAATCACATTGCAGGCTTGTTGGAACGAAGATGGCTGAGCCCCAAGGCTGAGTTTCTGATTCAGTAGACCTAGGGTGAAGCCTGAAAATGTGCATTTTAACCGTTCTCTGGCTATGATGATGCCACTGGTCTGAGGATCACACCGTGCATTTTAGAATTGCCTTGGCACCTTTTAGACCCATTCACTCAGGATCTCTGTGTGTGGGGATCAGGTATTGATTTTTTTTTTTGCAGCATCTCAGATGATTCCAACACAACCAAGGCTGAGAACCACTGCAGTTGGCCAAGGTGGTTCTTTCTACCAATTCACTGAAATTGGCAACATATTACCTCTCATCCCTGGTGATGACATTCACCTTTGATGTCTTTCTTTTCTCTAAGAGATTTGTCCAGAAATGAACAAGTCCAACGCATGGGCCTCCACCTAGTCTTAGGGAGTCCTCTGATGTATCAGTGGAATAGTAACTGCCTCTGTGTGGATTCTGATGAAGCTTCATTGAGAAACTCAAGGACACACTTTGATGATAGTTCATGCCTTTAATTCTGGTGCCAGAAGCTGCCACCTCTCCTTCTACCCTCCCCACCTTTCCAGCATGATCTCACCAACAGGAGGCAGCCCATTGAGACTTCTACCTGAAGCCTGGGGAGCTCACTTATATTTTACTCTTTCTTCCACCTCTGTTTTTTTGCTGTGCATTTCTTTCCAGACCTAAGTAAATTACCTTACCTTTAACCAGAATAAGAAACTTGCCTTCTGACTCTAAGGATAGACTTGGACATTCAAATTTTAAAATATCCAGACTCCCTTGATCAACAAAGAGCATATTATCTGGTCTCATATCAATACCTCTATCTTTAACCCCAAACCAAATCCAAGTGGCTCTTTACCTCCAGCTTTTGCAAGCTCTTTTTCAGCTTCAGGTGTATTAACACCCCCTCCACACATGCATGCACATGCCTAAACTCACACACATATGTGCAGACACAAGTGCACACACACGTACTGCTCACAGCGAAGGACAAGTCATAGGCTTCTCTCAGGCTTTCAGTGTAGGACAATGAAAGAACTATTTAAACATTTCACTTGACTCAAATCACTTTTTTTTAAATATATTTTATTGATTTTTTACAGAGAGGAAGGGAGAGGGATAGAGAGTTAGAAACATTGATGAGAGAGACATCGATCAGCTGCGTCCTGCACACCCCCCACTGGGGATGTGCCCGCAACAAAGGTACATGCCCTTGACCGGAATCGAACCTGGGACCCTTCACTCTGCAGGCTGACGCTCTATCCACTGAGCCAAACCAGTCAGGGCTCAAATCACTTTTTAAAAAAATATATTTTATTGATTTTTTTACAGAGAGGAAGGGAGAGGGATAGAGAGTTAGAAACATTGATGAGAGAGAAACATCAATCAGCTGCCTCCTGCACACCCCCTACTGGGGATGTGCCCACAACCAAGGTACATGCCCTTGACTGGAATTGAACCTGGGACCCTTCAGTCCACAGGCCGATGCTCTATCCACTGAGCCAAACCAGTCAGGGCACTCAAATCACTTTTATTGAGGGAAAATTTATGTACAAGAGTAATGCACAGCTCTGAAGTACAAAAATTGATGAGTTCTGACAAAATAGAATCTAATAGAACACTTGCATCATCTTAGAAAGTTCACTTATGTCTTCTCTCAGTTAGTTCAAAAGGCAACCTCTGACCTGATCTCCATCACCACATATTAGTTTTGTCTCTTCTTGAACTTCATAGAAATGAAATCACACAGTGTTCTCAGTGTGCCTATCTGTTTGTTTTGTTTTGTTTTGTTTTTTGCTCAGCATAATGGTTCTGAGATTCATCCATATTGTTGTGTCTCACAACTTTATTCTTTTATGTTCCTGAGTATTTATTACTTCATTATTTGAATACAACAGAATTTCTCCATTTTTATGTTGATGATCATTTGGCTTATTTTCAGATTTTGAGTGTTATCAATCAAGCTTTATACAGATTCTTGGACAAGTCCTTTTGTGTACTTATCTTTGCATTTCTCTTGGGTGCACTTTCTCCCAGGAGGGCTATAGCATAACCATAATGTTGAACTTAATAAAATAAAATTTGAAGTTGATTGTGCCATTTTACACTCCAAACAGCAATGCATGAGAGGGCCATAGCTCTACATCATCACTGACATTTGGTGTGGCCAGTCTTTTTCATTTTAACCATTCTGGTGGTTTTGAAGTGGTAACATTTATTATTTTTGCAGAATTGTTTTTCAATGCATGCTGACCTGAAATTGCCCATATTTCAGCCAAGTTATTTAATGCTGACATTTGTATTTAATTTTTTAGAAGTTTTCTACAGATGGAAATCATCTTTTGAGCTGCAGTTTTGTTCTGTGTTATGTATGACCTGACTCACTTATTTTTAATTATTTATATCATGTAATTTTAAATAATTTGCAATGTTATGGAAATAAAATAAATGCCCTGTAAATAAAAATAATTTAAATTTAATTAACTATTTTTTTCAGAAAAAGAAAGATGGGCTAGAAGAGAAATTAAAACAAAATGAAAATGTTACTTCTTCATTAGACTATTACTGAAATTGTTTCCATTTGTTACTGCTATATATGTTTTGATTTCCTTCTGTTATTGCATTTTTATTAATTTTTGGCATGATATGAATTTAAAAATCTTTTTTAATAGGTATCCTGCATAACATAATTGCTCAAAATTTTTGAGAAAAATTGGTGTGTATAATTAATAGCAGTGATTCTTGAACTTTGATAAAAATTAATTTTGGTAAAATACAAAGGCCCAGGCCCCCTTTCCTGCTTCAAGAAACTTGGGCATGTGTGTTCTTTACTAGTTTTTCAGGTGATTCTGAGACACACTCAAGTTAATAATCACTGCTCTGAAAGTATATTCCAGCATGAAAGAAAAGAACATCTTAATTATAGTGCAGTTGTCATCAGTGGCCAACAGGTGGCTCACTGGATCACAACACCATTTAGGGAAATGAGTCGTTTGCATATCAAGGCATTTCCAAAGAAATAAGTAGTAAATAGAAAGACTACAGTTATTTCTGAAGAATGATTCTCTTTAATGCTTTTTAATGTGTGACTCCTAACAAGTCTTCTAGACACACATGTAGAATTTTTTATGTGGGCCTGCATTTCCTCTTCATAAAAATTCAGTTCTGTCAAGATAAAATGCTCTGTGCATTATACAGCACTTGACTTCAACAGAGGTCAGGAAGTGATTCACTCTGCTCTGGTTTGGGCTCACAAAGATAGGTAGCCTTACAGTTTAACAGTGGGAATTACTTCAAAGATTAAAAAGCTGCCTCGTAGGCCTGGATTTAATTACAACTGATCAATTGCAGTGATTCTGGCTGCAAAGTTAGCTTGCTTTGAGTTTGCTGAAAAAGAACTTGCTATTTGGAATTGTACCGAGTGTTCTTTTTGGGTGACAGCTAGGCCTGCATGACTACTTCATGCAAATACCCCACCCCCACCTAGTCAAGGTGACAGGGTTCAAAGCAGGCACTGATTTCCCAGACAGAGTTTAAATGTCCAGTTCAACTTGGAATTGTTCCATGGTCTCACAATTTCCAAATAAAGGTCTCCAAAGAAGCCTGAGGAGTATACTTTTATTCACTGATCACTGGTAAACATTTCCTGAATGCCCACTCTGTGCCAGCTAATGAGTAAGGCCTGAGAGTTAAGACACAAGAGATATCACTTAGACTTGGAGTCAGACAAGAGGTCAACATGCTCTAGTTATGTGATACTCCTCACACCTGTAAGTGATGGGTAGCTGCCTTCTGTTCTCACTGTCACACCCTTGTTGCCCATCACAGTGCCCAGCCCATGGCATCTACTTAATATTTTCTCAATTATGAACAATGAACAGTTACATAATTCAAAGGATGGAGTATGACCTTTGGAGAAATTCCTTTGGGTTAGTTTCCTTTGATTATGCATACAGAATTATCTCTACATTTGGGATTTTATAGTGGAAACTGACACTCTCCTGCCCACCTTCCATCACCACTCACTTCTAAGCTATAGGAAATTTACTAAGAATACCTAAGACTCAACACCTGAGGACTATTTTCCTGGACCTTACATTAACCCAGTTGCTGCTGGAAGTCTCCTAAGAACAGCCTTCAAACCCTGTGAGATCCAGTTGTTGGGGGATAAATGCCCCAGTGTTTTTGCTTTACCAGTGAGATAACTGAAGTTGTCTTACACTGTCTCTTAGAGTTCCTCAATTAGATAGAGTTTCTCTAATTGCCCACAGTGGTAACTGGCTTAATTAACTAGATTCTTCCCATTCTCTGCTTCCCTTTCCCTTTCCCTTTCCCTATGGGTGGTTCCTAGCACAACTCTCAAAGAAAACACTCAAGTCCTTACCTTGGGGTCTACTACTGGGGGGACTCAACCCAGCAATAAACATAAGCTGTCCATGTGCAGATAGGTGAAGGTGGGGAGGAGTGTTGGTGATGTGCACAAACATGGAAGCATGAGGGAACTTGAGACAGAGTAGTGAACAATTGGTGGAACATAGGCTACATGGGTTGAAAGTAATGATAAGGGATCTTGTATGCTAATCTCAAAAAATCTGCATTTTTTTGAAGGCAATGGGGATCCACTAAAATATTTTTAAAAGGAGGGAAAGGGAACATTTTATGATCCAGCTGTAAAGTACAGGCAAATGCCGATGAGGCTAAAGAGTGAATGAAATAACCCATAACAAGGGGGTACTACTTTTAGAATCTGATAAAAATTACAATCACCTCCACATAAAACTGCACATAAACACACACACAATTTTGCAAAGGAATTTACAGGTGTTCACTGACCTCCTTTAAAGCATAGCCATGCATCTCCTTAAGGTTTCTAGAAGAGCAGTTAGGAACGCCAAACATTGAGTGAGAAGACCAGAAGATTAAGGAACTGAAGCCTTCAAAACAATCACATTGACGTATAGACAGGAATAAAGAAGGTAGAATAAGAAGCTGTCACTTGGACAGGAAAAGGCTCAGAACAGAGTTTTATAGGGAAACAACAAAAGATACTCTCGGTTGAGCTACCGTGGATCAGTAGGAGGTGACAGAGAGCATCACTCTCTAGTTCTCCCTTTTGGTGTTCGCACAGATAGGAAAAAATGGTAGTCGTCGGTCAGGACATATTTCATAATAGGAAACACACCAAAGGCTCCCAGATGAAATTTAGTTAATAAATATATTGCTTGGTTCTAACAATGTTAGTTATTTGGTATTTTTTAAGTTAGTTGTCAATATTTAAAAATAAAATAATTTCTATATTTTCTTGAAAAAAAAAAATCAAAGCATGTAGGCCAACAGTCCCTACCAGTTTCCACTGTCTGAGCAGTTGTTGCCCCTGTGGATATTGTACCAGCTCTCCGATTGGCCACACTCTTTTACTCACTTACATTACCAGCCTGGCTTCCATAAACATTTAAATTTTGTGGGAGTTTTTTTGTTGTTGTTTGTTTGTTATTTTAAGAGTACATTTATTAAGGCTTGGGTCAGTGAAACAAGGAAGGACTTATAATAGAAGAAGCAACAGGACAGAGTGAAGGCGGACTGCTTTGGCTCACTGGGAAGTCAGAGAAAAGGCAACCTTTGAGGCAGATTCAGGGGGTTAGCCTGGGATGATTTACCACTGCCCACTGCTCCTCCAGTAGTGGAGACCCTTAGAGTTTAGGAGATATGGCAAGCCTGAGAGAAAAGAAAGGCATAGACGTGCTCTCTGGAGAGAGAGTGCTAAACTTTTAAATCTTTTCTTAAAAATATATTTTTATTGATTTCAGAGAGGGAGAGAGAGAAACATCAATGATGAGAAAGGATCAATGATCGGCTGCCTCCTGCATACCCCTAATGGGGATCATGCCCACAACCCAGGAATGTACCCTTGACCGGAATCAAACCCTGGACCCTTCAGTCCACAGGCTGACACTTCATTCACTAAGCCAAACCAGCTATGGCCTCTCATTCCCTTTTAATCTCCACTTCATTTTCAGACCACATAACATTGGGAGCGAGTTCATATTTTAAGAGGACTAAGAGGAATGAAGGTTAGATAGTTAGGAATATCCATCTTTTGTCCAAATAAATATCAGGATTATCTTGTCTGTCGCAGCTCTCATCTTAGACATACTTGCACATCTGGGGGTACACCCACACTCCCATACACACTCAGGACTCACTTGGTCACATACTTTTCTCAAAGTTGGTTTAACAAGGTACAGTCCCATTTGAGGAAAGAAGCAATTGGACTCCTCATGAATAACATCACATTCACAGTAGAAAGGAAAGAATAAAGAAAGCAAACCAGTTATTGTCCAGTTGGGAGTGTTGGACACCAGATGCTCAGGCAAGTCCACAGAGAGTTTTTCAAGTTGTCAAGAATAATGTAGAACCTTTTCCGAAATGTATCAATCTTTGTCACCAAAATATGTGTTCATTCCAAACTAAAAACATGCTGACAGCCCTAGCTAGGAAACAAAGTTTTCTTTATGGGCTCTCTTACATGTTTTCAGGTAACAACCCCAATCTTGGCAACATGGGTTCCCCCACTCCACTTGAATTTTCTTCACTAAACATATCACTACATAACTCACTTGTTTATTATTTGTCCTAACTCCATATCTCCCCTCCACATACCCACAAGGATATAGACACCATGATATTAGGCACATTGTCTATTTTGTTCACCACTCTGTCCCCAGCAACTAACTGGTTCCTAGTATATCATAGATGTTTAATAAATATTTGCCAAATGAATGCACAAATGATAATGGCAACTTCAAGTGTATGAATTGCAAATGAGAGTTGAGTGCAAGAACACCAATAAATAAGGATCTTGAAAAGCATTTCCAATATTCAAGAAATATCTTTACCACATTTTTTAATTATTTAGGGCAGTGCCAATATTCTATCTGCTGGATCTACAAAGAACCCTATGAAAGGTTATTTTAATACATAAAATATGTAGGTTTTCTTCCCCTTTTCAATAGAAAGTTTTTTCATGCTGCCAAACTAGGCATAAAATATGATGTGCATGTCAAGTGATTAGACACTGAGGGTAGAAAGAAGATATGAAATTGCATAGGCTGAAATCCCAGCAATATCTCTTACCAGCTGTGAGATGTGCCCATTTAGGGTAGGGCCAGGGTGAGAGTGAAAGGAAATACAAAATGGCTAAAATAGTACATATTAATTTCTCTCTCATGTGCTCAAAGTGCCACTTCAAGGTCACGAGGGACCCAGGCTCTTCCCAGATTTTGGCTCCAACATGCTAATGTGTAGCTTTTGTCCTCAAGTTCACCTTGTGGTCCAAGATGGCTGCCACAGGTTAAAACGATTGGAGGATCATCAAGGCCTAAATAAGGAAGAAAGTCAGAAGGGTCACAAGTGCTTATTTCTTTTCTTTCCTTTCCTTTTCTTTCCTTTCCTTTTCTTTTCTTTTCTTTTCTTTTCTTTTCTTTTCTTTTCTTTTCTTTTCTTTTCTTTTCTTTTCTTTTTCTGTTAATCATCACATGAGGATTTTTTTTTAACTGTGTGTGTGTGTGTGTGTGTGTGTGTGTGTGTTTAGGGAGAGTGATTTTTTTTTTTTTTTTTTTTTTTTTTTAGGGAGAAAAACATTGATTGGTTGTCTCCTGCACACACTGTGACCAAGGCTGGAGATCAAACCTGAAACCCAGGTACATGCCCTTGACTGGGAAACAAGCCTAAGACCCTTCGGACCTGGGCCAACACTGTCACCAGTGAGCCAAACTGGCCAGGACAAGTGCTTATTTCAAAAATGCTTTTCCCCTCATACTCTCAGCTCTGTTTATGCATCTTTGAGTTCTATAGTACACTTATGCTTAAATTTCATTGGTGATGCCTCAATGCCTCAGCCTAGCTTCAGGAGAGGCTGGGAAAGGCAATTTTTTTTTTTAATTGAACTACATTGCCACCCAAAATGGAATTTTGGTTGTACTGAAAGAGAAGAAATAGAGAACAGATATTGGGTGGCAACTTGTAGTCTTTGACATGCCTCAGGTAAATTCTTTATCTCTTCAAGCCTGTTTTATCATCTGTGAGACAGGTGTAATAGAATTGTCAAGAGCACTACATAAAATAATGCATATAAGTTCTGTGGTACAATGCCTAACAAATATTAAATATTTTATATAGTTGTTATTATTACCATCCTTGACCTCCAAAAGTTGAGCATTTTCTAGGGGAAACAAGTAAAGCATTGGAAATACATCAATGATAGTGAAATTCAGTAGAGGATGATGTCTTTAAATCAATAGGGCAGGTGAGTATTACAGATGTGAGCAGGGAACATGGGGTTGGGGGGATTTTAGCTGTGCCCTGTGAAGAAAGCAGGTTATACCCTTTTATACAGGAAGAGAAATTAGGTGCCCTGAAATTTCTTCAAAAGCGTTTTTTCAAAAAGCCTTTTTATGCTTGTACAGTAGTCCCTCCTTATCTATGGGGGATAGATTGAAAGACCCTCAGTAGATGCCTAAAACCACAAATAGTACCAATCCTATATATGTTATGTTTTTTTTTCCCATACCTATATACACTTTATGAATTTTCGTTGGTATAACCAGATTGCCATCATCACCACTTTTGTGCTTTGGGAACATTACTAACTAAAACAAGGGTCCCTTGAACACAGGCACTACAATATAGCGACAGTCAATCTAATAATCGATATGGCTAATAAGTGACTAATGGTAGAGTAGCATCTACAGCACGGAGAAGCTGGGCAAAGGGAGATACTGTATACATCCTGGGTGGGAGGGAGTGAGTTGGTCTGAGATTTCTTCCGCTACTTGGAACAGTTCAAACTTAAAACTTATGAATTGCTTATTTCTTGAATTTCCATTTAACATTTTCAGACTTTGGTTGACTTTAGGTAGTTAAAACTGCAGAAAGTGAAACTGCAGATAAAGGGGGAGGGGAGGCTATTTTAATTCAGTTTGTTGAAGGCAAAAAATTAATATAATGCCATTGATGGGAGTCACATCTTCATGCCAAGCCAGTTAGTAACTACTCTGTGGTGAGTAGGGAAAAAACTGTTGTTTTGCTATGTGGGTTTCTCTCTGATTTATTCTGCTCTATAGAAGGCAGAGAAAAAAAAGAAAAAGAGATAGTGAAGAAGATTTACCCAAATGGGGAATTTCTTTATGGAAGGCAGCCAGGGGAATAACTCCTATAATTAAGAACCCATAATAAACAGCAGCGAGAGACTCTTACTCTGGTAAATGATTTACGTAGAGCTAGACCAGTGTTGCTCATGTGGTTCAGGGACCAGCAGCGTCAGCATCACTGGATGGGTTGTTGGAAGTGCAGATTCTCGGGCTCCACTCCACTCCCGAATCAGAACCTACATTTTATCAGGATCCCCTGATGATCTGTATGATCTGTTTGAGAATCACTGGTATACAATACACTCCTGCTCTCAAGAAGTTAATATTTGGGGAGATATAAAACATAAACTCATTAAAATGAACAAAACAGTGAATGCACAGAACATTTCAAGTGATTCCAAGAAAACAAGGGCCTTGTAATAAACCTATCTAAACATTAAAACTGTGTGCCAACCTGAGAGAATATCATGAGGAACAGTTACTACTTTCCTAATATCCCTTTCTTTTTCTGAGAATGGCACCATCAAAATAAAAGGTAAACTTTTGTCCCTTTCATCTGCTATTGTTAAAAAGAAGCCTGGCCCTTGCCAGTGTGTCTCAGTCCTTAGAGCATCGACCCAGGCACCGAAGGGTCTTAGGTTTGATTCCCGGTCAAGGGCATGCACCTGGGTTGCAGGTTTGACCCTCGGTCCCAGTTGGGGTGCCTGCGGGGCAACCAATTGATGTGTCTCTCTCACACTGAAGTTTCTCTCTCTCTCTCTCTCTGTCTCTTTCTCTCTCCCTCTCCCCGTTCTTTCCACTCTTTCTAAAAAATCAATAGGCTTCTTTTTAACAATAGCAGATGAAAGGGACAAAAGTTTACCTTTTATTTTGATGTGTCCCAGTATGTGCCAGACCAGAGAAGAATCGCTCTTAAGCTTCTCAAAGATGCCAGTGCCTCCCCTCAACTGTGCATGTCTTCTTGCCTTGGAAAATGGCATTTCCTCCAGGCACTGTGGGTTTGTGCTCTGATACTCTAGGACCATTCTAGCATGCGGGTATCTCTGTCCCTTCTGAATCCTTCCTTCACAATTTGCCACAATCCTTCCTTCACAGTATTTCTGGCACCTCTACTTCATGTAATGTAGGCCATTGCAGGCCATTGCTTTTTCCATTAAAGCTAAATTTCAAGTTCAAATCTATTGATACTGTTAACATTGTTATTAAATAATTGGAAAGGAGTAAAGGGCAGACTAAATAATATAGGCATGCCATTTATACAGCTTTTTATACATGCCATTTATACGGGAAGCTGCAGATTAACACTCTCCAGGTCTATGCCCTGCAGATCGATGGGGGATGGGACTGGACACATGCCCAGTAAGGTCTGGGTGATGTGGGAAGATGCTTATCTGTCAATCACACCTAGGAACAAGTCAGTGGCCAGAATAGGTATGGCCACTGCAAGCATGGTAAGATTTAATATTCAAACTCCTAAACAAAGGGAGTTCTCTTTCTTGCTCTCTTACTCACCGGGCTCCTGGCTCTCCTGATGCAGGGGACTCACTCCCCTGCATTCACCCACATGGCCCACAACTGATGAACTAAATCTAGCCTAATGCTACATCGGACCCAGTTCCACCATGGAACAGAAACTGTGGACACTGGCCCTGCTTTTGGCTCTACTGGATCCCCAGCTGAACCTCTTTTAGGACTAGATGAAGGGACATGAGACTTTGCAGACCGAGAAATATAATTCCATACCAACAAAAACCACTCTTTCTCCCGTGCGAGTCTTAGAAAATTCCTTTTCTAAAGATATCGTAAGAACCTCACTCCCACTAGTGATAGAGGAATCCCACCAACACAAACTTCCAGCAATACTATGACCCACTTGCCTAGTGTTTTGAATAATGACATCAAGGAACACATTTACTTAGAGTGGCATTATTTTCATATACAAAATAATAATTAACATAAAAGCACGTATGGTCCAGAAAACTGTTGTTAGTGGTGTACATACAAGGTGGGGCAAATGTAGGTTTATAGTTGTGAGTACCTGAAACAGAGTTTATTCTTGTATTATTTATTAATTATTGTATTATTTTCCATATGAACAACTGTAAACTTACTTTTGCCCCTCCCTGTATATTTTTACCATTTCCATATGAGGCAGGTATTATTATTTTTTATTTTAAAGATAATGAAATCATCTCCTCAGAGATGTTAAGTAATTTGCCCAAGATGACACAGCTAATAGATATGGTAATTATTTAATGCCAGAAAGTCTTGTTCCAAAGTCTGTGCTCTTAACCAATTCAAATATTAGCTTGTTCCTCCACTCCCACCAAGATTTGAAATTAATTAAGCACGGCAGAGAAATTTTGGTTTAAAGAAGATACTTTATACACTCCTTTACTTTAAAAAATATTTTATTCCACAAAGTTATAATATTTGAGCATACACAATCTGTATTAGGTAATATTTTCAGATACAAATAAGCAAATACTGCCCTGGCCAGTTTGGCTCATTCTGTTTGGACTAATTAAAATGTTTGTGTCATCCATATGGGACATTCTGTGAAAAATATACTTAGATTTTTTACTTTATTCTTGGTAAACAAATCAACATCTGTTATCCCAACTAGGCAAGTTTAGCCAGCCATGATGCTTCACAACAAATATGTTCAGAAATATATTTATTGTGGAGGCTTTGGAGAACTGGAGCAAGCAGCTGGTCGCACCTAATAAGGTTCTCCTTTTCCCTACCTACTCCCAGTAAAAAAAATTCTCTTCCAAAGAATCATACAGATGAACACAAGAAGAAAATATTAAAATTATGGAAAAGTCAGGAGAGACTAAGATCACATATATGAGATCTGGCTTTCCTAGATCTGATTTGAACAGATCCATTATTTATTTTATGCAGCATTCAGCAAGATCATTGGGAGATACAACCTGAATCATTAAGAAAAGTCAGTCCTTCTCTTAGGACTGACTAAGGATAAATAATTATATCATGAGACAGTGAAGGGCCTCATATATGTCTGATTGAATTTTCCTTCAGGTGGCCCTGATTAAGCATACGCTGTGTCATAGTTAATAAACACTAGCACATAAGCTAAATGAGGACAAGGATTTTGGTTTATTCTGGGAAGGAACATAGGAAAACACAAGGGACTGCAGAAAACTTTTGGGGGTGATGGCTATGTTAGCTACCTTGATTATGGTGATTATTTCCTGGTGTATACATATACCAAAATTGACTAAATTATACACTTTAAATATGGACTACTTGTACATCATTTATACCTCAAATAAAGCCATGAATTTTTGAAAAGTGAGGTTAATCTTGGTAATATCTAAACAACTTCCAGCAAGAAGGTATTTGACTTTGGTAACTCCTCTGCACCCAGGCCTCCATAGAAAAAGAGGACAACTTCCTTCTGTAGATATCTAATGAGTGCTCAATATTGACCCAGGCATTGAAAATAAAGAGGACATTTTAAATATATAAGATTATATGTTAGAATCAGAAACAAAATCCAGCTATCTGCAGAATACATAAGACAGATCTGAAACAGAATAACAGAAAAGTAGGGCAAAAGAATAAGATAGTTAATGCTCATCTTAATTGGAAATCAGAGATCACAGTCTTGCTATCTTCTAAAGTAGAATCTACAGACAAAAGAACTAGATAGGAGGGAGGTTATTTTCTGGCATGACTGTATGAGGAGCTGAGGAGCTCTATGGACCTGCTCTCCAGGAAAATTGGTATAAATTACACACACACACACACACACACACACATTACACACTTATTTATTTATATTATACTAGAGGCCTGATGTATGAAATTTGTGCAAGACTAGGCCTTCCTTCCCCTGGCTGCCGGCACTGTCTTCCCTCTGGCACCCAGGACCCGGGCTTCCCTCAGAGCCCTGGCTTTGTCTGAAAGGTCATGTGGTGAAATTAGTATATTACACTTTTATTATTATAGATATCTTTAAAAATGCATTGTACAGGGATGGGCAAAAGTAGGTTTACAGTTGTGAGTACATGAAACAGAGTTTATTCTTGTATTATCATGTATTAACCATTGTATTATTTATTTGTATTACACCCGTACATATTATATAAGTACACCAAATTTATATATATTTATATATATGTAAACCTTTAATGTCTCTAGAAGTGGTAAGGGCATATAGCAAGAAATGCCTATTCAAGAAAGTCTACCAAAATTCAATAAGAACAAGGACTATTCTCTCTTCAGACCCTAGGTTCCTTAAGTAACAGATTAGGTGGCTGGTATATTTTAAATGATGCCCATTATTTTATTATGGCTATATAGGAGACCCTACACAAGTTTACTGTTAGCTAAAATTATGAAGAAGGCATTTCTTTTTTTTTTTTTTTATCCTCACCTGAGAATATGTTTTTAAATTGAGTTTTAGAGAGAGAGAAAGGGAGAGAGAGGGAGAAGAAAACCAAAACATTGATGTGAGAGAAACATCAATTGGTTGCCTTCCACATGCGTGCTACCTGGAATCAAACCCACAACATTTTGGTGTACAGGACAATATCTTTAAAAATGCATTGTACAGGGATGGGCAAAAGTAGGTTTTCCAGCCAACTGAACCCCCATTCAGGACATAACTCTTTTTTTTCTTCTGATTATCTATGGCTCTTTCAACCACCTGCTCCCTTTGATAGAATTAACATTTATTCAGTACTTAATATATCTTAGACACAATGCTAATTTCTATGCCAATCCTATATAATAAAAGAGTAATATGCAAATTAACCATCACTCCACTACACCCACAAGCCACGCCCACCAGCCAATCAGGAGTGAATACGCAAATAAACCCAACCAAGATGGCTACGGCCACAGAGAGCAGGAGGGAGGCTTGGGTTTCCCCGGCAATGGAGGAAGCCAAGCTTTCCGCCTGCCCTTGCCAGCCTAGGCCTCCACTCAAGGCTACAAAGTTTCAATGACAGAAGATACATAAACCCAAACAGAAATGGCGGCAGCCACAGAGCTGGAAAGAGCAGGAGGCTAGGGTTGCCCACAGCGATGGAGGAAGCCAACCTTTCCACACACCCTGGCCGGCCCAGGACTCCGCTTAAGGCTACAAAGTTTCAATTATAGAAGATACATGAATCCCCCAAAAAATGGCTGCCGCCATGGAGCAAGCAGAAGGCTTGGCTCTGCTCCAGGCTACAAAGTTTCAATTGTAGAAGATAAATAAACCCCAGGTACCAGGGCCTCTGCTTGGGTCACCAGGGGGCGTGGCCGACCTGCAAACCACCACAGGCCCCTCACCCAGGCCGCCCCACACCCCAAGGGAACCCCCACTCTGATCCAGGACACCCTTCAGGGCAAACCAGCTGGCCCCCACCCATGCACCAGGCCTCTATCCTATCTAATAAAAGAGTAATAAGCAGATTGACCATCACTCTAACACATAAGATGGCTGCCCCATGTGGACACAAGATGGCCGGCAGGGGAGGGCAGTTGGGAGGGACCAGGCCTGCAGGGGAGGGCAGTTAGGGGTGACCAAGCTGGCAGAGGAGGGAAGTTGGGGGTGACCAGGCCTGCAGGGAAAGGCAGTTGGAAGGGACCCAGGCCTGCAGGGGAGAGCAGTTGGGGGGGACCAGACCTACAGGGGAGGGCAGTTAGAGGTGACCAGGCCTGCAGGGGAGGGCAGTTAGGGGTGACCAGGCCTGCAGGGGAGGGCAGTTAGGGGCAAACAGGCTGACAGGGGAGCAGTTAGGCATCAATCAGGCTGGCAGGGGAGTGATTAGGGGGTGATCAGGCTGGCAGGTAGAAGCGGTTAGGGCAGGGGTGGGCAAACTTTTTTTTTTTTTAATATATTTTATTGATATTTTACAGAGAGGAAGGGAGAGGGATAGAGAGTTAGAAACATTGATGAGAGAGAAACATCGATCAGCTGCCTCCTGCACACCTCCTACTGGGGATGTGCCCGCAACAAAGGTACGTGCCCTTGACCGGAATCGAACCTGGGACCTCTCAGTCCGCAGGCCGATGCTCTATCCACTGAGCCAAACCAGTTTCGGCTGGGCAAACTTTTTGACTCGAGGGCCACAATGGGTTCTTAAACTGGACCGGAGGGCCAGAACAAAAGCATGGATGGAGTGTTTGTGTGAACTAATATAAATTCAAAGTAAACATCATTACATAAAAGAGTACAGTCTTTTTTTTTTTATTTCAATAGTTTTATTCATTTCAAACATTTTAACAAGAAGAATGTAAACACTAATTACTATAATTTGAAACTTCAAAAAATGGAGGAATCATAGCACAATAACATACCTTATATTGAAGATGGCAAAGGCAAAATAAAATTGCCTAACAAAGGTACAAAAGCCTTTCAAATTAAACTTAAATATAATAAAATAATTTAAAACTAAAACAAATAGAAAAGAACAAAATGTGTAAACAGTAAATTAAACATTTTCTTTAGTGCAACTTCCAAATTATGCCTGGGACATAGATGTAGATGGCAATGTAGACTGAGTTGAAAGGTTTTTGGTCTTTAAAACATCAACTTCAGTGGGAACAGTGTTGTTGGTCTCCTTTTTAGCTAATGCTCTGATACTGTGCTCTCCAGGGGCGTGTCTCCCTACATCACCACGATAACGTGTCTATGCATTCCCAGGGTGATGTCGGGGGACGCGTCCGCAGGCATTACAAGGAGCCTCTGGAAGATTGAGAGGTTGTTCCTTCTACTGAATGGGCGGATATAAATCCGCCCACTCAGAAGAAGGAGATGCGGCTGTGTTTCCCGATGTTGCCATGTTAACACTGCTGCTGGTGAAGGAGCGGAGGGGAGAGCAAGAGAACCCTCTGCTCTTTCGGCTCCGCGGGCCGGATAGAATAGCCGAACAGGCTGGATCCGGCCCGCGGGCCATAGTTTGCCCACGGCTGGGTTAGGGGCTATCAGGAAGACAGGCAGGCGAGCAGTTGGGAGCCAGCAGTCCTGGATTGTGAGAGGGATGTCTGACTGCCTGTTTAAGCCCGATCACACCGGATCGGGCCTAAATGGGCAGTCGGACATCCCTCGAAGGGTCCCAGATTGGAGAGGGTGCAGGCTGGGCTGAGGGACACCCGCCTCCCCCATGCACAAATTTTGTGCACCGGGCCTCTAGTTGTAGATAATATCTCATTTAACCTACACATCAACCTTATACAATATGATCTGTTATTAATCTCATTTCACAATTGAGGAAATGAAGCACAGAGAACTCAGAGATCACTATAGATTATGGAGTCAAGATTAGCACTGAGGACATTGACAGCTATTTACTAAGCTATACAACTTCCCGATACATTCTAGGGGTTCATTTTCCTTAGCTGTGCTGAACCCTCTACAGAAGTTGTTTTCTCAGATGACTGACCAAGCACATAGCTGTTCCTCTTTTTATGCCCTTCAAAACACTCTATCCTAAATTCTATTTCTTCAGACATTTGCTATGAAAATATAAAACTAATATATTAATTGTTTTTATTATTGACAACTCACTATGTTAAAGGATTAGCATGAACTGTAATAGACATAGTAAAATGATATAGGATTTGGTATCAGATTTCAAGGGAATTTTAGTCTCTTTATCACTTGGTCTTCTTACCCTAATCTGGAATCCAGGAAATTAGAACATCCTGAGGTGGGTTTTGAAGTACCCTGGGCTCATTATTCTTATGAGTAATATAAATAATATCCAAATAAAGTAGACAGGTGTGTCAAATGAAACTTAAAAAGTGGAGGGTCAGTAGTGAGCAGTGTCAGAAGCACATTGGATAAAATAAGTGGGGATTAGAAAGCAGGAGAGGTAGGTGGTCTGGCATAATTCTATAAATGAATTTCTGCATGTGCTGTGCATTTTTGCTGTTTCCTAGTGTGTATCTGTGTGATGGATCTGTGCTCACTTGAAAGGCCTGGAATAGGCTGAAGTATGGTAAAATGTCACAGGATCACATATCTCATATATAGGGAAAAGTAAAGTAATCAATACTGGGGGGGAGTTCCGATAATGTAGCAGAGAGATAAATGCCTCTGACTGGCTCAGTCTCATGGCTCAGTTGGTAGGCGTATCATCCAGTACACCAAAAAGGTTGCGGGTTTGATTCCTGGTCAGGGCACATAGCTGGGTTAAGGAGAACTGGAAAGATTTCATGAAGAAAGTGATCATTGTATTAGGCTTTCCTATGCTCAAGAATGGGAATATGAATATTGGAGAAAGGGCAAAAAAGGCACGATAGGCGGTGGAAGATGCATGAGCAAAGGCATGGAGGTAAGAAAGTTGAAGGCATGCTAGAGAAAGAGCAAGCTCTTAAATTTTCAAGAAAGTGTAAGTTGCACAAGCAGTAGCACTGAGCTAAAAGTGTGATAAGCAAGGAAAAGGAAGAGTTCACAGGTGACTGAGACTTTGAGGCTGGGCAATGGGGTGATAATGGAGCCTCTTAGAGCAGAACTCCTCAAGTGAAAGAATTTAGAGAAAGAAAGGAAAGGGCTAAAGACAGAAGAACACTTTGGAAGAAACTCTTTAAAGGTGCTTTTTTTAAAAACTTAAGATGAAAGTCTGAATCAGCAGATCCAAAAAAAGCAATGGAGATTTTCAAGAAGTACTGGATGAAAAGAAGAGAAATTGCAAAGTGCTGACTGGCACTCCCTCAATAAGTGTTCAGTCATCACCTCTGAAGTGACTGGAGCTGTGCCATGAGCTGGATATGAAGAATTAGAAGCCAGAGTTCTTACATGCAGTTTATTCTAAAGCAAGAGGGATTAACAAACAAATGGGGAGGAGGAAGTGGAGGTTACTATTCTCCAGAGAAGCACTTAGAGACTCTGAGAAATAACATGGTGAAAAGCAGGTGGGTTTTTAATCTAGAAGACATTTAAGCAGGTTTCCAGTCAGGAGAATAAAGCCATGATGAAAAAAAGCCTACCATGCAAGGGAAGAGTAAGAGAAAACAACTGATGGAGGGAGAAGAAGGGATGGTTAGTGGGACAGTGAGGCTTGGAGGGAAAGAAAGGTGGTTTAATACAGAAATTCCTTTGGTGGGGAAAGTGAAAATGGAGAGAGCTAAAATCAAGTGACTGAAATTAATTAAGTTGGGCATCAAATCATATGGAGGAGGTGAAGATGGCAGCCCAAGAGAGTGGAAAGTTTTGGCAGAGGGTCTATGAGGAATGTCTTCAAAGATTGTACTAGATTTTAATCCATCAATCACCAAGTATTTATGCAGCACCTAGTCTATGCCCAATAATGTATGAGATATTATATTTCAAGCTTCCAGAGTGCTGGCAATTGCTGCCAACTTGGCAATATCAGCAAATGTTGTAAAATGTGTTCTCTATAGAAGTCACTAATACAAATAAGGCATAATTTAGGATTTAGGTCCTAGGGCACCCAACTTCCCCTCTCTTTCCAAATAATCAGCAGGTTCTGCAGGTTTACCAAAGCATTGGAAGCTACATTTGAGCATTTTAAGTCAACATTATTCATACCACTACTTCATTGTAACCTATATTTTGTATGCTTGACTATGAGTTCATATCCTTAGCTTTTCATTGCAGCTTTCATAAAGTCATGCATGGCTTTATACTTAATAAAATATTGTCTAATAAAAAAGATGTAGAGTTATGCATGTGGAGTGTCACAGAAAGTACCATCTTAACTTGAAGTTCAAGGAATGCATGGATCCACAATTTACTTAAGATGTGTCAAAAATAAATTGAAAAATGGGCCAGGAATTGAAAAAGGCAAAAGCATCAAGATAGAGAAAATATGTTTAGAGAAATAGTGAATTTGAAATACTGAAGGAGGAAATTCAAGAGCAACATCCCTTTAGCATTCACCTTTACAATGCACTCTGATGTCCTACTGAGAAAGCCTAAGGCTTTCTCTTACTTCCAGAGCATTATTGGCTAAAATACAGGAGTGCCATGAATTCATGTCCCTGGGAGAGTCCTTCAACCAATAATGGATAGAATTTGGTCTATAAATATTCCAGATTCCTCATCCCCAGATGGGACAATTCAGAGACATGTTTTAACACATCTTTCAGCAGGATGAGCCTCAGTTTCCCACAATGATAACCTCTTCATCAACAGGTAATGGATTCCTTCCGTTCCCTTTCTCACCTCCTTCTTGACTCATTTTGCTTTCCCAAAATAATGACTTGCAGTCAAATCCTTGCCTAAAGTCAGCTTCCAGTGGAACCGAGCCTAACACAGAGAAACCAAATTCCTATTCAAAAGACTACCTTTTGTCATAGACTACCTTTCCTTATAAATCTGGCTATATCCATTTAAACCACCATCTACCCAATTCTCTAAAATAAATACCGAAAATTTATCTTTGATAGCTCCTCTTCCTCACATCTTATACTCAAATCATCAGCAGGTTCTGCAGGTTTACCTTCTAAATATATCTCAAATCTACTTCTCTTCAGCTCTGTTTGCACAGGGTTACATGAATCTTTATAATCTTGTTGAATGAATAAAACTAAATCTGACCCTTTTGGTCACCATAAAAAAGAAGTTTCAAAAGAAAGATTAAGGGTCTTGGTGAAGTGAATGGGTGTCAACTTGAAATAAGCTACTTGGAAGAATGGGAAAGATGGTAGCTAAAGATATTTTTTGTAAGGTTTGGAGGGAACTGACTTGATAATAGGCTGACATATGTGGCAAGTCCATAATGTAAGGTGAAGATGGAAATTAAGGAAATAGGAACAATGCAACTAATACTAAAGATGAAGACAAAAGCCGATGAAAACATGAGATACAGCAAAGAAGTAAAAAATATTAACTAGATCCTGAAGACTACTGTAGATATAGATCTGGGGTCTATGACAATTAAGATTTGGGAAAGGAGATAATTGCAAACAGGTAAAACCAAGTATCTTTATATTTAATGTATGATAACTAATGTATTATGCAAGTGAGTTTCATTTGGCATAATTCACTTAAGAAAAATTATTGTTGTTGCTCATTAACTTACATTTATTTTCAAGGATCCTGCAAATGAGCCTTTAATGAATTGCTCCAGAATCTGTCCAAACACAAAGTTGTGCTAGCTGGCCTCTTCTTGTTTTCAAAATATTAAAAATATTAAAAAGGCAAATACTGAGAATATTTAAGAAACCTTCTCCCCCCCCCTCCCCCCCCAGTATGGGAATGCACAGCCATAACAAAACCTGGAGCTAAAGCACAAGGAAAAAAAAGGTATCTTTCAGATCTGTTACAAAGAGCACCCTTGTCTGATTATGATGGAACAGCTCATGTCACGTGGTATAACACCATCTGCTGTCCTTCATCAAGTGTCCAGGTGGATTCCATTTTTGGTCTCTAGAAAGATGGGACCAATCAATAGGAAAAAGCTGTCTTTGATTATCCATCACAATCACCCCAGTGGAATTGCATTTTTTTGGTTTCTACTATCGTTCTTGTCAAGAGACTCAGGTCTTAATTTTAACCATGAAGTCTGCTTCTGAATTTATGAGCGATAACAATACAAAAGATTTCTTTTTCCTTGGGGTTGTTTCTTATGGTAATAGAAAGTTCTAGCTTGGAAATGTTTCTCCTATTCTTTTTCAATATCTTTTACTTAGTTTTCCAAGGAATTATTTATGCTTCCAGCAATTATGGGACTTTAAAATACTTATGTTATTATGGCTTTAAGAGTACCTCAGATTCAGGAGTCAAGTAAAATGGATTGAATTGAAAAAACTCTCAGATGAGAAATAAAAATCTATTTAAAAATTTATGTTTGAGGATTTCCTCCAAATGCTCATAGTATTTATATCATCTATTTTTCCAACTGCTTAAAGTTGTATGACCATCTCTACAACTTGTTAGTATCAAAAGGAAAGGACTCCCTGTAATATCCTAATTTTTACACATTCACAGACTCTCTCTCTCTCTCTCTGTCTCTCTCATTGGAATAGGTCCATGCTGTTTGCATATTGCATTTTGATTTAACATATTTTATAAGTTGGTAAGATTCTTACCTCAGTATGAATTTATGAAGGGTCTAAGAAAACACTGGTTTTTCTCTTAAGTCCAAAGAATTACTGGTTACAAGCTAACACTTTCTACTAGAGGTTATTTATGTTTTCAATTTTTAAAAATTCACACTGAATATTTTTGAATTTGTGAAGAAAAGAGTGACAGTTGTTCCAAATATCTCTTTCCCCACTTCTTCTCCATTTTGGTTGGTCATGTGGCCACTTGGAATAAAGGCTCTTTTTCCAGCCTCCCTTGCAGCTAAGTCTGGTCATGTGACCAAGTTCTGGGCAATATGGTATAAGCAGAGGTAGAGCGTGCAACTTCTGATAAGTGCATGGTGTCTCTTCTTCAAAACTTCCTCCTTCCTCTAGGCAGCAGTGAGAGACTGGAGTGGCTGGAGCCGCAGCAGTCATGCTGGGCACTAAGATTACTTTGGGAATAGAAGCTGTGCCTAACAGGGCAGCAAGATAGCAATAGACTAGGTCTCTTTGACCATAGAGCACCATGTTAATTATGGAATGACTAGAGGCCCAATGCATGAAATTCGTGCAAGAGTAGGCCTTCCTTCCCCTGGCTGCTGGCACTGGCTTCCCTCTGGCACCCGGGACCCGGGCTTCCCTCACAGCTCCGGTTTCGTCCGGAAGGATGTCCAGTCTAATTAGCATGTTACCCTTTTATTATTATAGATTGACTTTTTGAATCAGAATTCTTGAATGTGAGCACAAAATAAAATTTATATTTTATAGCATTATTTGGGGGATTTTCTATTATTCATAGTCTATTATATATATTTTAAAAATTGGATAGTGTCCTATTAATAAAAGATTCTAGCATATGTCATTTCCAACTAAGATATAAGTAGTGATATGTACAATTGCAATGGAAATTTTAAAGAAAAATAATTAGTCAGGTCTTTTTTACCCTTACATGAGGCTATGCTTATTTATTATTTTTAGACAGAGACGAAGAGAGAGAGAGAGAGAAACATTGCTGTGAGAAACATCGATCAGTTCCATCCCATATGCACCCTGATTGGGGATTGAACCCACAACCTAGGTATGTGCCCTGACAGGGAGTCAAACTTGCAACCTCTTGGTGTATAGGACAATGTTCCAACCAACTGAACCACCTGGCCAGGGCAGTCAAGATCTTTTTACATAAAGAAAAGACCCAAGAGAAGGAAGTTTTGTGCATAGTTATTTTATCATTTAAAATTTATTTTTTAAAGATCCTCTTTAGAGTTTGATTTAATGAAATTTAACTTAAATTTAACTAAGCATCAAAAAATCTTACTTCCAACTGCTAGAACCCACGATTTTTTGCTGAGCACCTAATCTAACAACAGAACCTGCTCTTGGTGAGGAATTAAAAACATCCCCTAACTCAAGACCACCCCTGAACCAATGACTGAAAGATCACTTATAAACATCCCAGCTTCTTTGCCCTATCTGGTGGATTAACTCAAAGGCATTTGTCTACACTGGTTCCCAGTGTCTCCCACTAGGATTAAAGTCCTATCCAGAGTAGTAACCAGTTTGATAGCACAACCTTTATTGGCTTCCTGCTTTTCCTTGCCTCACTTCCTCATTCTCCTTCCAGTGTTTTCTGAGTTCACATCCTAAATAAACTACTGCACATGAATCCCTATTTCTGAGTCTGCTTCTGGGGTACTAGAACTAAGACATAATATTTATGTACCATGTGAGTGGGCAGGAGAATGATATAATAACATGACATAATTGCAAAGTAGGCCAAGGAGTGTTTTTCCTCTCTTTTTCTTTCAGTCCTCAATGGTAGAGCAGAGCAAGGCATTAACACATAAAAAAAAAAAAAAGGTTAGTAAATAATGTACTTGGAAAATACAATCTAAAATATTGGGAACAGTATGTTCCTACATTCTTTAAATAATTAAGATGAATTGGCTCAGGGTAAAAGCAAGCTGCATTAATCTCTTTAGAAAGAGTGTAAACAGGAATCATTGTGCTTATTATTTTCCCCCAATAACTAAAAAGTGTTCAGCTATATAGCAGTTATTTAATAAATATTTGTTGAGTAAAAGTATGTTAGTGAGAGAAATAGAGTAAAGTTAGCAGATTGGCTAATCACACTATTAGGAAAGGCAAGCCGTGGAGTTAGTGAAGAATTAGCAATACATCTCTCTATATAAAACCCTAATATGCAAATAGACCAAATGGCAGAACAACCAAACAATGGGTCGCTATGACATATGCTGACCACCAGGGGGCGTGTGCAAAACATGGTGGGTGTCGACCGCAGGAGGCAGAGTGTGGAACATGGCAGGTGTCGGCTGTGGTGGGATGGTGGAGCAAGTGAGCAGGGGCGCCAGACTAAGGCGGGGCACCGGTCACTTATTGGGGCGAGCCTCTGGTGCTTACTGAAAATTCTTTACTCCTGCACTCCGCAGTCCCGCCTGGCGCTTGCACTTGCTGCTGGTGCCCAGCACAGCTCCCAATCACTTGGCCCTGTCAGCGGGTGCTAGTGGTGGCCTGATTGCCCTTGAGGGCTTCTCCACCTCCCCCTGCTCCTGAGGGGCAATCAGGGCAGCAGCAGCCGCTTGCACCTGCTGCTTGCACCCGCTGCTGGCACCAGCCCCAATTGCTCCACGCCGCCATCAGCTCATGGGAGCAGCGGTGGTGGGAAAGGGGCTTCTGGCAGACAGGAGACTGGGGGCCATGGTGGGAGGGGCCAGGCAGGGGTGCGGAGGATGGGCCAAGACCTGCCCCTGTGCCCAACACAGCCTCGCAGCCCACAGTTTCTTTAAAGGTGCACGGATTAGTGCACTGGGCCCCTAGTAATCCAATAAAGGACTTCAATTTAGAGTATGCAAAAAATTATAAATCAATTGCAAACCACAAGTCCGTAGAAAAAATGGCCCCGAAGAATTTCACATGTTATATCTAAATGGCCAATAAAGAGTTGACAATATGTTTGACTTTGTTAGTCACCAGAGTAATGAAAACAAAAACCATAATGCAATGCCATATTTTTTTATTAACTGCATTGTTTTAAAATAAAAAGAGACAATACCAAGTATTGGCAAATATGTAAAACAACTGGGATTTTCATACCTTCTGGTGGAAGAACAAATTGGTACAACCACTTTGAAAATTCTCTGGCAATATTAACTGAAGTTCAACATTTACATTCCCTTTGATGCAAAATGTCCACTTATGGATATAAAACCAGCTGAAGTGCATATACACATTCACCAAAAATCATGAATCAAAATACACATAGCAACAATATTGATAATAACCCCAGTCTTGGAACAACCCAGATGTGCATCTACAGAGAAATGAAAACATAAATTGTGGGGTAGTCAGTGGATTATTCTACAGTAATGAAAATGAATGAACTATAACTGCCCACACAACATGTGTGACTCTCACAAAAATAATATTTGTGGGAAAGAAGTCACATACAAAAGGGTACAGACTGTAAGGTTCCAAATTTTTCTATGCTGCTAGAAGTCAGGATGGTAGCTATTCCTGGAAGACATACTGATTTTAAAGAAGCAAGAGGGGGACCACAGGGTTGCTAGTTTTTGCAGCTGTCACACAACCACCCACCAGTTTGAGGATTTTCTGGGAGGACTAACACCATTTATCTTAAGGTTTTAGTCTTGGTTAATATTTATTGCAGCAAAGGAGAGAGTGCAGGAATAACAGAAAAAAAGATAATAGGCAAAGACTAAGGAGGTCAAATGCAGGCTCTCTTGTCCTTCCTCTGCAAGGAATTCATGGATGCATCTTCTCCAGCTGTGACGTGCAAGGACATGTATGAGATGCCCATGCCTAGGAAAGTCAGCTTGAGTTTTGGGGTCTAAAGTTTCTAAATGGAGTTTATCACATGCTAGCCATACGACTAGTCATGGTGTGAATCCCAAACCAGACTCGGGGTGCACATTATGAACCTTTATATTTACTTTAACGTGCTGGCAACCTGATTTATTTTGACCCACCACTTTGGGAAAATAGACTAATATCTCTATCTAGTCACTATGTGAATATTCCAGTATTTTAGTTCTCAGAGTTGACCAGGGATCATTACCATGGCTACTGAGATAAATGAAAACTGAGTAAAACAGATCAGCTTTGTTAACTCTATTCTTACTAGTAATGTTATCTTTCTTACTCTGGGGACTGGTTATATGGGTATATTTATTTTGTGTTTATTTATAAATATTATACTTCAAAGTTTAAAAAAAATTAGACAGTTAGCTATCCAGAGCCATCAATTAGAGCTCAGTTGAGAAAATAAATATGTTTCCCCACATTCTTGTAAGATTACTGAAACCCTGGGAAGCTATCAAAATAACACTAGGAAACTATTAGGGGAATAACAAAAAGAGGGGTAACTCTAAATCTAAATAAATGTCAAGAGAATGAGAAGGTTCATGATGTTGAGTTTTAGAATATGTTTAGGTAGGCATATAATATTAAATTTGTGAAGAATTGTATTTGGATGTTTTGGCTATTCTTTAACATGTTTGAAGTGATCAAAATAACCAAATTTAGAAAAAATTGTAATTTAGATAAATTTTAATGGGAATTTAATTGGTTGTACTATCTGGGTTCCCCAAGAATCAGACTCAGTTTAGTGGTTGGGATGTGTATTCAAGAGTGCCCTTGGGACACAACATCTAAGGACGAAAGGGGAGGGAAGTAGGAGAGGTCAGGGGGAGAAAGTGAGAGTGATGCAGACCCAATGAAGCCTTAATCACCCCCAGGGAATTTGGGATCTAGAGTGGTCCTCCAGAGTTGCACCAAATTGGGCTGATGTCTGGGTCTTAATATCCCCACATTGATCAGTCATTGTAAGTGAGCTGCCCTGGGAAGAACTGTGGCCTGGGACAGGGCAGCTCTCTGTGGCTGAGGCAATCCCTAAAGGTGCTTAATGCTGCAGCCTTCTGCCAACCACATTCCCAGGAGCTGGCCAACAAGTTCTTCCTGGAAGGGGGAGCTGGGTGGTGTACCACAGTGTTTGCCACATCAAATTGGTGCTTTAGAATCACCCAGGGGCCTTCGGAGACCCAGATTTCACTCTGGGTAGAAATGGAATAAAGCCAGACACTTTTAATGCATAAAAGTTTGATAACTATTTTTTTTTTTTTTTTTTTTAGATATTCACTCAAAACCCTGTGTAAAGACGCTGGCCCAGACCTATGTCCTTTGCTTGTAGAATAACCCTCCTGCCTCAAAGTTCCTTCCTTTGATACTCACAATAACTTCATGAAAAATAGCAAAACTGACATCTGTATTTTGAAGATAAGAAAACTAGCTTAGAAAGCATAAGTGACATGCCCAAGGTCATATAATTGCTAAATATTACTCAGGCTAAAACTTCCCCATTCTCTCTCTCTCTCTCATATTTAAAACTTACTATTGCATAAGTCATATTGTTCTTAAGTGAAATAAATGCCTTCATCATCCTTCGAAACTTTTCTAATGTTCTATTAGTGGCTCTTCTTATAAAAATAAAGTATCTCTGTTGTAAAAATAGACTTCCCGCTATATTTTATCCAGCATGTATGATCACATGGTGCTGGCTTTGATTCTGGCAATAGCTTTTGCTTTAATTCACAATACTAGATACTTAAAAGAAACTGCAATACAGTCTCATCTTTTTTTTTATTATTATTAAATACATTCTAGATATTTGCAAGACAGATGGGTTTTCAAGAAAAAGAGAGCTTATTAAATTCCCCTCCACGAGGTAACTGAGGTTTTAGGTGGCTTCATTGAGGATGCGTTTTAAATAAAAAAGCAAATTAAAATGAAGATGGTGGTTTTAACTGGCAAAGGAATTTTGTTTGTTTGTTTTGTGACCATGTGGTGTCTTCTTCAAATCTGATTACCTCTCTGATTCTGTCTAAACCACTAGGTCTGTGCAAAGCAAAGAGCAGTGGCCAATAATCCCTCCAGAAGAATCCATGCTGCTCTCCACGCTGACAGCTTTACTCAAGGACAAGTGAGCCACAGCCTTTCATCTATCACATAAACAGGGCTCAGGGACCATGACTGCGTTGTTGTAAATACAGTAATGGTGGATGAGTGTGTACTTTATTTCCCATTCTTCAACCTCAATATTAAACGATGGTTTGCAAATGCATTGAGGAGTAGCCTTTATATAGTGGTGTTGACGATGATATTTTTCTTCTTACAGAAAAAAATCTGGCATAGTTATTCATCAGCATACTGGGATTTCAGCGGGATAGAAGTAATTATACACACTTGTGTATAAGCAATTTACACAAGCCAAAGGCCTTAATTGCTTGGCTGGCATGCCTCGTACTTTCTGAGTATATATTATATGTAAACAGTGAATATTTTCATTTTCCAAAATCTGGCATCTCATTCAGAATTCTTAAGCTTGCTTGTTCTGGAGTGAAGTTCAACCTCAATCATGCAAGGGAATTTCATACAAATTTCACTAAACCCGTGACCTTCAAGGTACATAGGTTTCCCTTTCAAAAAAAGAATAGAGCTCACTAAATTGGATAATTTACTGTTACTTAAGGCTACTGGCCCTTACAGCCCAATTCTACAGAAATTTCAGCTGTTCTTTTTCCCCAATAGAAATCCTCCTTTTCTGCACTGACTTGTAATGACACCATTACTAGTAATATATGAGACTAGAGGCCCAGTGCACGAATTAGTGCACCAGTGGGGTCCCTCGGCCTGGCCTGCAGGATCAGGCCGAAACCAGCTCTCCGACATCCCCCGAGGGGTCAGATTGCAAGAGGGCACAGGCCAGGCCAAGGGACCCCACCGGTGCACAATCGGGGCAGGGGAGGTTAGGTGGGAGGTTGGCCAGCCAGGAAGGGACTGTGGGAGGGCTCCAGGGCATGTCCGGGGCCCATATCACTCAGTCCTGATTGGCCGGACCCCAGCAGCAAGCTAACCTACCAGTCGGAGCGTCTCCCCCCTGGTGGTCAGTGCACATCATAGCTAGCAGTTTAGCAGTCTTAGCATATCATTAGCATATTACACTTTGATTGGTTGAACAGACAACCAGACACTTAGCATATTAGGCTTTTATTATATAGGATTCCTTTGTAGATTTGTGTCATTTCTGAATTCTTCTGTTGATGTCTGTTTATTTCATGTGCTGGTAACAAAATGTTTTAATTTCTATTTCCTTCAGGCCAGGGGCTTGGGGTGGCGGGGAGGAAAGAAGACTTCCATGAGTATTTGTCAATGTGGAAGCTGTTACCTCTATTACCTTCTGCAGCACCCTCCTGGTTTTCCACATAGTCATTTCTCTCACTTTTGTAGGCGTTTCTTCCTCCATCCACTCCTTTCATATTGGTGTTTGTCTGAGTTCCATGCTTTGACCATTCTCACTTGATATGGATTTCTTAACTAGGTTTTCAGCCGAAATCCAACCTGGTATGCCCTCCACACTTCCTTGTTGAGCCTCAGGCTTAATCTTCTTACTGACTCCTTGACTGAGCCCTGAGGGCTTTCTCAGGCCCTTCAATCTCAACACATTAAAATGTTGAGCCATACATCTTCTATTCCAAACCCACTCTTTCTTTTTCGTTAACTATCTGCCAATAGCACTACCATCTATGAAGTAGTCCCACTCAACTACTTGGAAACCATCCCAATTACTTATCTTTATCACCTACATCTATTTGGATGCAACATCCTCCTGATTCTACTTTTTTGATGCCTATCAAATCTAGTTCCTTCTTCCCACCCCAACTTCCACTGCCATATTTGAGCCTTTGATTGTGCTTCTCAGAGGCTACACCAAGTCTTGCTTGATTTCAATGCATTGTTGGGAGAATGATATTTTATAGATATAAACCTAAGTAGGTCATGCTGAAACTATTGCAGTGTGTCTCCATGATCTCCATGATGGAATTTCAAGTGCCAAATTTCAAGTGGCATCAAAAGCCCTTCACCATCCAGCCCCTTCCTAGCTCTCCAGACATACTGACTCTGCCCTAGTTTGTCTGGCTACTGTATTGGACAATGTAGCATGGAATAGTTGCATTATCACAGAAAGTTCTATTGGACAGCACTGATTTAGGAAATGCTCAGTAAGTGTTGGTAAGTTAAAAACATATGAATTATTTTTTAATTGAAATTTTTATTGTGGTGGTTATAGATTCACATGTAATTGTAAAAAATAATACAGAGAGATGAGTCTACCCCTTTATCTAGTTTTCCCCATCATCTTGCAAAACTATAGTACAATATCATAACCAGGATATTTACATTGATATAATTCACTAATATTATTCAGATATCTCTGGTTTTACTTGTACTCCTTTCTCTGTATATGTATAGTTAGTAAATTATAAGAATATGTTCATGCATTCACCACCATAGTCAAGATACTGCCATCAAGACATTTCCACAAGCAGAAGAATCCCTTTTTTGCCCTTCCAAAGTCACACACAGTTCCTTCTGTATCTTTCACCTGTTCCCTTAACCCTGTAACCACAAATCTATTCTGCATTCTAAAATGTTGTCATTTAAGCCCGGCCAGCATGGCTCAGGGGTTGAGCATCAACCTATGAACCAGGAGGTCATGGTTCGATTCCTGGTCAGGGCATATGCTCAGGTTGCAGTGTGGGTGTGTACGAGGCAGCTAATCAATGATTCTCTCTCATCATTGATATTTCTATCTCTCTCCTACTCCATTCCTCTCTGAAATCAATAAAAATATATTAAAAAAATAAAAATAAAATGTTGTCCTTTCAAAAATGTTATGTAAATGGTATAAAGCACTATGAAACCTCCTGGATTGCTCCCCACCGCCTCAGTATAATTCTCTGGAGATTCATGCAGGTTAATGCATGTATCAATAATCTGTTCCTTTTTGTTGCTTTTATTATTCCATGTTATGTGTGTCCAGAGTTTGTTTAACCACGCACATGCTGAAGAACATCTAGACTGTTTCCAGATTTTGGCTATTATGAATCAAGCTGCTATGACCATTCTTATACAGGTTTCTGAATGTGACTTTTCATTTCTCTGTGATAAATGCCCAAGAGAGCAATTACTGGGTTATATGGTAATTGCATATTAAGTTTTATAAGAAATTTACCAAACTGTTTGCCAAAATGGCTGTACCATTGTATATACCCACCAGCAACATATGAATTATAAGGTTTCTCCTCATATTCACCAGAATTTTGTGTTGTCACTATCTTTATTTTAGTCAGTCTGATAAGTACATAGTGATATTTCATTGTAGTTTTAATTTAAATTTTCCTAATGTCTAATAACATTGAACATTTTTCCTCTACTTACTTGCCATTAGTATATCTTCTTCAGTGAAATGTCTGTTCTTGTCTCTTGACCATTTTATAATTGGATTTTAAAATTCTAATTGTTCATTTTGTTAACTGTTGAGTTTTGAACATTCTTTATATAGTACAGATGTAAAAAATATGCTTTGCAAACATTATCCACACAGTCTGTAGCTTGTTTGTTCATCCTCTTTATGTGGACATTAACAGAGAGTAGATGTTAAATTTTGATGGGTTTTAACTTATCAATCTTTACTTTTATAGATCATGGTTTGGGTGTCAGGAACTCTTCCCAAGACCTAGATCTGAAGATCATCTTCTTTGTTTTATTTATTTTTTATTGAATTTATTGGAGTGACATTCATTAATAAAATTATATAGGTTTCAGGTATACAATATTATATTACATAATTTGTATATTATATTGTGTGTTCATCATCCCAGGTCAAGTCTCCTTCCATCACTATTTAACCACCTACAACCTCTTCTACCTCTCCCCACTTTTCCTCCCCTTTGGTAATCACCATACTGTTGTCTTTGTTTATGAGGCTTTTTTTTCTTAGTCCCATCACCTTTTCCACCCAGTCCCATAATCTCCCTCAACTCTGACAGTTGTCCATCTGTTTTTTGTATCAATGAGTTTATTCTATTTTGTTTGTTAGTTTATTTTGTTTATTAGATTCCACTTATCAGTGAAGACATATGCTATTGTATTTCTCTGACTGGCTTATTTCATTTAGCATAATGCTCTTCAGGTCCATCCATACTGTCACAATGGGTAAGATTTCCTTCTTCTTCTTCTTCTTCTTCTTCTTCTTCTTCTTCTTCTTCTTCTTCTTCTTCTTCTTCTTCTTCTTCTTCTTTTTTTTTTTTTTACAGCTAAGTAGTATTCCATTGTGTACATATACCATAGCCGTTTCATCCACTCACCTACTGATGGACATGGGCTGCTCCCAAATATTGGCCATTGTAAATAACGATGCAATGAACATAAGGGTGCATATATTCTTTCAAGTTAGTGTTTTGGGCTTCTTTGAATAAATTCCCAGAAGTGGAATCTCTGGGTCATAAGGCAGTTCAATTTTTAATTTTTTGAGGTAACTCCATACTGCTTTCTACAGTGTCTGCTCCATTCTGCATTCCCACCAACAGTGCACAAAGGTTCCCTTTTCTCCACATCCTCACCAACAGTTGTTATTTGTTGATTTATTGATGATTGCCATTCTGATGGGTGTGAAGTGATATCTCATTGTGGTTTTAATTTGCATTTCTCTGATGATTAGTGTTGTTGAGCATCTTTTCATATGTATGTCCTCTTTGGAGAAGTGTCAGGTCCTTTCCCCATTTTTTAATCATATTGTTGTTTATTTGGAGTTAAGTTTTATAAGTTGTTTATAAATATTGTATATTAACCCCTTATCAAATTTATAATTGGCACATATATTCTCTTGGGAAAGTGGGGGAATAGCCCTCACTCCAAAGCTACACAACTCAGCTACTGACACCCTATGAGTCTTCCCAGACCTCTACACCAAGCCAAGGCTGCTGACTCCTCAGCAAGATATAAGCTCTACAGGGTGGGGTGAGAGGGAATCCATAGGGAGGGGTTGTTGCTTTCCCCCAGGCTGATGCTATATGAAGGAGATTGCTCCACCCAAGAAAGATGGTGCCTGAGGTATGGGAAAATGACTCAGCACAGGGATCCTGATGGCTATCCCTTCAGCTCTCTCCCTAGAGCCACAAACTCCAGACTTTTCTCATGTGACTCTAGACTGGTCTGCCCTCCTTTTGCCAGAGTCCAGGGCAAGTGGCTGTGAATGAAATTTTGTGCGTTGGCTCTTTAATAGGGTGTCTGTGCCACTAACAGACTCCTGTCTCTCCAGGATGGACAGAATCTTGCTGATTTTCACAGCCAGATGTTATATGGGTGCCTCTTCCCAGATCTGGTGCTCTGGGCTGGGGAGCCCGGCTTGGGGTTCAGAGCTCACTCTTCTCAGGAGGAAGCCCCCTGCAGCTGAGGTATCCCTCCAGAACCTCAGCTGCCCACCTGTGGGAGTGGGGCCAGCCCTTTTCATGTTTCCACCCTTCCTACCAGTCTAGATGTGGCTTCTTCTGTACATTCTTCCTTGTAAGACTTCTCTTCAGCTAGTAATAAGTTATAATTACAGTTTGGTCCTGGGAGGAAGTTTCATCTGTTCTTCTGCCATGTTGGATCTTCTATGTCTTTTTATAAGAGTTTCATATTTTTACTTTAGGTCCATGATCCATTTTGAGTTAATTTTTGTAGCACTCACCTTATTTTTGCAACGATAACCACTATCAATCTCCAGAACTTTTTGCTTATCCCAAACTGAATCTCTGTACCAATTAAACAATAATTTCCATTCCCCTTTGTTCCCTTGGCCCCTGGTAAACACTATTCTACTTTCTGTCTCCATGAATTTGCCTATTCTATATATCTTGTATAAGTGAAACCACACAATATTCATTCTTTTGAGTTTAGCTTAATTTACTTAGCATAATGTGCCTCCATATTATAGTATGTATCAGAATTTCATTTTTTAAGGCTGAATAATATTCTATTGTCTGTATATACCATATTTTATTTATCCATTCATCTGTCAGTGAACCTTTGGATTGTTTCAAACTTTTGACTACTTTAAACAAAGCTGCTGTAATTATTGGTGTGAAAATATCAGTTTAAATCCCTTCCTTCATTTTTTAAATTATATACCCACAAGTAAAACTGCTGGATCCAATGGTAATTTTATGTTTAATTTTTTGTAGAATTACCATACTATTTCCATAGTGGCTATACCATTTTACATTTTCACTGGCAGTACACAGGGTTCTAATTTCTCCACATTCTTGCCAAACACTTTTTTTTCCACATATACAACTCCATCCCAATGGGTGTGAGGTGACATCTCACTGTGGTTTTGATTTGCATTTCCCTGATTAGTGATACTGACCATGTTTTCATGTGCTATTTGGCCATATGCATATATTCTTTGGACAAATGTTTATTCTAGTTCTTAGGTCATTTTTGGATTGGATTGTTTTTTTTGTGTTTTTTTTTTTAATATATTTTATTGATTTTTTTACAGAGAGGAAGGGAGAGAGATTGAGTTAGAAACATCGATGAGAAACATCAATCAGCTGCCTCCTGCACGCCCCCTACTGGGGATGTGCCCACAACCAAGGTACATGCCCTTGACCGGAATCGAACCTGGGACCCTTCAGTCCTCAGGCTGACGCTCTATCCACCGAGCCAAACCAGCTAAGGCGGATTGTTTGTTTTTTGTTGTTAAGTTTTAGGAGTTCTTTATATATTCTGCATATTAATCCCTTATCAGATATCATTTGCAAATATTTCTTTCATTCTGTGAGGTATCTTTTCACTCTGTTGATTGTATCCTTTGCACAGAAGATTTTAATTTTTATGTAGTCCAATTTATTAAATTTTTTCTTTTGTTCTCTGTGATTTGGACATCATAAACAGGAAATCATTGCCATATCCAACCGCATGATGATTTTGCCCTGTTTTCTTCTAAGATTTTTATAGTTTTAGCACTTAATGTTTCTTTTACCCATGTAAAATTAATTCCTGTATATGGTATAAGGTAAAGGTCCAACTTTATTCTTTTATAAATGGATATCCAGTTTTCCCAACAACATTTGTTGAAAAAACTGTTCTTTATATATTGGCACCCCTTAAAAAAAATCATTTGACCATATATGTGAGAATTTTTTTATGGTCTCTCTAATTTGTTCCATTGGTTTTTATGTCTGTCTTTATGCCAGTAACACATCTTTGTTTGTTTGATTAATATATTTTTATTGATTTCAGAGAGGAAGGGAGATAGATAGAAACATCAATAATGAGAGAGAATCATTGATTAGCTGCCTTCAGCACACCCCATACTGGGGATTCAGCCAGCAACCCAGGCATGTGCCTTGACCGGGAATCAAACCATGACCTCCTGGTTCATTGGTCGACGCTTAACTACTGAGCCATGCCAGCTGGGCCCAGTAACACATGTTTTGATTACTGTAGGTTTGTAGTAAGTTTGAAATCAGGAAATTTGAGTCCTTCAGTTTTGTTCTTTTTGAAGATGATTTTGGCTATTTGGGTCCTTTGAGATTCCTTATGAATTTTATGATAGTTTTTTTTTCCCTGTTTCTGCAAAAAAAAAAAAAAGCCCCCCAAACAAACAAACAAACAAACAAACACAAACAAGAAAACACACACACAAACACCCATATCTTTAGATTACTAGGGATTGCATTGGTAGTACTGACATCTTAATAATATTAAGTCTTTCAGTTCATGAACCTTGGAAGTGTTTTAATTTATGTATGTCTTCTTTAATTTCTTTCAACAGAGTTTTGTACTTTTCAGTATTTAAGTCTTTCACCTCCTTGTTAAGTTAATTCTTAAGTATTTTATTATTTTTTATACTATTTAAAATGAAATTGTTTACCTAATTTTTGGGGGGGGGTTTTCATTGTTAGTGTATAGAAATGCAACAGATTTTTGTGTGTTAAATTTATACCTGCAATTTTGTTGAATTCATCTATTCTAACTTTTTTTTTTAATGTGGAATCTTTAGGGGCTTCTATATACCAAATCACACTTTCTGCAAAGAGAGATAATTTTACTTCTGCATCTCCAATTTGCTTACCTTTATTTCTTTTTCTTGTCTAATTATTCTCACTAGAACTTCCAATGCTGTGTAGAACAGGAGTGGCAAAAGTGGGAATCTTCACCTTGTTCCTGATCTTAGAGAAAAAGATCTCAGTCATTCACTGTTGAGCATGGTGTTAGTTGTGGGAAGGTTAATTTTTGTATATCCAATTTTTTTTTAGCACCATTTGTTGAAAAAGCTAGTCTTTGTCCATTGAATTGTTTTTTTTTTTTACCTTTGTTAACATCAGTTGGTCATATTTTTATGAGTCCATTTCTAGGTTCTCCATTCAGTTTCATTGATCTATGTGTCTATTCCTCTGCAAATACCACATTTTCTTGATTACTATAGCTTTAGAAAAAGTCTTACTATTGGAAAGAGTAATTCTTCCTACCTTATTTTTCTTTGTCAAATTATCTAGCTATTCTAGAGCCCATGCCTTTCCATATAAATGCTCCAATAAATTTGACTGGAATTTTTATAGAAATTTCAATAAACATTTAGATAACTTTTGGGGAAATGGCTATTTTATTATACTAAGTCTTCTAATTCATGAATACAGTATGTCTCTCTATTTCAGGTCTTCTTTGATTTATTTAGTTGTTATCTTATAATTTTCAACATATAGATCCTGTACATGTTCCATTAACTGTATACCTAAATATTTCATATTGTTTAGAGCAAATGTAAGTGGTATTGTGTTTTAAATTTTATTTTCTGAATGTATACCAAAATACAATGGAATTTTGTGTATAGATCTTGTATTCTACAAGCTTGCTCAATTATTAATTTTAGGAATTATTTTTGTAGACATTTTAGCATTTTCTATGTAGACAATAATGTCATTTACAAATAGAGACAGTTTTATTTATTACTTTTCAATCAAATATATTTTATTTGTTTTTCTTGCACTGGCTAGAATTTCTAATACTATGTTGAATAAGATATTGGAAACAGACATGCTAGCCTTGTTCCACATCCTAGAGGAAGAGCATTCATTCTTTCACTATTAAGTTTTATGTTAGCTGGGTTTTTTGTAGACCTTTTAAGTCAAATTTTGTAATTCCTCCCTATTTTTTTCTTGCTGAGAGTTTTAAATCAGAGATGTGTGTTAGATTTGTCATGATTTTTTTCTGCAAAAATTGATATAATCCTATTTTTCTTTCTGAGTTTGTTAGTATGGTAGATTATATCAACTGATTTTTAAAATATTAAACCAGCCCTATATTACTGGGGTAAACTTCACATGAGCATCATGTATAATTCTTTTTATACACTGTAAGATTTAGTTTGGTAAATCTTTTTTGAAGATTTTTGCATCTAAGTTCAAAAGACATATTTGCCTGTAGTTTTCTCCTCCCCTACTGTGCTTGTTTAGTGTTATTATCAGGGTAATACCAGCCTCATAAAATAAGTTAGGAAGTACTCCTCTTCTATTTTCTAGGGGAGATTGTGTAAAAGAGGCAAACTCAGGAGATTCTGGGTGAAATCTGAAATTGGTCCCTGTACAAGGAGGGCAAGGAGAGACCAAAAAAAAGATGCAGACAAATCCGTTGGTTGGTGTCAGTGTTAATAAACAAGGGAGCTTACATACGAGGCTTGTCTTGGGCAGTCACAAGATGGATCAATCTCTGCACACACCCTCCTGAATCTTAAAAGTATATCTAGAGGCCTTAACTGGGTCCAGATGGTCTCAATAATACCTTACTCTTTCAAGGTTGTATCCTTGAAACTGGCTCATAAAGGGGGAATGATGGGCAGAGGGTACATTCTAAGGACAAGGTAGGGGATAAGGGATCTCCAGTTATCCAGATCCAGCCTATGGATCAACAGGGGGTCATGTCCTCTCCATGACCTCCTCCAACTCCCAATTGCTGATTACAGGTTATTTTCCAATTTTAAATCTCTGAGCCATGGAGAAAGTCTATTACTTATTTAAAAATAAAGTTTTTGAATCCCTCTGACAAATCAATCCTGTTTTGTGTGTTCAAAAGTGATATATTTAATAAATGTATTAGCATGGTAGACAAAGTAATGTATTGCCCAGATCCCTCTTAAGTGAAGGACCAGTCTCCCCAGCTGCAGGGATAAGTGCCTTTAGCTGTTCTCTCCTTCAGGGATTGCCTCAGCTTCAGAGAGCTGCCTTGTCTCAAGTTCATGCCCTTCCAAGGCACCTCATACAATGACTGATATTAATATAAAAAGGACTGGACAACTCAAACCATCCCAGAACAACTTTGAAGGGTCATCCTAGCTCCAGAACTCCCTGGAGGGATAGTGGCCAAGACTGTCATTGGCCTGCATCATAGCTGAACTCCTACCACTGCCCACTCTTGCTTCCTGTATCTCCCACACACAGATGTTGGTTCTTAGTTACCATCCTGCCTGGTAAACTCTCAAGAAATTATATTATATAAAAAGAAAACCCTTATGACTTAGTGTAATGTAATATTTATAGAAATAGTCTTATTACTCATTTATAATGTTTACCTTGCCTAAATCATAAGTGAATTTGAGGCAACTAACAATAATCATAGTATTTAACCAGTAGGAACAACCACACAAACACAAGTTTTATCTATAACAGTAAAGATATTTTAAGTGATTAGAGCTCAGTATTCCAAAGCAAAATTTTAATTGATACCAAGCAATCACAGATAACAACACCTCTATAAAACATTTCCTGGCTTTGTATCTGTGCCAGCACACATAAAAGAAAGTGAAAAATAGAAAATATTTATGCAAATAAAGGTGAGGATGATGTGTGAGTGGTGGTGTGTTTTAGGATTACTTGTGTGGCTTAGAGAATAAAAGGATGGATTTAGACACTTCTATTCCTTTAACCAGAAAACAGGATACAATGTACCAGGATATATTTTTCCTTTATACGTAGGAATATTGAGGGAGAAAAGTAATCATTTGTTTATCATATGATTCCTGTTTTCATATGGCATCTACTACATTGAGGGTACTGAGTGAATGGAAAACAAACAAGAGGGAAGTGATTTTATATATATATATATATATATATATATATATATACACACACATACACACTGAGTGGTCAGATTATTATGCATTCAGAGATCATAATAATCTGGCCACTCCGTATATCCGTATATCTATCTATTTATCTATCTATCTATCTATCTATCTATCTATCTATCTATCTATAGATATATATGTATCTATATATATCCTATCTAATAAAAGAGTAATATGCAAATTGACCATCACTCCAACACACAAGATGGCTGCCCCCATGTGGTCAAAGATCCTGCCCCCATGTGGACACAAGATGGCCATCACAAGATGGCCAGCACGGGAGGGCAGTTGGGAGGGACCAGGCCTGCAAGGGAGGGCAGTTGTGGGCGATCAAGCCTGCAGGGGAGGGCAGTTAGGGGTGACCAGGCCTGCAGGGGAGGGCAGTTAGGGGCAAATAGGCTGTCAGGGGAGCAGTTAGGCATCAATCAGGCTGGCAGGGGAGTGGTTAGGGGGTGATCAGGCTGGCAGGCAGAAGCGGTTAGGGGCAATCAGGAAGGCAGGCAGGTGAGCAGTTGGGAGCCAGCAGTCCTGGATTGTGAGAGGGATGTCCAATTAACGGGCAGTTGGACATCCCTTGAGGGGTCCCAGATTGGAGAGGGTGCAGGCTGGGCTGAGGGACACACACCCCCGTGCACGAATTTTATGCACTGGGCCTCTAGTGTATATATGTGTGTGTATATATATATATATATATATATATATATATATATATATATATTACAGGCCTGCTGCATGAATTTGTGCATGGGTGGGGAGTCCGGCCAGCCTGGCCAGGGGGAGGGGACATGAGCGGTTGGCTAGCCTGCCTGTTGGCCAAACTCCTGGTTGAGGGGACAATTTGCATATTAGCCTTTTATTATATAGGATATACACTGAGTGGCCAGATTATTATGCATTCAGAGATCATTATAATCTGGCCACTCAGTATATCCTATATAATAAAAGAGTAATATGCAAATTGACCATACCTCTGCTATACCCGCAAGCCACGCCCACCAGCCAATCAGGAGTGAGTATGCAAATTAACCCAACCAAGATGGCTGCGGCCACAGAGAGAGCAGGAGGCTTGGGTTTCCCCAGTAATGGAGGAAGCCAAGCTTCCCTGCCACCCTGGCTGGCCCAGGCCTACACTCAAGGCTACAAAGTTTCCATTATAGAAGATAAATAAATCCCAACAAAAATGGCTGTGGCCATGGAGTGAGCAGGAGGCTTGGCCCCGCTGAAGGCTACAAAGTTTCAAGTATAGAAAATAAATAAATCCAAGATACCAGGGCCTCTGCTTGGGTCACCAGGGGGCGTGGCCGGCCTGCAAACCACCACAGGCCCCTCGCCAAGGCCGCCCCACACCCCAAGGGAACCCCCACCCTGATCCTGGACACCCTTCAGGGCAAACCAGCTGGCCCCCACCCATGCACCAGACCTCTATCCTATCTAATAAAAGAGTAATATGCAAATTGACCATCACTCCAACACACAAGATGGCTGCCCCCATGTGGACACAAGATGGCTGCCACAAGATGGCCAGCAGGGGAGGGCAGTTTGGAGGGACCAGGTTTGCAAGGGAGGGCAGTTGTGGGCAATCAGGCTAGCAGGGTAGGGCAGTTGTGAGGGGCCAGGCCTGCATGGGAGGGCAGTTGGGGGCGATCAAGCCTGCAGGGGAGGGCAGTTAGGGGTGACCAGGCCTGCAGGGGAGGGCAGTTAGGGGTGACCAGGCTGGCAGAGGAGGGAAGTTGGGGGTGACTGGGCCTGCAGGGGAGATAAGTTGGGGGGGACCGGGCCTGCAGGGGAGTGCAGTTAGGGGTGACCAGGCCTGCAGGGGAGGGCAGTTAGGGGCAATCAGGCTGGCAGGGGAGCAGTTAGATTTCAATCAGGCTGTCAGGGGAGTGGTTAGGGGGTGATCAGGCTGGCAGGCTGAAGCAGTTAGGGGCAAGCAGGCAAGCAGTTGGGAGCCAGCAGTCCTGGATTGTGAGAGGGCAGTTGGACATCCCTTGAAGGGTCCCATATTGGAGAGGGTGCAAGCTGGGCTGAGGGACACACACACCCCCGTACACAAATTTCATGCACCAGGTCTCTAGTATATATATATATATATATATATATCTCCATTAGTTAGAAAGCAGTTTAGAGTTACTTAGTATAATAGAGTACCAATAGATACAAACTCTTATTTTTAATCTGCTAGGACCAGACACCCTATCATAACTAGTTCATGAGGGTACTGTTCAGCATCTGAGGACAGACAAGGGTGTGATTTTCTGTTCCAAGTTGACTGGTTTTGTGTGTCTCTCTTTCTCTCTCTCACTTGTAACATAGACAGTGAATACTCTTGACAATTCCAGAGCCTTTGGCGTTTTGGGGGTTGGGAAGAGAGTGAATGTGAGGATTTAAGATGAATCACGAGATATTGCAAATCTCAGCTCAAACATCACTCAGCAGAAAGACCTGTCAGCTCTTGGTACATAATCACTCTGCTCGCATCAGTCTTTTTAGGTGGGTAAACCCAGTCTTAACCATTCCAAGTACTACCGATTGACACTTTGATGTGTAGTTTTAGTTTTTTGTCCCAGTTCAGGAAAGGCAGGGAAACAAGCCAAAGCAAATTGGTTTTGATTTGAGGAGAGGCTCAACTAGCAACTACTAGTAGTTTGATAGTCACCTAGCAAAGGGAGTATGGAGAGGTCAAGGAGCCCATATTCCCTTAGGCCTCCAATTCTGTCAGTACCCAGTTTGTGCTGGGTGCTCAGAGGCAAGCCCTACTGAGATTCCTCCCAGGGCGAGCACAGCAACCCCGGGGATGGGCTGGGGTGGGGGAGGGGGCACCTGCACTTGTTAGCAGCCACACATCTGTGGGGCCTCTGTGGATGCCAGAGAAGTTTCTGGGCTGGCTGATTGAAGGATGGCCCCTGGAGGTCACAGTGTGGGGTGCTCCAGAGTCTTGCTACTCAGCGTGGTGGCAGGACCAGGAGCATCACATCACCTGGGAGCTAGTTGGGCTATATCAGGCCCTAGGTCGGACCAACTGAAATCTAACCTGCATGTTCATTCATGGGCACATTCAAGTTTGAGAAACGCGGTTCTAGGCTATGGATAGAGGAAAAATCTGCCTCTCAGCCCCGCCCCCTCCCACTCTTAGCTCTCCTCTTAAGCAAAGCTCGCCCTGCATTGGTCCTGCACAACATTTCTGCAAAACCAGAGTGTGTGGGGTGGGGGCATGCAGAAGCTGCCCCCTCCGGGGAGGGCAGAGGATAGTGCGATTGGATGGGCGAAAGGAGGCTTTCTCCAGCCCGGCTCCGCTGTGAGTAGACACTCCCCCGACCCTTCCCCGACACCTCTCCACCCCCACCCCCTGCAGCTGCTCCCGCCTGCCTTCCGCCGGCTGCCACGAAAACCCGGAATAGCTGCGTGTGCTCACTGAAAGTCCTCCGAGGGGCGACGCCGGGCAGCTGGGCATGCTCAGTAGCTGGGGGAGGCTTGGGTGGAGAGTAGAAAGCTTTGGATCTGCTCCCCCCCACCCCTCCCAACGGCCTCGCGCACCCCTTGCCCCCAGCCCGTAGTAGTTGCCCAGCGTCCGCCCGTGGACACCGGGAACATGGCGCTCCCAGCCTTGTAGCAGCCCCGGCGGAGAAGGGGATGAGGTACCGCCGCTTCGCTGACAGCCAGCCGCCAGGTAGGCAGGCGCGCCCGGAGGGACTGCCTGGGTGGATCTGGGCGCGGGGAGGGGCGCTTGCGGGGATGTGCACGGCTGGGACCAGGGGCATCTTGCTTTGCCGCGAGAGGATGCGAAGCAGACATCTGTGACAGCGCGCAATTTGGCATCTCCTAGGAGATGTCAAGGGCTGGGGATCCTCTGGCGATCGGGGACCGCCCCCCGCCCCTCTCACACACACCCATGCGCTACCATCCAGACTGGGCTCTCCACGGGTCGAATAAAGGATAGTTCCTTTTGCTGGGTGGGAGGGCGTGGAAGAGAACCCCGGATCCATTCTTGGGAGTGCGCTGGTCCCCGGACCACTGGCAAGCCCAGTACCAGTTCTTTGTGTATATAGCCGTGCACGCCCGCCCGGGGGTGCCACGGTGCCTGCATCTCCCAAGGAGTGTTGGACATATTGCCAGGGCAGGATTCCCTTGTGGCTTTTGTCTCTTGGCAGGTGTGGACTGGAAGATGCAATAGCGGAGCCTTTATGGGGCTGTGTTTTTCTTTGTTACTCGCTTTGGAGTGTGTGTGTGCGCGCGTGGTGGGTTGTAATAGAGAGAGAGAACTTCTGCTCATGGCACGCGTGTGGGCAGAGCATGGAAGAGGATCTCGGTGCCAAACTCTTGTCAAAATTGAGTGCTCTGTAGGCCTCCTGGAGGGTAAACTTGAAAAGTCCAGAGATGAGTGCCCAGTTTGGAGAAGCGTGTTAGCCCTTCTTGAACCCATGTGTATATATCTGAAGCTTTAAACCTGGGACACAAGTTAATTCAACATTAGATATCAATTAAAGGAATGTGAAGGACTGGGGCTATCAGTGGTGGGCACTTTTAGGCCAAATTAATAAAGAAAAAAAGAAGTTGACACAACGCCAGAGGAAAGTGTCATAGTTAATAGTTGCTGATAGCTTAGAAGGCTGAATGTACTTAGGGGGCCATCAGAAAACCTGACATTCCACCGGGTTCTACCACGAAATAGCCACAGGGTCTTAGGTAACTCACAGAACCTCTCAGCGCACCCTTTCTCTTCTGGGGTCTGGTGACATGTAGACACTCTCACCTGAGTCCAGAGGGCTAGATGCTCTTCACAAGCCACTACGACACTAGAACCTATGAAACTGACACCCCATAATAACAGCTCTGTCACCTTATAGTGGTATATCTGTTATATTCAGCAGTACAACGCAGAGATGGAAATCAATTTAGATTTAGAGTATGCTTTTATTTTTTGCTTTATAATTTAAAGGATGGCCACCTTTGACTACAAAGTTTAGACACACTTCTCTCCATACATACAGTATTTATTTTGTGGTCTCCTTAGGTAGCAAAAATGAGTCAGTATCATCAAAATGAAATGGGGAATGCTTAAGGAAAATGCCTTTAAGGAAATTAAACTTGTAAATGTCCAATCTGATGATACCTTGACTTGGAATACATATGTGCAAAGCAGATGGAAACAGTACAAGTTGATGACAAGTTCATTGATATTATTGGTCTTAGCATAAAATGTTTCTGTTCCTGTGTGAATGGGTAGAGAATGATTGTACTAGGTCCCTGCAGTTTGTCATTTGGTAAATGAATGTGAATTTTAATTGCAGTCATTGAAAACACAATTTGGCACTGCCTCTCCTTCACTGTGTCAGAATTTGCTGAAATACTGCAGGTGTGAGAGGCAGGTGTCCTAGGGTGTGGTTTCATCTTGCTGATGAGACAGAGCTGAGTTTGAGCTCTGACTCTCTCATATTTAGATTTGTGATCTGGGGCAAGCTATTTAACTTTCCCAAGCCTCAGGTTCCTCATCTGTAAAAGAAACATAGGAAGACTTTAGATAAGTAACACTTATCTAAATGTATGTGCGTGTGGTGTGTTACTCATGACATAAACCACCAAGAAAACAGTGGTGACCATTATAAGAGGAAGGGAAATGGATGTTATTTAACCTATACTAGGTACCTTGTATCATGCTAGTCTGGTTCAAATATGCGATCTCATTTAATCTTCCCAATTGTATTAGTTTCCTAGGGCTGCCATAACAAATTACCAAAAACTAATTGTCTTAAAACAAAAATGTATTCTCTCACAGTTCTGGAGGCTAGAAGTCCATAATTCAAGGTGCAGCCAAGGCTGTGTGCCCTCTGAAGCCCCTATGGGAGGGGCTTTCTTGCCTCTTCTAGTGTCTCATAGCCCCAGGTGTTCCTTGACTTGCACCCGCATAACTCCAATCTGTGTCTTCATCCTCACATGGCAGAGTTCCTCCTTTTTATAAAGATACCATTCATATTGGATTAAGGGTCCACCCTAATTCAATATGACTTCACCTTAACTTGATCACATCTGCAAAGACACTGTTATCATATAAGATCACATTTATAGGTTCCAGTTGGACATGAATTTTGGGGGGACACTATTCAGCCCAGTATGCCACCATCCCTAAGATCTGTGTTGGAGGACTACTTTAATATTAGTCAGCATCCAAGCAGAAGGTAAAGTCAGAGTGGTATGGGCTCAGGAATGACTAAAGGTTATTTAAGGTTTAATTTATTTGAGGTTTAATTTACCCAAACATGGTAGGGAAGAGCAGCATTCAAACATACCTCATTATACAAATGTCACTTTCCTGGAAACCCAGACAATCCAGGATCTGAGTTTTGAAAAGGTAATATACCTAAAATATCCTGTCCCAAATAGATTTGTTAATGTTGCCTTCCTCTCTTTTTGCTACCCCACCAACACAATGCAAACAAAAAACAGAAATCTAAGTTAAACAGCAAAAATAACAACAGAAACAAAAATACCCCAATCGTAACACCTTTCTAATCTTTCTTATCCTGGTAAATGGCAACTCTGTTCATGGAGTTGCTTTAACCAGAAACTCAAGAATCATCTTTGATACTGAGGAGGAAACTGGTCTTGCAAGGTGTGTCAGGCCATAAAACTGTGAACAATGCACTGCCCTAGGAGCGGGGGTGGGGGTGGGGGGGGGGTGGGGGGGGGTGGGGGGGTGGGGGGGGGGAAGGGTCATTATTGCTGGCCCCAGGACAGATCATCGGATATGGCCTGGGGACCCCCAACACCTGGGGGCTTTCCTGTAGGCCCAGGAAAGGGGACAGAACCATATCTGCAACACAAAGACCCCAGAAGGTTATAAAAAGTGAAGCTCTCTGCATGTTTCTTTACTCTGATTTAAACATTATTCCCGGAGTCCACTAGTGTTAATAAACAGGGTCCCTCCCTTTTTCTAGGAAGCATGCTTGGTATTTCTTTGGTCTTCTGTAACAATACCTCCATTCCCTTTGTCTTCCATACCCAAAACCATCACACAGTCTTAAACATTCAGTCTTTCTATTCATATCTCTGAATATATCTTGATAGATTCTTCTTTCCATCCCTACCACCATCACCATCAAACTTCAAGTCCTCATCTCTCCACTGGATTATTTGTATAATTTTCTAGCAAGACCCCTGGTTCCTTGCTTCACCCCTCCGATACTTCATCCATAACAGGTAGGATCATGTCAGTCCCCTACATAAAATACATTCACTTTCTTGGGACAAATCCCAGAGACACTCAGAGTCTTGGGTACTTGGGCTGCCTCGTCTTGGGCATCTCTTCCTCTTGCTGCTGCCTTACTGTTCTGCTGTCTGTTTCTTGGATATCCCAGGCACTTGCCCCTTATACTTTGCAATTCAAGCTGTATTCATCCTTTGGGCCGCTTTGATCTCCCTTCCCCATAACCCAAATCTCTCACCACCCTGCTGCTTTTCTTCTTATTTTCTATTTATTTGTTTGGCTATTTAATGTCTATAAGCTCTGCGATGGCCGTTTATTTTGTATCTTATATGTAGAAAATGTTTAATAAATGTTTGATGAATGAGTGAAGGAATGAATACTCTTCCTCATAGCCATTTTTTTTTCTGGGCCATTTTAAATATCTGATTTTTTAGAAATTTTAAAACTTACTATGTTGTATAAAAAGAGCAATTAAGAACCTCATTATGACTTTAAAAGAGGAGTATTCTTGGCTTTAACAAAAGCATCTACTAAGAAGTGGTTTTAAGTGAGCAGTTAATAATTGAGTCCAAATATTTTCTGGCAATTGAGGATTTTGTAAAAATATATCAGTCAATCAACAAATATTACAGAAATATTTTGTTGGACATTTATATTTGCCATGATAGGCCCTAGGAAGACAATGGTGAACTAGACTTTCAGGCTTCTAGAGATTAATAAGTAACAATAATTAATAATCAATAACATTATTTATTAAATTTCTGTTATGCCCCAGGTTCTCATCAGTCCTTATCCCTACTTATTGCTATAGATAGCCCTCCAATATTTCTCAACACAGAATCTAATAAGATGCACAACAAATATTTGATGAATTGACAATTAGTAGCTAGCTACTATTATCCTGATATTTTAAAATAGAAAACATGTTTATCTGGGGAAAAGAGAATCTGTTCATATACATAAGGCCATGCAATTGCTTTCTGAATATATCTAGGTGGGCCCTGTTCTGTTTTAAAAGTCATCCTGCCTTTTGTCTCTGGGGTTAAAATAAGAGACAGATTGCTTTTTGTATGAGAACATGTACCTGGTGTCAAAATTCTTAGTAACCAGCTGAATTGTTTGACTTGTCCTATTTAATCCCAGTGAGAAGTGACAATGTTTCTCATTCAGAGCTCTTTTTGGCAGTTTTCAATAGCAAGACTGAGTGCCTGAGGGAAGTGAATGTACTTCAACACAGGAACACAGGTTACATTTGGGATTTCTAGGGTGTCCTCAATTTCATGTCATTTTATTTTTTTTGCCTAACAGTGGTTCTCAACCTTTTTAATGCCACGACCCTTTAATACAGTTCCTCATGTTGTGGTGACCCCCAACCATAAAATTATTTTCGTTGCTACTTCACAACTGTAATTTTGCTACTGTTAGTGAATCGTAATGTAAATATCTGTGTTTTCCGATGGTCTTAGGCTCTACAGCAGAAGCTCTCAACCTGTAGGTCGCGACCCACAGGTTGAGAACCGCTAGCAGGGTCACCTAAGACCATCGGAAAACACAGATATTTACATTATGATTCATAACAGTAGCAAAATTACAGTTGTGAAGTAGCAACGAAAATAATTTTATGGTTGGGGGTCACCACAACATGAGGAACTATATTAAAGGGTTGCGGCATTAGAAAGGTTGAGAACCACTGGGCCCTGAGAGGTGATTTTTAAAAACAAAAACAAAAATTGCTTAATGCATATGGTTAAGTATAACTTTTTACCAAAGTAATGAAAAATCAGGGATTGTGTCTTGATTTTGTTTAAAAGTGATGGATACACAATTGAATAAGTTAAAACCTAAAGAAACTAATAAGAGATTTTAGTAAGGTGATGGTTATGTAATACATGTTCAAAAAACAATGGCTACCCATAATGCCAGCATTTACCAACTAAAAATACAATAGAAAATGGTTCTGTCCATGAATCCACAAAAATATAAATTACCTAAGAAACATAGCAAATGTACATAAAACACTGGGGACTAATAAGAAATATCTAAAGACTTAGGAAACTATACAATTTTGCACAGACACATAAAATAAGAAACAAACAAATGAAAACATTCCTTATTCATGGGTAGAAAGATGAAAATGATGAACTGGTTATTTCTCCATGATTAATTAGTTTTATTGTATTAGGATTTGGGAAAACTTGAAAAAATGATTTTAAAATTTGTCTGGAAAAATAACTATATGATAGAAGTCAAGAAAATTTTGCAAAAGAATATATATGGAGTGGGTGAGTAATCTTTCCAGAAATAAAATATAATAATAATCTGATCATCAAGCTATAATCATTATAGCAGTGTAGTAGTACTGGTTAAGAATCAATACATAGCTCAATGGAATAGAATAGCCTGGAAATAGGCTCAGGTAGTTTTTGGATTAAAAAAAAAAAGTGATGGTAAAACCATTTTGAAATAGAGAGTATTTGACAAGAGTCAAGGAAATTGGCTAAGTATGTAGAAAACATTCAACTAAGAACTTCTAATTACATGACTCCCTAGACTGTTCCAAATAAACTGGAACGTTCACCTGCCAGGCAAGAAACAAAGCTAGAAGGAAATATTTAACCATTTCAGAGAAGGACTTTTTAGTATAAAGTTAATGAAAAGAATCACAAAGCAAAAGATAGGCTTAAATATATTTTAAACCTTTTCATGTAGAAAAATATAGTTTAAAGCAGAAAACAGTCATGGAGCAAAGTACTGACACCACGAATGACAGAACAGATAATGTAATAGTTACACTGAACTCTTGCATATTAATAAGTAGAAAATAACATCCTAATAGAGTTGTTTAAATATCTGAATAAGCAATTTAAAAGGGAGAAATAAAAAGGCTCATACACATCCTATATAATAAAAGGCTAACATGCAAATTGACTGAATGTGGAATGACGGGTTGCTATGACACTCACAGACCACCAGGGGGCAGACGCTCAACACAGGAGCTGCCCCAAGGTGGTTAGTGTGTTCCCACAAGGGGAGCGCTGTTCAGCCAGAAGCCAGGCTCACAGCTGGCAAGTGCAGGGATGATGGCAGGAGCCTCTCCTGCCTCCGTGGCAGCGCTAAGGATGTCCAACTGCCGGTGGACCTAAGCAGGTAGTCGGACATCCCCTGAGGGCTCCTGGACTGCAAGAGAGTGCAGGCCAGGCTGAGGGACGCCCTCCCCCAAGTGCATGAATTTCATGCACCAGGCCTCTAGTATTTAATAAATATTCCTACTATTAATCACATAAATGCAAATTAAAACAAAAGTGAGATACTATGCTTCACATATTAAACAGTGTATGTACTGTTATGTGTGTGTGTGTGTGTGTGTGTGTGTGTGTAAAATAGTAAGGTACTGACAAGGATGCAGTGAGAAGGATATTCTCATTGGTACTGGTAGGAGACTTACAGGATACAACCTTCCTGGAAAACAGTTTGAAAATATTTGTGGGAGCTTTTAAAAGTTCAAGTTATTTGACACACTATTTCTCTGGCTTTTTAAAAAATCCTCACCCGAGGACACACATACACATGAAGACAGAGAGAGAGAGAGAAAGAGAGAGAGAGATCAGTTGCCTTCCACGTGCGCACCCTGTTCTGAATCAAACCAGCAACCTTTCAGTGCACTGGACAACATTTAACCTACTGAGCCACTCAGGTCAGGCTATTTCTCTGGCTTTTAATTTTACTTTTATTTTAGTCTTTGCAGATACAGACAAATTTTATATACAGTATTATTTATATAATTTGCATAAAAGAAACAATAAACTTATGTAACTAAAAATTGGGGACTGGTTAAAAGTATTCAAAGGTTTCCAAATGATAGACTATTACATAGATGTTCAAATTGATTATTTCAAATATTATGTAATGACATGGAAAAACAATTTTAAGTGGAATTAACCAAATGCACTACTGCATTTCAGTATGTGTTCTGTGAAGTGGAAATATCACACAGACATATAAAAACTGGAAACCAAACAAAGTTAAGCAATGCCTGGGTGGTAAAAATTTGGATTACTTTTTTTATACTGTTCCAAATTTTTCAAAATTTAGTCAATGATGACATATCCTATCTAATAAATGAGTAATATGCAAATTGACCGTACCTCCGCTACACCCATAAGCCAAGCCCACCAGTCACGCCCACCAGCCACACCCACCAGCCAATCAAGAGCGAATATGCAAATAAACCCAACCAAGATGGCTGCGGCCACAGAGAGAGCAGGAGGGAGGCTTGGGTTTCCCCGGCAATGGAGGAAGCCAAGCTTTCCGTCTGCCCTTGCCGGCCCAGGCCTCCACTCAATGCTACAAAGTTTCAATGATAGAAGATAAATAAATCCCAACAAAAATGGCGGCAGCCACGGAGCTGTAGAGAGCAGGAGGCTAGGGTTGCCCCCAGCAATGGAGGAAGCCAAGCTTCTGCAGCCCTGGCCTGCCTTGGCCTCCGCTTAAGACTACAAAGTTTCAATTATAGAAGATAAATAAATCCAAACAGAAATGGCTGCTGCCATGGAGCGAGCAGAAGGCTTGGCTCTGCTCCAGGCTACAAAGTTTCAATTGTAGAAGATAAATAAATCCCAGATACCAGGGCCTCCACTTGGGTCACCGGGGGACGTGGCTGGCCTGCAAACCACCACAGGCTCTTCGCCCAGGCCACCCCATGCCCCAAGGGAACTCCCACCCTGATCCGGGACACCCTTCAGGGCAAACCAGCTGGCCCCCATCCATGCACCAGGCCTATCTAATCCTATCTAATAAAAGAGTAATATGCAAATTGACCATCACTCCAACACACAAGATGGCTGCCCCCATCTAGTCAAAGATCCTGCCCCCATGTGGACACAAGATGGCCACCACAAGATGGCCAGCAGGGGAGGGCAGTTGGGAGGGACCAGGCCTGCAAGGGAGGGCAGTTGGGGGCGATCAAGTCTGCAGAAGAGGACAGTTAGGGGTGACCAGGCCGGCAGAGGAGGGAAGTTGGGGGCGACTGGGCCTGCAGGGGAGGGCAGTTAGGGGTGACCAGGCCTGCAGGGAAGGGCAGTTAGGGGCAAACAGGCTGGCAGGGGAGCAGTTAGGCATCAATCTGGCTGTCCGGGGAGTGGCTAGGGGGTGATCAGGCTGGCAGGCAGAAGCAGTTAGGGGCAATCAGGAAGGCAGGCAGGTGAGCAGTTGGGAGCCAGCAGTCCTGGATTGTGAGAGGGATGTCCAACTGCCTGTTTAGGCCCGATCCTACCGGGATCAGGCCTAAACGGGCAGTCGGACATCCCTCGAGGTGTCCCAGATTGGAGAGGGTGCAGGCTGGGCTGAGGGACACCCCTGCCCCCCCCCGTGCACGAATTTCGTGCACTGGGCCTCTAGTTGTTTTATGAAACAGAATAAAACCCCACTATTTTACAAATATGGCAGTGATACACATTCAAGTTGTAATTATTCATTTATGTAACCAACGTTCATTGATTATCTCTTAGGTCAAGGGCTCTGCCAAGTATATCAGCATGAACCTTAGTTTGCATGCAATGACAGAAACTGTCTATCTTCAGCAAAGAGAATTTACTAGAAGGTTATGAGGTAGCTAATAGAATTGTCAGGATTGAGGGAGGTGGGGCAAAAACAATAACAACCATCACCAAAAGACAGGCTCAGAAGCTAAGCAGAACCTAGCCAGTTCCCTGGTCTAGATATCAGGAGCTAGAGAAATGACCAAGAACAGCCTGCTCAGGGCTGGGCCTCTGGTGGTTATACTTTGGGGCTTGCTCACCACACCCAGCCCACTTGGCATCCGAAAGGGGAGGGCACCTTGGTTAGCAGGCCCAGTGACCCTTTTACAATCAAAGAAGCAAGCAAGATGGAATGGGTGCTAAACAACCCAAACCAAATGAAAACAAAAAGACAATAATGGCCATTACCCAGAACTTGGAGGTGAACAGGATTGAGTAGCAGCCATCTGTCCCTCCCCTGTAGAGGGAGCAACCACTGAGATGTAGAACACAGATAACACAGGATTTGAGGTACAAGGGGCACCATAGTGCCCCACACAGGAGAAGTTGTTTGCTCCTGGTGTCAGCAGTGGCATTGTCCTAAGGAAGGTGACTTTTCAGATCTTCCTATATGGGCAGGGTTGTGGAAGGGGAGATCCCATTCTCAGGTGAGGCAAGAGCCAATGAACAGATTACCGGGAGGAAACTGTTTAGCAGAAGTAAGAGGTATAGTTGGGAAACAACTGGGGCACTCATGCAAGGTTAGGCTTCTTTTTATTCTGAATTAGCTGACATTTAGCAGGTCCTACCGTAATGTCGGAGTTTAGTCCACCAAGAATACGGGGCTCTTGGTTTAAAAAACTGTTGGTCCATAATACTAAAAAATCATCCATGGGCCAATGTGTATTCTTCCTATAGTTTTCATCCTAAGTAGGAAATATCTGTGGCTAACCAGGTAATTTAATGTGCAGGTTTGGGTTGCTTTGATAACTGTTTATAAACTTTTCCCAGAGGAAAGAAAACTTGCAAAGGGAAGGGAAAAGGGTAATTATTCTTCTGTTGCACTAAAAACAGAACAGAGAAAATCTTAAGTTACTAAGAGGGGGCCTTGTCATGGACACTGCATGATAAGGAGCTGAGCCGAGCTAAAGCCTTCTGCACCTAAGAGCCCATGTGCCACCTTGGCCCCCTCTGGGTCCTGTTTCCACATACCCAGGACCTTGGACTCCCCAGCTTATAAGGCTCATGGGCCCAAGTGGGGCTGAGGAAAGACTGATAATGGGAGTTTGGACTTACAGATGTTGTAGTCCACACACAAGTCCTGGAGGCCAGGGTAGAAAGAGCAAGGGGGAGGGGCAGGAGGTTGGATTTCCTTATTTTGTCATGTCTGAAATTCAAGAATTCTATATTTAAACCTGGCTTGTAGGTTGTTATGGAGGCATATTTGTTAGAGTAGGGACATGGCTCATACTTAATAATTTTAGCTTGAATTATCATATTTAAATATCTAAGATATATAATAATCAGGACTCCATTTGTGTTCCATTTGTGCTCTTGCCTCCTCAAATGTTAGGATCAGGCCTGCTTGGTAGCTATTTTAGAAAGAAACACTCAGTTGTTCACACACACATACACACACACTTTAGCTGCTGTGCAACAGCAATGTAGATTATAAGAAAAGTAGACTATACTGAGATTATAGATAACATATTGAACAAGATTTTTAAGCCCTTATCCACCTATTTGACATGTGTATCTTAATTAGTCTTCATAGAGCTCTATAAAATAGGTCATTCAAAGCAATATATCATGCAGGTTAAACAGGGTAACAAAGAGCAGTCAAATCCTGGCTCATCTGAATCCCATTGTCCATCAACACTGTGCCGTATGGCAATTCAGTAGGTGAGAATAGAAACTTTGTTTGGAGTCCTTTCAACCTTCAATAATCTAAAAATTGCTGGTTTAATCAACCCACCTTGACTCTCAAATCCTCTGATTCAGCATTTCTCTCCATGCAAATTTCCTCATGAAAGGAAAGTAAATGCATTGACTGCTTGGCTGTGTTCAGTATTATGATTAACTGAATGATCAAAGCCAAAAATCAATATTCAGTGGCTTGTATAAGAAACAAATTTAGCTTTCTCTTTAAAACAGATGTCAGTTATAGGAATGCTTCTGCCAGTTTTCAAAGGCATTGCCATCTGTGTCATTGGTGATGAAGGTAAATTGGCAACGGAGAGTATCTTTGTTTTTCCTTAAAGCACTGTTTCATCCCCCAGGCCTCCATTGCTCCATTGTCAGGATGATTTTATGCAAACATTATTGGCTCCATCACTCATATAACAAATTATAGGGGGGTGGGCAAGGGCTCACTCACACCTTTGGTCCCAAATATAAGATCTATGATAGATAGATTCAAAAGTTGTTAGCTTCACTTTTCAATTCAAATTCAAATTCAAGGTTGACACACTATTTTAGAAACTCTTAGTTATTTTCTGGGTGGAACTTGATCCCTTTGCTTCTAAGCATGGTCATTTGATTTACCCAAATGGATGTGCATAAAACACTGATTTTCTAGCTAATTGTTCTTACTGTCAACTGAGTTGCTCCCTTTCCTGATTTAGCTCCACTGCAATTTACTGACCCAGGGAGAGAACTTCCTGGAGGAGAAGAGTAGAAATGTATGCTTCATTTATTTAAAAGAGATTCTTTCCCCAAAGTAACAATAGTTACTATGTGTGTATGACTTAATCTCTAAATATATAAACACTGATGGAAGAGGGGGATAAAAGAAAAAAAATACACCTTACAGAAATTGAATGTAGAGCGATCCTCATCTGTATGGTTTTTAGAACAATGTTGTTGCTTCTCTAGATTTTAGAGACATGGAAACAAATAATAAACAGAATTTTCCAATACTATTTGAATAACAGCTGTTCATAACCTGAGTTAAGTAGTAGTTTGTTTTACACTTTCTGAGAGTTTTTAAGACAAGAGCTACCTCTAAATTGTTTCCTATTTCCTTACTACTTCAGATAGACTCCATTTCCCTTGTCCTCACAGCCACGAGCTCCCTAAATCTCATTAACTTAAAACTTTCTCACCTGTGCCCTTCCCTGTACCCACTGCCATTCCTCTTAGCATCTCTCAATTAGACCTTGTGTCAATTTACTACCTGTTCTCTTTGTCTTCATTCCAACCCAAAATGAACATCTGATCATCTGATTATCACCCTCTTTGAAAACTTCCTACCCAGATACCATCTCCCCCCCTTCCTCCCCCCCAAAAAAGTATTCCCCATGCTTCTGGGTTATCCCTCTTAAAGCATTCATCATAGTGTTTTGTAGATGTTTCTTACTTGACTCCCTTCTTGCACTAGACTCCTTTCTTCTAAAGCAGGTATCTTGAGGCTTGGTCTTTGTGTTCCCAGTACCTAGCTTTATGCATACACATGTCAGGTCTTTAATGAATGTTTGTGAATGAATGGATGTTACCTAAGCTAAAAAATGAGCCCATCCCTAGCCAGGTAGCTCAGTTGGTTAGAGCATCATTTTGAAACACCAAGGTTGTAGGTTTGATCTCTGTTCAGGGCAAATATAAAAATCAACCAATGAATGCATAAATAAGTGGAACAACAAATCGATGTCTCTCTCTCTTTCATCATAAATAAAAATTTAAAGAAAATGAGTCCAGATGTCAAAGGGAAAGGCCATAGTTTAAAATTCTGGAATGGGAACTATCAATGATCCAACTTATTTCCTTAGAAAATAAGTTGCACACCAATGTTCATTATATAAGGAAAGACATGGCAGGAAAAACGAATGCTCTCTGTTCCTGATTAGAGAAAAAATATATAAATATTAGGGGTATAATGTAGCTATTCTAAGTACACTAAAAAGAGAAAGTAATGATGCAAACTATAAGCTTAGAGCAAGTTTTCCAAAAATAGAGTATATAAACTGAGCTTCTTAAAAAAAAAATCTTTAAGAATACATAGTTGATTACTAGATGCGATTTACATCTGGTGCTCTGTTGTCCCACACCTGATATGAATGTGCATGGTTGGTGGTGTGACCCTTGCTTGAACATTAGCTGATTTTTATACTGAAGCTGGGGTTTTATTCAGCTCAGTCCAAGTCTTTGGAACCCTTGCTTCCATAGTAACAGATGCCCTAAAAAATGAAAAACAAAGCAAAACAAAACAAACAAACTGGGAAGGCTTGGGAGGGAAATGAATCAAAGTAAGTGGTCTAAGAAAGGGGTCCCCCAGTGTAGAACCCAGGGTCTCTTCAGGCTTTTGGTCATATGTATTTGTGGCAGGATTCTCAGAGAGAAGATTCTAGGATGATAACTTGGAGGACCTTTTTAAAGGCAATTTATAGATTCTATGAAAGAAGTTACTGTGTTTTCTTTAGCTTGGATTCCTGAGGTGGATACCTGTATTGGCATATTAGCCGTCTACAGTGGTTGAAAGAAACACTTGCCATCTAGACTCCGCTAACAACCAGGAATCAGGTAACAACAACTGGAGACTCCTACTATCTATGGAATATAGTCAAGATATCTTGTCAAAACTGGAAGGTGTAGAACACTGAGTTTTAGTAGGTACTAACATTTGACGGTGCTAATTAGAGTAGAGTTTCCAGTCTTGTGGCCTAGATGTGTTCTGTTTGCCATGCAGAGTGTGAAATTTCCCTTAAAAATCCAGATTTTAGGTATCTCCTTAAAAAAATCATATATACAAATAAAAATTTGACAACACTGACCATGTTTTCTCATAACAACCATTCACTTTGGCTAAGTAGCAGCTGCTGCCACCATAGGCAGGTGATGGAGTTTCACTTTGCCACAATCCACACCAGTCCCTGCTGTGTATCATTGGCCCATTTTACATGTTTATGTGACCCTCTTAGTCCTTGAAGTCTTTTCAATTTGTAACCTCTGCATTAGAGGAGAGGCTTGCTTTTTGGTTTGGATCCTTTTATTCTTATATATTGTTCCTTCTTAATCTGCCATTTTCTGAAAATGAGTCAGTTTATATAAATATAATAAATAATTTAAAATAAAGAGTTTGGGAATATTTGGTGAGAATATTTGCATAGTTAGGCTTCAGTAACTAAACCTTTTCAATATTTTTTCAACATTAGATAATTATGAAGAATTTCCTCTTGTGTTTCATTTGAATTAAACTGAAATAGAATAAGAAACCAAAGGGTCTTGAGTTTGCTGGAGGTAGAAATGATCAGAACTGAGAAGTATGCTATCATATTTCATATGATATTATCATCTGGAAACTATAAAACATTCAGAATGCAAATATGCCAACAGAAGTGAAGTAGAACTTTATAAATGACATGCATTCTATAGAATAGCTGGCAAAATCTCAAAATCAATATTGGAATCACCCAGGGCGACTGAGAATAATGATATCACTGTACCTTACTAAAATTAATGAAAAACAAATGAGATAGAAAATTCCAGAGTTGTCCCTAGAGTTTTTATTTCTTGAGCTAGAAGAGTGAGAGATTTTAGGAAGTGGTCCCCCTCCCCCCTTTTTTTCAGACCTCAATTTTATTTGAAACACGGAGTATAGCCGACTCAGTGAAGGGAATTTTTGTTTTTTTCTCTACACATACCAGGGTATGCAATGACTGTAGATCTCACTGTAAAACAGAAAAACTTTTGGTTCCAAGTAAATCACTTAACTGGTAAGATTAAAATGAAGATAATTGGATCTGTCTACTAGGGTGGTGTCTGCTTGTTTTTGCTTTGTCCTTTGATAGGCTAGCTAAGGAAAATAGGAAACATATTATAATGAGCATTCCCAAGTAATCATTCATTCAACAGACATTCACTGGGCACTACTATGTTTGTTTGGAGTGACACTCATGTGGAGGCACATCAAGAAACACAGATAAAAACCCCTCCCATGCAAGGAGAGACAGATAATAAATAATAAACATAATAAGTAAATATATAGAATGTCAGAAGGTGATCTGTACTTTGTAAAAGTAGTATGGCTCATCAGGGAGATCAGAAGTGCTGAGATGATGGCAGGAAAAGTTCAGTTTGAAATAGGGAGGAGGGTGGTCAGGATATGCCTCACTAAGAAGGGGATATTTGAAGGAGGGAAGGGAACTACCTGTGTAGAAATACCCTGTGATAGCAATGAGAGAGCATCACAGGCAGAGAACCCAATGCAAAGGCTTCAAGTAGAACACCTGGCTATTTGAGGAAGTGCAAGGAGGTCAGTGTGGTTGGAGCAAAGTGAATGAGGGAGCTGCAAAAGGATGCAAAGTCAGGGAGGTGAGCAGTCAGTCAGAACCAGTAGACAGAAATGAACACCTTGGCCTTTTCTCTGAGCAAGATGGAGATATTTGAGAAGAGGACAGGATCTGACATAGTTTTGAGGAGTCACTTTAGCTTCTTTATTGAGAAGGGGAAAGTATGAAAACAGGACACTGATCAGGAGGACATTGCAATAATTCAAATAATAGATGATGATGATAATGATGATGATAATGATGATTTTACCAGGCTTGTAGCAGTGAATGTGGTGAGTAGTGACCCAGTTCTCATATATTTTGAAGGTAGTGTTTCTTTAGGATTGAGTATGGGTTATGAGACACACACACACACACACACACAGAGAGAGAGAGAGAGAGAGAGAGAGAGAGAGAGAGAGAGAGAGAGAGGGGAGAGAGAGAGAGAGAGAGAGAGAGAGAGAGAGAGAGAGAGAGAGAGAAGAGAGAGAGAGAGAGAGAGAGAGAGAGAGAGAGAGAGAGAGAGTCAAGGCTAACTCCAAGCTTTTTGGCCTGAGCAACTAGAAGAATGAAATTACCTTCAGCTAAGGAAGGGAAGATATTGGGAAAAGTAAGTTTCTAGGGGGTGAGTCAGCAGTTTAGTTTGGACATTAGAGATTCCAGTGGCTGTCTACTTGCAGTGGAGATGTTGAGTATCTGTATACTGGCAGTTGGAAGTCAGTAAACTTCTGGGTGGACACTAACAGGACTTGCTATATCATAACTGTTGTTCCCTTAGCATGTCCCTTCAAAACTCTTCAGAAGTTGCAAACAATCCTATATTTTGCTAAATAACTGTGTGCATTAATTGGACCACATATTAGTGTAGACAAGGACACCCTGTGTCCAATGGGTAAAAGGGCACTGAGCCTGAGTAAGTTGCATTCAAAGTCATTTCCAAATGAATAAGATAATATAACCACAGGTGCTGAACTGGAGTCTTAGATAATTAAGCATGCAGCTGTTAAATGCAGCTAATGTTGAAAAATAGGACAGAAGTAAGGCTACAATTGACCTTGTGATGAAACAGAAAGGATAAAATATTCCCCAGGAGTAAGTCATTTAGCCATGTGATGCAATTTCATGCTTTTAGGGCACTGGTGAGCCAGTTGGTAAGCCATCTCCTCCAAGGCATTAATGGAACTCTGTGTCCCAAATACAGCAGGCCTTTGAATATCATTATTTCATTTAATAGTGTTTCATTATGATATTGATGAGGAAAAAGATCGATTCCCATCTGGGACCACTATCTGTTTGGGTTTCCTCTGGGGACTCTGAGTTCCTCCCACATCTCAAAGATGTACGTGTGGTGAATTGGTATGTCTAAATTGTCCCAGTTTGAGTGAGCATTGGTATGTGCATGAGTGCCCCCTGCAATGGAAGGCTTCCTGTCCAGGGTGGTCCCATCTTGTGAGCTAAGCTACTGAGATAAGCTCCAATCACTGGCCACCTACCACTCTGAACTACAATCTGCAGGTTGGAAAATAATTACCTTACTTGTTTTTATTACTTTTTTTCTTAAGTGTCCATATAGCTCCATTTATTTCAGTGTTTAAATTACAAATGTTTTGAGTTTTTTTTAGAAATTTGGTGATGTTTTTGTGACTGTAAATATGTTGTAAGAACTTAACTCTTGTTTATATCAATTTGCCTATGATAAAATTGGTTTCATCATTATACTTAAGTTGGAGTTTCCAAAAACTTATCGATGATGTTAAGTGAAGACTTACTGTAATGTGGCTCCTGCTATGATCATTTTTAGGAATAGATACTATAAAGTAGAGAAAGTTGGAGAAAACATAATAAAAGTTATATCTATTGGCATGGATAATAAAAATGATTTTAATGAGTCTAAGCCTTGCTAGAAACCCCAAACTAAAAATAGTTTTCAATGGAGAAAGAAGAGTGCATAATATGTATGATGAGAGCAGAGAGACAAGTCTTAGTTATAGTTATATCTGTGAATACAGTAAATGTTAGTGAATTTTAACATTGGGTGTCAAAATGTACTTGATTAGCAAGAAGCGAGCAATGGATATTGGACAGGCAGTTAGCAGCCTGTAATAGATTTAAAAAATAACCCAGATGGTTCCCTTGATGAGAATGTATGAGTGGGATAGTAGGGAAAGTGTTCTAAAATTGGCCATCTGTTTCAAAGAATTGTGGAGCAAGAAGGGGATACAAAGCAGAGGAGGTCTTATCAAGATTGCCAGTAAGTTATTTAGGCTTAGCAGGCCCCAAATCATTGTGTTCTTAAAATAATAAGCCTAGCATTTGAGATATGGGTTTAAGAAAGGCATCATTATTGATATTGCAAGGAGCTCTCTAGACAAACCTAGAATTTTCCATACCAGACAACACTTGGATGCTGGGGTTTCCCACCTGGAATGCCAGGAAGGTGTAGAGAATCCTTTCAAAATTTCTGGTGTTTTTAAAGGAATGAAGAGAAGAAATTTGGGAAGAGCTATTAGATTTAGAATAAGAGTGATCTTGAGTGTCTTTTAATCATCAACACTGAACCTTTTTTACCATCTTGATTGCTCTAATTGTTGAACTTGAGAGTTATAGTTTTGTTCTTCCTTAGGACACAGGGCTCACTATTCAATTCTTTTATATTCAGGACCTAAGTATTGTAAAACTTCAGGGAACTTCATTTATATCGTGTGATTGAGAGAACTGATGATTGATAATCTGGTCTATATGAATGTTGCCTCCTGGAATGCTATAGTCCACAGTCTGAATGGCCTTCTGCACTGATTCTGCTTGCATTGTCATTGATTCGGTCCAAACTTTGTGAAATGTTTTTTTTTCTCCTTCTCCCTCCTGACTGTCAGAGGCTTGAGAGAAGAAGCTAGATTTTATGTATTTATAATAAAACATCTCACATGATACCCTTCACTGAGTTGCTCAATAAATCTTTACTAAATAAATGAGTGAATAATAATGCTGGAACTTGCTGAGACTTAACTGTGTGTTAGCCTCTGTATAAATTATTTTATCTGTGTATGTCCCTTATCCAAACAGTAACCCCATGGAAGTGCACATTGCCTTCATTTCTCCTTTCAGGATGTAGAGATGGTGAGCAGAAGGTGCATGAGTGGAAACACTGAGTGAAGACAATTCTTTCAAGAATTTTGGTGTGCTGCCAAAACCGGTTTGGCTCAGGGGATAGAGCGTCGGCCTGCGGACTGGAGGGTCCCGGGTTCGATTCCGGTCAAGGGCACGTAACTTGGTTGCAGGCACATCCCCAGTGGGAGGTGTGCAGGAGGCGGCTGATCGATGTTTCTCTCTCATCGATGTTTCTAACTCTCTATCCCTTTTCCTTCCTCTCTGTAAAAAAATCAATAAAATGTATTAAAAAAAAAGAATTTTGGTGTGAAGGACTGAAAGTGTTAGGAATAGAAGGGGGGAAAAAGATACATATACATATGTACTACTGTTTGTAATACCTTAAACAATAAAATTTTAAAAATAGAAAAAAAAGAATAGAAGGTATAACTGAAATAGAATGTTTGGTCGAGGGAGAGAATTTTATATGAAGATGGATAAGTTTGGGCATGTTTAAATGTTGGTGGGAAGGATGCAGTTATGAGAAGGAGATGGAATGTGTAGTTGAGGGAATTGATGATTGATAATCATGCAGAGATGAACCCAGAGGACAGAAATGTGGAAGAATAGGCAGGAACCTGTTCTCCTGGAACAAGAGTAAAGGAGAGGATGGGATGGATTCAAGAGAAATTGGTGGTGGGAACATAAAAGTTTTTGTCTGAAGCCTTTTCATTTTATCTTTAAAGAAGGAGGCAAAGTCATCTATTTACTTTGAGGAGTAAGGTTGTAGTTTTCCTGCAATGATGATGGGCATTTTTAAGGAGAATGGGTAAGGTATGAAACTGTCTCTGCAGAGGTTCAGAGGGACTGAGTCAGTCGATTAGAGACCCTAGCATTTCCAGGTACTTCCATCAGTTTATATTAATGAAATCATGGCTGCAAACTAAAGTCAAAGTACTAAAAAAGAAATTTGGCCTAATTTAATTAGAATATAAAATAAGAGCACCTTCTGTACATAAGGGAAATTTGAATTTAAAGAAAGTAAGCTTTTCTTCTCCTGATTTCTACCTCTTGATTCATTTTCATGAAAGTTGGCATTAGGAAGAGGATATACTGAGTGTATTCTGTAAGCTAAAGTTGTATTTGTAGCCAGATGCTTTGGAAAGTGGAGAGTGAGTGACTTCAATGGGATTTGTTTGCTTGAAAGAGACTAAACTTGAAGAGATCCAACTTGAAATATATAAGAAAACTAGGAATTTATTAATCTATTGAGCTAAAAAGTCCAGAAATACAACTGGATCAGGAGCTCAAAGATATTATCATGGTGCCATTTCTTCCACATGTCTTAGCTCTACATATTTCTCTGTGGGCTTCATTTTCAGGAAAGTTCTTCCACTTTTCTGGAAAGATGTCCTTCCTCACCACCCCCTCACTCTGCCACTCTAGGTTTATATCCTACTGATTTCAAAATCCAGCAGAAAATACTCAGGGATTCAAGAATTCCAACAAAAGTCTTAGGAATAAATTTCAGTAGTTCAGGTATTACTTTTGCAGGTCACTTGACAGTGTCCATTTCTTGTCTTAGTAGTCTAGCCTGGAGAATGTTCTTGTTGCTCTTTGAGTCCAAACCCCTTCCTGGTGTCATAGTCAGAGCGGAGTTAACTTTCTCTCAAATCACCTGGGCAAGAGTGGGGGGAGAGAGGATTCACACAGATTGTCACAAGCAGGAGCAATAGATGTGGTCATGAAAAATTTTTTTTCTTAGAGTGGATAACAGTAAAATTGCCTAATGTAATTATAGAATTCTCTACCAAGTTTTCTGGCCCAGTGACATTTCTCTGGTCACATAGTTTTGGCAACCCTAATTTATTGGACTGATTGTATGTGAAAATATCTATTTTTCCTGGGAATGAATTAGCAGCTTCCAAAGACACTATACATAGATTCTTTTTCATCATCCTCTTGTGATCTTCACTTTTTATCTTTGTGTCCTAATTTTGCCATTGTACAGCTGCTTCTATTTTGGAACCTTGGTAGGAAATAGATTTGTGTAGACATACTGATTTAGCATGAAATTAAAATGAAAAATCATTAGCATATTTAGAACCTCATGTAATGGGAGGAAAATCGGTGATAATTGCCACCTAAATGTTTCTCTGGGAATGAACTTATGTGGTTCAGTGGGGACATACTGTCATACCAAACTAACATGAAAAGCATGCGTCCAATCTCTCAATTTCTCCTAATATTGTCCTTTGGCTTTCCCATACAGAGTATGATTTCTCATGATTTAAGTAATTTGGTATCATGTTGCACTGTATAGCTTCGTGTTTTGTTAGGTCAGGTAAACTTTTGGATAAGACAAAAAGAAAAATACTTACAGTAATTACTGTTATTTTGGCTCTTATTTACTTTAAGTGATGTCCAATACCTTTGTTTGTATTATTTCTAGTCTTACCTGCCAGTCTATGTTTTATTTGAACAGTATACACCTACCAATTTGTTTGAGGTTGGTTGTTCATGAATTCTTAAGAAAGTGGCATACTTAGAATTCTGTTTAATGATTGCCTTCAGACTCTCGGAAACCATAATGTTCCCATTCTTTTTCATGGAATATTATCAGATATATACTTTATGATAATTTCATTTGTCCATTAAGAGATTAAATACTAGTGGCTTTAGGAACATCAGAAACTCTGTGCACCTGTTCAGGTATATTTGCTGTCCCTGAGATGTTGTGGGTTATTGGTTCTTGCAGATATGCCTCCTCCTATAAGACTCTGTTCCACGAGCTTCTGTTCTCATGTTAATGGATTGGCAATCCTGGATGATATACCTGTATTTTTCTGTGTATAATACACTCCCATGAATAAGATGCCCCCCACTTTTCCAACCCCAAATTAAGAAATCAATATTTTAAATATTTTGCTGGTTTTCCTCGTAAGGCCTTCTTCTTTTTTGGCATCTTAAGGAGTTGTTCTTCCTGTTTTCTCTACTGTCTGATCATATACTCAGTGGGAGGAGGTCCAAATTGTCTCTCTGCCACTTTATTTCCATGTTCTTTTACATAGCTGATCACATTTAATTTGAATTTTGCAGAGTAAGACAATCACTTACTGGTATTTATCTTTTTATTTTTTGACATCATATTTATGGGCTCAGAATGCTCCAGTCCCTGTTACATCTGCACACTCTCCACCTCCACCTCCAATTACGGCATCAACTGATGTCAGTAACAATAGGCAGCTATGCACCCGCTTGGCTCCTCCTAGGCTGACTTCTGTATATGAGACGCCCCTCAATTTTCAGTCTAACGATTTTAGAAATAAAATAGCATCTTATACATGGAAAAATACGGTATTTGCTTTCCCTGATATGGTGTGGGTCATTGATTCTTGCCTCCTCCTATAAGATTCTGTTCCACAAACTGCTGTTCCCATGTTAATGGATTGACAATTCTAGATCCCTCTCTTTCCCTTCCTTTGACCTCCTTTGGGTTCCCTTCTTGAAAAATCTGTATATTCATCCACTTCCTCCTCCAGAAGATTTAAGTCTTCCTCTCCTCCCAGGAAAAATGATATTTTTCCCCAGAACAATTTTACCTCCAGACCAAAAGGCAAAATAACAGAAATGAATTTGAAGGAAGTGTTCATTCTGAATTTGATTTTTTCTTCCAAATAAATTCATTCTTCTTTGATTTTTACAACAGAAGCTGAATATTTGTCTTGGAAATGGCAACTGGATTTTATGTGACAAACATAACTGCTGACCCCAGCTGCTCTGAGACCCTGGAGTCTGCTTGTGTCTGGCCTTCACCTAGTTCGACCTCATTAATCCAGAATTAACAGCTTTAGAATGTGATATAATTCAAATGGTTTAACCTGGTGTATAACTCTGTGCGAGCCATGACAGTTAAATAAGCAAAACCTCATTATTACATAGGCAATTTGCATAGTGGGTAAGACATTGGATTCCAATCCCTGTCTGGACCATTATTAGCTGTAAAAATTGGTCAAATTTATTAGTTACCCTGAGTATTGACTTCCTAAGCATTAAAAAAGAATAATACTCATAGCTTCCTCATTAGGGTTGCTGTGGGTAGTTACCAGCATCCCAAATTCAAAATGTGACTCTGGTTTATTTTCTACACATTTTTCACCATCTGAAATTACCTTGTTCATTTATCTATTTATTTATTTTTTATTATCTTTATCCACCAATAAAACATCTTCTCCACAAGATCAGGGACCTTGTCTATTTTGTTCAACTCTCTGTCTCCCCAGCCTGGAAGAAAGCCTGGCACATATAGGGAAAGAGTAAACATGTGCTAAATGAAATAATGAATAAATCATACTTAGCACAGAACAAGACCCTTAGTAGGCACTCAGTAAATGCACATTATTTTATTTGCTGACACCCAAGGCTGTTCTATGTGTAGACTTGAAAGTCTTTCATTGGGATACATTTTTTTTTATTGTACAGATTTAAAATCATGGAAATGAAGTGTGAAGCTAGTGGTTTTGAGATTCCACTTCTACCACAATGGGTTATTATGTTGAATGCCTTTATTTGTATAGTCTTAAACTCATAGTAAACCATGATTTTGCTTCAGTAAAAGAAATACCAGAGAAGTCAGAAGATGTGCTCAGTCATAAGCAGGTACAGGATGAGAGATCAGGTGTCCTATCTCCTGTCATTCTCCCCATGATGCATGGCTATGTAGTGGCAGTTATAGTGGAACTAGAGGCCTGATGCACAAAGATTTGTGCAAGAATGGGCCTTCCTTCCCCTGGCTTCTGTCACTGCCTTGCTCTGGCCCAGAGCTGCCTTTCTACCTTTGCTCCAGCCCAGAGCTGCCTTTCCCCATTCCCATGCTGCCCAGAGGCCTGGAGCTGCTGGGTCGGTGTGGAACTCCTGCATATGCAAATTAACCCACCATCTTTGTGGGGTTAATTTGCATACTTACTCCTGATTGGCTGGTGGGCATCATGGAGGTATGGTCAATTTGCATATTTCTCTTTTTATTAGTGTAGATAATGAAACCAGTAATGGTCATGGTGGTCCACCTTTATTTCACTCTTAATATGGCAGATATTATGCTCTCAATAGCACTATCGGTTAGTGCTATGGTAATCCCCATACTTCAGATGGTGAAACAGAGGCTTTAGAGAAATTGTTGCACAAGGTCCCACTGCCACTTCTGAGCCCAGTGAAATCTTTTCAGAGCCTGCCCTCACAACCACAAAGCAATATTGACTGCACACTGCCAATCTCTTGTAATTCAGAACTTCATTAAATCAGATCGTCCTTCACACTCCAGGTACTCAGAACCAGCGCGGGCCACTGCAGTGTGACTTTGGAGCTCCCTGAATGTTGTCCTTGTAAGAGCAGTCTTCCCAGTGTCTTATGAGAAGCTATGTGTCTGGCTCAAGGGAGAGAACACTAGAGAAGCAGCTTGTTGTGTTGAGTTGTTTGCAAGTCAGGCAGGAGTTTTCCTCTGGCATGTAAAATAGAGCTTATTGGCTCTTATTCTCACCTGTGGAAGTTGGTGGGACACATTTTTTAAAAGTTTTTTTTAAAACATATTTTTATTGATTTCAGAGAGGAAGGGAGAGGGAGAGATCGATAGAAACGTCAGTGATGACAGAATCATTGATTGGCTGCCTCCTGAACGCCTCACACCGGGAATTGAGCCTGCAACTGGGGCGTATGCCTTGACTGGGAATTGAACCTCCTGGTTCATAGGTCAATGCTCTACCATTGAGCCATGCTGGCCAGCTTGGTGAGAATACTTTCAAATTTATTAAGTTTATTGGGGTGACATTGGTTAATCACATTATATAAGTTTCAAGTGTACAATTCTGTAATACAGCATTTGTATATCGTACTGTGTGCGCAGCACCCAAAGTCTAGCCTCCTGTCACCACATATTTGACCACTTTTACTCTCTTCAGCTTTCATTATTATTTCAGTAAGCAGAGAAAGGAAAATTTTCAAATAATAGAAACAAAGGAATTGCTACAGTAGACTTTTAATCATAATAAGGACTTATTTTTGAATCACTAGGGGTCACAGTAAGAACAAATAATTCAGGGCACAGAGAATTATAACAGAAACAGGACCATTACAAAATTATACCTGCACAGTTACTTGACATGTGATAGTAACTCCTGTTCCATCTCAGAGCTGGGGAGGGTCTGGCTTCAGGGATGGAGCCATGAGTATGGTCTACACCTGAGTGTGTGAATTTCCAGAGCTGCTCCAGAAGGGAGGGCTGGCCCAGTAACATTACCTGGACCCCAACAGTATCTTTCTTCCCAAGAAACTCCAAGCACTCCTCAAGTGCATTTTAGTTTTCACTCCTTGTGTTCCTGAGGAATGGTGGAAAGTATTCATAGTGTTGTTTTGAATGCAGAAATTAAATCAGATTTATGTGGCTAACAGTATTGATAGCAAAGTAACACACAACTTCTGGGTGGACACCCTCACATCATTGCTGATACATACCTGGGTGCTCAAAATGGAGTTTTAAGGGATTCTGGCTCCAAGAGTGATTCAGAACAGTGAGACTCTGAATGGGAAGACATTCTAGTAAGAACTTATATTTTTACATATTCTTAAAGAATGACATATGATAACCAGCTTTGACTCAATAAATCCAAAAGAACCCTTTTACAAAGTAAACTAAAAATTCAAACTGATAAATCAATAGTGTGGTTTTAGTTGGCAAGATTTTTTTCTCTTTCTCAATGATTTATAAAATAATTAGAGGCCTGGCAGCCCGGTCTGTGCCCTTTTGCAGTCCGGGAGCTCTTGGCAGTCGGACATCCTTAGGGCTGACGCGGAAGTGGGAGAGGCTCCCCCACCAGCCGTGAGCCCGGCTTCTGGCTGAGCAGCACTCCTGTGTTGAGTGTCTTCCCCCTGGTGGTCAGTGCACGTCATAGCGACAAGTCGGTCTGCTGTTTGGTTGATTTGCATATTAGCCTTTTATTATATAGGATGGTGCATCTTGCAATTCCTGGTATCTTAAATTCAATGAAATATAGTAATATTAACCACAAGCAAGTTTGAAGGTATGCTAAGCACTGTGTTAAGTCCTTTATAGTAATTATATCTTTTTTTTTTTTTTTTTTACTGTAATCCCTCCTTATCTGCAGGGGATACATTCCAAGTCCCACAATGGATGCCTGAAATCACAGATAGCACCAAACTATATATATACTGTTTTCATCTATACATATAGACTTCATTTAATTTATAAATTACACAGTAAGAAATTAACAACAATAATAAAATAGAACAACTATAACAATAAACTGCAATAAAAGTTATGTAAGTGGCTTTGGGGCCACTATTAAGTAAAATAAAGGTTACTTGAAGCACTGCAATACCACAACAGTCATTTGGATAACTGAGATGGCTACTGAGTGACTCATGGGCAGATGTTGTCTACAGTGTGGATACATTGAGGGATGATTTCACCTCTTGGGATGGGACAGGTGGGATTTCATCATGATACTCAGAATGGTGCATAATTTTAAACATATGAATTGTTTATTTCTGGAAGTTTTCATTTAATATTTGCTCAAGGCCACTATACCTCAAGGGTAACCTACATCCTGACCTATATCAGCATTAACTAAAATTGGAATCATAAGGGAAGTCCTCGTTTGGCCTTGCTCCTTTTGCTCAGTATTTCATTTGTGAGATTCTTTTGTGTGTTAATATGTAATAGTTAATTCATTCTCATTGCTATGTAGTTGAGTAGCCCCCCACTTATTTGTGGAGGATACGTGCCAAGAACCCTAATGGATGCCCCCAAAACTACAGATAGTACCAGACCCTATATATGCTATATTTCTTCATATATATATATATATATATATATATATATATATGATGTGCACTAACCCTTTTACAAATCTATATATGTATATGTATATGTATATATATATATATATATATATATATATATATATATACTTTAATTTATAAATTAGGCACAGTAAGAATGAACAACAATAACTAATAATAAAATAGAACAATATACTTTAAGAAATGTGAATGTGGTCTTTCTCTTTCTCTCTGGTAGCCAATATGATAACCTAGAGGGCTATTAAGTGACTAACGGGTGGGTAGAGTATACAGCATAGAGACTCTGGACAAAGGATGATTCACATCCTGGGTAAGATGGAGAGGGACAGCACAGGATTTCATCATGCTACTCAGCATAGCATGAAATTTAAAACTTATGGATTGTTTATTTCTGGAATTTTAAAAATTAATTTATTTTTTAATCTGAATTTATTGGAGTAACATTGGCTAATAAAATTATGTAGGACTCAGTTGTACAATTCCTGATATAATAGAGCAATAATGATAGCTAACATGTTTTGATGACTATATGCCAGGACCTGGTCTAAGCATTTCTTATTTATAAACAAACAAAATGTGAGATAGGTGCTATAACTGCTATAATTTATCCCTGTTATGAAGGTAAGGAAACAGACTGATGGAGATGAAGACACCTTTTCCACAGTCACCAAGAGGGAAACTGGTGAAGCCAGTTTGAATGAAGCATTCTGATTCCTTACCCCATGGAGGGTGGGATGTGCAGACGGGATGAAGGATGGCTAGAGGGAGCGCAGTCACTTTTTCCATTACCCACTTTACATTGTTTCACCAGCTGTGTGAGCATATGTTAACTTTTATACTTTTGAAGGTTCTTAAACATAATATTTTCATATTACATGTATTGAGGTGTTGGACTGTATAATGTAAATACATAGATAGACATGACCAGCTGAGTGTCTAGTCGTAGAGACCAGCTTGGATGACTGCAGCATGGTCCTTAGGTCCTGAGGATCCCTCCAGCCTTACCATCATGCAGCCTGCACCACTGGTCATAGTATCACCACTCCCTTTTCCTTTCTCACTCCACATCATTAGACCTAATAGCTAAATATTACAAACTAGAGGCCTGGTGCACAAAATTCGTGCATGGGTACGGTCCCTAGGCCAGGCCGGCCATCAGGGCCTATCTGTGGGGTGACCAGTGGGGCAATCAGGGGGCCCCTGCTGGCACCCGCCTTGGCCAGCCTGGTGCCACCTGCTCACTGGCCCCACCCCCTGACACTGCCGTTGAGGGTCACCTCCCTCTGTGGCACGACCAGCGGGACAATCAGGGGGGTCCCCACTCGCACCCGCATTGGCTTGCCTGGGGCCTGCAGTCTGGGAGTACCTCCTGCATTGAGTGTCTACCCCTGGTGGTTAGTGCGCATCATAGTGACCAGTCATTCTGCTGGTCATTCCGCCATTCGGTCAATTTGCATATTAGGCTTTTATTATATAGGATAGTTTTCACTGTGCCAAAATTGGACTGGCCCGCATGGTAATATTTACACTGGACCATTCTTTATTAGTAAAATGAACCCCAAAGCCCTAACCAGTTTGGTTCAGTGAATAGAGTGTCAGCCTGTGGAGTGTAGGGTCCTGGGTTTGATTCCGGTCAAGGGCATGTACCTTAGTTGCGGGCACATCCTCAGTATGGGGTGTGCAGGAGGCAGCTGATCGATGTTTCTCTCTCATCAATGTTTCTAACTCTCTATCCCTCTCCCTTCCTCTCTGTAAAAAATCAATAAAATATATTTAAAAAAAGTGAATCCCAAAAAGCTTTTCTTGCTTCCTTCCTTTTCCTTTAAATTCTAGGAACACATTTCTTTATGGGGGGAGGTGGGTGGGGAAGAAGAGAGAATGATATAAATATTTATATATAAATAATATAGTTGTATAGATATTTTTAGATAGATATTGAAATACAGATTTATTTGTAAAGAGAGATTATTGGTCAGCACACTAAATAATCTGGTGCTCATTTTACTCAATTTAAATATTCCACAGTCATTAAAGAGATACTCAAGTAATGCTTAGGCAGCACAGAATATATGAAAATGTACAGCAAATAATGCAATCTATACAAACCTTAGACTGCTTCTATTGCTGATGTGGCCACCAGATGTGTCCTTAGTGAGCTGACTTCCATATCACTAGAGTTATTTGAAGACTTGCTTCCTGAATGTCTGACATGTGTGGATGTATATATGTATTTAAATGTGGGTGTGATAGTGAAACTTAACTTTGCAAATCTTTTATTTGCCTATGTCAAGAAATAGGGAAACCTGACTTTGCAAATTTTTATTAGTCTATGTTAAGAAATGGATTATTCATTGTGGCAGTGGCAAGTAGAGTACTTTTTTTGTTGTTGTTAATCCTCACCAAGGACATTTTTTCTATTGATTTTTAGAGATCAGAAGAGAGAGAGGCAGAGAGGGAGGAAGGGAGAGAGAGAGAAAGAGAGAGAGAGGGGGAGAGAGAGAGAGAGAGAGAGAGAGAGAGAGAGAGAGATACATCGATCTGAGAGACAGAGAGATTGGTTGCCTCCTGCATGCTTCCCAACCAGGACTGGGGATGGAACCTGGAACCCAGATACATGCCCTTGACCAGGAAAAAAACTCATGACCCATCGGTGTGCGGGTAGATGCTATAACCACCGAGAAATACTGGCCAGGGCACAAGTAGAGTACATTTTGCAAGGAAATAATTTTAACAGCTACTCGTCAAAGCATGATTTCAAATTTGGTATCAGAGTATTGGAATTATATTTTTATTTATTTATATTTTCTTTTTACTTAATTTATTGGGGTGACACTGGTCAACAAAAGTATACAGGTTTCAGGTGAACAATTCTACAACGTATCATTTGTACATTATATTGTGTGTTCACCAGCCCAAGTCAAATCTCCTTCCTTTCACCATTTATCCCCCCTCCCTTCTCCCCCTTCCCCCACTGTATCTCCTACATGAGGTTCATGAGTTTTTTTTCTCTTTTTTCTTTTTGCTCAATCTCTCTATCCCCCCCAGCTCCCCCAACTCCCACCGAGAGCTGTTAGGCTGCTCTCTATCTATCAGCCTGTCTCTGTTTTTCTTGTTGGTTCATTAGATTCCATATATGAGTGAAATCATATGGTACTTGTCTTTCTCTGACTGGCTTATTTCATTTGCCATATGATCTCCAGGTCCATGATTTCATAAGATTTCTTTCTTTTTTAATGGCCAACTAGTATTCCATTGTGTAAATGTACCACAGATTTCCTGTTTACTCATCTACTGATGGGCACTTGGGCTATTTCCATATGTTGGCTAATGTAAAATAACACTACAATGAACATAGGGGTACATATATTCTTTTGAATTAGTGTTTTGGGTTTCTTTAGATAAATTCCCAGAAGTAGAATTGCTGGGTCATTAGGCAGTTCCATTTTAAATATTTTTAGCTAACTCTATACTGCTTTCCGTATTGGCTGTACCAATCTGCATTTCCAACAACATGAGGATTCCCTTTTCTCCACATCCTCGTCAACACTTGTTTTTTTTGTAGATTTATTGATGATAGCCATTCTGACAGGTGTGTGATGATATCTCATAGTCTATTCACTAAATGGTGTTGGTAAATTGGATAGATATGTGAAAAAATGAAACTAGAGCACCTTCTTACACCATATAGAAGAATAAACTTAAAGTAGATTAAAGACTTAAATGTTAGACTCAAAACTATAAAAATCCTAGAAGAAAACATAGACAGTAAAATCTTAGACATTTCTCATAGCAATATTTTTTTTCCAATATATCTCCTTGGGCATGGGAAACAAACGAAAAAAACACACACAATACAAATGGGACTACATCAAACTAAAAAGTTTTTGCACAGCAAAGGAAACCATCAACAAAAAGAAAAGACAACCCACTGGATGAGAGAACATACTCACCAATACATCTGATAAGGAGTTACTATCCAAAATTTATGAAGAACTTTTATAACTCAACACCAAAAAACAATCCAATTAAAAAATGGGTAAAGGTCTTGAATAGATACTTCTTCAAAGAGGACACACAGATGGCCAATAGACATATGAGAAGATGCTCAATGTCTCTAATCATCAGTGCAATGCAGAGTTGGAATTATAAATTGCAGTGTCTGGAGATGTCAAGGAAACAAAGATCTGCTAAATTAACTCTAGTTACATGCTGCCTTTGCCAGATTCTTGGTTTGCCTTGCTGATATGTGTCTTTTTAAAGGAGCAGCTGTCAACTTGGCTACATGCTGGAGTCCCCTGGGGGGCTTTAAAAATACTGATGTCTGGACTCCATTCCAAGTGATCCTGGTTTATTATTCTGAGGTAGGGTTTTGATATCGGGATTTTTGAAAGTCCTTCATGCACAGTGGAGGTTGAAGACCACTTACCAAAAGGTGGTGGAAGCTTCTCTAACCATGGACTTAACTCTGCCCAAGAAGGGTAAGGTGGTCAAATAAAGCCAGCGAGTCTTGGGAGGCAGTGTTCGTTATTTGAACATTTGAGGGTAGAGTTTCAGTGTTAGGAAAATGCGTGCAGAATGGAAAGTCAGAGGAAAGATAAACAGGACCACATGGCCAGAGCCTTTCCAAAGTTTGACAACTTAAAAGGATGAGGAGGCTTCCTCAGAATAAATTTCTGACCTGGCAGTCTTTCAGGCAGTGTTTTCCAAAGGGTGGTTTCTGTTCCAGGTGTGGTATGCATTATGATTTTAGATAGCTGACAGACAAACTAAAAAAAAATTCTCACCCAAGGATTTTTTTAAAAACTGAATTTAGAAAGAGAAGAAGGGGGAGAGAGAGACAGAAACATGGATGTGAGAGAGAAACATCGATCAGTTGCTTCCTATATGCACCACTGCCAGAGACTGAACACACAATCTAGGTATGCGATCTGACCAGGATCGAACCCGTAACCTTTTGATGTGTGGAACGATGCTTTAACCAACTGAGCCACCTGGCCAGGGCACCGACAGATAAACTTTTACAAATTGTTAGCAACTATGCAATTATCTAATATGTACTAAACATATAAGAGGCACATTAAACCTGTGTTTTCATGAATTTATATTCAATAGGTGAGAATAACTTTAAAAAAATGAGTCAATTTGAATTTGGTTTAAATAAAATTATAAATTAATGACTGTACAGGTGGTATGTGACAGAAATAAGGGCTGTGGGATATGAATAAAATGTAAGATGTCTGAGAAACATTGGTCCAGTAAAGACAATGCATCTTAAGACATGAAATAACAGCATGAGCACTCCAGAGCTCAGGTTTTCAAATGTGAAGTGACCAAAAATCAGTGTCAAAAGCATGCCAGGGACCTTCAAGAGCACTTTCAGCTGGCCCAAAGACTGGGAAGAACCTGGACTTCAGCAATACAAAGACAACAGTAAAAAAGCTTGAAGAAATGATGTTCTCAGGGAAACACACACACACACACACACACACGAAAGGATTACCTTACTTCTAAAGAGGCAAATGATAGAAGATAAAGGTAACAGAAGAAATCAAAACTATTCAAGTGAAAACTATTCAATTTAAAACTATTCATGTCTGATTTTTCAGCAAGTATTATGAACTAGAACCCAATCTAAGTCCAACATGGATTAGACAAAGACAAGATCCAACTATACACCCAATTAAATTCCTGATGGGAGGAAAGAAATATTTGCCTGCAAGATCATTTAGTTGTCTCAGCTGTTACTTTCCTTTCTAAAAACAGTGATATTTGTGGCCTCATGCTCTTATTATCTCTTTTATATTTTTTAAATAAAGGGTGATCCCCCAAATCTGGAATATGAGTCATCATCATATGAGGCTACCAAAAATATAACACAGTTTTTGATTGCCTCAACAGAAAAGTAGTATCAATTGTTCAGCAAAATTACCTGGCCATTTTTCATGGTTAGTTTACTACCCCAGAATCTCTGATTCGATAGATCTGGTGTGAGGCCCTGAATCTCTATTTTTATGTAAGCATCATAGGTGTATCCGGTACATACTTAAAGATTTAGAACAGAGGTGGGGAATGTCCAGCGCGCAAAATCATTTGGTCTGGACCTTCCAAATCATTAGGGGTGAGTTAATTAAATTTTTGACCAAATTTAGCAGGCTACTTTTTAAGTATATAATTTTGTATACCCTACAAATGATGTTATAAATATCCAAATGGCACTTGGCAAAAAAAAGTTCCCTACCCCTGATTTAGAATATTGGTTGTGAACTTGGAAGTGATAGAGGTGGTCAGAGCACAAATCTTCCTCCTGGGAACATTTTTTAAAAAAAAATTATTATAAATAATTCGGTCACATTCAAGGTCCAAAGAGTAATATAATGAATGATCATGTACACACCACCCGGCATATGAAATAATATAACACTAATTTTAGTTGAAATTATTTTGTGCATTTATCCCCAAATTGCTTTGTCTTCTCTCCCCTAGAGATGATTACTCATGTGAGTTTTTAATTATTTGCTTTATTGAGATAGAATTAATATTTTATACAAGTAAAATACACAATTTATTGATATTGATAGAGTTGTACAACCATCACCACAAGCAGTTTTAGAACATTCTCATCACCCTAAACAGAAATATAATAATTATTAGCAGTTATTCCTTTTTGCCCCACCCCACCAAACTCTTAAGTCCTGGGCAACCACCAGTCTACATTCTGTCTGTATGGATTTACCTATTTTGGACATTCCATATAAATAGGATCACATAATCTATGTCCCTTTGTGATTAACCTTTTTCACTTAGCATAATGTTTTTAAGGTTCATATTATAGCATCTATCAGTATTAAATTCTTTTTTGTGATCAAATAATTCCATTGTATTTGATTATTCATTTATTAGTTAATGGACATTGGGTTGTTTCCACTTTTTGGCTATTGTGAATAATGCTTCTGCTATGAAAACGTGAGTACAAATTTTTATGTGAACATAGGTTTTCAGTTCTCCTCGGTATATACCTAGAAGTGGAATTGTTAGATCATTTGGTCACTCTATGTTTAAGTTTTTGAAGAATTGCACCATTTTGCATTCCCACCACAGTTCCAATTTCTCCATGTTCTTGTCACTTTTTGTTATGATCTATTTGATTCTAGCCATTCTAGTGGGTATGAAGTGGCATCTCATTGTGTTTTTGATTTTTATTTCATTGATGACTAAAAATGTGGAGCATCTCTTCATGTGCTTATTGGCCATTTGTATATCTTCTTTGGAAAAATGTATACTTATTTTAAATTGGGTATTTGGGAATTCTTATAACTCATTTATTTTAAAAATAAAAGATATGGATATGTATATATATATGAGTAATCTATATATATAAAAGCCCAGTGACTGGAATGAAGGTACAACCAGAATGACCAGAATGACTGGTGGCTATGACACACACTGCAGCAGCCAACCACCCTGATATAGGCCCCGATCGGCCCCCAACCACCCTGATATAGGCCCCGATTGAGGGTGGGGCTGGCCAGCCAACCATCCGCTGCTCCTCCCTGCTGCCAGCCCTGCCCGATGGGCCCCCATTAGGGCAGGCTGGCCGGACACCACCCATACACAAATTTGTGCACCAGGCCTCTAGTATATGCATATATGTGTGTGTGTGTGTGTGTGTGTGTGTGTGTGTGTGTGTGTGTGTATGTATATATATATGTATATAAAAGTCATATATATATTCTGGATTCCAGACCATTATCAGATACATGATTTGCAAGTATTTTCTCCCATTTTACAGATTGTCTTTTCTCTTATAGTGTTCTTTGCACATCAGTTTTTTAAATTTGATGAAGTCAATTTATATTTTTCTTTGGTTTCCTGTGTTTTAGTTGTTGTATCTAAGAAATTATTGCTAAATAGCCTGAGGTCATGAATATTTACCCTGTATGTTTTCTTCCAAGGGTTTTATAATTTTAGCTCTTATATTTAAGTATTTGATCCATTTTTAGTTAAATTTTATATATGGTGAGAGGTGGTGGAGGTCAAAAATTCTTTTGCATGTAGATATCTAGTCATCTGGCACCATTTGTGAAAAGTACTGTTCTTTACCCCATTGAACTATCTTAGCATCTATATGCTCAACAAAACAAATCAGGATCTCAAAGAGAGACCTGCCCTCCTATGTTATCACAGCATTATTTACAATAGCAAAGGTATGGAAACCTAAATGTCCACCAACAGATGAATGGATAAAGACAATATGGTATACAGTATATATATAATGGAATATTATTCCACCTTAAAAAATAAGGAAATCCTGCCATTTGCTACAACATAGACAAACTTGGAAGACATTATGCTACGTGAAATAAGCTAGACACAGAAGAATGAATACTTTATGATCCCACTTATATCAGGAATCTAAAGTAGTGAGGGGGAGGGAGACTTGAGGAGGTGTTGGTCAAAGAATATAGAGATTCATGCACGATAAATAAGTCCTAGGGATATACTGTACTGCATGGTACATAGAGTTAACACTACTGTATTATATCTACTTAAGAATTCAAGAGGGTAGATGTTATGTTAAATGTTATTTTTTAAAAAGAGGGAGGACACTTTTAGAGGTGATGGTTAAGATTATGGCATTATATATGATGATTGTCTCACAGGTGTGTACTTATGATCAAGAGACATACATAAAAAATGTACAGCCTTTTCTGTATGCCAGCCATGCCTCAATAAAAAATATATTGGACATGTCAAAACATACAAGTTTTAATTAAAAAATGAACTGACCATAGAGGTCTGTGTTTTTCTCTGGACTCTCATTTCACTTTCATTGATGTGTGTATATATATATATATATATATATATATATATATATATATATATATATATATCTTCTGTGCCTGATTTGAAAGATTACTGGAAGTGCTGGCTTACTGTATCTATATGGCTGACCCCTGAGATTCAGAAAGTCTGAGAAGGCTCTTAGAAATCTGCATTTATATGTATAAGTGCCACCAGGTGACTGTGCAGTCAAGATAGTGCTTCTCAAACTTCTGTGAACATATGACTCACTAGGACTCTTGTTAAATGCAAAATCTGATTCAGCAGGTCTGGCTTAGGGTCTGAGATTCTGCATTTCTAACAAGTTCCCTGGTGGTGATAATGCTGCTGGTCCCCAGACCACACTTATTAGTGGCAAGAGGCTAGACAGTCCCCCACAACGGGGTGGGCCAATAAAGACAGAGTTAGCTTAATTGTATATATAAATTCTTTCCCATATTAGTCTTTGCCTTTATTTACTTTAATACTACCAAAATAATGAACTTATCCAGTTGGTATATGGTGCCCTTATATGTCAGATTTGGGAGATGGTTTTTGAAAAGGCTTCAGGATTTTAATTGTAGGTTGCACAGAAAAACAAAACTAAACAGGTGAAGTTAGGAAGGTTTAATTGAGAAAGGGACTTACTGGTTCCTGGAAAACTTACTAAGTATAATGTTTCTATGTATTTTAATTCTTCTTCTTCTCGAAGATGTCTATTGGAAGGTTATTTTTCTCTTATATGTGGTACTTTAATGCTGATAGAAATTGCATCATGTTTTGCTTAAAAATTAGTTTAGATAAATCACAGGTTCTAAATTACATCAGTTATTCCAATATCCACTTGGTCTGCCTTTATTTCAGAAACTAGAGGCCTGGTGCATGAATTCTTGCACCAGTGGGATCCCTCAGCCTGGCCTGCGAGATCGGGGCAAAACTGGCTCTCCAACATCCCCCAAGGGGTCCTGGATTGTGAGAGGGCACAGACCAGGCTGAGGGACCCCACCGGTGCACAGTAGGGACCAGGGAGGGATGTGGGAGGTTGGCCAGCTGGGGACGGACTGCAGGAGGGCTCCAGGGCCTGTCCAGCCTGTCTCGCTCAGTCCCGATCGGCCAGACCCCAGCAGCAAGCTAACCTACCAGTCAGAGTGTCTGCCCCCTGGTGGTCATAGCGACTGGTTGACTGGTCGACTATCTGCCCCCTGGTGTTCAGTGCACATCATAGCGAGCGGTTGAGCAGCCTTAGCATATCATTAGCATACTAGAGGCCCTGCGCATGAAAATTTGGGCACTCAGGGTGGGGAGTCCCTCAGCCCGGCCTGTGCTCTCTTGCAGACCAGGAGCCCTCAGGGGATGTCTAACTGATGGCTTAGGCCTGCTCCCCACAGGGAGGTGATCCATGGGCCAGCCCCACCCCCTGATTGCCCCTCTGCTACCACCAGTCGCTACTGCCCCCCCATCACCATCCCCTCCCTCTGCCCTCTGGCACTCACCTTGGCTTGCCTGCTGACTGGTCATTCTGCTGTTTGGTCAATTTGCATATTAGGCTTTTATTATATAGGATTACACTTTGATTAGTTGAATGGACAGCCAGATGAACAGACGACCAGACACTTAGCATATTAGGCTTTTATTATATAGGATGGTCTATTTTGAAGGCTGATGTGTTATGCTTAGAATCACCTTAATTTGTTTTCCTTTCTTACTGTTTGCCGTAAGTCATCCAAATTGTTTGGATGTGGAATATCTCCATTTTCATGGAAAGGGGCATTGCTCCTTTCCTCTCTCAGGAAATCTGCTGTTGCTTTAAGTACTTTGGTGAGCCTTACACTTTACAGTCCTCAAATGTGTGCTGGGCCGTGCCCTTGCATATCATTCCATGTTATCTGGGCTTGGTGTCATAAGTGGTTATTGATTTCCCTGTAAAGGGGTTTTGTAGTTTCTGGCAACTGCTGCTATTAATTCTGGATGTCAATTTCCAGTGAACTCAGATTTTTAAAATGAGCATTTCTTGTGCAGTGTTTGCTTTCAGAACAGTGACAATGTTCTAAGCTAAAAGACTTGATCCTTTTGTTTGTCTTTGTCCCTCATTATTCTCTAAATGTTTCAGGAAGCTTTAGTGCTCTTTAAACAATAGTGTCCTAGCAGTGGTCGGCAAACGCATTAGTCAACAGAGCCAAATATCAACAGTACAACGATTGAAATTTCTTTTGAGAGCCAAATTTTTAAACTTAAACTTCTTCTAATGCCACTTCTTCAAAATAGACTCACCCAGGCCGTGGTATTTTGTGGAAGAGCCACACTCAAGGGGCCAAAGAGCCGCATGTGGCTCATGAGCCACAGTTTGCCGACCACGGTCCTAGGGTTACTGGTGATTTTCTGATTTGAAATCCTTTTGGGGGCTCTGTATTTAACTTTAAAGTTATTAAATTATTAAATTTTTTGAATAGGACACATTTATATGGTTCAAAAATTAAAACATACAATAGTGTGCAGTTAAGACTCCTTTCTCTGCCCCCATTTATGAAGCTACTCCCCCCCATGTTAATAATTTCTGGGATGCCCTTCCAGATGCTAACAATGCGTATAAAAGATATGTGTACACATTAGTTGCTTCCTCCATATATACAGAGATGCCTGCATTAAGCATTGTTTATATGACACTGCAGAGCCCCTTGGCCACACTTGTCTCTTCAGTCACTGCAGTGACTGCCAGCTCTTTCCGGCCTCCAACCATCATCTCACAAGTCCAGCCTGGCGCCACCCCATGTTATGCATGAACTATATGCATTTTGCCTTCTTTGTTTATATCCAAAGCATGGGATTCCATGAGACCCTACTGACTGCACACAACCCAGAATAGGAACTATTAATGTCCCACACACAAGGCTAATCTTTGACCGATGGGTAGCAAGGGGCAGTTAAAAAATTCTTCTCTTAGCCTGACTGTCCTAAGAAGCATTTCTTGTGGTTTCTCAGAGGATGGCCCCAGGAAATCAAGAGAAATCAGTCACCCTAGTATGACTGGCACTGTAAGCATTTTTGTATTGCTCCTTTTGCTTCCCTGTTTTAGCTCCATGCCCCTCACTCTTGCTTGCTGAGATTCACTCCCTCCTAGTAGTAAGCAGCACACAAACGTTTGCCTCAGGGCCTCCTTCTTCTCAGTATTTTGGTGGCCTTCAGTTTGAGTTCCTTTTATGCGTGGAATTAATTTTAATTTATCTCAAGGGCTTCAGAATTGAGATCTTTAATTTATATTGGCCTCTCCTACAACTAGTCTGAAATAATAAGGTTTTATTATGATCAAATGTTGAATTATAAATCTTGCCAATATCACATTTAATTTAAAGGTATTTAAAATCATGGTGGGGATAGAGACTTTTTTCTAGCTGGCAGACATACTTTTTTTCTGGGTGTATATATATACTTTTTAAAACATCTATTCTGTTCTTACGGAGCTGAATTTCATAGAAATTTCTCAAATGATTAAGAGACTCTTTAGGAAGCTTCATCTAAAAACTTGCTATTTTAAGTACAGAATATTGGATCTTACTATCATGTAAATGAAATGGGCCTGACAATTGATCTCTAAGAGGAAGGAGTAAAAACAAGAATTCTGGAATGCATCCCACCCATTCCCTGTGCTGCAGGGAAGCCAGGAAGGATGAGGACAGACCCCACTGCTTTTGGTAAATAGGGAAACAGAATCAACCCTATTGTAAGAGAAATATCAAGGGGCAGTGTGAGTGGGTGATGCAGAATGAGATGCCGCAGTGCAAGCTCTGCTTTTGTGGAGCTTGATGATAAAAGGGAGGAAAAGTGGAGGGATGATGAGACAGGGTTTTGGAGAAAATAAAAAATTTTACTTATAACCTAAAAGGAAGTTGAGTGTGTCAGTGCTTGGACTTGTCCCTTTGCCTTTGTAGTGGTATGTATCCAATTGGAAGCTGCCGGTGGCACTCTCCTTCAATACGTGTTTAGAAACATTCATTTCCTCCCTTTCCTCTTAGCCTTGATTGGATCTGAGACCAACTCTGAATACGGAGTTTATTCTCAGAGGTACTCTCTCCTCTTTCCCTCCTCTTTGATCCAAGATCAGACTATAATGTTACTCTTCATAGGTGGCTTATTTTAGTGACCCTCTTCCCTTTATGTAACGTTCCCACCCAAACCTTCTGTCCTCCCACCCCCTCGTGCCCTGGAATAGGCTTCTCTCTTCCCTTTCTTCCTCTTCCCACGCTTCACCTCAAAATAAAAATGTATTTCTCCTGGGGCCTCTTTTGCACCATTTGCTCTGTGACAGGCAAACAAATTTGATTATTTGTTTTATATAGGATGCTGTGGCTTAATCGTGGCATGATATGCTTTGTCTCTTCACCTTGGTTCTCAATGGCAGAAATTTCAAGTGCACTAGCAGAACTAGTAGAGAAAGGTTGGGGTCACAGTTAGCTTTGCCTCCGCAAGAGGCAGGCTCTTTCAGCTATCGCGGGGGAGCAGTTGGGGAGTTGGAGTGGAAAGCTGTGCTGGGGAAGGAAGTTCCTTAAGTTAGATTCTCTGACAGCTCCCTTTTTAACTTCTTCAAGCTGATGCTTATTCATGTGCTTGTGTCTTGGGTATGGAGAGGACACCCTTCCCCCCCCCCCCCCCCCCCCCCGCTTTCCTGATGTGCATCAGCATCTTATTGCAAACCCATGCAATAAGATTAGATTATGGGGAAATCAGTCTTATTGGTGTCATTCCTGGGGCAGCTTTTGACTGATGCCACCCATATGGTCCTCGGCAGTGACTTTGTAACGTCTCTAGGGATTAAGGGAGAGGGGATGCTTTATTTCAGCCTGTCCTGGAGCCTCGGCAAGAAGTTCAGGAGACAGTTCCTTGGCTTTCCTCAAGGAATCCTGGTCTTTTCAGTCTTCGCCTCACCACCATATGTGGGGCCAGGAGAGGGGGTTCAGGCATAGTGCCTGCACTATCATGAACTCTGCTTATCCAAGGGAGATCAAGCCTGCGATGCTCTTAAAGTCACCTTTAATATTAATTCCTAATGATGGCAAGAGTAAAGACTGCATATGCAGTGTTTTAGGAAAAACAGAAAAGAATGGCTTAATGGAAGCTTTTTCCTTCCTAGTGGAAGACTTAGAAATCAAGTGAGTCTTTAAACTTAGAGTATAAGTGCTCACACCTTCTGTTTCACTTTGAGCTGTGAGGGCATCTGGTGTGTATTGCAAATGGAAGAGCAGTTTGATAGCCATCTGTCCCCAAGAAACGCAGCTCTGCCAGCAAGATGAAGCCAAAATGACACCTGCTTGGACCAAGAGTTGTGAATTAGGCATAACTTTCAACACCTATAGTGCTCCATAAAGAACAGCAGCACGCCAGGCAGAGATTTTACAGAAATGTTCAGATGTACTTGAGTAACCAAGACCTTGCCTTCATACTTCTACAAATAATTGATTTGTTCTGCCTAAATTGCATACTGAGGGCTTCTAATACTCTAGGCTAAAAAAGTGCTCTTAAGGCCTTCAGTGGCCTTACTTTACCAGATGCATTCCATTCTGGTGATCACATTCTAGTAGGGACATCTTTGTGAATAGACCAAGAGAATTCTGAAGACCGGGTTTGGGTCTTTATTCACTTGCACATCCTTTTACATCCTAAGTTGGTGCTTGCTGGTTATCAAAAGCTCCGAAATCCTTGCAGGCTGGCTCAAGGTAAGTTGCCCCTCCGATTTAACTGCTCTTCTCACTGCTTGTGGTGATGGGATACTTCTAGAATGAAGCTGAGTCTTGGTGCCTCTTTGATATGTAACACAAGAAGAATAAGAAAAGGGACTTTCAATGATGGATAGAGGCATGCATAAATTGTCCCAAATATCTAATTTCAACAAAGGTGAAAGCATAACAGTGGCTTAGACATGAGCAGATTATAAGAGAAGACAAGATGCTTTGTGTGATGCCTTTTATTTTTTGCAAGGTGAAGGTTTATTTCTGTGCTGCAGCTGCCAGACAATACCTTTTAATATAGGCCACTTTACCTTTATTTCTCATGCTTCCCTCCCCCATTTTGACCATAGTTGCCCCTCTGGGATTTTAACACAACTGAAGGGAGTTAGCAGTTTAGGATTTGGATGGTGGTGTGGAATAATTTCACCTTGACCTTGATTTAAAGTTTGTCTGGGTTAGTAATGACTAGAGGATGTGTCCTGACAAGCTTGTTGGAAATCTGTCAGGGTGAGGTTTTAGTAAAAAGAACAGGTGTCTATTGTGACAATCTGCTCACCAGTGATAGATCCTTGCCTTGTTGTTGGAGACACTTTTTCTGTGGTTGCTTGATTGACATCCCTCTGTAATCCTTCGTTTGATACATCTCAGAGTTTCTGTGCGTTAGCATCAAAGTCATTGCTACAGCCATGTAACTAAATATATTAGCCATTACTGGTGTAAGATCACAGTCAGCGGAGGCGATGCTCCCTTTAATGTATGTCTGTTTAGTGAAAACAAAGCGAATGTTGTAGTTTTCTTTCCTGTAAATGGCACTGGCTTTGGTTTGTGTTTGTACACACACACACACACACACACACACACACACACACACACACGTGGTAGAGCCAACTAATTTCTGGCCATTATTAAAAATTACATACACACAATTAAACAATTTCATTTTAAGAAGTATACTTTGCTTCATTTTACTATTATCTATGCTCTTGTGGTTATTTACATCTATTGTATATGTGGAAAATGCTATATGATGTTGTGTTACTGGACATCTATTCACAAATCTATTTTAGCAAAATCTATTTTTTGGGGGTAGCCAGTTGTTAAACATATACTAGCACACCACTGTAAATGTACACACACACACACACACACACACACGTGCTTATATATGCAAATCCTTTTCATAACCATGCAGAGTAGGTGCCAATTTTTTATAGATGAAGAACTAAAACTTAGTTTAAGTAATTTCCAAGGGATTGCATTCATGATTTGTCTCCTAAGTCCAAAAATTTAAACTAAGAAGTAAGCATATGGGCAATATTTAGGAAAGATTGAAGCTGTACTGGAATAGAAATAAAAATCAGAGATTTGAAGGAAGTAAGAGACTCTCACAGAGAGCTATGTGGGAGCCTAGGGAGTTGGCATTCCAGATAGACGGTAAAGGCCGAGCAAAGGCCTGGAGGTGCGATCATGCTTGCTGTTTCTGAGCACAGGAGGGATACTAGTAGGGCTGGAGTAGAGAATGGGTGGCGGGGGAGATTTGAAGAGATGAGAGATGCAAGGCCAGATGACTAATTACCTTTATGAAACCAGGCAAGTAACTGTCCTTTCTGTGGCTTGTGTGCCTTATTTATATGGTTAGAGTAAACTGATGGTAATATATGTGAATTCACTGTAATAATTATTAGTAAAACCAAGCCATCACTATGGCTCAATCAATGCTCTTTTTCTTTTGACTTAAACATTATTCTTCCTTAGAATTTTTTCTTGCCACCTTCAGCAGCTGCATGATGAGTGATTCGGAAATACTTAAATATGCCCCTCAGAAGTACCTATTAGCCTATTTAAAACCTATATAAAATCCACAGTGTAATGCAACTTGAATTCATCTGGAATTACTAGGTTTATCTTTAGTTATCTTACTGACAAAGTAGTAGAATCCCAACAGAACACTCATTTTCACTTTTCATATGGCCAGTCTCATGGATCACAGAAGACAAAAAGTATATTGAAATATACTCTGTGTTTTGAAAATACAGGTCTTTTTATTTTTACCAGTCATTCATTACCCATAAAATAGGTTACCAAGGTCCCATATCCACATATAGATTACATAGGTATATCATAGATCAGGCATCCTCAAACTATGGCCCGCGGGCCACATGCGGCTCGCCGAGGACATTTATCCGGCCTGCCAGGTGCCGCTGCCTGTCCTGCTTAGCAGCCGACTCGTCCCGGGCCCGCAATGCGCATAGGAATTTGTTCATAGTTTTTTTTTTAAACTATAGTCCGGCCCTCCAACGGTCTGAGGGACAGTGAACTGGCCCCCTGTTTAAAAAGTTTGAGGACCCCTGTCATAGATTATTATTAAATAAAGGTATAATCCTAATATATAAAAGCCCAGGGTTGTAACGACCGATCATGACTATAGGCTGACCAACCCAGAAGTCCAGCGCTGGGTTGCCGTGGTGACACAGCACTGACTGCCCCGCTGCAGCCTGGCGCCCAGTACCGACTGCCCAGGGGGCTGAGACCCGAGAGAGAGGCAGGGTCTGATCCGCAGTCTCAGTGGCAGCTGTTGATCAGTACTTGCCTCTCTCTTTCTCTCCCTCTTTCTTTCCGGGCTTTGCCAGCAGCTGGGCCTGTCTTTCTCTCCTGGCCTCCTGGGGCTTCTGTTCAGCTCCGCCTCTCTGATCAGGCCTGGAGATAGTCCTGGTGATGTTGACTGGCATAGGAACTGACCAATCAGAACCAAATGTGAGTGCTGTGAAGAACCAATGGCTGCCTAGGAGGTGGAGCTTTTGATGCTGATTGGCATAGAAATCAACCAATCAGAACCAAATTGGCCATCAGAGGAGGACAGTTGGGGGCAAGATCAGGCCTGCAGGGGAGGGCATTTGGGGGCGAGATCAGGCCTGCAGGGGAGGGCATTTGGGGGCGAGATCAGGCCTGCAGGGGAGGGCAGTTGGGGGCAACCAGGCCGAGAGGGGAGGGCAGTTGGGGGCAAGATCAGGCCGGCAGGGGAGGGTAGTTAGGGGTGATCAGACAGGCAGGCAGAGGCAGGTAGGGGCAATCAGGCAGGCAGGCAGGCAGGTGAGCAGTTAGGAGCCAGCGGTCCCAGATTGAGAGAGGGATGCCTGACTGCCAGTTTAGGCCCAATCCCTGTGGGATCGAGGGTCTCCAATTGGAGAGGGTGCAGGCTGGGCTGAGGCAACCCCCCCTCCGTGCACGAATTTCGTGCACCAGGTCTCTAGTATAAACATAATGGGCTTCTATGGCTTTGGCAATGTTCTGTTTCTTCTTACATGAATGTGTTAAATTTATTAAAGTTGAATAGGCTTTACAGTTACATTTTGCTCATTTTTCTATGTGTGTGTTATACTATAATTTTAAGAAAATGTTTCTTAAGAATGAGTAGGGTTTCAACAGAAGGGAAATTGTTTGCTCTAGTGAACCAAGGAAGTAAGACACAAAATGAGATGAGGCTAGAGTTAAAATAAATATGGCATGTGTGTGTCACAGAGAGGGGTTGGATCATTCCACAACATGTAGATGTTCACTGAGCACTTACTGTGTTCCAGCTAGAAGATGCTATGGGCTGGGATCCTAAAATCACTCACAATCTATTTCTCCCTTGCCTGCCTCTTTCATCAAAGTTAGAAAGCTCAAATACTCGTTTTCTGAGCCTCCCTTCCAGCTGCATATGATGATCTGAATTTGTTGAATGGAAAAACCTTTAAAAGAGATAGACTCAGTGGACATACTCCCTAATCCTTCTGTCTTTTTCTTTCTTTTTTCCTTATCTTGCTGGACCCAGAAGCAGGTCAGTGATCTTTCAACCATGCTATGACAAGCATTAGGACAAAGGCCTACATACTAAGAATGGAGGATGGCCCTGGCTGGTAGGTCAGTTGGTTAGAGGTTTGTCCCGATACTCCAAGGTTGTGGGTTCCATCCCTGGTCAAGGCACATACAAGAATCAACCGATGAATGCATGAATAAGTGGAATAACAAATCAGTGTTCTCTCTCTCTCTCTCTCTCTCTCTCTCTCTCTCTCTCTCTCTCTCCCCCTTCCTCCCTCCTTTTCTCTCTCTCTCTGCCTCACTCCCTGCTTTTCTCTCTCTCTAAAACATCAATTAAGAAAAGTTTTTTAAAAAAGGATGGGCAGATGGAAAGAAAAAGTACTATGGAGCAGTGCTTCTTATTGGCTGGTCTGTTTGACTGACAGACAGGTTGGGTAGGTCAGAGATGTGTGGGTCAGAACATTCTAGGACACTGTCCTGACCTTGAGGCTGCCTAAAAAATTGCCCTTTGAAAATATTGATACCATCATCCAAGACATACTACTTTAACAATTAAGTATTTCTTTTGATATACTGGACATACTCTTGTGAGTGACACGTTGATTGCCAACTTTTTCAAAGTTACTTTTTACTGATTCAAACATTTTTCTCCTCATAGATCTATTTAGTTTTGTTCTCTTCAGATGTTAATCTTATGTCATACTAGTCTTGGAACAATTTTCTATAAAATGAAACATTTTCAACATTTCCATATCTGGAGAGAATACATTTTATCTTTACTTGGAGACTTGATAATTTTCCAAGAAAATACACTCAGAGGGAAATGGAGAGACTGGGAAAGAATTTGATAAACTTGAAAGCTGACAAAACAGACATTGTGATTCTTTCAGTTGAGCTAGCACATTTTATCACAGCCATTTTGAATCTGTGATATTAAAATACTTTGCTCACTGTCACTTGTCATCAAACTTTTTTTTTCTGTTTGCATTTTGTTGTTGCATTTGTGATCATACAAATCATATATTACTGTACTAACACAGAGTGATAATTTAAATAACACAGATATGTTTATATGTTAATTTGCCAAATTTGAAGAGAAAAATGGGTTCAATCTATTTAATTATTATGGGTGAATTTTACATCCTTTCCTCAAATGATTTAATAAAGTCAGGAATTCTCATAATGATCATAGGATACAGACTGGAAAATATCAAGGGATTGTGATAATTAGTTAAAGCTATCACTTGATATGTGTCTTGAAAGTCAGAAATACAATGAAAGATAAAGTGAAGAGAATATATTAAAACTTAATGAAGTTATTGGACAGGGGTTACTATACTGAAATAAAGAAAATACTTTTTATTTGAAGTGAAACTGCATTTTACATGAATTTGATAAACTTATTTCTGTTCAATTTAACATGAATTTGATCAAGTTATTTCTGTGTTTGCCAGTAAAGAGTAAGAGAGGTTAAGGAGGATTGTGAAATTCCAAGCTATGGTGTAGCTGTCTTTTCTCTCTTCATTTTCTCTCTTGTTTTTTTTTTTTTTTTGCATATGGTCCTGCCTTCTACTTCACAGAGAATGCAGTCCATCTGTGACTTGCATCTCTGCTTCCCTCCCTCCCACCCGGAGGCTCATATATTTATAACACCAACCTTACTGCAACTGTGAGCCCTTAATCTCATCTACTCCCATCTACCCTTGGATTTTGCATGTCCAGGTGATCTTCACATTTTGCTGGTATATGCAAAGTATTTTTTTCTTGACTTCTTATCCTTAATCCACAGATTGTCACCAATGCCTTTCCCCTCAAACATCTGCCCTCTCAAGAAGTCTTCCAGGCATTTTGAAATGCTCATGTATTCTTCCATTCTTTCTTTAGCGTAGGACAAGGTTTATCTCATTCTCCCTTCTCCCAGAACACCACTAATGGTAAAGTTCTTACTAAAATAAATCCTATCTAATAAAAGGGTAATATGCAAATTGACCGTCACTCCAAGTCACAAGATGGCCACCCCCGTGTGGTCAAAGATGGCTGCCCCCATGTGGACATAAGATGGCTGCCACAAGATGGCTGGCAGGTGAGTGCAGTTGGGAGGGACCAGGCCTGCAAGGGAGGGCAGTTGGGGGCAATCAGGCCTGCAGGGGAGGGCAGTTGGGGGTGACCAGGCCTGTAGGGGAGGACAGTTGGGTGGGACCAAGCCTGCAGGGGAGAGCAGTTGGGGGGGGGACCAGGAAAGCAGGGGAGAGCAGTTTGGGGGGACCAGGCCTGCAGGGGAGGGCAGTTGGGGGGGACCAGGCCTGCACAGGAGGGTAGTTGGGGGGACCCAGGCTGGCAGGGGAGGGCAGTTAGGGGCAATTGGGCTGGCAGGGGAGCAGTTAGGCATCAATCAGGCTGGCAGGGGAGTGATTAGGGGGTGATCAGGCTGGCAGAAGCAATCAGGCAGGCAGGCAGGTGAGCATTTGGGAGCCATTAGTCCTGGATTGTGAGAGGGATGTCCGACTGCCGTTTTAGGCCTGGTGGGATTGGGCCTAAACGGGCAGTTGGGCATCCCTCGAAGGGTCCCAGATTGGAGATGGTGCAGGCTGGGCTGAGGGACACACACACACACACACACACACACACACACATACCCGCCATGCACGAATTTCGGTGCACTGGGCCTCTAGTAAGTAAGTAAGTAAGTAAGTAAGTAAATAAATAAATAAATAAAATAACCTAAAAATTCAACAAATTCATTTTAACCCTCAGTCCACCTGATCTCTGAAAATTCTCTATCACACCCTTTTGGACTCTCTTTCCTCTCATCATTTCCTTGTAGTTTTCTTCACTCCCTTTAGGGAGATTTTTCTTTGCTTTTCTCTAGGAGTGACTCTTCCCCTCTATAATTGCATCCATCCCCATGGCTCTCACAATGATCTCTGCAATAGTTATCACTGAATCTGTGTCTCCTAACTATAATCTCTCCCTTCACAGTCAAAGCTGTATTTCCAACTTGTTTCCATCTGGGTAATATCTTAAAAATACACCCCAAACTAAATTTACTTTCCACCCTCTCTCATCCTTGAAGCCACTTTCCCATCCCCACTCCTGCATCTCAGCAGTGGCAGTCCCAAAGCAAAAAATTAAACCAGCTACTGAATCCTCCTGTAAAAATACAACAAGAGCATCAGAAATATCCTTTAATTAAAGTTTAAACCAGGAAAAATCTGTATTATCTGTATGTTTGGTTTAACCAGAGATTCCTGTGATTGGTTATTGAGAAGACACTGGCATCAGCTATTTCATTTAATTGTTTACCTTTTTTTGGTGAGACTTAAATTATGATTTTATTGTAGAATTGTCATTGATTGATGTACCCCATTTCTTGCCAAAGTCCTACGTTATAAATAATTTGATTCATTCATTGAAGGGCAATTGATATAGTTAGAATAATTTTACAGATGGAGGATTCTTAGCATAATTAAATCTATTAAACTAGAAGATGAAAGCTGTTTTGGCTTTCGGGATCTTTGAGAGCATCATGTTAAATGAGACCCAACCATCTGAACATTTCTCACTCTTTTCTTTCTTACAGAGAGTTATAACGTTGAATTATAAATTAAAAATTGAGTCCTAGAGTTAATACATTTAGACTTAATTTAGAGATATATACACACATAATATATATATCTACACTAATAAAAGAGAAACATACAAATTGACCACCACTCCGCTACGCCCACCAGCCAATCAGGAGGGAATATGCAAATTAGGACAAAGATGGTGGCCACCCAGCTGCTCCAGGCGTGGAGTGGCCAGCTGGGGCAGGACGCCTGCTATGAGAGGGAGGGCAGGGGGCGAAGGGTTCTACAGGAGTGGCACTCTGGCCACAGCGAAGACGAAGACTGCAGACTCCGGAGTCTGCAGCAAAGACGAAGACGGCAGACTCTAGCCGGAGTCTGCAGCAAAGACAAAGATGGCAGTCTGCAGCAAAGATGGTAGACTCTGGCTGGAGTCTGCAGCAAAGATGAAGATGAAGACTGCAGACTCCAGCTGGAGTCTGCAGTGAAGACAAAGGTGGCAGACTCTGGCCGGAGCCTGCAGCAAAGACGAAGAAGGCAGACTCTGGCCGGAGTCTGCAGCAAAGGCGGCAGACTCCGGCCAGAGCGAAGGCCTTTTCCCGGGTGCTGGAGGAAAACTGGTGCTGGAAGCCAAGGGAAGAAAGGCCTATTGTAAGAATCATGGCAACCCAGCGCTGACTACTGTGACTGCAGGCCCGGTGACCCAGCAGTGACTGCTGAGGGGGCTTTGAATCAGGCTTGGAAAGAGACATGAAGAGAGAAGCAGGGGCTGATCTGTAGAGTCTGTGGCAGCTTTTGACCAGCACTTGCCTCTCTCTTTCCCTCCAAGCCTGGCCAGCAGCCCTGCCTCCATTTCTCTTTGAGCCTCCACTGGGGCTGCTGATCAGCCCTGCCTTTCTGATCAGGCCCTGTTGATAGGCCCAGAGAGGCAGACTGGAATAGAAACTGGCCAATCAGAACCAAATCTGGGTCAACTGTGAGGAGGCAGTGGCTGCCTAGGAGACAGAGCTTTTGATGCTGACTGGCATAGAAACTGACCAATTAGAACCAAATCTGGGTCAACTGTGAGGAGCCAATAGCTGCCTAGGAGGTGGAGCTTTTGACACTGACTGGCATAGAAACTGACCAATTAGAACCAAATTGGCCAACAGAGGAGGGCAGTTGGGGGCAATATCAGGCCGGCAGGGGAGGGCAGTTGGGGGTAACCAGGCCGGCAAGGGGAGGGCAGTTAGGGAAGAGATCAGGCCAGCATGGGAGGGCAGTTGGAGGTGATCAGGCAGGCAGAGGCAGTTAGGAGCGATCAGGCAGGCAGGCAGGTGAGCGGTTAGGAGCCAGCTGTCCCAGATTGTGAGAGGGATGTCCAACTGCCGGTTTAGGCGTGATCCCGATCGGGCCTAAATCAGCAGTTGGACATCCCCCAAGGGTTCCCTGATTGGAGAGGGTGCAGGCTCGGCTGAGGAAACCGCCCCCTCTGTACGCGAATTTCATGCACTGGGCCACTAGTGTGTGTGTGTGTGTGTGTGTGTGTGTGTGTGTGTATATATATATAAAATAATATCATTACACATTATCCTATATAATAAAAGGGTAATGTGCAAATTGACCCTAATGGTGGAACGACCAGGAACAACCGGTTGCTGTGATGCGCACTGACCACCAGGGGACAGATGCTTAATGCAGGAGCTGCCTCCTGGTGGTCAGTGTGCTTCCACAGGGGGAGCGCCGCTCAGCCAGAGGCCAGCTCATGGCTGGCCAGTCCAGCGACAGTGGTGGGAGCCTCTCCTGCCTCCGCGGCAGCACTAAGGATGTCCAACTAACAGCTTAGGCCCACTCCCCATATGAAAGCACACTGACAGTGGTGGGAGCCTCTCCTGCCTCTGCGGCAGCACTAAGGATGTCTGAGGGCTCCCATGCTGCCAGAGGGATGTCTGACTGCCAGCTTAGGCCCGACCCCCCAGGGAGTGGGCCTAAACTGTCAGTTGGACATCCCCTGAGGGGTCCCGGACTGCGAGAGGGCGCAGGCTGGGCTGAGAGACCCCTCCAAGGGCACAAATTTTCATGCACCAGGCCTCTAGTTTAAACATATTGTTCTAAAACATACACTAGTAGGAAAAAACGAAATAGACCTCTTTCTTTAGAGTAAAGTTAACCCTTGAGTGTTTTACTTAGGCAATAATGGAATCCAAGATGTTGAGGTGGAGAGGTTCTCATAGTTCCTGGTCTCTTGTTTAGAATTGCTGAAACAGAAGTTCAGCTCATCACACAATGCTTACAGGCAGGAATGGAAGAAGGACCTGGTGCCTGAGTCCATACTTCAGGATGGGCATTGGGGTGACTTGGATATATTTACATATGTTAATGATACTTTACTTTGATATATTACTTAGTGCCTCTTACATCAATACTGTGATTTGTCCCATTTTCACAGTTTGGCAAAAAGAAAAAAGTAGACAGCCATGCCTATCCTCTTTAGCATCAGAAGTGCTTAATGATGTGGTTGGGGGCCTCCTTTGAGACAACGTAGTTATCATAGCAGTCAGTGCACTGTAATTCAATGTCCCCTTAAGAGAATTCTTATATGTACATGGGGGAAAATAACAAAGGTGCCAGATGAAAAAAGAATTCTTCAGTATAAAGAGTACAGCTGCAATTTAGACCCAATATTCTATCTGAAAGAAATGAATGTGATAATACTTTGTACTTAAAGAAAAACAAAGAATTCCTCTGTAGTTACAGCATTTATCCTTGTGGGAAATGACAGTTGTATGAATTTGGGAAATTATTTTGTGGGGGGAAATGAGCCCATGGGCCTCAATACATGCAAATGCACAACTCAACAACTTTGGTTGAATCACAAACTAACAAAGGCTTCACCCAGCTATACAGAAATGTGATAACATATGAATGAATGTATGATGCAGTTTTTAAATTTTCTCAAATGTATGTTTTAGGTGTATTTTACATTAAGTGAAAGGCACAGATCTAAATTTTATAGTTCTATGGATTTTCACACATATATAGATACTAGAGGCCCGGTGCATGAAATTCATGCACTCGGTGGGAGGTCCCTCAGCCTAGCCTGTGCCCTCTCACAGCCTGGGAGCCCTCGGGGGATGTCCAAGTGATAGCTTAGGCCTGCGTGGAGAGCGGGCCTAAGCTGGCAGTAGGACATCCTTAGCGCTGCCGCGGAGGCAGAAGAGGCTCTTGCCACCGCAGCTGCGCTTGCCAACCATAAGCCTGGCTTCTGGCTGAGTGGCGCTCCCCCTGTGGAAGTGCACTGACCACCAGGGGGCAGCTCCTGCGTTGAGCATTTGCCCCCTGGTGGTCAGTGCACATCATAGCGACCAGTCGTTTGCCGTTTGGTCAATTTGCATATTAGCCTTTTATTATATAGGATTAATACCTACACCCCAATCAAGATGGGACATTATTACCCTGCAATATTATTTATGCCCCATGCTAGTCCTTCACCAACACCCTCAAGGCAATCACCAATCTGATTTCTGTCAACATTCATTAGTTTGGCCTGTTTTAGAAAGTATATACAACCATGCTTATTACTATGCCTCTGAGGTTTATTCGTATTTATTGCCAGTAGTTCCTTCCTTTTTTCTCTGAGTAGTAAGTATCTCAATGTATGACTATACCATAATTTATTTTATCCATTTATCTGTTGAAGAATATTTGGGTTATTTTTGCTTTTTTTGTTATTATGAATAAAGCTTCATCTTTTGTTTCTTTTAGGTAAAAGTGGTGATACCACTTTATATTCCCACCAGCAACATGTGAGATGTCCAGCTGCTCTACATCTTCCCTAAAATTCCAGAAATAAACATTTCATATTTTTTAAATTGCATGCCACTCTGAGTAGAGTGATAAAATTTCTCATTGTCCTACACCACTTTGCCAGGGACGTGATTCATCCCTTTGTCCAGTAACTTCCTTCTGTAGACACTACCAGCTCATTAGTCACTTAGGAGCCAACCTGGTTATCACATTAACTGTCCCAGTATTGCAGTGCTTGTGTTCAAGTAACTCTTATTTAACTTAATAATGGCCCCAAAATACAAACATAATGATGGTGGCAATTCTGATGTTCCAAAGAGAAGCCATTAATGTTTCTTTTAAGTGAAAATGTGTGTATGTATAGGACAAAAACATAGTATATATAGTGTACTATGGAACTCTGTAGTACAAGAGTAATGATGGTGGCAAGTCTGAAATTCTGATGTTCCAAAGAGAAGCCATAAGTGTTCCTTTTAAGTGAAAAAGTATGTATGTATAGGACAAAAACATGGTATATACAGGGCTCAGTACTCTCTGTGGTTTCAGACATCTACTGGTGGTCTTGGAACATATTACCCATGGATAAAGGGGTGATTACTATAGTAACATCTCTATTGTCACTCATGGTGTCTACTAATTGGCTCTTTACCACTCTCTGCCCTTGCTTGCCACATGCTTTTATCTTCTTTTCTTTCTCTGTTCCTTTTCATTGCTTCCCAATCACATCAAGTCAATGTGTAATATTCAGATCTGGGCTTTTCTTTTTCACTTATGAAACCATTTATGAGAAGTGTGACCTCCAGACAAATGAGAGAAGACAGGAAGATATAATTTACCAGACTCACATGCACTGTCGAATGCTTATTACAAAGAGTTTAAAGAGATACAATAGGGTTTAAAGAGAAACAATGCAAGGAAAAGCCTCTTTCTATTATCATTCAAGTGGATTATGGTTCACTCCCATGAGCTTTGGGATGGGTTGTAAACTTTGGGCAAAGCCAGCTCATCTCCTACAGATCTCTTGGGTGGTCTTCCATACCTTGTTGAATTCACCATAGCCCTTGTTTTTTTTTTGAAGGGAGGGGAACCTGATTTCTCAGCATGCTGAGTTACCTATCTGAGTTTGAGTTTTTTATATAGACACCTGGGGAGTCAGCATAGGCTATGCCTCAGTTTTCCTATGGAATTTTCAAGAAGTTGGGGTATTTGTCCAACACTTGCTTGGTTGAAGGTCGCTCTTGGGGTATTAACTCCCTGGTGTGTCCAGCCTGCTTTGCACACAGACTGAGCACTTCTCCTTGACCCTTAGGCCAAGGGGAGCATGTGAGGAAAGTCTCTGCTGCTGTCCCCAGGGTGGGCCCAGGGGATATGCATGGGCACCGGCAACATCTGTTCCATTGTTTCTCAAACATGAATGTACATTCACCCACATTCATCAGGTACAGAGACAAATGTATGAAAAGTAATAGTTCTGACTTATTAATATTCAATGAGAAACATAACCACCAACAATCCCAAGTATATGTGGTCTGACAGTGACATCCTCTCTTTGTGATCATATCCTAGTAAGAAGCCAGCTTATCTTCACAAGGAGTTTGGAACTTTCAGAGCTGGTGACATGAGCTTTTTGGCTGCTGTTATTGAGCTCTGTAGACCAATGACATCCATCCGTAAGGGGGGATATTTCTTTGTGGGGATGGGCTGGCGACTCCTGCTAAACCCTTTCTTAGACTTGATTTTTTTTCTTTTATAGATATCATGCTATCATTCTTCTCCTTATACACAATGCAGTTTCTTAGCCATGAGCATTATATTTATAATTATAATCCAATTAAACCTCTCTCGGTCACCTTAATTTAGTTTGGAGGGTCACCAGTAATCTCTTAGTCACAGCTCCAGATGGATGCTCTTATTGGTTGCCTTTGGACTTTTAAAAAATTATTTCCTTATCTGAGGTTGAAATTAACTGAGATTCTCTTAAAACTGAGATTCTTTACTGTTAACTTCACGTTGCTTCCTGCAAACAATTTCATGATAAAATTCAGAGAATTAGTGAAGAACAAGTGAGCGATAATTTGTTAAGAAAAAAAAAAAAAGGCATTGCCCTAGCTGGTTTGGCTCAGCAGATAGAGCATTGGCCTGTGGACCAAAGGATCCTGAGTTCAATTTCAGTCAAGGGCACGTTAATTGCAGGTTCCTCCCTGACCTGGGTCTGGTCAGAGCTTCTGTACCGCAGGCAACCAATCGATGTGTTTCTCTCACATCGATGTTTCTCTGTCTTTTCCTCTCTCTTTTACGCTCCCTAAAAATCAATGAAAAAATATCCTTGAGTAAGGATTAACAACAAAAAAGTCATTGATATCTGCTCATTCCTGACACTCTGCTATAGAGAAAAGGACCCTGGAATACATTAGGTTGAACAACATGAAACTGGCACCATTCAACCACTTTGACCTATAAAATGTCCATTTTATATTGTTCAGCTGACAAACTAGTAAAGATAATCTCCCCTTTTAAAAAGTGAGTCAAAATGTTTCCATAATAGCTGTGTGGCTTTCAGGCAAATCCTCCCACCTCTTTGGGTTTTGTTACTACTCATCTGTAAAATGGGTTTGGCTGGAAAAATTCTAAGAAGCTTTTCAAGAATAACACTCTGGTTTTATGAATGTTAAAGGAGACAGGAAGGCTCTTGGAAGTCATTGCTTTGACTGCAACAAGAAATCTTGTTTCAAGAATGTCTGTTCCTTCTTGTTGACATCTTGCTTTCTTATATCTACAATCTCATAGGAAAAAGGGTGTTCCTAGGTATATGTTTATACCTAGGAGTTCTCCTCAGTCTTTTCCTAATCTTTTTCTAATCTCTTTCTTACTAGACCATTTTGTCTTACCCTTAAGACAGCTTTTGTCTGAGTTGTCTGTTCCCATGGCAGCCTTAAATCACAGGGGGCCATCTCTGCTGTTTATCTATCCTTGACAATTTGCTTTTCCATTTATACTAATATCAGAGCCCTGTCTGGCAATGAGGATGCCTTCTCCAGGGCCCTTGTTCCCTGTAGGACCTCACCTTTAACAATTCTTCAGCCTCATTGTGGCCCCAAATCCATTGATCTTACCACCTTTTCAATGTCCCTCATTCCTTCATGTCCTCATTTGCCCTCTGTTTCAACCGAGATTCTAGTCTCCCTAATTCTAATTGCTCTCTTGCCTATACTTTGCACAAATGGCCCCTTTCTTATTCTTATTCACTTGGCAAAAGTGTAACTTTGATTGCATTCAACTCTTCACTTACTTGTTGCCTGCACACACCCAGCAAAACACAGCTGGAGAAAAAGATACCATCATGCTGGCTAGTTTCACTTTACATTCATGACCACAACCACTCATGGGTCCAAGAGCTGCCGGGCAGTCTGCTTATATTTCACGAGTCCATTAAGTCTCCTGTTCTCTTACATAACCATTTCATGCCTTCTCCCCTCTCCTCTCTCATCCTAACTTATAGCTGATATTCTTTCCTGTTTCATAAGGAAAAGAGAAGCCATCAGAATAAAATACCCCAATGTTCCTCACCATCACACTACTCACCTTGCATCTGCACCCATGTTCTCTGCCTTTGTTCCTTTTTCTCAGGATGAGCTGTCTATGTCCCTCCTAGGGTCACAGGGTTAAACCTACTTCTTAGGAAGTAGAGTGCCATTCTTTCTGGCCTGCTCTAGTAACTTGCCCATCCATCCTGGTTCATCAGCTTTACTGTCCCACATCACACACATACGCTCTCATTTTTTAAGAAATAAATTATTTTTAAAAAGGGAATTCTCTTGACTTCAAGACCCTCTGGCTACTCCCTTTTAGAATAAAACTCCTCAATAGAATTACTCATACATTTCTGCAGGATCACATCATTCCACAATCTCCTGGTTCTACATTCCTCCACTAGCTACTACTGATTTCTTTGTACCATACTTAGCTTTTAAAGAGCTTCTTCCTCTAGAAATATGTCTTCTCAGTACCAAAGGTTGTGTTTCATGGGAAATGGCTGGTTGGTGGTTTAAAAGAGAAGAAGGGCAGAGAAAAAGCAGCCAAATATTTAGAGAATGGGGAAGCCATTCCATTTCATCATCTTTGTGTGAAGCATTTCAATTTACTCTGTACCTTAGATATGCTCTCTAGCCCACAGCTGAGCTAAAGGTACATTAAGTCTGTTTAACCAGGCTTGAAGGAAAGCTTGGGGACCATGTGTTCTTTTAAATCACTTTTGCTTGCAATTGTCAGATTCAATATTGAGGGAAGAGTTTAGAGCATCATTAAAGTAAAAAAGAGAAGGAGAGCTATAGCTAAATCTGATAAATGATGTCAAGGTCTTCACCCTGTGGCAAAGAAGTATTTTTAGTACTGATAGCTAAGGGGCAGAGCATGTCACAGGGCCACCTGTGTACTTATGCAGACTGGCAGGGATGGAGAGGAACTGTTAGAACTCTGCCTTGTATTTTGATGGCATATTTTATTCCACAAGCAGACTTTACAGATAATGTTCCCTCCACTGATTGTGAAATAGGGATACTTTATCACCACACACTTAGAAACATGTCCTGCTTCAATGTCAATTCATTTATACCATGGACCATCATGTCCCATATGCCTGCATTTTCACTTATCTACTGAATGTTAATTGAGCTAGATTTACTGTATTGCACTTCTTTTTTTTTTTTGTTGTGTGTGTGTGTGTGTGTGTGTGTGTGTGTGTGTGTGTGTGTGTGTGTTGTACTTGATGAGTCCGAAGTTCAGGCCTGATAAGTTATAGCTCTGCTTTCATGCTGTGTTAAGAGGGATGCTTGTCACTAGATTATTTTGAAATTGTTTAAAAATTATAGTTAGGGAGAATTCTGAGAAGGTGTTAGCAGTTTGGGAGGCTTAGTTTATTTTCTTTAAAAATCCTCTTGCAAAAAGAAGACAATTAGGTGGCAAGACTGAAAACCCATGGACATGTTTAGAACAAAACTAGGTGACAAGGCACTCTTGAATCCCAAATATAAATAAGTAGGACAGGGCAAACCCCTCAGCCCCACAAGACCTGCCTAGTATCCATCACTGGCAGGAAGAAAGAGAGCAAGCCAGGTTGTGACTAAAGGATGATAGATAGGGAAATCTGAAACTAACCAACAAGTACTCAGTGGAATGCTCAAATATTGCCTGGAAATATGCATTCCTCCTTTATTCATTAAAAACAGACAAACACCTTTATTGATTGTCTATATTTTGCCAGTTTGAATTTTAGAGACGAGAGAGACCTTATCAAACAAGATGGAAAAGGTCTGTCCACTCCTATGTTTATTTTTATGTAGAGCTTTATGTACTAAAAGAAAAACATATAGACAAATAATTCAATTTCAGAGGTATAGGTGTGCTAAAGAAAATAAAGGACGGCAGCAGGAAGGAAATAGGTGAATAGGGTTAGGAAATTTTGTTATTACAGAATAAATAAATAAATTTGAGTAGACAGGTATGTGTATCCTAGGGGAACTGTTTAATAAATAAAGTGATCAGGATAATTTTTGCTAGGGTCTGAATGTTTGTGTCCCTCCAAAACTTCATATGTTGAAATTCTAATCAGCAATGGTGATGGTGTTAGTAGGTAGGGTGTTTGGAAAGTTCCTAAACCATGAGGGTGAAGCCCTCAGAAATGGGACTGGTGCCTTTAAAAAAGAGGCTCCAGAGAGATCCCTCGCCCTTCTCTCCATGTGAGGGCACATTGAGAAGGTGCCAGCTTGTAAACCAGGAACCTCACCAAAATGTGACCCTGCTGTGATACCTTGACCTTGGGCTTCCCAACCTCCAGAACTGTGAGCAATAAGTTTCTATTGTTTATAAGCTATGAAGTCTGTGGTATTTTGTTACAGCAGCCCAAATGGATTAAGACAACCTCTTTGATTATTTGACGCAATATTGCAAATTATTTACTTAAAAAGGTTAATCATTCTGCGTTGAGATCCTGATATTTACATTTTTTCTTCATGTAATACCAAAGGCATTACATTCTTATCCATCGAAGATAAGAATGAATAATTTGGATGACACAACTATCCCTGGCCAAACAAAAATGATATTTATTATTTCCAAAACAGGAGATCAAGAGGGGTTTCCAAGACCTTGCAGTGGTTTAATCTTGTCTTCAGGGATTCAGTCCCGCTTCCCTCAGTTTGTTGATTAAGGTGGCTGCCATGGTTCTCACATAGCCATGTCTTAATGTAGGAAGAGAAAGCCATCAGTCTCTTCTCTCTCTCATCTTTCTCTCTTAAAAGATAAAATTTTATTGAATTACACATACTGAAAGGTGTACATATCCTAAGTAAATAGCTTGATATATTTTCACAAACTAAATGCACTTGACATCTAGCAACCAGATCAAGTAACAGAATATAATTAGCACCCAAGAAGTTTCTCATAGTTAACTTTTTCATAACTACCTTCTCCAAGTGTGATTAGCTGTATAATTTTAAATTTCTAACACCAGAGATTAATTTTCCCTGTTTTGAACTTTAAGTGAACCACATACTATGTACTGTCTTGTGTTGACTTCTCTATTGGTGAGATTAACAGCCAGTTTGTGTGTGTGTAGTTGCAAATTACTTTCATTGATTTATAGTATTCTATTATCCATCCTTGAATAAGAACCAGTTTGGGGTTATTGAGTCATATGCCCATCTCCTATTTGCAGCAGGACCTGGGGAGAAAAATAGCCAATGATGTGCCATTAAAGTTCTCTGTATGAGGATTCAGAAAGTGGGGCTGATTTATATAGCATTTGCCCGTTTCCCTGGTGTAAATACTCATGCCTTGGCCAGTTTAAGGTATCAATGTTATATCACCAGCTAGCAAAGCAGCTCTACTAAACTAGTACCAGTGGGTCCAGCATACCACTAACTCTCATTTTTGCCTTTTATAGTTGAGGTTTGGCTCTGCCAGAAAAGAAGAGGACAGGGGGAAGGGTAGAGAAGGTTGTTCTGTAGACAGAGTTTCTGCATCAACTATTGAGCTATTGCAATTGATAAATTAATACATTTCCATTATAATCCATTGATTTTTTTTTTTTGGTAAAATTTTGACTATTGAAAAAATTGGCTTTTAGAGGCTATTAGTTATGCTACACTAGATTTATGCTGTATTAATAAATAACCCCAAATTACAGCAGCTCAAGAGTTTATTTCTCACTCATGCTATGTCCACTGTAGCTCAAGCATCTCTCCTATGCAGTGCTCTCAATGCAATGACTTAGCAGCTCAGAATGCTTCTGGGTTATGACTCCTCATTTCAACACTCAGGCTCCAGGGTCTCTGCTGAAGCAAAGGCAAAAGGGTTTTTCAAGGATTTATAGGAGCTTCAGCTCAGAAGTGACTTGTCACTTCTATTTATTGGCCAGAACTAGTTACTTGGTCCCTCTGCTACAGAGACCATCCACTGTCATAGTTATTCTTTTATTATTATTGATTGCAGAGAAAGAGGAAGAGAGGTAGAGAGAGAAAAAACACACACATAGATTTGCTGCTCCATCCACCCATACAATCATTGATTGATTCTTGCATGTGCCCCAGTCAGGGATCGAACCTGCAACCTTGGCATATTGGGATGCTGCCATAACCAACTGAACAACCCAGCCAGGGCACCATTTTTTTATTTTTAAAAGGCTCATTCATTTCTATACATTTGCATCCTTGCATATATCTGAATTATTCTAGAAAATAACTGACGCCTATACTCAAAGAATTATCCACTAGTAATGCATTTTCTCAGAAAACAAAGGAAACTCTTTATTGAGCAATAATGGCATTAAGCCTAATTAAGACTATTTTCTGTATGTGAGTTAATGGGCTTTAGTATTGGACTTTGCCTTGAGTATGTATAATGCTTTAAGCATAATGCTTATTTTGCAAACACCAAACTCATGATTGAGCTAAGTAAGAGTAATCAATAGATGCTAAAACCACTGGGTTAAAGTTTGTTGGGACAGAAAATATTCACACAGTCTTAAAATGTCACCTGCAGCCCTAGCCAGTTTGGCTCAGTGGATAGAGTGTTGGCCTATGAACTGAAGGGTCCCGGGTTTGATTTTCGTCAAGGTCACATACCTCAAGGGCACATATCTGGGTCCTGTGTGAGAGGCAGCCCATCGATGTCTCTCTCTCTCTCTGTCTCTCCCTCTCCCTTCCACTCTCTCTAAAAATTAATGGAAAAATATCCTTAGGTGAGGATTAACAACAACAACAAAAAAGGTCACCTGCAGATTATTTATTACTGACAAAAGGGAAAATATACCATTAAAATGGGGAGATTTGGAAGACATTGCCTTTTTCAAATTTAATATTGCCAATAATGGAACAAACCAAAACCATGTGTTTCATAAAATGAATTGAGAAAGGATGTAATGTCATCTACGCATTATTTCTGAAAAAAACCTGTTAAATCTGAAGGCAATTGTGAGAAAAAAATTGGGCAAACCAAATTGAGTACCATCCTAGAAAAAACTCAGCTGTCCTCTTAAATGTCAATGTCATGAAAGCGAACATAGTGTCCTGGATCAAAGGAGCCTCAGGAACCACGATGACTAGTGCAAGATGGTACTGCACTGAACCCTAAAAAAGAAAATCAAGCTCTAAAGGACAATATTGGGACAACTGGGAGACTTTGATAATAGAGGATATATTAGAAAACAATATTGTATCAGTGTTAAATTTCCTAGATGCACAATCAGTATATTGTGGTCATGTGGTAGAATGGTTTTATGAGAAATTTGCTGAATACTTACGAGTGAAATGTAATATCTGCAAGTAACTTTTGAAAAATTCCAAAACATCTATGAATATATTACATACACATATGTGTGTAAGTATCTGTATAATTATGTATACATTGAGACATACACATAAAGAATGAGATAGAGAAAGCAAATGTGGCAAAATGTTAAATTTTGAATGTAAGTGAAGATCACATGGGCATGAATCTTCTCTTGCAACTTTTAATAGTTTTGAAATGTTTCAATAAAAAGTTGGGAAAGAGAGAACCAAGATAGCAGCCTAAGTAAACACCTGAACTTGCTGCTTCTCACAACCACATCAAAACTCCAACTAAAAGACAAAACAAATATCATCCAGAACCACGGGAAAGCTGGTTGAGCAGAAGTTCTACAACTAGAAGGAAAGAAAAAAGCGCATTGAGACTGGTAGGAGGTGCGGAGGTGTGGAAGTGCGTAGGTACAGAGGCGCACACGAAACGGGCTGGCAACTGGGTGCGCAGTTGTTTTTTTTTCAATCGGAAGGAGCTCCCGATTGCTCTGAACTCCAGTTCCAGGCAAGACTCTGGGGACTCAGACTCATATAGGGAGAAACTGAACTGTCTGGCATTGGGTAGGAACAAGAGTGTCTACCTCAGGTAATTGGGGAGGCTGAGCCACTGGGCCCTATAGTACACCTAGCACACAAGGCCACTCTATCAACACAGGAAAGCAGCCAAAATGCAGAGACAAAGAAACATGTCACAAACGAAAGAAATGGAGGAAAGCAAACTACTGGATATAGAGTTCAAAACCATGGTTATAAGGTTACTCAAGAATCTTCTAGAAACCTCTGAGAAATTTAGTGAGACCCTCAAGGATATGAAAAAGGACCAATCAGAAATTAAGCATACAATGACTGAAATAAAGAATAATATACAGAGATCCAACAGCAGACCAGAGGATCCCAAGAATAAAGGCAAAGATTTGAAATACAAAGAAGCAAAAAACACTCAACCAGAAAAGCAAAAAGAAAAAAGAATCCAAACATATTAAGAAGGTATAAGGAGCCTCTGAGACAACTTCAAGCATACCAACATCTGAATTATGGGGGTGCCAGAAGAAGAGAAAGAGCAAGATATTGAAAACATTTGAAGAAATAATGACAGAAAACTTCCGCTACCTGGTGAAAGAAATAGATTTACAAGTCCAGGAAGCACAGAGAACCCCAAACAAGAGGAATCCAAAGAGGAGCACACCAAGACACATCATAATTAAAATGCCAAGGGCAAAAGACAAAGAGAGAATCTTAAAAGCAGCAAGAGAAAAACAATGAGTTACCTACAAGGGAGTACCCATATGACTATCAGCTGATTTCTTAACAGAAACTATGCAGGCCAGAAGGGAGTGGCAAGAAATATTCAAAGTGATGAATAGCAAGAACCTATGACCAAGATTACTCTACCCAGCAAAGCTATCATTTAGAATTGAGGGTCAGATAAAGAGCTTCACAGATAAGAAAAAGCTAAAGGAATTCATCACCACCAAACCAGTATTAAATGAAATGCTGAAGGGTATTCTTTAAGAAGTGGAAGAAGAAGAAAAAGGTAAAGATAAAAATTATGAACAACAAAGTGACAACAAATACTTATCTATCAACAAGTGAATCTAAAAATCAAGTGAATAAAAGTCTTATGAACAGAATAAACTGGTGAATATAATAGGATCAGGGGCATAGAAAAGGAGTGGACTGACAATTCTCAGGGGGAAGGGGGTGTGGGGGGGTGGGAAGAGACTGGACAAATATCGTACACCTATGGATGAGGACAGTGCGGGGGCGTAAGGGCATGGGATAGGGTGGGAACCGGGTGGAGGGGAGCTATGGGGGGATAAAAGAGGAACAACTTTAATAATCTAAACAATAAAGATTTATTAAAAAAATAAATAAAAAGTTGGGAAAAACTGTTCATTCCACTTATTCTGCAGTTTCACAGCTTCATTCTATAATATTCTTGCAAAATGTTCATCTTATTGTGATCAATTTCATGGCATTGATTAATACATATATTTGTCTAGCAATCAGGTAAGAATTGAACTTCTGGAGGAAGGATACTTAGCAAGCACCACTCTACCCTGAAGGTGTCTAAAACAAGGGAAAGATCCCACCCAGAAGCAGAGAAGACCTTCTGTGGGTGTGTTTAATATGGCATCATGCCTGGAACATGATGAGATCAAGAAGAGGAAAGCTGAGGCTAAGTTCCCCCTTATCATTTCTATCAGTTCAGATCAGCCTGCAATATTACCTGAAACTGGGGGGAAAAATCTTCGTCTAATTCTTGAATGACACTAGTGGCACTTCATATGCTTATACTATAAGGAGAACTCCTTAGCATAATTGGGAGTGCTAAATGAATGAGCTGTCTTTTTATAACAGGCCCTGTAATTTCATGGGAGGAGTAATAATGTCAGATGAACTTCAAAAAGAAGCTGAACTCAGATAAATATGCATTTTCTCTAAAACATCAAAAACTTTGAAATTCTGTGCTGGGAACTTCTGGGACACTTTCTGGCCATTCTGTCAGGAGTAGGTTGATGGATTTGTAGAAGCAATATTGACATTTAATACACATGTTATGAGTCCAAATTCGAATGGGAGCACAGCAGATAGGTGTGGGGTAGTTTTGCTCAGAGTTGAAAACAAGAGCCATTTTGTTGGTTGTTCCCAGAATGGATTGTTGATCAAACTAATCATTCAACTCTCAGTAATGGGACTTCTGGTGAATGGCATGGAGAAATAAATGATAATGTTTTAGGATGTTTTCATTATTATTTTCATTGCGCTAAAAGTCTAGAATAAGCTTTTTAAGCTTCTCTCTTTTTTTCTTTTTATTTTTGGTTCTACTTTTTGAAACATAAAAAAAAAAGAATTTGTCATTGTTTGCAGTAAATATGCCTCAGGTGGCTTGAACACTGTCTGCTAAGCTTCTCACTGAAACCAGGCTGTTTGATTTAATTAGATATTTAAATAACTTTGAATACACATCCTGGAAAAAATGAGGGTTGGGGGGGACACCTCCCAGTAGGGGGCAGCTTATCTACACTAATAAAAGAGAAACATGCAAATTGACCGTACCTCCGCTACACCCACAAGCCACGCCCACCAGCCAATCAGGAGTGAGTATGCAAATTAACCCAACCAAGATGGAGTTGCAGCCATGGAGTTGGAGTGAGCAGGAGGCTTGGGTTGCCCCGGCGATGGAGGAAGCCAAGCTTCCCACCCACCCTGGCCAGCCCTGGCCTCCGCTTAAGGCTACAAAGTTTCAATTATAGAAGGTAAATAAATCCCAACAAAAATGGCAGTGGCCACGGAGCTGGAGTGAGCAGGAGGCTTGGGTTGTCCCCGGTGATGGAGGAAGCCAAGCTTCCCACCTGCCCTGCCCAGCTCTGGCCTCCACTCAAGGCTACAAAATTTCAATTATAGAAGATAAATAAATCCCATATACTTGCTTCCAGCCGGCCCTGGCCTCTGCTCAAGGAAGCACTGAAAAAAAAAAAAGAAAAAGGAAAAAAAAAAAAGGGGCTGGGAGCTTGGGTCTTTGGGGGGTGATCAGGCCAGGATGGGATGGCAATTGTGGGTGATCAGGCTGGTGGGGGGCGGGGACGTTGGGGGTAAGCAGACCAGCAGGGGGTCCAGTTGGGGGTGAGCAGGCCATCAGTGGGGGTCAGTTGGAGGTGATCAGGACAGTCGGGGGGGCAGTTTGGAGTGAGCAGGCCAGCAGGGGGGCAGTTGGGGGCGAGCAGGCCAGTGGGGAGGGAAGGTAGGGGCGAGCAGGCCAGCAGGGGGGGCAGTTGGGGGTGAGCAGGCCAGCAGGCAGAGTGGTTAGGGGCAATCAGGCAGGCAGGCAGGCAGGTGAGCAGCTGGAGCCAGCAGTCCTGGATTGTGAGAGGGATGTCCGACTGCCGGTTTAGGCCAGATCCCTGTAAACCGGCAGTAGGACATCCTTTGAGGGGTCCCAGATTGGAGAGGGTGCAGGCCAGGCTAAGGAACACCTCCCCCCCCCCCCACCTGTGCACGAATTCCGTACACCGTGCCACTAGTTACAGTATAAAGCTGTATACTTACCTAAAAGTTTTTATTTAGCTAAAAGGCTCGTAGATGGCTGTTGAATGGAGAATGAAGTAGTTGATCTATATTATGACTTGAATGTAACCTTAGACTTAGAGCTTAAAATAGTCTCCTGGGGTCTTATAAGATCCTCTTTTCAATGACTTAACATTCTGTCGCCAGGCAACATTGTCTTCTAGCCTCCACGAAATCATTCCCAGCTGCGTTTGGGTAAACATTGTAATGGCACTACTGTGGACTTAACCAAGGATCTATGCATGGGACCAGAAGCACCTCCTTTCTTGACCTTGTACAATGGACAGCATCTATACTCCAGGTGTAGTGTTGTATAAGCAGAGCTATTAAAAATTCAGTTCACAGTCCAGTGGCATCATCTTTACCTGGAAGGTTGTTAGAGATGCTAAGTCATGGCCCCCACCTACTGAGTCAAGTTCTCTTTGCGGGGGCCCAGGAATGTGTGTTTTAAAAAGCTCTCTCAGATAATTTGGTTAAGTCTAACAACCTAGGCTTCCAACAGGTGTGAGGCAACAATCAGACAGATAGTTGAACACTTCTCCAAAGATAATCATGATAATCTGTTCACTCTGCCAAAGAAAAGTTGTTCCCCAAAATGCAAAGGGATGAGCACACTTATTTATAAGATGTGACTTAGAAATAGCTTCTTAGAAAATGTAAATGTGCTACAAAGTAATTTCCTTAAAATATGGTGTTATTATCAGATATTTAGCAGTGAAAAGACATAGTAAAATAAAGAGCCAAAGCTATATTTTGCAGCATCTTGCATAACTCCTATACTCTTTCGATTATTTTTTAAAATATATTTTTAATGATTTCAGAGAGGAAGGGAGAGGGATAGAGAAAGAGAGAAACACCAATGATGAGAGAGAATCATTGATCAGCTGCCTCCAGCACATCCCCTACTGGGGATCAAGCCTGAAACCCTGTCAGTGCCCTCACTGGTAATCGAACCATGACCTCCTGGTTCATAGGTCAACACTCAACCACTGACCCACTCTGGGTAGGCCCTTTCGATTTATTTTTTTTCAGGGTTTCCCTGTTATAGGACACCATGTTAGTGAAATCTTTCTCATTTGAATTTTTTTCTATAATGAATGCTTGCTTGTTTTCTCATTAAGAGTTCTTAGGAGCTAAGCAATGATTACCTTCATGAGTAACTCCTCAAGGGATTGTGTTGTGACTGGAGTCACAAAGGATTTAGTCCCTTTAGAAAGCAGATATAGAATTAAACTCAGTGATCCCTGGGACCTGGTTCTATATTGAAAAAAACTATTGCTACCTTTCTTTTCCTTAGATGTGGCCTCCAGGCAAAAGACAAAGTGGATAGTTCATGCAGAAGGGGGCTGTGGACTGGACTGGGGCATTTCTTGTCTTTATTAGGGCAGGTGTTTCTCTTGTCTGGTTGGAACACATTTCATTTTAATAAGCTGATATGTTCATTTTAGTTCAGTGTATGCCAAGCCCTGAATTGTAGCATGGGCTGATCTTTGTGGTATAAATACTCTCACCAAGGGGCCAGTTTCAAGCTACCAATGTGAGGTCAGTGGAGTGAAGCTGGGACAGTCAGCCTCACTATGCTATGCCAGCTCATACTGCCTGGAGTCCTATGAGATTCAAGAAAGTTGAAATTGTGCTGTCACTCAGTGGACATGGATAGAAGGAAGGAGTCATTGTTCATGCACAGGCTTGACATGTGGGGAAGGAGACAGATCTATTCGTCTTCAGTAGATGAGCAATATTCATGTGTCTGACCCTATTCCTTTCCATGTGAATGTTTTGGCCCCTGTGTTTGTGCTGACAGCATGATGAGTTCATCACAAAGCATAAGGCTAGGAAGGATCTCACACCTCAGGTTTGGGATACATGACTTAGCAACACTCTTATTTCCAGCTAGTATATCCAAAATATTATCATTCCCACATACAGATAGTGTATAAATTATTAATGAGATACTTTACTTTTTTGCCCCCAGTCTTTGAAATTTGTGTGTATTTTACATTTAATAGCAAATCTCCCATCTCAATTCAAACTAGCCACTTTTCAAATACTCTGTGGCCACATGGGGCTAGTGGTACTATACTGGGCAGTACAGTCTAGGAATGCTTCTGTGTTTGACTTACTGTTTACTGCATTTGGGGACATGCATCAGTTGCTCTCCAAATAACCCACACAAATTAATTCCACCCAGTATGTCAAGGAACCAAATACATAGTTCAAGTTTTAACCCAACTGATGCTTTCTTTCCTCAATTAGATTATGTTTCTCTGATTTCTCAGGACATAAAACTTGGGAAAAGCTATCTGCTGCTTATTTTACAGAAGTATTTTGCTTATAGATATTTTGACAACTTTAATATTTTAAGTGTCTTTGCCAATGTATTTGATGCTGTTTTTGTTATCTATCAGAATAGGGTTTTACTAGTAAAAATTGGGTTCTCATATATTCTATTTTCTTTTTTAAATTGAGATATAATTGATATATAACATACTAGTTTCAGATATACAACATAGTGATTTGATACCTGTATGGCTCACAGTTACAATTTTTTTCTTGTGATGAGAACTTTTAAGATCTACTTTCTTAGCAATTTTTAAATATGCAATACAATGTTATTAACTATGGCCATCAGGCTGTATATTGCATTACCCACTTTTTCTTTCTTTCTTCACCCACCAAATATTTCTTGAACACCCTTGGCCAGGCAGAGTTATAGGCCCTGTGGCCCTTCAGTGAAGAGACAAAGGCTCTGTCTTCATAGAGTTTACATTTTGATGGAAAAGGCCGACAGTATACAGAACAGCATATAAATATTACAAGTGCCATGAAGAACAGGTTTTTTTTAAATGACTTTATTTATTGATTGATTGATTAATCTCAGAGAGAGGAAGGGAGAGGGAGAGAGAGATAGAAACATCAATGATGAGAGAATCATCAATCACCTGCCTCCTACATCTCCCCTACTGGGGATGGAGCCAGCAACCAAGGCATGTACCTCAACCAGGAATCCAACCTGACCTCCTGGTTCATAGGTCAATGCTCAACCACTGAGTTACACCAGCCTGGCATGACTTCATTTTTTTTTAGATCAATATCCCAACACACGCAGTCTCCCCATTATCAATATCTCCTACCAGAGTGGTACAATTGTTGCAATTGATAAACCTACATCAGTACATCATAACCACCCAAAGTCTGTAGTTTACATCAAGAAAAACAGGTACTTAACAAATGTTTTCACAGTGTGTTATTAAGCTTTATCTTACTTTAATCAAATCTAATACCATATGCAAAAATAAATAAGTTGGATTGTGGTTATTTAAAATTCTCTTTTAAAAAAGAATTTCTCACTTTTCAGAAGTTTTCAGCTCAAGGCTCCTCTAATTATAGAGAGCCTTGATTTAGATTCTTTCTTTGAACTAATTTACAGGGGACTTCTCGGGATCTACCTATACTGTAAAATGAGTTACAGGGAGTCTGGTTAGCAGGATATTTGCATTGGCATATTTTTGCCTCCCCGGGTGCTTAATTGATGGACAGCTCACACATCATACTTCCCCACTGGCTGTCAGATGCATGAGTGAATCACTATTTGTGCCATCTCTGGTGTAAACTTTAAAGACCTTAGAAAAGTTGCTGCCAGCAGGGTGGGTCAAAGACTTTACATTTATTGGAGTTGCTATTATGAGCAAGGCTCTGCTTTCTGTGTGTATTAAGGTTGTCTTATTCACTGGGTGAACTGTGAAAGCATTTAATAATTTAAAGACAATATTTTCACAATATAATTGACTTTTGAGGTTTAAGATACTACAGAAAAAATGTTAACTTGAAGCAAAGGTACTTGCAAAGACTTTACTGCAGCTGATTGCATATGCAGGATTTTCCGGGGTTATAATATACTAGAGGCCCGGTGCACGAAATTCGTGCATGGGGGAGGTGTCCCTCAGCCCAGCCTGCACCCTCTCCAATCTGGGACCCCTCGAGGGATGTCCGACTGCCGGTGGGATTGGGCCTAAACGGGCAGTCAGACATCCCTCTCTCAATCCAGGACTGCTGGCTCCCAACTGCTTGCCTGCCTGCCTTCCTGATGGCCCCTAACAGCTTCTGCCTGCCAGCCTAATCACCTCCTAACCACTCCCCTGCCAGCCTGATTGATGTCTAACTGCTCCCCTGCCAGCCTGTTTGCCCCCAACTGCCCTCCCTTGCAGGCCTGGTCCCTCCCAACTGCCCTCCCCTGCTGGCCATCTTGTGGTGCCATCTTATGTCCACATGGGGGCAGGATCTTTGACCACATGGGGGCAGCCATCTTGCGTGTTGGAGTGATGGTCAATCTGCATATTACTCTTTTATTAGATAGGATAGAGGCCTGGTACATGGGTGGGGGCCAGCTGGTTTGCCCTGAAGGGTGTCCCGGATCAGGGTGGGGGTTCCCTTGGGGCATGGGGTGGCCTGGGCGAGGAGCCTGTGGTGGTTTACAAGCCGGCCACGCCCCCTGGTGACCCAAGCGGAGGCCCTGGTATTTGGGATTTATTTATCTTCTACAATTGAAACTTTGTAGCCTGGAGTGGAGCCAAGCCTCCTGCTTGCTCCCTGGTGGCAGCCATTTCTGTTTGGATTTATTTATCTTCTATAATTGAAACTTTGTAGCCTTAAGCGGAGGCCAAAGCAAGCCAAGGCTGCAGAAGCTTGGCTTCCTCCATCGCCGGGGGCAACCCTAGCCTCCTGCTCTCTCCAGCTCTGTGGCTGCTGCCATTTTTGTTGGGATTTATTTATCTTCTATAATTGAAACTTTGTAGCCTTAAGTGGAGGCCTGGGCCGGCCAGGGTGTGCAGAAAGCTTGGCTTCCTCCATTGCCAGGGAAACCCAAGCCTCCCTCTTGCTCTCTCTGTGGCCGCAGCCATCTTTGTTGGGTTAATTTGCATACTCGCTCCTGATTGGCTGGTGGGCGTGGCTTGTGGGTGTAGCAGAGTGATGGTTAATTTGCATATTACTCTTTATTAGATAGGATTATTCGAGGAAGATGATTTCAGTAGGGTTTAACTGAGTATAAAATAGTGTTTTATTACATAATAATTGACTTTAATGGGTATGGGTATTTCATTTGGCTATTAGAATCATGCTAATGTAACTGTAATTGAGAAGATTATATTAACTTTTTAAACATCTCTAACACATCAGATTGGGTCAATGCTTGAGATCTTACATTTTGTTTACACTGATTTAATTTTCTGGAACATACTGCTTCCTGAAACTTCTTAAGCTATTTCCTGGTTGACAAAGGTGGTTATTGAGTCGCTTACTATACATCTAATTTTTTAATTTTTCAATGTAAATACAATAGAAACTGATGCTGGCTATCTTAAGCAAAAAGAAACTTACTGGAAAGATAGTGGGACTAAGAATTGATAGAAATCTTAAGTCTCAGGCTTTGCAAACAGGCAGGAGCCAAGGGCATTCTAGGGGCAACTTAGGTTGGGGAAGGAGAGCCTAAAATGGAGATTCTTGTGCAGATGACTTACTGAGGGAATGTTCTCTGGAGAAATATGTAAGGGAGTGAGAGTTACAGGATAGGGCAGGAAAAGGAGTCAAGCAAAAATAAAGATTCCGGTGAAGTTTAGCCTCAGCTTGATTCCACCAGGAGTTCTAGAATTTAAATCTCATCAGAGTTGTTCCATCTTCAGAGAATGGGCCAGGCTTTTGTGCTCCTGTATCTGTATGGACTGCCTCTGGATGGAGAATAACCTCCTGTCAGTGATGTCCTGCTAAAGTAGCTCTTTGGGGGAGGGAGTTACCAGCTTTAAAGCATTTGCCAACTTCCATGGTGTAAATACTCCCATCATGGGCTCTTCAACCTACAAATGTGAAGTGATTGGAAGTGGAGTTGGGAAAAAAGTTCACATTAAGTTCATGAGCTAATAGGAGCTGGTTCCAGGAAATCACTGCTTCCAGGCGTCCCCTGGAGAGGGGGTTCCTGTCTGTTGAGGGCAGTTCTTTGGAGAAAAGGGTCACCTGTAAACTGTTATCAGACAAAACTCAGTGACTGGGAATAGGTACACTGTCCCATGAACAAAGATCTGGGAAATATCTACTAGAGGCTGATGTGACATAGGAAACGTGGAGAGCATCACACAGTAGGAACAGGACTGTCAGCAGGCAGGCTCCCCCTGATGTAGCCATCACTAACTGCTGTTGTATCACTCACTCAAAATGCAGAGTCCTTGAGAAGGTATATGTTGGTCCTACCTAAGTTACATGCCTCCCTTTGGTTGTACCAGGAAGCTATGAGGAAAGCTTTAGTCCACTGTGCTTCAATAGTATAAAGGAAGCACTAACTCTACAAGACCATATAAAATTGGTGGGAGTTGTTATGCCACAAAAGGACCTAGGGAACTCTTACTGATGGGAAGTGCGGGCTATATAGCATTGTCAATAAAAGAACATCCAGCCTAAGAAAAAGCCTTATAAGAATATATTTGAGCCAAACTGATGACAATTGCTGGGAAGTTTTACAGCTTATTTTATACATTAGAATCAAAGGAGGAGATGTAATGGGTGGTACATGAAATTCTTTGGTGGTAGATTAGGGAGGTGGCAGAAAACAAAGCAGGGAAATTTCTGAGACTTGATAAAAAGTTAAACAGAGAGACACATACTTCTTTTACATTCATGAGTACAAGATAGTTAACATTTACAGCATGTCGCTATGGTATGGGGGAACAAGGTAACAATGAAGGGTTCTGTGATCTTGTGCTAGGGTTGGAAGTTGTACCCTAAGAGGTCTGAAAAAAGGGGATTGCTCCCACATTCCAAAGATATGTTGTCTTCTCGAGGTAAAGATTGGCCTTTGTCAAGGAAGCTATAGGCCTAGGATGTGACTACCCACATGACTCACTTTTAGTTAGGAAGTTTTAATTTCAGGCCATCCTACATGATTACTTTGTCTCTGAGTTTGTAGGGCCCACCATGATGGCCTCCCCTGAGCTTGTCAGGTTTAGTATGTGGTCCCTTTTTCATCTCCAGCATCAATGGCAATTGTAACAAAAGGAACTAACATTTATTTTTACTTAATGCCAGTAGTTATTTGCCAGCAACTGTTTTAGCTACTCTATATACTGTGGCAGAAACTGTTGTTTGCTTCCCCACTAACCTTTCTCCCAAACTTCCTCCTTGATGGCAGAATCCTAATACTATTAAAGAAGCTAAAATATGCCAGATGTCCGTTTTCCCAGAATCCTTTGCACATAAGACATAGGCACATGACCCAATTCTGACCAATGGGTCTCGAGGAAAGGTTTCTTGGGAGATGAGCCTTCTGTGCAAAGAGTTACCTTGCTTATAAAAAGAGGAAAACCCCAAAACCTTTTCTTCCTGCTCTGACTGAAGTCATATCAGAACATGATGCTTGGAACTATGGTAACCATTTTGTGATAAAGAGAGGAAAGCCAAGAAAATCCCAGAAAATCTTACTTGCAGCCCTGATGTACTGTTAGATGAACTTGAAACCACCTACTGTGATGTTATTATTACATGAGACTTTAAACACTTCTATTATTTATCCTCCTTTTATATGGGGGCTCAGTTATTTGATATACTTATTTTATGTTAATTAATGTCACAGTATCCTGTACGGCAGTGGTCGGCAAACCACGGCTCGCGAGCCACATGCGGCTCTTTGGCCCCTTGAGTGTGGCTCTTCCATAAAATACCATGGCCTGGGTGAGTCTATTTTGAAGAAGTGGCGTTAGAAGAAGTTTAAGTTTAAAAAATTTGGCTCTCAAAAGAAATTTCAATCGTTGTACTGTTGATATTTGGCTCTGTTGACTAATGAGTTTGTCGACCACTTCTGTAAGGGGTTATGTTTTCAGTTTCATTTCCTATGTAGAGAAGCTGAAGCAAAAATCATTAAGTGACTTGACTGAGGTATGACAAAGTTTAGACTTATAGTTCTGACTCCAGAGGCTGAGATTTTTTTCGATACCAGACCACTTTCCTAAATATTATCATTTCCTGTTGACTATTCAATGTGATATGAAACTCCCAGTTTTTCTTGCTCTTTCACTGGTTACTACCATGAAACCCGAGTTATCCAGGAATCAGTCTTGTAGAACTATCAGGCCAACAGTGAGGATCACATCTCTTTAGGAACAAAACCATCCCTGACAATAAAGAAACAACCTATGAATATCAAATTGCATTAGAAGAGCTTCAAAGAGTCTTGGCAGCCACTTTCAACTCAGCTGTGATCCAGGCAAGAGAAATGCTAATTCATAGAATAGAGTTTTAGGTTTTAGAGTAAGGAGGCCTTCACTGCTCAGTACTTTTCAGAATTCATGGTTAAAATGAAGAAGTATTGTTACTTGATGGGAAAGCTCTCACTTTTATAGAAAACCCAATAAACCAGAATGGCAAACTACTCTATTAATCTAGCAATAGGAAACCTTTCTATACCTGAACACTAATTTATTAACTGCTGTCCTCTCTTCTTTGATTTTTGATCTTGGTTATGACTTCATTGCAGATTTAAAAAGTTCCCTGTCCTTGTCTATGGTAGTCAAGATTATTTAGGTGGGAAGCAAGACAGCAGTTATTCCCTCTGAACACAAACCCAAATGTAGTATAAAAATTTTTAGATAACATATTGGTGATGACAGTTGTTAACACAAAAATGAAAACTCATTGGAGAAAGCATTGTCAGACATATGACTGAAATATCTGTAGCTAGAACTTGAGTTACATAGAGAAGGGATTCGAAGACTGATATGAATTTTAGGTGTTACTCCCACACCAGCTGATAGTTCAGTATCTGCTCCTACCCTACACATCCTAAGGTTATGACATGACTCCTTTTTCATCACATCCACATTTTCTGCCTTCAGGAAGGTTTGTAAGAATCTAACTTTTCTTCAGTCCTTTTCTTGTTCATTTTACTTGAATCTACGGTGAGATTAAACTGAAACAATATTCTGAGACTTTGAGATTTGACTATGGAATTTTCCTTGATGACTTTATGTTGCATCCCACATGAATTATTGGTGGGTGGAAAAGATAAAAGACTATGAGCATATTTATCTTTTAGGCATTATGCTAGGTGGACCAGGGTGAGGGGAACCTAAAAACCACAGAGCCCTCCTCTTTGGTCATACAAAAGATTGAGATGGCAATCACTCCTGTATTTTATTTTTGTTGATGAGTAAACTGGTACAGAGAGATGAGGTGACCTGTCCAGGGACACGTTATGGCCCAAGTGCTTATCTCTCTGGTCCTTCTCCAAAGCAAACTCTCTTACAACAGTCTACAGACCAGCACTGTAACAGAGTGAAATGCTGGCTCTCTCTGACACTGTCTTAATTCTAGCCTGCATTTCTTTAGGGCCTTCAGGGGAATAGCTCCTGCTATAGATATGCTAATTATTACAAGAATTTTGCTTGAGTCTTGAGCATTTGGCAAAGATTTGCATGAGCCTGAGACTGGACTAATATCAGAATGGGGCATGGGACTAGGGAGGTGGAGGAGACAAAGAGATTTAGAGATTCTGTAATCTTCCTGCGATTTCTATTGGTGCCTAGAGTCACACAGTTCCTGCCCTGCCCATCCTGCCCATTGTTTCTTCTCTTTGCAAAACAAGCCAGAATTCTGGGCTCTCTTAAGAACAATTTATGGAAGCTTTAAGGCTGGTCCTCCACCTTCTTGAACTGGTGCATTCTTTATCAATAAATAGTTTCTTACCCCAAACTCTGACTTTTATTGGCTTTTAGAAGCATTAGGTACACAAACCTTGAATCAGTAATAGTACCTATTTGGGACTTTTTTTTTTTTCAATAGGCCTTGGCAAACTATGAAAAATATGGTATGCTCTTTATGATTTTTAAATTGGGGTTTCCTTTTATGGAGTATTACTTTTCATGAAATGATCCAGTTAAGAGAAGCAGATAAGTGTGTGTGTGTGTGTGTGTGTGTGTGTGTGTGTGTGTAAGTAAAATGCCCTTACTTGGTAAAATAGTGGATAACTCTGTTAATTGACACCCAGATATTAAAAAAAATATATACTTCTCTGTGAAACTTGACAGCATGTAAACTACTGCATTCTAGCTTGGCAAAATTAAAGGAATTTATCAGACAAGGGTGGGAAAAACTAGGTTTACAGTTGTAATACAAATAAATACTACAGCAATTAATAAATAATACAAGAATAAACTCTGTGTTTCATGTAGTCACAACTGTAAACCTCCTTTTGCCCACCACTTACATTTCTTGGTCTGTCATACATCAATATTGACATACCCACAAATGGTACATTATGCTCAAGTAACATGACCTTTCTCTGATTATAAGAAATATTACCTTAGGTCTATCTATAGAATAAAAAAATAAATGCAAAAATTTTTGTGTGGGTGTTGCACTTTTGTATTGTATATTGTATAAATATACTTGATTATTTGCTTTCCCATTGTAATAATAGGTTATTGCCATGTAACACACTATACATAAAAAATTAGTGGTTTAAAATAAGCAGCATTAATTTTGCTCATTGGTCTTCAGGTTGTCTGGGCATCAATGTAGATCTAGGCTGTGCTTGGTTGTTTTCAGCTGGTTGGCTCTTACGTGTGTGAGGTTAACTGGAGATCAGCTTGGGTTTGGCTGGTTTAGGATGCCCTTTGCTAGGATGTTGGGATGACTGGGGTCTCTTTCCATGTAATGTATCATATTCCAGAAGACTGGTCAGTGTTTTCTCATGGGTGTGGCAGGGTTCCCAGAGACAATAGAAGCTACAAGGCTTTGTTGTTTTTTAATCCTCACCCGAGGATATTTTTCCACTGATTTTTAGAGAGAGTGGAAGGAAGGGGGATAGACAGAGATGGAGAAACATTGATATGAGAGAGACACATCTATCGGTTGCCTCCCATATGCTCCCTGACCAGGGCCGGGAAATTGAGGCTGCAACCCATGTACTTGCCCTTGACTGGAATCACACCCAGGACCCTTCAGTCAGTGGGCTGATGCACTATCCACTGAGCCAAACCCACTAGGGCTACAAGGCTTTTTGAAACCCAGAACTGGCTCAGTGTTGCTTCTATCCCATTCAGTTAGCCAAAGCAAGTATCTATCCAAGCCAGATTCAAGGGATGAGGAAACAGACTCCACCTCATGATGGGAGGAGCTGCAATGTCATTGAAAAGAGCTTGGATACAGGGAGGGGTGGAAAAGTGGTGGTTATTTTTGCAGTTCTCCACATGCTGATTCCCCATGTTGAACCAGGCAGCAATTCTTATCTGTTCTGTGGCTAAAATATTTTTTAATTCACCTAACTCTCACTACCACTAACCCAAGCCACTATGTCACCTGATTGACCACAGTAACTCCCTAACTCAGTGGTCAGCAAACTCATTAGTCATCAGAGCCAAATATCAACAGTACAACAATTGAAATTTCTTTTGAGAGCCAAATTTTTTAAACTTAAACTTCTTCTAATGCCACTTCTTCAGAATAGGCTTGCCCAGGCTGTGGTATTTTGTGGAAGAGCCACACTCAAGGGGCCAAAGAGCCGCATGTGGCTCATGAGCCACAGTTTGCCGACCACTGCCCTAACTTATCCATTCTTGGTCATCTCTAATATGTTTTCTATAGAACAGGCATAGAGATCCTTTAAAAATAGAAATCATCTCTTTTCACTTCTCACTCTTAGAATAAGTCTATATATACTCTCTTGTGTGCCTGAAATGTCCCACAGTGATCTGACTTCTGCCCAGCACCAGCCTTACCTGCTTTCTGTGAAGTCCTGTAGTGTATCAAGCTCATTTTGCCTTAGGGACTTTGTAATTTCTGGACCCTCTTCCTGGTATATTCTTTCTCCAACTTTTCATATTATTTATTTCTTCTCATATAACCACATTGCATAGAGGGTCCTTTCTTAACCACCTATGTCAAGTAGGACTCTATTTCTTATCATATTGCTTTGCATACTTAATTATACTGTATGGTTTGTTAATTTACAGTTTATTGCCTATCTCTTTCACCAGAATGTGTGCCTTAAAAAATCAAAGACAGTAGCCGAAACCGGTTTGGCTCAGCGGATAGAGCGTCGGCCTGCGGACTCAAGGGTCCCAGGTTCGATTCCGGTCAAGGGCATGTACTGTAGTTGCGGGCACATCCCCAGTGGGGGGTGTGCAGGAGGCAGCTGATCGATGTTTCTCTCTCATTGATGTTTCTAGCTCTCTATCCCTCTCCCTTCCTCTCTGTAAAATATCAATAAAATATATTTAAAAAAAAATCAAAGACAGTACCAGTATGTGGTTATGCATGGCATTATACATAGTAGTCACTTAATAATTGTTTGTTGATCTCCTAGAGACCAGGCTTCTAAATAAAATGTTTACTAAATAACAAAACTGAGGAATATTTATATCCTTTTGTGTATTTATTTTCCATATTCTTATGGCCATATTCTCAGTTACACATAATAAATATTGATAGTGACAAATAATCTTTTATTATGGAAATGGAATCAGGATGGTCCAAAGAACTAAAAGTTGATGCATCTGATGCTCCATATATTGTGAAGCCATTTACAAAAGAAATATATTAATATGTTGCTCAATTAATACAATGCAAGTAAACATTTTCAGAAAGGGGTCTTTTCCAGAGAAAGGCCCCAGTACTCAGAGCCTCATTTTCCCAATTGGAGAAGAGAGCTCTCTGAAATTGAATTTTATTCATGCTTGAGAGAGAAATGAAATCTCTCCATCATGAAAAATGGGTATCAGGTGTTTTTGATTTCCTTTTATCAGCTGCTAATCGGAAGAGATGAGAAGAGAGAAGCAAGCTAATGAAGAAGCCAGTCATTTCATAGGCGGTTGTATTGTGGGAAGCTTTGTGATTGTTAATTAGATGATGGCCTTGGGAAATACATTGTGAGAGGGGGAAGCGGTATATTACAAATCTCCCTAGGTGGATTACATCTAAATGTGTTTATGCTAAAATGTTTTGAGTCATAAGAAATAGGTTTTGAACAAGAGATATCTAGTGTTTTGAAGATGCCAGAGGACCTTTTTCCTTATAGGTCTGCTATACATTAGTAATGCTTTGTATCTATACATGAGTAACTATATATCTCTTAACATGAATAGTTTAGAGACATGGCAATGTACATTTGTAATTTGAAAGGCTGCCAAATAGCTGCAGTACCTTTAGGGAGAACTCCTTCCTTTCAGAGTCTTTAGAAGTCAGGAAAACTTGACACTCAGTTTCCCAGCCTCCTTTGCTGCTAGGGTACAGGCTTGGGCAATCAGATAAAAGTATCCTGGACTATGATGTAAAGAAGCAGAGCACGAGAGAAGCTGTTTTATTGGTAGACCTAGGTATTGGAAGTTGGGTCATAGGATCAATAGAAACTATGATGGTGGTGGCTTGTTAAGCTATGTGACAACACAAATATGCCCTCATGGACAGACTGGGTAGAATTCTAGTCATGGCCCACTTAGCCTCCTTTGCCTCTCCCTGGTTCTTTTTCCAGGGTTCCCAGCAGTGCTGAGTTACCTACTACACTTTCAATAAATCCTTTTACTCTTCAATAAACAAGGTCACTTTTTGTTGCTTACAGAGAACCATGACTAACTCACTCCTATAGAAAATGCTAAGCATACAGTGAGTAGTTCTATGTCCTCTTAAATGATTATCATAATCTTATGCTAATGTTGCCCAGCACCATGCAAATAATGGGATTCTTATTTAGGAGGATTTAAACCTTTTGTTACATTCGTTTCCCAATTATTTCATTAAAGTTAGAACTAATTTTTGAATTAGATTCTCTTTGGTCAATGTTATGCTTCACTCTGTCTTTTAAAAAAGATGTCATTTTAAAAAAATATGGCTTTATTAAATGGAATTAGTCTATTTAACAATTTTCTACTAGCATGATTATTCTGCCTGTATGTTTTGAGGGGAAACAGGGAGTCAAACAATTGCTGTGGCCACCAAGAAAGTAATTCCCTCTGGTAGACAGTGTGGGCAGGAACTGATAAAGGTTAATGTATTAAATAGGTGAAGATCTGTGTGGCTCAACAATTATTTGTTTATCTAAAATATTTTATTGGATACTTGTTGAAAGCCAGGAATTATAAAGCACCGGAGAGTCATAACTAAATAATGTTTGTGCAATTCTTTAATAAATACAGCTCTCGCCCGGCCCATGTGGCTCAGTGGTTGAGCATTGACCCATGAACCAGAAGGTCACAGTTTGATTCTCAGTCCGGGCACATGCTCTGTTGCAGTTGTGGGCTCAATCCCCAGTAGAGGATGTGCAGGAGGCAGCTGATCAAGATCAATGATTCTTTCTCATCATTGATGTTTCTATCTCTCTCTTCCTCTCCCTTCTTTTCTCTGAAATCAGTAAAAACATTAAAAAAAAGAAAAGAAATACAGCTCTTAAGAGCTTATAGTCGAGGACAATGGTACTCCAAGTATGGTCCATGGACCTGTGCCATCTGCAGACTGTTTGTTACTGGTCAAAAACGGTTTAAGCGACTTGAGCCAGAACACCTGTCATTCATCACATGGCTTAGTCCAGCTGATGTTTCTCTAGTTTAAGGCTTTGTTTTGTTTTTGAGAAAGTGACTTCATTTACACCTTTGTGCAAGTTCCTTATCTTGTCACTGATCATAACAAACAGTTTGTATTATTGGGTACTTTGTAATTTAAAATGGAACAGCAAAATATGACCTCACATTAACATTTATTTCAAAGCAAACATTTAAATTACTTATTTTAGAGCCCTCATTTATGATCTTCTTCCCATAAGTGAACTCCGGACATGTGTTAGCATATACAAACTGTTCTAGATTTTGTCAGGTTTGCAAAAACATCAAAGATAACCATGTTCATCAGGATTTTTCAGCCTCGGAAGAAGGAAAAGACATAAAAACAATTGTATACATTCAAATGCCAGATATGGTTGAAAGCTCCAGAGTGTTTTTTAATAAGAATTTAAACCCACTGGAAAGCTCTGTCTGTATTGTATTTTAAATAAATATTTGATCGGTTGACTGTTATATTATTCATCTCAGTTTTGTATATGTGTGTGTGAGTTAATAGATCTCAATAAATCTTTAAAAGTCACTTCCCCCTGATGAAGGGAGAATTAAAAGGTATTTGTAGATAAAAATAATCATAATGATGATAAAATCAGATGTTGGCTTTTTTTGTGAATAGCTAAGGGGTTATTTCCTAATATTTTTAATCATTCATTCAAATGAATGTGATCTAAAAATGTTTTTAATCATTCGTTCAAATGAATGTGATCTAAAAATGTTTTTGATCACAGTTAAATTAGAGCAGCCAAAATTAACCTGCAGTATTGGAGGACAGAAGAGGGGGTATTTGGGGGGGATATTGGCAGGGAGAGCTGTCCAATATCCAGCTACCAGTCACTGTGGCTACGTAAATGTAAATTAATTAAAAGAAATACAAGTAAAAATTAAGTTCCTCATTTGTACTAGCTACATTTGTCATGCTCAGTGACACTGGTGAATAAATTGGGCAGTGTATAATTATATTTTGCTATGGAACCTTTCCATTATGGCAGAGTCCTATTGGCTGGTGCCATGTTACATCATGGTCTGGGTTGTGACTGGGTGTACAGATATGTCAATATTCAATGAGTTGTACACTTAAGATTTGTGTACTTATCATAATAAGTTATTTGTCAATTTGAAAAGTATATAAAGAAAAACTAAATATTTGGTCTGTCTGCTTTTCTTCTTCAGCTAAAGGGATGTCTGTGTCTCTTTCGGGCACTGGGAAGCCTGGGCAGGGACTTAGTCAATATAAAGAAGATGCATTCTGAGACCTGTACCGCCATGGCAGAGTTGGCCCTCCATGGGGCAGGTGTCAAAAGTGTGTGGGGAAGGGCAGGGCAGGGGCTGCCTCTGGTCCACCAGCCAAAAGGGGGTGCCGGGGACACTAAGTAAAAGAACAATGTCAGTCTTTGGAAGATCATTACCAGAGAAGGGAAGACCTATTCTCTATGTGGGAGATCGGAAAGTTTTGGAAATACTTCTTATTCATGTTGGGTTTGCTCTAGTCATTTTAAAACCTTGCTCCTGCTTAATTCAGGTGATCTCTTTATCACTGATTACTGGGGCGGGGGACAGAAGCTGGGAAAAGCCAGTGAGAAAACAATATATTCTATTAAACTATATTCACAGTTTCTTTTTTCTTATGGTTTTTATATTGACAGCTCCCCCTTCTTTTTTCCCCTCATATTTTTCTTTTCAGGTTTGGAGGATTTTAGCAGAGTGAACTCACATTTCAGTCTTGATCCATGCAAGGCCTATTACCCAAATGCAGTCCAGGGACCAGCAGCAGGGATTTCACCCCGAGCTTGTTATGGGGCCCCACCCCATACCCACAAAGCTAGCACCTGCATTTGCAAAGATGTGTGTGCACCTTGCAGCTAGAGGGGCACTGGTGTAGCATCTAAAATTAACGGATGAGTATCCTATAGGGGACTCAGAACACTGCATAACTACACTAACTAATGAGGCTGATTATTTTGTTGCCCATGATCCCAGATGAATTATAGATATTAGATTGGCCATCTATTGTCTGATAAATGTAACAGCTGTAGAGGGCTGTCTCCTTTTGGGATTTTGCATCTCACAAAAAAACTAAGTTCCCAAGGTTGAAGTCCATTTTCTTATAACTGCATGCGAGCTGTCAAATGTATTTTATATTAAAAGTGAAAATTGCTTTTTGATGTTGTGTCACTCAGAGTGAAAAATGACATATAAAAAGATAAGTGCACCATTTTAAGACTTTGACTAAGGCAATGGCAATTTAATAAGATGGCAATTTAATAAGAAATAACTTGGTATTGACAACTTTCAATTAATCTCTGAAAGAAGAAAAGAATGAATAGCCTCAAATGTCAGATAATTAATGTTACTTATAGTTAGCTTTGTAAGGTATGTTCTGCTTACTTTTGACTGGGAATAACTTCATTTTAAATCAAATACTGAGGCCCTAGCTGGTTTGGCTCAGTGGCTAGATTGCCGGCCTGGGGACTGAAGGGTCCCAGGTTCGATTCTGGTCAAGGGCACATGCCTGGGTTGCAGGCTCGGTGCAGCCGATCAATGATTCTCTCTTATCATTGATGTTTCTAGCTCTCTTTCTCCCCCTTCCTCTCTGAAATCAATAAAAATATATTTTAAAAAATAAATAAACCAAATACTGAGGACATACTCTAATAACCTGACCTGGAAGGAACAAAGGGCCCATCTAGTTTCCACTTTATTCCCATCAACCTGCTGTTGAAACTTCTTCAGCAGCTCACACCATAGGCAAATAAATTGTGCATTCCCAGAGAGGCCTCTCAGAATAGCTGCAATGAGCTGATTTTGCTCAAATCACAGAAGCGTGGAAAGCAAAACTTGATACTGAGAGTTATGTGGGAAAGAAATGAGAACTAATGCTGAGTGCCATGGATGTGCAACTCATTAAACCCAAAGGCAAGATGGAGATAACTTTGAGTGTGTTTGGAACATCATCCAAGAAGGTCATTACACCACACTAACTCACACATATGAAGGAGCGCGGCTGTGGTGTTGCCTGTTTTCAGGAACATAGTGAAAATGCTCTGCCAGTCTTTTATGCAACCCATAATCTACTATGTACACATTTAGTAACCCAGTATGAAGTTGGTGATTTTTTCCCAAATTTTAATTTGTTAATATTTTATCCATTCACTGGACATGTTTTATATTTATTGATATCTGAGATAGATGATAGATAGATAGATAGATAGATAGATAGATAGATAAGCATTGATCAGTTGCCTTTCACAGATACCCCTACCAGGGATCTACCTGGCAACGTGGGTATGAGCCCTGACCAGAAATTTAACCCATCACTTTTTGTTGTATCAGACAATGCTCCAACCAACACTGTCAGGGCTCATTGGACATATTTTAAATGTTCATTAAGAACTATATACTGGAGATGTTAATGCATAGAGAAGTCCTTGATTTTAATGAGCTTATATGGTGTAGCTCATATAAAGAGCACAGGCTACTTGGCCGATTGAATGAGCTAAAGCAAAATTATTTGTTTTAGAAAAAGCCACATCACTTTCTCAGTTTTTTGTTTCTATTTAATAAACTCTAATGTTTCAGGACACCTAAAGATGTATGTATTAAATTCCTGTGAGTGCTGTAACCAATTACCACAGGCTTGATGGCTAAAAACAGTAGAAGTTTGTGTTCTCACGGTTCTGAAGGCCAGAAATGTGAAATCAGTATCATGAGGCTGAAATTAAGGTGTCAGCAGGGCACACCCCCTCCTGAGGTTCTAGGGGAGGGTTTGTTCCCTACCTCTTCCAGCTTCTGGTGGCTGCCAGCATTCCTTGACTTGTGCTTACATCACCCCAGTCTTCAAGGCCATCATCTTCAAGTCTCTCTCTTCACATCACCTTCTCCTCTGGGTGTTTGATCTCCCTCTGTCTCTTTCTTAGTAAGGATACATGCCATGGCATTTACAACCCATCTTACTTATTCAGGATAACCTCCCCATCCCAAAATCCTTAACTTGATCACATCTGCAAAGTATCTTCCATATAAGGTAACATTCACAGGTTCCAGGAATGAGGATGTAGATATATTTTAGGGCGCCATTTCTCAGCCTACCACAGACTTCAAGGCATTAGGGCATTACCCTTTAAAATGTTACTTATTCTTTAAAAATAGATATTGTAGCTAGCACGTTGTTCCACAAAGGATCATGGACCCTACCCAATATCAATTTTACTAATTAATGAAGAATCTGATAAAAACATAAGCACAATCTCAGCATCCCAACACCTATCTCTAAAGGGGCCATGACCCTCTGATGCAACTTCCTAAAACTCCTTTTTTAGCCCTGGAATGCATTTTGGCTTAGAAATAAGCAACAAATGCTACCTAAAAGTGTGACACAAGTTAGTTCAGGTGAAGCCATTTAGATTTAGGGATTGTCATGTTTTAATACTTTATTAGTCACATGGGTAGAGAGTGAGTCTATATATTCATTCCCAACAAGCTGTATCTGGTAAATCCATAAATTCCAGGTCAATTGTATGAAGTCATCAAGGTAGACCAGAAGTAAACTGCTAGAACCTTAGATGAGATATTCCTGGGTTATCTTGCTGCTAGTGAGTCCCATCCCAGTGTTTACAAAGGAGGTCTGGTCTTGTCAAGGTCAGTACTTCCTTGGGGATGCCCTAAAGAGGGAGGGAGAAAGGAAGTGAAAGACCCAGGGTTAATTCTCTTTTTTCCACAGGTGTATTATGTTTTATTTTTAGAGCGCATTTATTTAGTACTATATCCAGATATTAGTGGCACTTTTGAAATCTTACTCTTTAGAAATGAAGTACATAAATAAATCCATAAAAATAAAATTATTTTCTTCAGTCCATCCTGAAATGACTGTGTGTGTGTGTGTGTGTGTGTGTGTGTGTATTTTCTACAACAGGAGTATAGAACAAACGGAAATGAAAGGGAACTATATTAAAGCATAATGTCTGCTGTTTGAACAGAACTTGGTATATTTGCTTATATTGAAGATGCCTCAGGGACTTCAGCTAAGAGAATGATCATCAGTGTGTGTAATTTATTTATGGGATATTTAGATTCCGTTATTGCGCAAGATTGAAAGCAATTAAATCCTACTTCTATCTGATGAATGAAAGAGTGACTTGAATAGAATAATGGGGCTCCTATTTTTATTAATGGGCAGACCTGCCTTGGTTTCACAGTTAACCTTTGTTATAAGACAATAATAAAAGTAAGATGGTTTTCTCCTTCACTTTTTATTTATTTGGCTTTTGCATGGAAGAAACAGTGTATACTTGGCACCTGATATTTCCAGTGCCATCTGTCTGTTGGTTTCCTTGCTGTGAACAGATTCACAGCATCATGTGGGTGTGGGGAGGAAATCATTATTAGAATATTTTCTAAGAAGGTCAACTCTGTGTGGCATCTGAATGCCCTTGGGGTGTGAAGGTTGGATAACACATTGCTTTATTCAGCTCTCCTTGCTCTGTGCCTTAAGAAGACCTGCTCATCATAGGACCATTGCTGCTCTCCAACCTCCCTTTATATCTTTTAAAGGTAGGATTTAAAGTAAGGGCAAAAAGACAGAATCTCTAAGTGGCTACTTCTAATGTTGGCCTGACATTTTTCAAAGTACTGCTTTCAGGAAAGGAAAAAGGGAGGATTTTTTTTTCTTTGCTGCATCTTTGGGATCCTACTTAGCGTTACCTGAAGAAGTGCATATATCAAAGATGTCATACAAGATCTCAGGAGATACCCAGGTGTTAACTAGTGGCCTTATCACTCTCCCAACAAAGACCTTCGCCCTTAGCACTGTGCTTATGATAGAGCCTGATGTTTTGTAGGGCATGTTAGGATTTTTAAAGCAATTTTATAGATATTATCACATTTTCTCCTCCAGAATAACCCTCTGAAGTAGATGGGACAGATATTAATCTTGAATTTATAGATGAGAAAATTGAGGCTAAGAAAGGTCAAGTAACTTGCCCAAAGTCATATCATTCTTAATCAACAGAGTAGAGCTAGAGTTCATTGCTCCAGAAGCTTAATCCTTATTGTCAGCCGAGATAGACATCCATTCCTTCAGGGACCTCCTGGATAATATAATTGAGTGAGCTTGGGAGGGGGAAGGAAAGAGTGGAGGGTTCAGAGGTGATCTAATAAAGTGTGAACAATTTTTAAGGTATTGTGATGTCAGTCTTTTTCTCCCTCCCTCTCTGCTTCCCTCCTTCCATTCTCTGTCAGTAAGACTGTAACCCTACTGGATCTCAAGAAGCCATACATTTGTCAGTCTTATCTTGCAACTTTGCAGACAATTTGAAAGATAAAGTACATGAAACTGTAAATGGTAGTTGTTTAGCAGGAAACTTGCATAAATATGGTTAACTAGAGGCCAATTGGGGGTAGCATTTGGCAGTGCAGTCTGTGATAGATATGTCCAACGTGACCTGGGAAAGACCTGGAATGGTCAGCCCAAGGCCTTGTGTTAGTTCCATTGCAAAAGGCTGACCCATATTGGGATGTGAGAGACCATCTAGTGAAACTCTCATTTTCAAGCATTTTAGGGAGTGTGGGTGTTATAGCAGTTATCTACTTCCACAATAATGCTGCATAAAACACACAAACCCTCAGTAGCTTATTTCAATAAATGTTTATGGCTCATGGGTCTTACATCAGCCAGGGCACAGCTCTGCATCTCTGCTGATCTTGGCTTGTCTGGGCTCATTTACATATCTGTGCTTGGCAGACTTTTGGCTGATCTAGTCTGGCCCTGGCTGGGAAGACTGGGACAACTTCGTGCAGCTCCCTTTGTCTCACCCTCCAGCAGGCTAGCCCAGGCATATCCTCAAGAGTACTGCGGCAGAGCAAGAGCAGAAGAGGAAACAGACAAGGTCTCTGAAGACCTAGGCTTGGAGTAGTAAGCTGCTATTTTGTTGGACAAAGCACATCACGAGGGGTGGAGAAATATACTTCACCTTTTGGGGAGCAACTCCAAAAATCATATGGCAAGAGGTATGGGTAGGAAGATAGTAATTACTAAATACTAGAGGCAGTCACCTAACAGGTTAGGAATAGTAATAGGATAGAGGCAGGCCTCTTGCTCCACCCCCACAGTAATGCCTTTCAGATCATTTCTGGAGAACCTCAATTTGTCTTAGACATGGGCTTCCCCCCAAATAAGCCCCAGGTATATAGGGCCTTCAGTTCACTGCTAGGCTCTCTGCTAATCCCCCATTTGTTGCTGGGGCCTTGTTCTCTGCCACCACTCCCCTAAGCCCTGCCACCATATTAACTCTTAATTAAGGAGTTTACTAATGAAGTCCAGTGGTGGCTTTAAGGTTTTTACCACTGAAGAATATTTATAATTTTTTCCCCATAGACTCCCTGTTTGGAAACTGTTTTGTACCACAGTTTTTAATATTTTTTTCTTTAAAAAATATAAAACATGTACAACTGCCAAATAGAGCTTCTGGTTGGCATGAGATACCGCACTGAGCGAGACCTAGACAAAAGTAAAGATTGGTTCTGCTTTGGTTACCTGAGACCTGCATTTTCATAGGTAATGCCCAGTGTGGTTAGGCCTTTTTTTATATAATATATTTTTATTGATTTCAGAGAGGAAGGAAGAGGGAGAGAGAGATAGAAACATCAGTGATGAGAGAGAATCATTGATTGGCTCCCTCCTGCATACTCCCCACTGGGGATCAAGCACAATCCGAGAATGTGCCCTTGACCAGAATCGAACCCAGGACCCTTCAGTCTGCAGGCTGATGTTCTACCCACTGAACCAAACTGGACAGGGCAAGATTAGGCCTTTTGACTTTGTCTTCACTGATTCCAGGATGAGAGTCTTGGTGACAAGATACACTTCTATCTTGAGCATTTTCTTATAACCAGACCCTTCTGCTAACAAAACATCCTTCCCTTATGTTAGCCACTCACTCAATCTAGGGTTCTTTCTAATTAGGCTTGGAAATTTATTGGTTATTCACAAATGATTGATTTTTTAATCTCACACAGAAAGCACATTAATCTGACCCCTGATAACAAGTTGAGGTTCACATTGATGATGTCATTTACCTCTTGGAAAAGACTTAAAAATCAAGAGAAAGGTTAGGATAAATTTAAAATAGCACTCATTCTTAGGTGGGTAATTTAGTATACCTCTTTCTGAATTTCTAGAGGTTTAAAATTCAACTTCCATAAAATATGGTACAGGTGGTATAAGAAGTTTTAGCAATTGCAGTTTAATACTGTATTTCACAGGCATGAATTGTGTGCCAAATGTGTACAAGTTTACTTTTATCTCTATATCACAGGAAAGGTCAAATATGGAGATTTTAACCAGCTGGAATATTTCAATCTTTGCATGATTCTAGCCAAGAAGAGAAGTCAGTCAGCACTTAGAAAATGGTTGCAAGTTATAATTTAAAAAAACAACAAAAAATAAAACATGAAGACCCTGTGCTGATTCAACTGCAGAAAAAGGGATTTTTTTTGTGTGGTGTAGCATCATGATATTTGAGGGACTTTGCATATATTACAGAGTATTGCAAAAAAAATAGGGGGGGTGGTAATGCACCTTGAGACATTGGTGACAGGAAGAATAACCCCTGTATGCTTTTAAAAATGTATCAATAATTTCTTTTCTTTAAAGAAAATATTTTTTATTGATTGGTTTTGAGAGAGAGAGAGAGAGAAAGGGAGAAAGAAACATCAATTTGTTGTTCCCTTATTTATGCATTCATTGATTGATTCTTGTATGTACCCTGACTGGGGATCAAACCCACTACCCTGGCGAATTGGGACAGTGCTCTAACTAACTGAGCTACCCAGCCAGGGCTAGCAATTATTTCTTGAAACAATACAGGAGTTCAAGTAGTGCTATCTAATGGAACTTTCTGCTCTGATGGTAATGTTTTATATCTATAGTGTCAATACAGTAGCCATTAGCCCTATAAGGTTATCAAGCAACTATGTGGCTAGTACAACTAAGGAACTGAATATACTCTTTAAAAAAAAGCCCATATTTAAAATGTATAGTTTGATATGTGTTGACAGGTATACAATCATGAAACTATAAAAACAAGTAAGACAGTGACCATTTTTATCACCCCCAAAAGTTTTCTGGTGGCTTTTTAAAATCTCATGTGCTTCAGTCTGTCCCCAGGCAACCACTGATCTATATAATAAAAACCCAGTGGTTGTAACACCGTAACGACCAAAGACCAGTCACCAGGAGGCTGTGTGCATGGCACGCGCGAGTGGGCAGGGACTTGACTTTGGGTCCCGTGGTGTGGCGTGGCAGGACTTGACTGGGGGGAGTCCCGTGGTGCCAGCTGCACTCAGGGGAGTGCCGCGGGGTCTGGGATCCCAGGTCTCATGCGATTTCCTGCAGGTCTGGGTCTCACGCGATTTCGCGCACTGGGTCACTAGTCTTTATATAAGTGAAATATTATAGTATGTACTCCTTGTTCTGGCCTCTTTCACTCACAATTCTTATTCTGAGATACATCCAACTTGTAGCATGAATAAATTTTGTCTCAGCTTGAAACTACATTCAGAAGAGAGACAAATAACTATAGGCCAAGAATAAACAAACTCAGTTCAATTAAGGATATAGAATAAAAGTAGAAAAAGTGGAAAAGACTTTTCTTGGGTGATTATACTGGATATGACAACATTAGTAAACCATTTATTAAAAGAAACATTCATTGAGATTTATGTCAGATAAACTTTAATCAGGTTTTATGCCCCTCTCCCCATCCCACCCCACCCCCAAAAGAGAGTTTATTGTTAAGCAGCAGTCTATAGCATGGATATTTCTCAGGTTTAAACATTTTCCTATTGATGGACATTTGGGTTGTTTCCAGTTTTGGGCTGTTACCAGTGATACTGCTATGAACACACACACGCAAGCCTTTGTGTGGACATATGCCTTGATTTCTCTTGAGTAAATGCCTAGCCATGAAATAGTTGGATCATACAGAAGGCATATGTCTGTTTATCATTTAAGAAACTACCAAACTGTTTGCAAAGTGCTTATACCATTTTACATTCTCCCAGGAATGTACAACAGTCTCAGTTCTTCCACATCTTTACCAAGACTTGGTATGATTATCTTTTCAGTTATAGAAATTTTAATGAGTGTGGTTTAATTTTACATTTTCCTAATGACTAATGATATTGAACATATTTTCATATGTATACTTATTAGTGTAAATTCATGAAGCTCATATCTTTTGTCCAGTTTTAATTAGGTTGCTGGGTTTTTAAAAATTATTACAGTGTTTTGAAGATTCTTTATTCTGAATACAAGTTCTTTGTCAGATTTGTGGTTTTAAATGTTTTTCTCAGTCTTTGACTTGTCTTTTCATTCTCCTAATAGTTTCCTTTGAAGAACAGAAGTCTGTCATTTTGATGAAGCATAATTTTTCAATTTTTTATAATTCATACCTTTAGTATTATATCAAAGGAATCTTTGCCTTACCCATGATCACTAAGTTTATCCCCCATGTTTTCTTTCTGGACGTTTTATAGTGTTAATCATTTAGGTCTATGATTCATCCTGTTATCTCTTTCTAGAGTGATACCTATGACTTAAGTTCATATTTTTGCAAATGGATATGCAATAGTTACAATACCATTTGTTGAAAAGACTGCTTTCTCTACTGCATGGCCTTTGCAACTTTGCTGAAAATCAGTAATTCATGTATCTGTGGTTCTATTTCTGGAGCCTGTTCTGTCCATTGATGTATTTGTCTAACTTATTTTCTCCTTATTGTTCATATTTTCCTGTGTGTTTTTTTTTTGGTGTTTTTTTTTTTTTTGCATGCCAGGTAAATGTGGATCAGATGCCAAATATTGTGCTTTATTTCTATTGTACTGGATATTTTAATATTCCTATAAACATTCCCTGAAACAGTTATTTGGAAACAGTTTGATTGTGGGGGGGGGGGTGTCTTGCTTTAATATTTGTTAAGTGTAACTGGAACAGTGCTCAATCTGTGGCTAATTATTATTGGCTGCTGAGTACTTTACCCACTCAGTGACCCGTGAATCTCCAAGCTTTCCATTCTAGTCTGTTACCTCCAAACATTTTGAGTGATTATTTCCCCAGCCTCAAGGAGTTTCCTCATGTGCTTGCAGTGGTTGGTACTCAGCTGAATGTGTTCTACAAATCTCTGGAGTTTGTCTTCTCTTTTTCTCTCTCTGCCTCCCCCTCCCTGTCCCCTGCCCTCTCTGGTACTCTATCCTGACAACTCCAGCTGCTTTGGTCTCTCAGCTCAGTCTATACAACTCAAGACATCTGTTGGTTTTCTTCTGGGTTCCCCTTTCCTGGATAAAAGCCTAGAAAACTCCCTCTTGAGCCTTAGTTTTCTCATGTGAGAAAAATCAAAGTATCTAGAGCCAGTCAGTAGGGTTGTTTTTGAAAAATGATGTATCTTCATTCATAAATATAAATTCCATTTTCCTTATATAGTATTATATATATTTTCCTCAAGATTAATTTTGAGAAATGGCAGTTCACTCACCAATCTGAGTCCACCCCTGGGAGGCTCATTTCTCCCATTCATTGTTCCATGGCTCCCAGATTTTACAGCATCCTCTCACCAGCTGTGCTTGCCCCAGGCTGGTTAGCTCTACGCTTTCTTCATTTCTGCAATACACTTGTAATTCTAAGGGGATATTTGCCAGCAGACTTTACTAAAGATTCACAGAGAGAAATTGTAGCAGACAATGAGAGAAAACTTTAAATTCAGTGTTAGTTATTAATATTTGTACATGCACCAGAAATAACCAGCCACAGGGGAGTTCTCTCTGGCTGTGTGCTGCCTTGTTGGCCTTGACTTCGCCAGGTCCTGGGATTCTCTCCCACTCCTACCTTCTGCCCTCTAGTTTGTCTCTCTGTCTGTGTCCCTTTTCTCTCATCATTCGTTTCCTGATCTATCCAGTTGCCTACTTACTATTCCCAAATTTCTTTTACTCTTCAAAAGAGGCCAGACTAGCTGTCTGCCTTATCCCTGCTTCACTCTTGGCCTACTTTTACATAAATAGACATTAAGTATAGTGCTTCTGTTAAAAAAAATATAAAAATTTCTCCAGGTTTCCATCTTTCCTAATACAAACAAAACAAAACAAAACAACAACAACACACACACACACACACACACACACACACACACACACACACAAAATAACATTTTCATAAGCTTTGTGATTACATGTTTCTTTTAACATATCTGAGATCAATTTCATGGTCGGGATGTCCTCAGTAGTGTTAAAGGGAGACATTCCCCTATTACAATAGGAAATCTAATAGAAGCTTTCTAAAGTCACCTGTTCGTCCATGGTGGTCTTTAGAAGGATTTCCATTTTTGTTAAAAGGAGAACCATCCTCATGTAAATGACTCTACTTTTGTAAGTCATTCAAAATCTGTTTGATAAAAATAGTGTAGGAACTCTTGGTGCAAACAGTTCTGCTTTGGCCTCTTTTACCACAGTGGTGTGCTTCTCAGCAGAAGGGTCAGTTCTGATGAAGTGGGTGGGAAATGTCCTGAAGTCTCGCCAGTCTTTCAAACAGGCCATCGGGTTAATAACAATGATAGGCAATGTCATGTTCTCCATCTCAACATCAGTGCCCATTGCCTTCACAACTTTGATCCCAGTACGTAAGCATATATTCATTTATTTAATCACTTGCCAACCATCTTCCTTACTAAACTGTTACTTTTGTGAGGCTAAAGGATATGTTTGATTCATGCACAATTCAATAGTCTGTGCTGAACCCATGCTTGCCCTTTTAAGCACTTGATAAGTGTTTATTGTTGAATCTACTTCCGAGAAAGTAGGTTCTTTTAAATACAAAGTAAAGCCCAGTAAAATACAGCCAAAGGATTATGTTTATCAGCCAATACCAATATTACTACTGAGTAAGAGGTAGAAGATGAGGTCTCTTTCAAATTATGCTACTCTTCTAGGGTTATTAATAAGTAAAGCTGGTAAGTTATGTCTTTATGCATCTCTTCTTAAATAAGAGAGCATTAAAAAGCTTTGAGCTGACTGGAAGAAAATGTGTTCACACAGAGATGTTTTATGAGAGATGTGGGTGTGGTTGTGCGTGGAAGGAGGAGGACATGAGAGAAGTCACTGATAGATGAGCCTGAGATTAAAGTGCCCCTGAACTCAGAGCAACCTTGCATAGATGGCTGTGTAGGAGAGGGGAAGTGTGTGGGTACGTATCTACCAAGTAGCATTATATGGTCTATTGGAGGAGTTAGATCTACAAGAGAGCCCATGTGAGTTTATTATATCACCAAAACTTGGAATAATACTATGCTAGTATAAGCATGGAGGATACACGTAGACTGAAAATATCAACCATGGCTTGGGTGCTGGGATACTTGAGTGAGGTTGTTGTTTTTTTCTACTTTGTGCTTTATATGTTTTTCTATTTTTTCTTACAATGAACAATATATAATCAGAGAGATTTTAAAGGCATAACTTTTGCCATGTATATTTGGTGAAGACTATTTGTTTTGCAACCTCATGGAATGCAAATTAAAAGCTACTCTAAGAAGCACACACTGTAAGTATTGCTGAGCTATCAGGTAATTTGACAGCCTTAAGACTTGCAATGTTTTATTGATGTTAGGGTACATAAGCTAACTGAAAAATAAATATTTTTACTTAAAAATTTTAGGAAAGTATTTTTTAAATTTTCTGCACAGCACCAATTTTTTATCTAGAGATTTTATGGCTTATGAACATGCAACTTTCTATTTGACCTAATGACTCCATAGATTTTTTTAATGAGCTCATTTGACTATGGAGAAAATCCTTATATGTCAATTTTTAATGTAAATGAAACCCATTCTAAAGACTAATAATTAGCTGATTATATAATTATGCTATTAATTTTGAAATTCTGCAGTCAATTCAAAGTCTATATTATTGTGTTTTATTTTCCATGTTGCTGAATATATATAAATGTGTTTCATCATTTGCTTGGGATGTTACAGCTTAATGGATTTTTTTATGGCATATATTAATGTCCCGACAATTTTTCTACCTGCAAAATATTTGAGTTATAAATGAGACAATTTCCAATGATATATTCCTCTACACTGCAGAGTCTCCTCTTTAAAACTTACATACCGTATTTAAAAACTAAAAACCCAACTAGGTGGTTTCAACTTTTGTATTGCTAATATAATTTCTATAAAATTCTTTTCAGAAAAAATGATTTAATCTATTATATCTGAAATCTCATCCTTTTCTTCGATTACTGTCATTCCTAAGATCTTAAAATCATCACAGTAAATCATAGATTTGCAATATCCAATATGGGAGCCATATATGGCTGTGGAGAACTTGAAATGTGGTTACTCCAAATTGAGATGTGCTATAAGCATTAAATACACACTGGATTTCAAAGATCTATTATGAAAAAATAAATGGAAATATTTCATTGGTACATGTTTCCATGATGATATTTTGGCTATATTGGTTTAAGTAAAATATATTATTAAAGTTAATTTTACCTCTTTTTACCTTTTTAAGCAGCTACTAGGAAATTTAAAATTACATATGTGACTCATATTGGTGATTCGCATTTATATTGCACTGTTGGTGAGTGCTGCTTTAGAGCTTGCTCCTTCTTCAAGGAGATTTGTTCTACCCAAATTTGTTGATGAATGAAGCCCTCAGTCTTTGCATACCATATCAAGACTTGGGAAATTAGTATCCACCAGACTCTGCCATGATGTCAGTGTCCACTGGACCTCATCAAGGTGTTTCTTGCTGTATATTGTAGCACAGTAACTTTCCTTGTTCTGACCTTTGGGTTTTGTTTGCGGAGAATATTTCCTATCAACCATTGACACATATGAATCCCAGTTATTTTTCAGTGGGTGAAGCTGAGTCCTTATACAATAGATCAATGATTAGCACAGCAAGCCATATGACAGGAATGAGAAGTTAGGAATCAAGAGCTTAATGAACTAGACAATCACTTGCTTGGGCTAACAGTGGTTGCTGGTGTCGGCAGTTTAATGTGGATGTGTGTGTGTATTCATTCCAAGGGATTCGGCATGCCATATTGGAACACACTCCCATCATCATATATTTTCTAAATTTCTTTTTTTAAAAAAAAATATATATATATTTTATTGACTTTTTTACAGAGAGGAAGGGAGAGGGATAGAGAGTTAGAAACATCGATCAGCTGCCTCCTGCACACCCCCCACTGGGGATGTGCCCGCAACCAAGGTACATGCCCTTGACCGGAATCAAACCCGGGACCCTTCAGTCCACAGGCCGACGCTCTATCCACTGAGCCAAACTGGTCAGGGCTATTTTCTAAATTTCTTTAAGACCTTTTACCTTTTACTAAGAATGAATCTTCAGAGCCTAAGATTCTTTTAAGCATACACATATTTTTACTTTTTTTTTGTGAAAGGTTTGTGATGCAGAATAAAATGAAAAATACATAAATTCAAAGCATGGGCTCAACATTCTTGAATTTCTTATGTAACAAAGGTAATGATTATAAAGTATAGGTTTTTATAGGAGAAGTGTCTCTTTTTCATTTTTTTCTGAAAACACAGTAGTACAGTGCCAGTTATAAATTGAAGTATCCTTCCTTTTGGTGATTTTATTGATGAAAGTTGCTATTTTATTTTAAAACTAGAGGCCCGGTACACGAATTCATGCACAGGTGGGATCCCTCCGCATGGCCTATGGGGATTGGGCCAAAACTGTCAGTCCAACACCACCTGCCACTCCTGCCTGCTGCTCCCATTCATCCCAGTCAGTCCTGATTGGGAGAGGCTTGTGGTGCTGCTGTAGCAATGGCAGTGGCAGCAGCAGCAGTGGTGCTTGCCAGCTGTGAGCCCGGTATCTGGCGCCCATCCTGAGGGGGGTGGGACTCAATCAGCCCTCTGGGCAGGCAGGCAGTGGGATGCCCTTGGCAGCTGGGATCCGGATCCATCCCGCTGACATTCGCACCAGTTGTCTGGAGCCACCTGGTGGCCGCTTTTATATCTTTCTTCCTTGCAGAGTGTCTAGGGAGGGGAAGCAGCCGTGTGCCTGAAGCAACTTCCAGGAGGTCGGCTGCATAGTCAGGATCTTGCTGGTGGTGCCTGGCCTGTTTTCCAGAGATTGGACCTGCAGGACTACTGAGGGAGTGAGTGGCTGCCAATGGGCTGGTAGGCCACCAGGATGGGTTGGTCAGCTGAGCAGCAATCCTGCTGTGGGAGTGCACTGACCACCAGGGGGCAGCTCTGTGTTGAGCGTCTGCCCCCTGGTGGTCAGTGTGTGTCATAGCGACCGGTCATTTGGTTGTTTGGTCACTTAGGCTTTTATATATAGAGATAGTAATTATAAAAGGTTCACATTGATTTGTAGTAGTTTTATTGGAGTTATGAACTATTAATAGCTTTTACTTATTTTAATTGATAAGTTGTCATATTTTAATATTCACTATGTTAATAATTATTTTAAATCTACTATGATATATGTGTCACTATTTTACATGTGCATTATTATGACTGTGTTTGGAAGAATGTTACTAGTGTTTGAAACTTCAAATCTCTTTCTATAGCCATATATATGTATGTGAAAGGAATAATATAATGGATTTCCACATTTTCTCTAACAATGGTTGAAACTAGATTTTTACTGCTTTTTTTCTAAAAGAAATGTTTCATCTCTAAAGGGATTTCATCAAACATTTAGCAGCACTTGACAGTATAGGGAGTCTGCTATGAACTCAATAAGCTTAAAATGCTCTAAAAACATCATTTCAGTTATTTATTAGGTCTCCCACAGGTATTTTCACTGCTGTCCTGAGCCACAGGTTTTCAGTTCAGGTGGTTTGGGTATAGTATGAGTTTACAAAGAAAAATATATAATTGTCCTTTCATATGCCCCCTTAATAAATCCACTTAAAAAAGTTAATGAGCATCAAAATACAAAGTGAGATGGAAAGATCATCTTCCTTTCTCTTTCTAAAACGTGTGGCTGTTATGTAGAAGTCACACATTAGGTGGCACAGGGACAAGGCAGGTGACATAAGTGAGTGCCACATAATGAGTTGGGATTATGGAAAAGTAAACAGCTCAGTATCAGACATAGGACCCAACTTCAATTTTACCTTAATTATTAGACAGTGTTATCAAATATCCTGACTTTTCAAAAAACTTCACAAATACAGAAATGTTATATGAAACCTGCTGTATTTTATATGTCATTTAAGAATTCTGTTTGGTAGCAAGTAAGACAGATTAAAAGTAAGAGTGTTTTAGGAAGATGGCTTTTTTCTTTCTTATAAAAGATGACTTTAGGCAGAAAGTCTCAGGCCATAATGGTGACTCCATGACCATCAGAGATGCAGGATTTATACACCACATAGCAGATCACCCTAGTGTCATGAACAAGAAGAATGTAGTATTACTTAGGTCTACAAATAAGCTGGGAGAATTTCCTGGTCTTACCTGGTGTTTCATGCTATTCTCTAGCATGAAATATTGCACGTATCAGGGGAAGGTTTCCAACAGAGTAAACCCGCAGGGCAAGTTGAGGTCTAGGTTTAGAACTGATTCTCTGTCACTTCTGTCACATTCTCTTGGTCAAGTCAACTCCTAAGGCCAGATCATATTAAAAGGGTTGGAAAACAGGCTCCACATCTTGATATTACAAACTGAATCAATAAAAAAGGTAGCTTAGAAAATTAGGCCATAGCAAATTCACCACAATTTTCTTCTACTTTGGCCTCTACTTGAAGAGAGGGTGGATGCATACCTTCTTTTTTACCTCAGGGTCTAAGATGACTGCTGTAACTCTAGCCATCACCTTGAATTTCCAGGCAAGAAGCATTAGAAAGGGAGAAGGGCAGATAGGGGTCATGTCTACCCTCTGACCTATCTAATGAGCTTTCCTTAAAATCTCACTGAAACACCTATGCTTATACATTACTGACCACTCCTGGCAATGAGAGAATAAGAAGTCTAGCCTTATATCTGAAACCTTGTGCCCAAACAAAGTCAGTTCTGATGCTCTGGAATCCAATGGTGAGTCAATAACCAGCAGTATCAGACATACTAACCACATGACCCAACTTCTATTTTACTTTAATTATTGGACAGTGTTATCAAACATCCTGACTTTTCAAAAAACTCCACAAATACAGAAATGTTATATGAAACCTTCTGTGTTTTATATGTTAGCACCTAATTCAAACACTTTTAAAATTTATTTTTAATATTAATTAATTAATTAATTAATTTTTAACGTATCTTTATTGTTGAAAGTATTACAGATTTCTCTCCCCCCACCATTGACCTGCTCCACCCCCTTCCCAGGCCTTCACCACACTATTGCCGGTGTCCATGGGTTATGCATATCTATATATATACAAACCTAAGCGACCTTTATGACCAGTTGCTATGACATGCACTGACCACCTGGGGGCAGACGCTCAACATAGGAGCGTCTCCCACAGCCAACCTCCCGTGTTCGGCCAACCTCCCACAGTCACTCCCCTGGCCAGCCCGATCGCTAGCCAGGCCGAGGGACCCCACCTGCACACAAATTTGTGCACTGGGCCTCTAGTATGCATATAAATTCTTTGGTTAATCTCTTCCTGCCCCCCTGCCATTTTCTCTGAGATTCTTCAGTCTGTTGCATGCTTTTGTTCATCAGTTTATTTTGTTCATTAGATTCCACATATAAGTGAGATCATATGATACTTGTCTTTCTCTCACTGGCTTATTTTGCTTAGCATAATACTCTCTAGGTTCCTCCATACTACCTCAAAGGGTAAAGATCTTTTTTTTTTTTTTTTTTTACTGCTGCATAGTATTCCATGGTGTAAATGTATCACCTCCTTTTTATCCACTCATCTACTGATGGGCACTTGGACTGCTTCTAGATCTTAGCTATTGCAAATAGTGCTACTATATATTTAATATTTATTTTGAAATAATTTTAGACCTACAGAGAATTTGCAAAAATAGTATAGTCCCCACACACTCTTCATCCCTAATGTTAACATTTTACATAACCATAGTAAAATGATCAAAAACAAGAATTTAAAAATGTATAAGACTATAAATCAGGAGTTGGCAAGCTTTTTCTGTAAAGGGCCAGATAGTAACTATTTTAGGTGACTGTCACTACTACTTAACTCTACCATTGAAGCACAAAAACAGTCACAGACCACATATAAACAAAGGAGAATATCAGTGTTTCAATAAACTTTATATACAAAAATAGGCAACAGAACTATATATGACCCATGAGCTGTAATTTGCCAACTCCTAATATAAACTGAGTTAAAGGCCTTATTTTGTTTTATCAGTTTTCCCATTAGTTCCTTTTCTGTTTAATCCAAGATCCCAAATTTTATTTAATTGTCATGTCTCCTTAGTCACCCTCAGTCTAAGACAATTACTCATTCTTTTCTGATCTTTCCTGAATTTGATGCTTTTGGAGTGTATTAGTCAGTTATTTTGTAGAATGTCCTTGAATTTTGATTTGTTTGATGATTTGTAATGATTAAATTGAGATAATGCACAAATACGGCTGTATATGCATGAGTTAGTATACACACATATCTGGGAGCTAGGTATGCTCTTTGCTACTGGGGTGTCATTGATTTTAGGCTTGTTTCCTAATTCTGACTGCTAAACAAACCTAAAATCAATGACACCCCAGTAGCAAAGAGCATACCTAGCTCCCAGATTGAGATTTCTAAATCCCATTCACTAGTGAAAGGAACCAGGGCTCCTTGGAGGCATAGATGATTCCGTGGCTGGGGCAGGGGAAATACGAATTACCCAGAATATTTATGTTGTCAGAAAGTAAGATAGCATTCACAAAAAGAACAAGAGCATGTCTAAAGGACACATGAACCCATCTGAAGGAGTTCCCAATGACCAAAACTGAGGCAAGTTGAGCAACAAAATATGTAATGAATTTTGGATTGCAATCCCTAGAATAAAATAAATATCCCCAAGTACTTGGAAGAATTCCAATTAAATACATGGAATTAAATAAATTCCAATGAAAGAATGAAAGGAAATAAAAAAATATCATTAGACAAATGCCACTGTAATAATTGTTGCAGGCACAATCCACTGAAGGTTGCTAAAACCAGTGGGTTAAGGTTTGTGGGGAACAGGGTATTTACATCCTCTAAAGAGTTTGTGGAAGGACCACGTTGCACACCAAAGCTGGCTTCCGCCATCACCAAGCTTGGGATCGGGCCAGCAAAAGGCCCAAGGGACCCCGAGATCCTGCTTTGCCTGCCAGCTGTCTGTTACACTCAGTCCCTGAAAGAGCCTCTGCTAGTACTCAAGTTGCATGAGAAAGTTTCTCAGTGAGTCACCAGGTAAGTAAGGGTGAGTGGTTTTCAAGAGATTGATACAGGTTCCAACTCGGTGGCAGTGCTGGGTCTGTGGCCACTCAGCAGAAGTCCCTGGGAATACCAAGTCTAGTTTCCATCCATCAGGTGCCCACAGGGGGGTTGATGCGGTGGGGTCTCAGGCAGTTATCAGGGTGAGGCCAGCAGAGTTTACTGACCCAAACAGACCAAGATTTGGTCCTGTGAAAGGAGGGACCTGCACCAGTCTGGTGTGCAAGGGAAAAATGGCCCCATCCTAGAGCCACGAAACTCAGTCTGTCCCAGATTCTGCCGGGAGCCAGAGCTCAGCAGGATGGTCCACCAGGAGTGGATTTCCTGTAAGGGGGAGACATTGGTCAGGCTTGCGGAGGGTGAGAGGAGTGGTCCCTGCTCCAGAGCCACACAACTCAGTCTGTCCCAGATTCTGCCCAGAATTTCTCCACAGGGAGGGGCCACTAGCAGTTGGGAGGATGGGGCTTCTTGGAACCTGGAATGTGGGATTAGAGGATCTCAGTTTTACAGGAAAGTGAGGTGACTGGCCCGCCCCACAGCCACATAACTCAGTTACTGACACCCCTGAGTCTGCTTGGACCTCTGCTTCCAAGTTCAGACAGCTGACTCCTCAACAACTGTGTGAGCTTCACAGGATAGGATGACAGGGAGACCAGAGGGTGGGGTTAATGCAGTCCCCCAGGCTGATGCCACATGGAGAGGAGTGCTCTACCCAAGAAAGATAGTATCTGTGATGTGGGAGAGGGACTCAGCAGAGGGATCTGGGGGATGACCCTTTAGCTCTCTCTCCAGCACCACAAACTCCCTTATGGCATCAAAGGACTCTAGTCCACTCTGCCCTTCCTCTGCCAGAGCCCAGGGTGAGTGGCTGAATAAGATTCTGTGTGCTGGCCTTTTAAGAAGGTGCTTGTGTCTCTAGCCAATTCCCATCTCTCCCTGATGGACAGAATTCCCACTGATTTCACAGCCAGATGTTATGTGGACACCTCTTTCTAACTCTGGTGCTCTGGGCTGGGGAGCCTGGCATGGAGTTGAGACCCCACGGTCCTCAGGGGGAACCTCTGCAGCAGAGATAGCCCTTCAGAATCTCAACCGCCTCCTGTGGGTGCAGGGCCAGCCCTTGTTGCATCTCGGCCCTTCCTACCAGTATTGATTTGGCGTCCTCTGTAAATCCTTGATTATAAGGCTTGTCTTCATCTAGTAGTCAGTTGGTTATTCAGATTGATGGTTGTATATTTTAGTGGTAATTCCAGTATTGTTCTGGGAGATGAGTGTAGCTTCCATTTACTCCACCACTACCTTTGATCTCAAATTTCTCCCCATTCTTTAATAAATAAATATAAATATGGCATTAAAAGTTTCCATTTCTTAAACAATCAAAGCAAGGAAGTTTAATTTCTTCTTGTTTTTTAAAATACATTTTTATTGATTTCAGAGAGGAAGGGAGAGGGAGAGAGAGATAGAAACATCAATGATGAGAGATAATCCTTGATCGGCTACCTCCTGCACACCCCACAGTAGGGATCGAGCCTGCAACCCGGGAATGTGTCCTTGGCCAGAATCGAACCTGGGACCTTTCAATCTGTAGGCTGATGCTCTATCCACTGAGCAAAACCAGCTAGGGCTCCTTGTTTTAATGATACATTAAAAATGGTATGTTCAAACCTTGTTGACTTTGTAAACAAACTTTTTGTGAATCTTTGCAACTACAGTTTAGCATATTTAACATGTTGATATGCCCATGTTGCACGGCTTAAGAGGCTTTATAAAAGTCTGACTTCTGCCATACACATTATATCTGAAGCTGCAGGGTATGGAAGAAGTCCTTGTGCATGAGGCTGGATCAGCGAAGACCTGGGGGAGGGGGAGTTAGAACACCTGGAAGCTATTGCTATATTGGGATGACTAGCAAAACTGAACTGTAATGGAAATAGACTTCACAACACATAAATATGTCCCACTAATTACAGACCCAGAAGCACCCCCAACTTAAGTTTCCTTTCAGCTAGAGCCCCAGAATAGCTATAACCACCCCAACTCCACGCAACACCTAGAGAAGCGTGATGTAGGAAGTTGGAATGTAAAGAGACAGCTGTCTTAACCAGTTGTTGTTTAAATATCTTACATTTTCCCATATTTCAAAAATATATATCCATGTGAACATTTTCTAAGGTCCTTCTCGGCATTGATGCCCATGAACATGTGAGTAGCTTCATGATACATTTATCTCTGTTCCTTAACATGCAGTAAAATATCAGAAGCAAAGTCAATGAGGGCATTGATGACAATTCAGTAGCTGAGTGTTGACAATTCAAAGAGACCCTGAAATCTCACACTTGAGAGAAGATTCTCAAATTTGCAAATAATCCTTAAAAAGATCATACTCCAGGACCAAAAACTTTAATAAACCTTTAAGCTATGAATTAATTTTTTTTAGTCAATCAGGCTGGCTTTTTCTTGAAAGAGGCCTGTGCAGGCTAGGGAGCCTAGGCTTTGTGACTCACTCATTTGTTTATAATTCAGGTTCTGTTACTAATTTTTATCTACATGAGCCCATGGACTTGATGTTCAGACCCCCACTTAGGAATCTTTGCTTTAAAGAGGGGAGTGATTATAAGAATGGACTCCATGGTAGCCCCTTCTCTCTCTGTCTTTCTCTCTTCCCCTGTCTCCCCACCATTCCTTTATCTCACCCTCTGTCTTTGAAAATCTAAGCTCAGCAGGATCAGCATGGACAGGTATAGATTCATTGAAGTGGAGATTAGAGACGCTTCATGTTCCAGAGATATCATCACCAGGTTTAGAGTAGTAATCTTTTACTGGTTTCTGTATCAGATTAACTTTAAGTTAATTTCTGTATAACTCAAACAATTAGGAATTCAAATAACTTTTCTGAACCTAAGTTGTGTCATGATTCAGAGTACCTGAAGTTCTCATACACACATCATCTCACTCAATCCTTTAAAAATTGGGTGGGTATGTGCTATCATGTGAGTACATGCTATTGTTACCTTGGGTTCAGAATGAGGAAGCTCAGATACAGAATGGTTTAGTCAATCAAGTTTAAAAAGCAAATACACACCAATGGAGTTAGAACCTGGGGCAGCTAGCAAATAAAAATTTTAAGTGCCTTTTCTATTCAACCAGAAAACCAGTATATTCACACTTAATTGTTCACTTGGTTTTTCAATACAAGGAACAGTTACTCCTAAAATGTAAGCCCATACATTACAAACTGCTCTTCCAGATGAAAAGAGCATTAATGTAAGAGCATTACCTCTAGTTTACCATCCCAAAAGGCTAAATTCTTTCGTTGTCTCCAGGCGAATGTCTTATAGAGGCATGATATCTAAACAGGGTATTTTCCTGTAGAAGAGGTGAGATTGTTTTTAAAAATCAAGTTTCATTGTTATTTGAAAAGAAAAACAAAATAGTTCTCAATCCATATATGAGGAAATCCACAGACAGCAAGTTCTGTAGGTTCCTAAGAAGATTCCCTAGAGAGAATTCACTGTAGTCGACAAGTTCGTAAATAATTACTGCAAAATGAAGTCCCATGTGTCACAGTTATCTTGCTCTGAATGGATCCATTTTGAGTGGATTAGGTTTCCGACTTCCCCAAAGTTATTTATTCAAATTTTTAGTGTTTCTGTGATGTTGTTTTCTCCCATGGGAGCAGAACATAACCTTATTCCAACCCCGAGGCCAGAGGAAGGGATACTGAGCTCTGGCTGTAAATATTTTATTATAGAGCGAGACAAAGATCACAGAGGGGCAGGCAAGTAGCAGGAAACAAATGTGATGTTTCCAATTCCTCGGAGGAGTTTTATATTAAACTGTCTCTGACAGCTTGTTCTCTGCTTGGCTTTTACTCTGTCAAACCTGGTAATGAAACCCTTTGTGTATCTAGGGATTACCTATTAGAAGGTGAGCATAGCCTCTGGCTAAGGGTCTAGAATTTTCCACATTATAAAGTATACACAAAGAGAAAGCTATTATGAAAATGGCACAGCGCTGAAGTAGTATTTTCAAGAGGGATGGTCCATATTAATTTCTTTTTGAAAGATTCCATTTTAGTAAGAATAATAAAAAGGTTAAAAGCTAAATTGTGTATTAGGTCTTCTCCATAAAACTCATTTTTTTTCCTCCTCTTACCACCATTGTTTCAGGGTTGTTGGAAGACTTTAACCTAGACAGTTTAGCATCTTTCATGATTTTATACCCATTCTTGAGTTCATTTGGTCAGAACTCAATATTAATGAGGCCAAGGACAGAGCCTATTCTCTTTGAGAGAGAGAAAAAAAAAGTCCCGTTTTTCTAACATAATAGCGCAGACCACATGTCAAACCTACCAGTCACAAATTTGCATCTCTGGGTACAAAGGGAAGTGGATAAAAGGGTGAATAATGCAACAGACATTTTAAGATTGCATGACTGATGGGCCCCATTTCATCCGGGATCTATAACTCCTTAAAATGTATCTGTATCAGATATTCATCCTTGAATGTGTGTGGGGGGGAAAGGTGTGTAGGGTCTAAACCAGTGGTTCCCAATGTGAGGCACATGCCTCACAGGGGGGCAGTTTGATTTTTAAGGAAGGCAATTCGAGAATGAGTTATTAACAGTGAATTTTTTGCATTTCGTATGGTTCGAGGGGCCTCATATACAGTATATAAATATATAGTGACATATTTATGCATTTCAGTTCTCTATTATATGTTTTAAAACTTTATTTGCTATTTTTTCATATCACTTCATATTATTATTATTTTTTAACAATTTCTTCCTCAGTACTTCAACTGTCCTTTTGTTCTTTTATTTCTCTCTTTCATGGATGCCATGTTCTTTGAAAGCTTGTTTAGACCAAGTTAATGGCCTTTTAGGCTTCCTCCACATGAATAGAGTTCACTTTTTGAATAATAAGAATTATATGTCACGGGGTGGGGGCACGGTGGGGGGGGGGGGCGGGGAGGCATCAGGATTTTAGAGATGCTTAAGTGGGGCATGACCAAAAAAAGGTTGGGAACCACTGGTCTAAACTATTTCTACTTTATGATTGATGGTAACTCTCCTTTCTGTCCTACATAATAGAATCTTAGAGTTTTTTAGTAATTTGCCAATGAGCCCAGTAATAAATACATTTCTCAGAGTCAGGTGCCGTTTGTAATGAAGTCCTTGTTTTTCTGTTTGATCTGATGATCAAGGTGCCCAATATTGAGGGGTTGGTTTATCAGAGAATCTATGGGGAAAATGTGCAAAATTGCATAGACTTATGTATGAAGAAGTTAGTTGTGTTTCTTTGATAGGCATATCTCTGTTCTTATAACACACACATCACAACTACGGAGGTGCTTATTTTGCTGGTAAGTCAAAATGTGGGTGAAGTATAACTTTTTCAAATTATGCATAGGTGACAGGTCATGCTTTTAGGTTTTAAGGGTTAAATTCATTTATCTGAAGTGCTGCTTGGGTTGGGTTTGTAATTACTAAAAACAAGAGCCAACATTTTATAATATTCGTTATTGGCCAGGAACGTTACATAGGCCATTTTCACTTTATCTTCAAATGGTGTGCCTCTCCAGTTTTCAGATGAATTGCCCCAAACCATGCAGCTAGTATAAGTTGAAGCCACATCTGTCAATTCTAAATCTAACCCCTTTTTCATAAAGGTTAGAAATATTAAATATTGTTAACATTACATATGAAATTCAATTGGCATTTGCACCTCATATTAAGATGTACTTTATTAATAGCTTAAGAATGGAATAGCTATTATCGGAACACAGCCTCCTGAACACTCAGATTGCTATATTTTAAGTCAGTAGTGGCAATGTGGCTCTATCAGAGATATATAGATAATGGTTTCTTAGTGGAATGGTTAAAGAGAAAGAAATTTGACAAGAAAGTTTTAATGATGATCTAGATACATATTAAAGTATGTTGATGGCATTTGATTTATTATTAATTTGGTTATTTATGGAATAAATAGAAAATTAAAAGTAATGCTAATTCTTGCAAAATAAGCTGAACACAAATATTGGTTAATTATATATAAAGTAATAATAGTGTTATTAATGAAATATAAAAAATAAGATGCATTCATTTCATTTTGCTTTTCTGGGTCAAGGTACTATTTTTGTAAAATGTATTAAATTACGTTATTGTTATGCAGTAGACCCATATGGTTTCATCAATCCTGAAATTGTATTTCCTGACAAGGTGACTTCTCTTCTGATATTCTGAAATATATGAAGAGAATATCACAGGACTTTAAAAGAAAATTATGTCTATATTTTAGCTGATTTTGAACTAAATTTTTATTTTGTTTTCAATTATAGTTGACATCCAATATTATATTAGTTTCAGGTATACAGTATAGTGGTTAGACATTTATAACTTACAAAGTGATGCCCCCAATACGTCTTGTACCCACCTGACACCATACATAGTTATTGCAATGTTACTGACTATATTGCCCATCCTTTACTTTACATCCCAGTGACTATTTTGTAACAGCAAATTTGTACTTCTTAATGCCTTCACCTTTTTCATCCATCCCCCATCTGGCAACCCATTTTGAACTAAATTATAAGCACATGAGACTGAGCTTTCAGAACCACCCTCCTAAGATTTCTTGTTACCTACACACGACGTTGCATTTAAGCAAATCCTACTGATCTTAGCAATGGTAGTTTGACACATAGGGCAGGCTTTTAAGAAGGTGATTTTACCAACAAGCTACTTTCCATGAACTACAAATAAATAGAGGTTAAATATAACCACTTTGCAATACTGAGAATTAACTTAATGGGAAAATCTTTGCAAACGCTTTAAAACATAAATCTGCTTTAAAATTAGAATTCCTATGCAACCTTAAATATTTTTTAAATGCACTAGAAAGTAGATACTTAAAGTGTAAAGCCTTCACTTTTTATGTCACAGAGTATTGGCATTTTTACAGAAAATGCCAGTCTGCTAAGTGTGTCCATTGTGCCTAAGTTAACTGATGCATATAATAAAATAAAAGCAGGTATTTCTTATTATTATGCAAGGAGAAAAATGGAGCTGTCTCCAGGGAGCAGTTTGAGTTTTCCCATAGTGAAGAGGTGGACTATAAACCTATAATTATTTTCAGGAAAGTTTCTATGCACTTGTCTGAAAATTGGATGAGCAATGATTAATATCAGGAAGAAGAAAAGAACTAGGATCTGGAATGTGTCCTTTTAATAGGTTAGGAGAGAATAAGTGCTTTCAGTTCTTGGATATTTCATAAACCCATAAAATCTGGATTTAATCTCTTTCTACCCTATCCATGGTATTTGTTATTTACTCATTTAAATATTAGTGCTGTGCTGAACTAGAAGCAAAGTTGGGAACTTACTCATTTAAATAGCAGTGCTGTGCTGAACTAGAAGCAAAGTTGGGAACTTATGGATCTAGATATAACTTTGATTCAGCCAATGTGCACACAGTCTATCGTTATTATTTACTAGAGGCCCGATGCATTGAAATCCATGCAAGAGTAGGCCTTCCTTCCCCCAGCTGCCAGCACAGGCTTCCCTCTGGTACCTAGGACCCAGGCTTCCCTTGCAGCCCTGGCTTCATCTGGAAGGTTGTCCGGAAGGACATCTGGTCTAATTAGCATATTATACTTTTATTGTTATAGATGAATTTTTATTTGCAAATTCACCTTCTCAGGTTATTTGCATGCCTGTGCCTTTTGTTGGTGATTCTGCTGTTAGAAATGGCTCCCCAGACTAGTGCCGAAGGGCTGCTTAGTGTTCTAACTGCAAGGAGGCTGTGGTGTGCCTTACGGAGAGAATACATGTCTTAGATAAGCTTCATTCAGGCATGCGTTATAGTGCCGTTGGCTGTGAGTCGAATGTTAATGAATCAACAATATATTAAATAAAGTGTCTTTCAAAAGAAACACACATAAAACCACAAACCAAGGTTATATATTGGTCCATTGATGGAAATTTGGGGGCCAAAGACGAACAGAAACCTAATCCCAGTTTCCCCTAAGAGCAATGGCTCAGTGTTTTTGGCAACTTCATAGAACATAGCTACTGCAGACAATGAGATGCGACTGTATTAAACATGTGTGATTGCAAGTCAGTGGGCTAGGCCCCAGAGATTCAAGGATCAAGGGCACAGTTCGCGTCCTCACTGGGCTCCCCATGTTGGAGACATGGACTCGCTGTGGGATAACTAGAGAAAGATGCAGGCAAGGTGCTGAGGGGAGACTCACACCGCCTGGCTGTGGTCAGGTAATGATATACAGAGCAGTAGCTGTACGCCAGAGGAAATGATAGAGGCAGTTTGGAAAGGATGTATAGTATGCAGGAGAATGTGAAGTAAATGAGGTCATATGTTTATTTTTAAACTGAGCATAATGTTGGTAGGGTTCTGACTCATGGAGGTACCATGTTGTTACAGAAATACACTGTGGCAAAATGTTCCACCTCTTGCCAAAATGGACACGGGGGAAAAATGAAGAACACTGAAGAGCTCCACCGAAGAGTTGCACAACAGAAATAATAGCCACACTCCTCTGGAGTCTGATTCATCCACAGCCATCATAAAAAGGTAGGGGAATACATTATGCTATAGTTTTGCCTTTTAAAATTTTATTTTAAAGTTTGCATATATAGCCCAATGGAATATTATTTGACCATAAAAAAGAAAGAAATTTGTTTATGACATTGATAGACCTTAAGAGCATTATGCTAAGTAAAATAAGTCAGACTGAGAAACACAAATACCATATGATCTCACTTAAATGTGGAATCTATAAAAAAAAATAACATTTTTAAAAACTGAACTCGTAGATAATGGAGAACAGATTGGTGGATGCCAGAGGCAGGAGAGGGCATAAGGGGTGGGCCAAGTGGGTAAAGGGGGTCAAAAGTTACAAACTTCAGTTATAAAGCGAGTGTTTCCTGGTATGTAATGTACAGCATGGTGACCATCTATAATAATAAAAGTGTAATATGCTAATTAGACCGGACAGCAGAATGACTGTCCAGATGTCATTCCGGACGTCCTTCTGGACGAAGCTGCTGAGGCGGGGGCTGAGGCAGAGGCGGTTAGGGGTGATCAGGCAGGCAGGCAGGAAAGCAGTTAGGGGCGGTCAGGCAGACAGGCCAGAGTGGTTAGGAGCCAGCAGTCCTGGATTGTGAGAGGAATGTCTGATTGCCGGTTTAGGCCCGATCCTGAGCCTAAACTGGCAGTCGGAATCCCCCGAGGGGTCCCAGATTGAGAGAGGATGCAGACCGGGCTGAGGGACGCCCCCAACCTCCATGCATGAATTTTGTGCACTGGGCCTCTAGTAGTTAATAATACCATGCTGTGTATTTGGAGGTTGCTAAGAGAGTATATCTTAAAAGTTGTCATCACAAGAAAAAAAAAAAGAGTTGTAACTATGTGTGGTGAGGGATGTTAACTAGACTTATTGTGATTACTTCACAATATATGCAAATATCAAATCATTATGTCATACATCTGAAACAAATATAATGTTATATGTCAATTATATCTCAGTAAAAATATGCAATAGCAAAAAAGCAGAAAAGTAGATTTATTTATTCAACAAATATTTATTGGGTGACTGCTATGTGCCTGCAAATTGTTCTAAGCACTAGGGATATGATAGTGAACAAAAAAAAGGCAAGGGTGTGGCCTTGAAGGAGCTGACAGTCTAGTGGAAGGAAAAGAGTAAGTAAATAAATACCAAAAAACTGGAAATGCATGCAGACATTAATAAAGTTTATGAACATGGTGAACAGATAATAAGATAGTGGGTGATTGGGGCTACTTTAGTTCAGGGGTCAGAGAAGACCACTCAGAGAATTTTGAGCTGAGAGTTGAATGATGAAGAGCCAGCTGAGTCACGGTGTGAAGATCAGACACTTTATGTGCCATGAACCAGGATCTGGATAGATATGTTCAAGGCTCAAAAAGCAGACCTGTATTGCTTTGAGATGGGATTTACAGAAGCATGAGGTAGGAGATGACATTGGCGAGCCCTTGAGATGTGAAGTTCATTGTACTTCAAAGGAGACAGAACCCTTGGAGAGTCATTCATTAGCTGTCACCTACGTAAGAGATAATGGAGTTGACTTAGGGATGTGGCATTGGGGATAGATGGATTTCAAATATATTTTGCATCTACTTCAGCTAGGTTAAACTAGATAACTGCCAATGCTTTTTATGAATCCCCAATATAATTCTAATTTTCATATGATGTGTATGCTGTTCATTTGTGTTTCAATATACAATACTCAAATGGTAATTTACTTTGCTGTTTCAAAGAACAGCTTATAGTGTACAGTATATGCTTGTGGCCTTGCTTTTGAAACTTAGAGGGGGTTGATGTCAAATTGTGAAAAGAAATAAAATTATTTCCTGAAACCTCATGTTCTATGCAAGTTATCTTATAACACTTGGCAACTGGAGCCTTCCAGAAGCTTTTGCAACTCCTCTCCTCCTCCTTGCCTGGTTTCTCACTTCTGAGAACATTGTTACCCAGAAGAGGAGAGGTAGGCAGTGTGATGGGTGTTCTTCCTGATAAGAAACCTGTGATTACGTATTTTAAGGACTAGAGGTTTAGACTTCAAGACTGAAACTTTTATACTGGATTGTTCCTAGGTGGGACATTGAGGGAAAAATTAAAATACTTCTTAAAATTGGTGTTTTAAAAAGACAAGAATATGTGGATTTAAACAATGTTGTCCAGAGAAACTAATACCCTCCACAGTGAGGGCTACCTATGCTGGCATATGTGCCCATTGTACAAGAGGAGGGGTGAGAGGTAAGGAATTAGGTGATGACCTTAGCAGGTAGCACCAAGACCTTAATAATCCAGCAACCATTGTTGGAGCATAAAACAACCACAATGTTTTTGTTCAGAAGAATTTTCATGATAACTCAACCAAATAACATTGTAAGAACTCAGCAAAGTACAGAGTTTTGCTTTTCAGTACTCACAACTTTCTGAAATAGCTCTAAATTGGGGTGCTATAATAACCCTCCTTCCCTTCACCCCAGACCCTATAAAAAGGCTTTGGTTGTCAGAAACCAGCCTCAGTGCAGCGATTCTATAGTGTCAGGCAATTGAAAAACATGTAAAGCTGTGATAAAGGCAAAGGATAAAGGATAAGGTACAGCAGTAGAAAGCAAGCCTGGCAAACATCAGAGAGAACTGAGGCTTGTTGGTACAGCTCCAAGGGTCCTTTCTCCATCACACAGGATGCACTTCATTTTCTGGTCACGAACCACCAAAATACATGTGTGACACCTTCGTCTCAGGGGAGCCAAGGCTCAAGCTTACTGAAGGGCATTTTATATCTCACAGCTCCAGTAGCTAAAAGCAGGCTTTGTGAATAGGTAAACAGGTACAAACCATCAATCCATACAGTTTCAATAAACAGTGTAGACAAGCTGGTACAAGATGCCTCTGGGGGAATTTGGGACTTTTAACAGCATATTGTAAATCACTAGCTGGTCCATTTCACTTTTGTCTTGGCTAAGAATTAATACCATGGTTTCAGGTGCCCTTTAAGATAAGCACAAAGGTACCCAAGATCAACTGCAATTTAAGCCTGTCTTCACATATTCAGAGAATTGAGCCATGTGAATACATCTGAGATGACCTAAAAATGTTATACCATATTCTGTGATTGGTCTTGTCATATACTAGGTTGGATACAACCTTTTGATAGGGAGGTCATTAAAAGGCTAGGAAGAAGTAATTTGATTCTGGAGCAATAAGGATAAAATAAAACAGAAAGAGTAGTAGTGTCTTAGGTTGGATTCCCTACAATCAGATGGTAAGAAAAAAATTTTGAATATTATTTGGAAGGTGATGCCAGTATGCTTTTGTAGGGAGTGGGGATGTGAGATGAGAAAAGAGAGGAGATAGAAAAGGTGCATTGTCACTGCTGTATCCAAGAAAAGCATGATCTCATTGGACAATTCTGGGATACAGTATAGAATATCTTGGATTTATCCTAACTAAAGACAAGGAAACTGGGGTTTGTAGCTACCTTCTCCCATCTGACTTGGATGAGGGCTGCTCCCCTGGGAGGAAGTAGATGATGTTAACTCCCAGGTATTTGTGATCTACCATACACTGAGTGGCCAGATTATTATGATCTCTGAATGCATAATAATCTGGCCACTCAGTGTATATCTTACCTAATAATAGACAAACATGCAAATTGAACGTACTTCCGCTACGCCCACAGCCAATCAGAGTGAGTATGCAAATTAGAAGGCCAAAGATGGCGGCTGTCCAGCTGCTCCAGGCATGGAGTGGCCAGGCGGGACAGGACGCCTGCTATGAGAGGGCGGGTGGGGGGCGAAGGGATCTACAGGAGCGGAGTGCTGCAGCAAAGATAAAACTGCAGACTCCGGAGTCTGCAGCAAAGATGAAGATGGCAGACTCCAGCTGGAGTCTGCAGCAGAGACGAAGACGGCAGACTCTGGCCGGAGCGAAGGCCTGGGTCCTGGGTGCTGGAGGAAAACCGGTGCTGGAAGCCAAGGGAAGGAAGGCCTATTGCACGAATCTCTTCGTGCAACGGGCCTCTAGTCCTATATAATAAAAGGCTAATATGCAAATTGTCCCCTCGACCAGGAGTTGACCAGCAGGCAGGCTGGCCAACTGCCCATGTCCCCTCCCCCTGGCCAGGCTGCCAGACCCCACCCATGCACGAATTCATGCACTGGGCCTCTAATATATATATATATATATATATACACACACACACACACACACACACACACACACACACACACACACTGAGTGGCCAGGTTATTATGCATTCAGAGATCATAATAATCTGGCCACTCAGTGTATATGTAGACCAAGGGGACTCCAGCAACCAGAGGACGCCCTTAGGCAAAGAGTCCTGGGTGTTTGCCATTGGAAGCCACCATCAGGTCAGCATGCACAGAAATTATAAATTCCAAGGGGATATGGGTGGAGCACCTATAGTTTCTGCTATAAGATGTGGTACAACAACAATGCTGATAATCAAGATCATGTTACTAGAGCTGTCATTTATTGAGTATAAGCCATGTGCTATACTAAATGCTTATGTGCATTTTATCATTTAATTCTTACTTGTTGAGTATTCACTCTATGCCAGGTTGAGGGAGGTGGGGATATATATCTTGTCACTACAGTCCTGCAGCATATACTATTCTAGTCTTCATTTTATAGATGAGCAGATAAGGTCAAGCAAGGTTAACCTATTTCTCTAGAACAGTGGTCAGCAAACTCATTAGTCAACAGAGCCAAATATCAACAGTACAACGACTGCAATTTCTTTTGAGAGCTGAAAACCAACTTCTGCGCATGGGCTGCGAAGTTTCAATTGCACTGTACATGCGCGCCCGCACGTGGTATTTTGTGGAAGAGCCACACTCAAGGGACCAAAGAGCCACATGTGGCTCGCGAGCTGCAGTTTGCCGACCACTGCTCTAGAATGACACATATAGGAAACAGAATTGGGATTCAAACTCTGGTGTGCCTCCAAAACCATCCCTTGGGCATCATTGTAACTCTTAATTAAGTAATTAATTATTGATATTTTTCTGATTGAAGAGTTGGCAGTTGCTACTTATATTTTTGCCCCTATTCTCAAGGAGCTCACACATTTGTGGAAGAGAAAGACAGGAAAACGTGTAGTGATGTAAGGGCTATAATGAAAGTATGCTGTAGCTGTCAGTAGAATCAAAAAAGGGATGATCAGTTGGTGCTGCCTAACAAAGTAACACCATGACTTAGTGGCTCAAAACAATAAGCATTATTGCTCATGAGTCATGGGTTGAGTTGAGAAGGTCTCATCTGGCCAGGTTTTTGACTGATCTTAGCCAGGTTCACTCATTCATTTGCAATCAGCAGAACATTGGCTGGAGGACTGAATAGACAAAGCTAAGTTCAGTTCTCCAGCAGGCTCAGTTCTCCAGCAGGCTAGGTTTCTTCATATGGTGGCCAAAGAAGGTTTAAGAGAGTGAACTAGCCCTAGACAGTTTGGCTCAGTGGATAGAGCGTCAGTCCGAGGATTGAAGGGTCCCAAGTTCTATTCCGTCAAGAGCAAATACCTGGGTTGCAGGCTCAGTCCGGGCCCTGGTTGGGGCGCATGTGGAAGGCAATCAATCTATGTGTCTCTCTCACATTGATGTTTCTCTCTGTCTCTCCTCCTCTCTTCCACTCTCTCTAAAAATCAATGGGAAAATATCATCTGATGAGGATTAACCACACAAACAACAACAACAACAACAACAACAACCAAAAAGAGAGAGAGAGAATGAGAGAGAGAGAGAACAAAAGTGTGCAGGCTTCTTGAGGCCTAAGAGTACAACAATTACTTCTGCGGCATTGTATAGGCAAAGAAAATCACAGGGCTACCTGGAAATAGACTCTCCACCTCTAGGTGAGAGGGGCTTCAGGGTCATATTTAGGAAGGGCATTGAGGAAGAAAAGGAAGATCTAGGTTGCAGTCTACCAAGAATAGAAAAATCTAGATTAAAGTTCACGGGGTGAGTAGGTGTTCCACAGCCAGAAAAAGTAGGAAGCCATGTAAGGCAAGAAAGAATGTTCAAACACAGAAATATAACGTCCCATAATGCTGTCAGGTGACTTGGCAATGAAGGCATATAGTGGTGAGGGAAAGAGAAGGGTCAAGCGCTATGAGAGAACAGAAATATATAAAATGTACCAGAATTCAGGAAAATAAATGTTAACTTGCAGGCAGAAAAATATGCTTATGAAAAACTGATAAGCAAATGGAAAGATAAATGAGCGAATGGTTGGATGGACAGATTACTGTACCAATATGGTTAAGATTTTTAAGAAAAATGTGAGGTTGAGAGTGGGTCTAAATGCAAGGATTTTCAGCCTCTGTGTTGGTGGCTTCAGGAGGGTAATGCAAACGTGCAGATTATGTAATAGGATCTCTTTGTGTGAGGCATCTTCCGTGAGCATGCTAAGCATAGTGAGTGGGTTTCTGTGGGAACCTATCAAAGGATTTTTGCATTATAGTCCCATACTAAAATTCCAAGGCTCTGGACTCTCACAAGACCAAGTTTATGGGGCAGATTTTTATTCAGGTCTGTGCACATGCAATTCCATCGGGATGTGTATGTGAAATGGTAATTTTCAGTTTATGGATTATTTTCACTCTGAGACTGAATTGTGTGAATTAAATAGGAGCCTTATTGTACAGTTTTCCTAAGTGACTTTTACTGTTCTCCTGGCCCTGCTTTTGAAGTATGATGTGCTCCCAGGTCACCAGGTGCAGCAGATTTTAGTGTGAGGCTGAACAGACTGACATTAGCATCTCCAGCTCTCTGGAGGCAAAATGGGAACTTGACTGTAGAAATAAATACTGGCAAGACCCACAAATGGAGAACCCGGGCCCAAATAGCCACTGTTGTTGGAAATGTTGGTGATTCTTTGTTCCCTATTTCTAAAAAGTGAGATAAAGATGGCATTTTTAAAGAGGTAAAATAAACAAAAAACAACATAGCTAAAGGTAAATAAAGTTAAAGCTGATAGCAAAGATACAAAATCCAGTGAACACTCTCTAGGAACCTAGTCATTGATTAGTTTATTAATTCTTCTTTGGAGAGCAGATACCTCCCCATTTCATTTCCCCACCTCCTCTCCAAAGGTAACCATTATCCAGAGTTTGTGTCACTTCCTTGCTTAAAAAAGAACCAAACATGAATGTTATTAATTTTTGCTTCCTTTTGAGCTTTATGATAATGATCTCATATTCATATAGTTTGCAGATTTTCTCATTTCACAGAACATTTATGTGTCTAAAGTTCGCCTATGTTGCTACATGTAGCTATAGTTCATGTTCACAGCTAAATAATATCCTGTTGTGTGAATATATCACAATTTTATGTTCTCCTGTAAATAGACATTTCTATTGTTTCCATTTTCTGTATTATGAAAATGCTATGATCATTTGTTTGTATATTTCCCGGTGCCCATGCAGCTGTTTTTCAGGGTTACATAGACAGGAAGGGGTTGCTAGGATATAAGATAGACAGGTGACCGGTCATCCCAATTTGCCTAGATCTGAGGAGTTTCCTAGATTGCAAGATATTTAATGCTATGAGTAGTCACCATAAATAAGCGTGTGCTCAACTCTTTCCCAAAGACATGGTAGCAATTTACACTCCCAACCAGCAGTACGTGGGAATTCCCCTTGAGAGCCATTCTCCCTGTGCATAGTGTTCTCAATATCTGAATTTTTGCCACTCAATTGAGTGTGAAATGGTATCTCACAACGAGGACGTGAGTTCCCTCATTGCTAATGAGGTTCTGTATCTCTTCGCGTTTTGTTCTCCTTTTGTGTTATCTCGCCTGTGAAATAGCTTCTGTGTCTTTTGTCCTCTTTCTGTTGGTCTGCTTTGTCAGGCATATTGTATGCACCTCACGTGCTCCCCTGGCATCACCGGAACCTAGAACAGGGTTTGTCAACAGTAACACTAACAACGTTTGGGATGGAGTAATTCTTTTTGTGGGGACTGTCCTGTGCATTATAGTATGTTTAGCATTATCTTTGGCTTTTACCCACTACTTGCCAGTAGCTCCTCCAGTTGTGACAACAAAAAAATACCTTTATTCATATGTCACCCTGGGGGACAAAATTGTACCTGGCTGAGAACTGCTGACCAAGATCCTTAGCAGCTTGTCCTGTGGGAGAAATAAAGCAGATGCATTCCCTCTCCATGTTTCTTTTTGATGGCCCATTCCAAGGCATATGTCCCTGTACAGCATTTCTAGAGGTGTCCCATGTCATTTAGCAGATGCATTTGCTGGCCTACTGACTGTGTTTCTTCATGATTAGGCAATGCAGTGGTCAGGATAGTAACACATCACCTTGTTTTGCTTTCTGTCCTTCCCTGCCTCATTTTCTTTCTTGTCTTTCTTCAACCTTAAGATTGCATATTCTAATGAAAGCATTATCACTTAATGCTTGCCTCAGGATACTTTCCTAGGGAAACTGAGCTAAAAGAAATGGTTGTAGAAAGGATACCCTGTGGGTTTTGAAACTGATTTACTAACCTGTCTGAAAGCAGTATGACCACAGTGTGTGTATGCACGAGCACATGAATGGGTAGTAAGTTGGAATGAAACAGCACCACCTGTAGTAAATTTAAGCTCTCACCTGTAGTAAATTGAGATAAGACTTAAATGGAATGTCAAGTGCTGGAAGATCTAGTAGCTACAGTTTACAGTGAATATAAATGATGAATATAAATGATCATTGCAATGATGATTGTGGAGTAGTGTGACTACTCTCCTCCTTTCTTTTGACCTGCAACAAAAAAGTTAGGCTAAGGTAGTTAATTGCCAACTTCAGGCATGCTCTGAAAGCCAGAGGGCATCTGTGGCAGCTCTTTATTTAATTGAGGTAACATTGGTTTACAGCATTATATAAGTTTCAGATGTACATTATCATTTGACATTTGTGCTTTCCAGCAAAAGGTGGTAGTTTCCATCCATCACCATACTCTATGGCAGCTTTGAAAGAGATGTGTCTCTGGTCATTGCAGGGCAGACTGTGATGAAATCCAGGCCCGGGATCTGCTTTAAGGTTGGCAGAGCTGCAAAGGAGACCACACAGCTTTGTAAGGTCTCCTATTTCAAACTTATGGCCCTGACAAGGATGCTGAGACCTAGGTTGAGTTCATGGGGTAGATGATATTGAGAACCTTGAGCTCCTAAATTCCCCTAAACCCATGGTCGGCAAACTGCAGCTCGCGAGCCACATGCGGCTCTTTGGTCCCTTGAGTGTGGCTTTTCCACAAAATACCACGGCCTGGGCGAGTCTATTTTGAAGAAGTGGGTTAGAAGAAGTTTAATTTTTAAAAATTTGACTCTCAAAAGAAATTTCAATCATTGTACTGTTGATATTTGGCTCTGTTGACTAATGAGTTTGCCGACCACTGGCCTAAACCATCTTAGAAGACAGGAGCAATACCTTCTCCCCTGGCAGAGGAACTGCCTCCCTCACCTGATGGCTTATGAGTAGGTGCCTCATAAGATGATTCTTATTCTCCTGAAGAAATGTTCTGTTACTCCTAATTGCTCCAAAAGAAGTAACTCAGAAGAAGAAATATCATATCAGCCCTTGTCTAGGAAGAAGTTGCTTACCCATTGAAAAATGGAAGTACCTGGCTGATATGTGCCATCAGAGCCAAGGAAACCCACATGAGAGTGGACTTGGAATGTATTTGGGGGAAGGCAAAATATACTAAAGATGGGTCAGAGATGATTTATTGATATAGGGGCACTCACTCATAACTCAAGATTCAATCAATTTGTCAATGACACTTGATAGTTTTTTAGGATGGTTCTTTGAAGTCTGCGTGCTTTGATAACCCATAGCAAATGGAGAAGAAATTTCCCAACTTCTTTGACACAGCCTTGAAAAAGGGGGTCAGATGGCCTAGGGGAGAGAGTTAGAATGGATGTTAGGATGGTTTTAGGTACAATCTCAGAACCCATCACTTGAGTATGTGCCTAACTGACTATGAAGGCCCAGAGGACACTTCATTCCTCAAAACAGCAAGGTGTTCTCTGGAGAGGGCTGTTGGCTCCTTTGAAAAGCTAAAGGCTGTCATCGGTAGATGTTTAGAGAAGTTGGGAGTTGAACTTCCTAGTATCGCTGGGGTGAGCTTCCTAGTATCGCTACTCAGAGACTGAGTAGCAGCACTTGCTGTTAGTGGTAAAGTGGACTTTACTGCCATAATCGGGAGCAAAATTAAAGTGCCAGTCAGGGTTCCCTGGATCACAGGGATCTGACAATGGCTCAGAGAGCCTGGAAATCTTTGTAACAAAATAACTGGATGGCTGATTGCGATGCTGCACAATTTGAATAATCAGAAGAAAAAAATCCAGAAAATATGACCCTGGAATATCCTTGTCCCTTCCCAAGTTCCCACATCTAACTCAGTTCACAGATGGCAAAGGAATCAAGACAGTCAGCTCGTGTTCATCTTTATTCTATTTTCAGTTATTTTTACACTTTATTATTTTGTGTTTATCTGCTAATTATAAGACATGAAGTACAATGATGTAGAAATCAGTTTGTTATTATTGGTGATGTTTCTCCTTGTGTGGTAGCTAATGTTTGATTATATATGTGGGAATCCTTAGGGCCTAAATTGGGGATGTTTTCTATGGAGAGTATTGCTTTGTTCCCTATAAATAGAGTCAGGGGTAACTTTCACCTTCTTTCAAAGTTCCATTCCAGGTTCTGTTTCTCGGGCTTGCTTAATTGCCCTGCCTTACTTTAGGAAGGGTCTAAGGCCAGGTCTCTGGATTAGTGTTGTTATCGCCACGTTCCCTTAGGTCTCTCCTGCCTTTTGCATTAGTTTATTCTCTCAGTGGGTTCTCTGGTTCCATTTCTCTCTCATGTATTTTGGTGGGGCAAGGGATGCTCAGATAGCTCCTTGACAATCTAGTGACCTAATTTTTCATTTTAAAAATGTATTCGGGATATATTTGTATTTTAGCACAAGGAATCTTCCGATTATCTAGACTGCATAATATCAAAATGAAGTCACTTTGGCTCCCTCCTAACATCTTTGGCAGCATGAAAATGACTAAATGCAGTTAGAAACTGCCCAGTGCACCAATCATAATAGAATTGGGTTTGGTCCAGGAAGTATTTAATTGAACAGATCAGAAGGACTGCTTTTCTCACTGTCAAATATCCTGCTCACATGGTTAATATATTTTATCAGAATGCTGGGCCTGTGGGTGCATATCCTGAGTGAAGCAAGCTCAGCTGGCTCTTCTCTCCATGCATTCCTTCTTGGACATTTAACACGGAGACTCAACATATGCTGAGCTGTCCCTCTTACTTCAGCCACTTATTGGAAGCAGGCTACCATATAATACTTTTTAGAAAGATCTCCTCATATTTCATAGTTTGATATCTAAAAAGACAACTTCTTAACAAACACTCTCATCTTTGGTATTTCCAAGTCCCTGTATTTTCAGTGAGAGAAATGTGAATGAACTTGACTGACAAGTCATGGAGTTCTCATGCCCACAGAGACCAAGCAGTATAAAAAGCAGTAGGTGGTGGTGGGAACTGTGTAAATAGGAAAATCTATGCCTTTCGAAATGCAGTGACACTTAACCCCCAGTCTGTTATTTCTTGATGGGAATGTAGTGCAGGTTGACTAGATGTCTAACTTTTTAAAAGAGAAACTAGAAAGCTGGAGTTTTCTGATATTATATCTGCCAATTTTTAAACATTGATTTATTTAAAATAAACAAAAATATGCAAGCAACAAGGAACCTGATTGTGTAATGAATCAAAACACATTTGTAGGCAACCTGCAAACTTAATTTAGCCTGCAGACAAGTTTAAATAAATGACATGTAGCTTGCAATTGATGAGTTTCAGAAAGTAAATCCTATCTGCATGGCAATTTGATTATTTTGTGTCAAAGAAAATAACTTTTATGTCTTACTTATTTTTGCTTTTGCTTTCTGGGTTTTTTTTGCTTGGTGTTTTTTTCCCTTAGTAAAACTTACAAGCCTAATGGATACTATTTTGACTAAAGCTACAGGCACAGCAAAGATTCTGTGTGTAACATGGAAACAACTTAGACTCTCAATAAAACTACACTATGACCCATATGTAGACCGCCCCCCCCCCTCAGGTTTATATCCAAGAAAAATTAGTGCATAACGAATCTATTTATAACAATTCCAAACTGAAAACAAGCCAAATGTTCAACAACAAAAGAATGATGAACAAATATTGGTTTATTCATTCAATGGAATACTGCGCAACAATAAGGAGAGCACACTATTGATACAACACCATGGATGAATCTCACAGACGTTATGTTGAGCCAAAGAAGCCAGACACTTAAAAGTATGTATGTGTGACTCCATTTACATGGCATTCAAGAATAGACAAAACTATATTGTGATTTAAAAACTGAAAAAAAAAACCACACACAACTGGTTTATGGTGCTAGAACTCTAGAGGGTACACAGAAGATTTCTAGGGTGTGGGCAGTGGTTTGTCTCATGAGACCAGGGGTGGTTTGATGGCTGTAAACAGTGGAGATTTCTGCATTCTATGTGCAATAAATAGTACATAAATAACTCAATGGGCAGCCATGGTTGGTACAGTGAGTTTGCAGCTCAGGGATGATCTCTGAGCAATTTAAAGGAGGTTTCCAAGTATCCCCGTTTACCACAGGTGTGAGAGAACTGGGTGCTTGAAAGTTGGTTCTTCCCATTCTTCTCCAACATGGGATGTCTCTATGACAAATACACATGTGTATGGAGATGAAGGTATTCTGCTTCCTCTTTCTGGCTGGCATGATAGTCCAATTTCTCCAAGTCTTCCAGGTTCTCCACGTATGAAATAGGAGTTCTTTTAGCCATCATAGACATCTAGAGTTTTTTAGAAACCCTAAAAACTTGAAAGAGTGGAGCTTTGGGGAGCTTTACTATTTATACTGGTCTTATACCTTTCTCTGCAGTATCCTAATCTCTGCACATTGAAAACAAAAGATCATAGCAGACAAACCTTTTTCTCTTCATTTACATAGATAACATTTCTTTAAAGTTCTCTTAATAGACTTAGGGGAGGAAAATAGGCACCACAGTCTGTTTCTCTGCTACTTCTCATGCACCAGGACAAGTGCGGCCCCAACAGGAAGCAACTGGGAAGGACCATCAGAGCTCCCAGCCAGTTTGGCATCTGTTCTTCAGGGCAGAATGTGGGCCAAGGAGAAAGTGTCTGCAGTGGAAACCAAAGGAGTAGCTGAAGAAGTGGAAGCATGCCCTGAGCCCTTAAGCCTAGAAGGGCTTCTAAGGATACAGTCCAGACTGTGCATTCCAAACACTTGTAGGTGGTCCTAGTTGTTTATTGAAGCTTCTTGCTTCGGTGGCATGAAATACGAGAGCCTGAGACCTGTTTGAAATCCAGGGGACACAGAGAAGGGTGTTGTGTTGTCACAGCCCACAGCTGACACTCTCGCCTGCCTTCCTAATGGCTTTGTTCCTAATGGAAAGTTTTAGTCCTGTCTTCATATAGTGCTCAAAACATAAAACTACTCAGAATCTCTATAGAGCACTTACCGTGCTCATCTGTAACTTAAGAAAGATAGGGAAAATTAGAAGATGGTTTCATGTCAACTTCCAATTATTTTTATGTGTGTGTTTAAAGGCACATTAAATCTCATGACAGTAAGCTTCATGGGAAGTTTGGCATTTTATTTCATGAAATTTTCATTTGGCAGAATCAAACGTACCTGACCTGGGAGTCAGGTGACCTGAATAATTTTTGGCTGTGTCCCTTTCAGGCTGCAATGCAGTGTTGAGCTCCCTTCGTAATGTTTCCGAGTACAGAGTGAAGCAAAGTGAAAACACCTCCTCTGTTTATTCCTAAGAAAGTGGAAAGTGTGAGATTGTGGAAAGTATGATCATTATTACACCTGTGCTTAGGAAGCATAGCAAATGTCATGTCTGCAAACATTTCTTGGATGAAGTTGTCTTTCATTTTTGCAACTAGTGTTTTCATTTCTATTGGAAAGGGAAGTGAGTGTCTTTCAGGTGTGGAAGGATAACTAAAGAGCATGGATTTTAATGGGGGAAGAGGAGATATACAGCTTCTCTTTCTGGCTGGCCAAATGGCACTAAATCCATGGAGTTGTTTTATTTCTAAAATAGAAATTAGTATCTACCACCACGATTTATTTAAGAGAAGGGTTGTAAACATCAAAAGAAATCACATGTGAAAGGCTGTAGAAGTATAAAGTGGGGACATGCAGCTAGGGTTTAGATAACTTTTTCCTTCTCTTCTTAGAAAGGTTTATAGGCAATCTGTTAATGTTCTGAAAAGATTAATCAAGCCATGTATCCAACTTTCCATACTATTTGATTTTTTTCTTTTATAAATCTAAATAAATAGAGTAAGTAGCAAAGGCATTGCATGTGTCAATTGATCACAATGATCAAACAGTTCTAACCTCATGGGCTATTGTCAAGAACTTGGAGACCCTTGATGGCCAATGTTTAATTGTATCAATGTTGGCCATCACTTGTAAAAACATAATTTATTGTTCAAACCAGGATTAGTTTGAGAATAAATAGGAGAGCTGTTAATATTTATTCCCAGATAAAGTAGGACTGTTCTGGGCAATATTGTTTAAAAACTTCCCTTTTAAGTCAGTTCATAATTATGTCTAATATGTTTTAAGTACTAAGCTAAGTGTGAGGAAGATTTAAAAAACCCAAAATCAAACTAAGTGTATACCATGGTTCTAGTCTTCAAGAAGCCATTGTCTATATGGGAAGAGAAAGCTTATGAAATTCAATGATGCAAAAAGAATAAATGAAAGGCATCATGTTAGCAAGTGTTGGATTGAGTGGATTAGAACTTAGGAGACTTAGACATGACTATGAAGACTCAGACAACCTTGAATCTCTGAGGGACCTTTCTGGGAGGGGAAGACTTTCACTGGTGGGAGAAGACTGGTGGAGAAAGCAGGCTGGGAGGCATTGCAGGCAAACAGAATAGCCTGGATAAACACAAAAATAGCTGGGTTTCCATGGCTGTGTATAAAAGGCAGAGGGAAGATGGCTATAAAGGAATTTTTAAAAGATAAAATTTATTCTTTCAACAAGTATTTATTGAGCACCTATAATATTATAGGCAATGTCCTAAATGCTAGGAATTTAGCAGTGAACCAAACAAAATCCTCACCCTTGTGGGGCATATCTAAAATCTGCATCTTGCTCTAGCTGGTTTGGCTCAGTGGATAGAGCATCAGCCTGCAGACTGAAGGGTCCTGGGTTCGATTCCAGTCAAGGGCACATGCATGGGTTGCAGGCTCGATCTCCGGTGGGGGGCCTGCAGAAGGTGGCCAATCAGTGATAGTCTCTCATCATTGATGTTTCTATCTCTCTCTCCCTCTCCATTCTTCTCCGAAACCAATAAAAATATTTAAAAAATAAATAAATAAAATCTGCCTCTCTTCCATGTGAACTTTCAGATGGCAAGACATCTTTTAACAAGAAGGGAAATTCCACTTAAGAAGGAAACAGAATGACTCAGCTCATTTTGTGTTAAAACAATAAGGGAAATCCAGCAATTAAGCTAACTGATCTTCTGAACCAAGATCTGAGAAATGGAGAAGGGTTTATCAAGCATCCATCTGTTCATTCAACAAACATTTGTTATGAACCTACTAGGTGTCTGGCACAGTGTTATGAGCTGGAGGTACCCCAAAAGAAACATAGGGAAAGCTCCCTGCCTCTCGGGAGACACTCATCTGATGAAATTTGGTCTCCTATATTATATATCTTGAGCCAAAGAAATGAGTATTTTTAAAGAATAAAGGTTCTTCAAGCACCTCTTTATATATTCACTTGATTCATACAGAGCTAATAAGGGGAAAGCAGTTATTTCTCTATAATACAATTTCTTTGCTCTGATTATTTCTGTGTGGGCCCAAGTCTTTGCTTCTGCAAATTTAATAGATGCCTATGGCAATTGGGAATCATCAGTAAACAAAACAAAATCTGTCTCCCACATGTCTGTCACAGAGAGTATTAGACCATTGTGCCGTAAGAGGTCTCACTTGGAATATGTGAGATAGTAACCTGACCATACGGTTACCCCCCACCCAATGCTTCTGCTTCTGACAGGACAGTATATTTATAACATTGTACTATAGAGTTAATGTCATTATATAAAAAAGAAATAACCCTGTTATTCCCAGGGTTCTGGAGCACACATCAAAATCACAGATTCACAGATTGTTAGTCCCAGTCCCCAGAGATTCTGATTCTGTGGTAGGGTCAAGAATTTGTATTTTTAAAAATCCTAGGTGATACCTATGTGAAAAGTCCAGAAGCTAGATGCTGAGACCCACTGTATTATTCTTTAAATATGTGGCTATAATATAACTATAAAATAGGTTATGTAAATTATATTTATGAAGAAGGCCATCGTGTTCAAGGAACTGTCTATGACTGGGTTGCCCAATATGACAGCCACTAGCCACATGTGGCTCTTGAAATTGTGGCTAGTGCCATCGGTACAAATAAAAATATTTTGCATCTTTTACATTAAATAAAATATATTAAAATTAATGTCACCTCATTTGTTTTTAGTTTTAAATTTGAATGAGCATATGTGGCTTGCATTATATTTCTACTGGACAACACTGGTTTATAGAGCTGTATGTGCTGAGGGTTTGGGTATCTTTTTTTCCTTTTTTTTTTTAAAAGTTGGATTTAAATTTTTATTTTTATTTTTTTTTAGAATTTAAGAGTTATCAGCAACGCCCTTGCCAGGGTAGCTCAGTTGCTTAAAGTATCATCCAGATAGGCCAAGGTTGTGGTTTCAATCTCTGGTCAGGGCACATGTAAGAATCTACCAATGAATGCATAAATAAGTGGAATAACAAATTGACCTTTCTCTCTCTTCCCCTTTCCTCTTTCTCTCTCTCTCTAAAAATCAACAAATAAATTTTTTAGAAAAGTTACCAGCAGAGAAAAAGTAGATATTTTGCTTTCTATGTAAATAATGGTATACTTTTTAACTGTGCCCTTTTTATTCAATTTGTTTTGAATAACAGTTAGCAAGAAAATATTAGCTAGAAAGACTCTTTCAATAGATGCTTGACCATATCCATACCTAAACTGCTACAGCTGATGGATCAGTTTCTCTAGAGTTTGTTTTTTTAGTTCCTTGGAATTGCTAAGATATGCTGTCCTTCAGGAGCAAAGGCTAGAAAGCCATTGAACTTCCCTCCTCCAAATGCATTTGGACCCTGTTTGCAGTACACATAAATCTGATACAGATGGTTGTATATCTAAGCTTCGGAGAATATATGCATGACCTTGGTGGAGGCAAAGACTTAAAACAGGACACATAAAGTAATAGAGATAATGCAAATATATCTAAATTGGACTAATTAAAAATTGAGTACATGTGTTCATCAAAAGCATTATTAAGATATTGTAAGAAAATCATAGTGTGTGAAAATATTTGAATACATATATATTCAATAAGGAACTTTTATCTAGAATTTACAAAGAACTCCATCAAAGGAATAAGGAAAAGGGAGATATGCAAAGATATGAAAGAGGCTCAGACTCATTAGTCATGAGGGAAATGCAAAATAAAGCCACGCCCCCTGCTAAGGATCTAGCCTGCAACCTAGACATGTGCCCTGACTGGAAATCAAACCGGTGACCTCTCAGTGCATGCTCTGACACTCAACCAGTGAGCCACACTGGCCAGGCTCAGTTCATCTTATTTATTTTAAATTCCTCTTTAAACATATATCACTGCAAATAAAAAATGTAACCACTGAATTATAGAACCTTAAAGTTTAAATAATGCATTCTATATGCAATTAGATATCATGTAGCTAATAGATCTTATATGATTCTACCTGTCCTGAAACACATAAAAAATACAGGTTCTTGATGTCAGGCATGGTCTATACATGATGGGATTTGAAAGATCTATGATCCCAAAGATTTATGACAATCATAAATTTAACAATAGTCATCCAGTTATTTGCTTAGATTAAAATTATAAATTATATAGAGGCATTACTTTAGAAAATATAATTTGTTCATTACAGCTGATTCAAAAGCCTTCATGAATGAGTGCACTGATATATTCTTCATAGGAAGTTGGTCCTAATGTATATTTTTATAAAGTACTAATGAGCTAAAAGTTATATGACTCAAAAGTTATGTGACTCATTTATTCAAATGCACTTTTTGGTTTTAGTTTTTAAGTGTATGATTGCAATGTGGTAACATATTATCTACACATGACTACTTTGAAATGCTTCATTACTGACAAGTTTCCATAATTTAATGTGTTATATGGCCCTTTGAGTTAGAAGTGTTGTAATGAACTGTCCTTTGGCTTTATTAAGCTTGCACATTGAAGACTGTGTATGTGTGTGTAAGAGAGAGAGAGGCAGACACACAGACAAGGAGAGAGGAAAAGATGGAAATGGAAGGGTAAAGGAGAGATTGAATGATAATGGAAATAGAGAGAAATGACTATGTCCTCATTTCTACATTGATTTCCTCATTTGGGAGAATTAAAAAGTCAAATCAATCTCCTTGCCATACTATTTCAGAGCATCACTTGCAGAGCATTAAAGTTTTATTTCACTCTTAGATTATCAAGAATAATGTTAGATTTACAAAGAATGAGGCTTTTGTTCCTTTTCTGAAAAAGGAATATCAATTACCTTCACAAATGGTCAATTACATTCTCTCCTCATAAAGGACTCATTTGTCATTCACGAGACCAGATGTTAATTCTCTCAAATTGCATGGTGCATTGACTAAGGTAGAAATATGTTATGGGATTGATCTCCGATATGCTGGTAAGGGAGAAACTAGCATTGCTTCTGTTTGTAAACCTGTGAGACAGACTTTTGGTGTGTGTGTGTGTGTGTGTGTGTGTGTGTGTGTGTGTGTGTGTGTGTGTGCTGGAGTGTTGGGGAGGAGAGGGAGAAAGTATTTCCTTTTCTTTTTTTATGAAAAACTAATCAGGTGTCTGCCAGGTTCATACAGCTGCTAAGCTAGTATTGACCCTTGTAAAACTCACACTTTTTCACAGTGGTCGACAAACCATGGCTCGCGAGCCACATGCGGCTCACGAGCCGCGGTTTCCTGCTCTGTTGACTAATGAGTTTGCCGACCACTGTATATACTACCCTTTACCTCTTTGCACACAATATGCCACAATTGCCTAATCCTCACAGCTTCCAACTACACGGTAACATTTAGTCTAGTGCAGTGGTCGGCAAACTCATTAGTCAACAGAGCAGCAAACCACGGCTTGCTAGACGTATGTTGCTCGCAAGCCGCAGTTTGCCAACCACTGTTCTAGGATAACGACCAGGCTCCCAGTTTCAGAGATCTATCAATACCACACACACCTAAATATTTTCAAATGCCATAATTACACATTTCCAATGTTTTAATATATATTTTACAACCATGTAAAAAGGCATCATGAGTTCATAAGAACTGAGATTATGATTAATTCTCAATGTTTTTTATTCCCCCCTCAAAACAACTAAATAAATGAGGTTAAATCAGCTACTTTAAAAAATCACTGAGTTGGAGTCCCTTAGTTACCAAATACCTTCATTTTAGTCATATTATATGGAAGTGTATTCATGGAATAAAACAGCCTAACTTCCAATTGAAATAAAATTATGATAGACTCTTAATAGATAAATCCCTACCTAGCCCTAACTGGTTTGTCTCAGTGGATACAGTGTCGGCCTGTGGACTGAAGGATCCCGGGTTGGATTCCAGTCAAGGGCACATGCCTGGGTTGTAGGCTCAACCTCCAGTAGGGGGCATGCAGGAGGCAGCTGATCACTGATTCTCTCTCATCATTGATATTTCTATCTCTCTCTCCTTCTTCCTTCCTCTCTGAAATAAATAAAAATATTTTTTAAAAGAAAGAAAATAGTGTATTTTAAAAAAAATCCTACCCATACAGTGTCAACTTGGAGTCTTCATACTTCTGAATCATGTTCTGGAACTGTATTTCCCTTTTAGTGTGGAAGATGTTATACAAACAAGTAATTTAAGAAGGGGAATGCAACAATGATCTTTAACTTCCTGTTTGCTTTTGCACAAGGAATGTGGCTTTATTATTTTTTTTACTTTAATGTCAAGTTAGGTGTAATACTAGGGAAAACAGGTCCTATTACCTGGCTGTTTTATTTTACACTAGAGCCCAATGCACAACATTCGTGTACTCAGGGGAGGGGAGTCCCTCAGCCCGGCCTGCGCCCTCTCACAGTCCGGGACCCCTCGGGGGATGTCCAACTGCCATGGAGGCGGGAGAGGCTCCCACCACTGCTGCTGCACTCGCCAGCCATGAGCCCATCTTCTGGCTGAACAGCGCTCCCCCTGTAGGAGCACACTGACCACCAGGGCGCAGCTCCTGCATTGAGCGTCTGCCCCCTGGTGGTCAGTGTGCATCATAGCTATTGGTCATTCTGCTGTTTGGTCGATTTGCATATTAGCCTTTTATTATATAGGACTAGAGGCCCGATGCACGAAATTCATGCAAGGGGCTCAGCCCTTGCAGCTATGATGGCTGGGCTCGGCCCTTGCAGCCGTGGCTTCATCCAGAAGGTTGTCTGGAAGGCCGTCCGGAAGGCTGTCCAGAAGGTCGTTCAGCTGTCCGGTCTAATTAGCATATTATGTTTTTATTATTATAGATGTTATTTTTAAAATATGCTCAAGAATTCTATTAGAATGAATGATTACTAAATATTACTTCCCTAAGAGGATATATAATAAGCAGAGTTTGAACAATGAGTGATGCATGGGCATGAGCAGGTTCAGTGATTTCTTTGCACATGAACTTAAACTTGATTGTGCATAGCAATATTGGCTTAGCAATCTTAGAGGCTTTTAGAGGGAGGGATTAGCAGCCCCATTTCAAGGGAAGGCACAATTGGGATTTGGGATCACCTTTCAAACCTTTTGAAAAAAAAGTATTGTTTTCAAAGATCAAAACTAATGACCCCAAATAAAAGTGTTTATACAAATAAAATATCTTAAAATGCAGACTGAATATGAGGTTCTGTTAAGAATCTTATCATGAAATAATGAGCAAAATTCTTTGGCTACGAAGACTGTAAGAGGACCTGTTCTGTGCATATACTGTGGTTTCATTTTTTCCTTTCCTTGTAAATAACAGAATGAGATTTGTGACTTAATTTGTGAATCTTAATTATTAAAATTAGATGACTTTTTTTTATAACTGAGTGTGACCAGAAATTTGTGGTGTCATTACAAATTTTTGTCCAAAACAGAAAAGGAGATCCATGTAAAAGAACCTATCTTTGGAGTGGTTATAGAAAATTATGTGGTTTCCCATTTAAACCCTACCAAATGCGGCCATTCAATCAACATGCTACGGATTGGATGGGTGGTTGAGAGATGATCATAGGTCCTTTTCTGTCCATACAGTCCATGATTTTGGTGACAGATTTCCCTGAGGCTTTTTGGAGGACTTGTAACTCCAAGAACAATATTTGTTCTCTACACTCACTCTTCCTTTCCTCATCTTTCCCACCACTGTCTGAGTGCATATGTTACCCAGTTCGTTGTAACTCTGTGGGTTTTCCCTTGGTGATTCAGGTACCCCTGTATTTGAAACATCTACAAACTCATTTCTTCTTAGGTGTATGTTCCTGTGAGGCAGCTGTAGGGCACACAGATGCTGTTGTTGCCCTGCATGTATCCCTGTGGCTTTTTCTGGTTATAAAGCCCCTATGTGGGGGGCAAACAGAAGTGGTGAAGAACTAATACCCCTGGGAGCATCTATCTCTCAGCCAAGAATGGATAAGAGTTGATGGACTAATACTGCAGCTTCCTAGCTCCTGGGTGAGATGTATGGGACAGGGGTGCGAGACAATGCTGAAGCAACTTTATCTTTGTCTTCCAGAGGTCCTCAGCAGGACTGAGACCCAGTTGCCCACAGCAGTAACTTGCACATAAACACAGCTTCATTGGTGGCCTCCCTTTCCCTGAATCATTATCCTATTTCCCTTGCTTCCTGGGATTACCTTGCATATAAACTACTTACCCTCAAATCCTTGTCCCAGAGGCTTCCTCCTGGGGGAACCCAACCTCAGAAAACCTATTTCTCATTTCAAAGATAATAATGATATGTCATATCAACCTTGTATTTTATTCCACCAACTGAGCAGCCACCACAAACGGCCAGGGGCTGCTGTAGACCTGCTATTGTCAGCCTGCCCTCCACAGGACTCTGGCTGCCATCAGCGTTCCTCCTTCCACGAGCACAGCTCGTCTTTGTCATTCTGACCAGGGGCACAGCTACTGACAAACTTCTATCAACTGACCAAGTGTTTCAGTTATAAATAGCCATCTATTTATATGATACTTTGGCTGACTCACTGGGCCAAGAGGACAGTCTACAGAGGGTGGAATCAAGTGTGCTTTTTCAAAGATCTAGTATAGAGCACCTTGGGCTCAAAAAGGGGGCGGGGGGATTTGCATGGAAAGGTCCCTGCAAGCTCTTACAGCCCATAGGCCTAGAAATGGCCTAGAAATTCAGATGTGTTCTAGTTATCTCTACACATGACTATAAATATGCACATATTCATGTGTGTGCATAGAAATACCCAAGAGAGATTTGGCTGTTTAAACAATTCTCACCCTTAGTCCCAATGTATTTCAAGCCCAAAAGGAACAATTATGGATCCAAGGAATCCAAAGGTCATTTTGGATAAAGACTTAGAACCTGAATAATCAGTTTGTCTAGTGCAAGTTACCAAAGATAGCTTCTGCAAGCCATTTTGCAGGATGCCCCTTGCTCATCGGAAGCTTCATTGCTAGGTTCCAAATCAGGAAACGCTTGAAGCATGAAGCTGGGGAAAGGCCTAATTATTGGTTGGATGAAGTTGCAAGGGAGGTTAGAGAACCCAAGAGAGAGAGGTACACTGCCAGATATAGACACAAAGGAAGGAGAGGGCTAAAGAAAGAGAAACAATTAAGAGTCTGTTTGAAACCAGCTGAATGTCCATCTGCTATTGAACTTCATGGTAACACTGATTACAGGTAATTGGTGTTTGGCTGAGTGGGTAATCAGGATGACCCCAGGATGCAGGGAAGCAGAGGACTGGTGAATTTATTCTGCATCCTGACTTCCTCCTCCTTCTGAAGTGGAGCGTGAGGCCTGGGATGTGGCAGACAGAACCTCCCACGGCTTCCACAGAAGAGGGTGTTTACAGAGTAGTGACACCTCCTGACTCAGAAGACAAATGAAGCAGCACCTGAGAAGAGGGATATGCAACGATAGCCCTTAATTATAAGAAGCAAAGGCAACACAGGCTCCTGGCTCTGTGGGAACAGTGGGAAATATCACTTGGGTATCAATGAAGTGGTGAGTCTGCAGGAACTATTTTCTAAGGATTCAGTCGCACATCTACAGTGATGGGACTGAGTCCACGTTTTCACTACACCTTCAGGGAGGGGCCATGTCTTACATGGACACAGCGGTACTTGATACCCACTTGAGACTGGCATCACTTGGCAATCATCATTGTGTAGGACTGACTAGGAAAATGGTTAAAACTTAGATGGCATTCGTATTTGCCAGGCAAAGTTGCTTTCAGATGATAACACTTTTAATAGTGACACTATTAATGGTAGTTATTTGCTGATGAGGAAACTGAGGCAAGGCGATCCAGGGAAGAAACCCAACCATGAGAGCCTGGTGCCCGCCTGGATAGAGGAGCTGCCAGCAGAAGCGGGGGTGCCCTGAGCGAGGGTTGGTTACTATTGTGTCCTAAATCAGCGAGTAAGATACAAGACGCCTTAATGAGCCAATTAATTAGGAGTCCTTTATTTCAAGAGGCCCAGAGGGAGGTGTTTCTTCCAAATCTCTGAGCAAACAAACAGAGGAAGTTCTCTCTATTTATACCTTTCAGGCTCTTTGTCTGCAGATTTTACAAAGGGCTCTGTGTGAGTTATGGTTACAGACAGTTTGTAATCTTGGATACATAAAGAACAAATATTTGGCATAAAAATATGGAAATTATTATCACTATTAGTCCATTATGTTAGATGGCTAGCTTGCAAGGTCAGACAGTTAAGTTTTTATCTTTTTCTATTATTCAAACTAAAACAGTTATTCTACAGAATAAGAGACTGTCTAAAAATGACAGAGTTTATAGAACAAGGGACTATCTAACAATAGCAGAGAATTTCAAACAGCAGTTTTTATACAAGATGGAGGTTACTATGCTTCATTACTAATCGAGTAAACATAGGCATCTTCTCTTTGTTCCTAAAAGACTTGGAATCATCTCAGTTCTCTTTTGAAGAAGCTGCTCAAGTTCAAAGAGAATGTGCTATCATGTCCTAAATGATACAAATTGCACATGGGGAAAGCAGAATTTTAAGTAAGACATTTCCCTCTGGCTCTTCCTGGGGCTCTCAGAAGTCTAGTTTGGAAGCAGGAAGCCAGCAAAGTCTGCCCTCTGCCAGCTCTGCGTCCTTTCCCCTCCTGTGCCCTTGGTCCCCACCATGGCCGTGCTTCCACCTCCCCAAAGACACTGACTTCGTCTTGCCTTGGTGTCTGTTTAAATATTTGGAAAACCCTGATGCAAGTCCCTGCCGCCCGGCACCCCAAATCTGCATACCCCATCTCAGCTCAGACTTCATTGATCCAATCCTTGGTTTCAGAACAGATTCTCTGTCTCTGTCACTGTCCTGTCTCTCTCTCTCTCTCTCTCTCTCTCTCTCTCTCTCTCTCTCTCTCTCTCTCTCTCTCTCTCACACACACACACACACACACACACACACATACACACACACACACACACACACACTCACATACTTATCCCTCCCCAGGCTTCTCTTCATCCAAGCACTTGTCACACTCTACTTCAATCATATAATTATTTGTCTGACTGCTTGTGAGGACAAAGACCCTATTATGTGTATCAAGATATTCTAAGTCCTGGGTGCATGGTAGACACAGCATAAATGTTTGTTGAATGGATAAGTGGCCCATCTAAGTGACCCAGAAAATATATTTGGCCACATCTGGAGCCAGTTTGCTGCATTTGAAATGAATCCCCATACACTTATATGTCTAGCCCTGGGCCTTTGGAAAACATGAAACCTGGGGAAATCCTAACCTGATGACTCTCCGGACTAGCCCACAGATAATGCAGGTCTCATAAAGTAACATTTTCAGTATGCAACGGAGAAGATCGGAATTTAAAATGACATGGTGAAATTGGGAGTGTCAGAATAAATTCAGTGAAGAAAAGCACAAGGAACCGTGAGTGGGGAAGAGAAAAAGTTTGTGAGATGGCAAATGATAAACCACAGGTGGAGGTGTCATTCAATACCATCCAGTGGGGATGACATGATTGAAGCTTCCAGGGAAAACATGTAGACTTGCTGTGTGCAGGAGCTGGGCTCTGAGTACCACCCACGTGCACTGAGCCTTTCCGCCTGCTTCCAGCTGCCAGCAGGTGCAGCTCCGGGGCTGGTGGCTCTCTTTTCCATGCTGCCCAGCAAAGCCATACAGCCTGGGGACAGGATAGGCTGGCGGTTAGGTGAATTCACATCCCCAGGAGTAGCTCTCCACCCATGGATCTCTCAGTAGGGGACAGACAGCTTCAGTCACACGCCATTTTACCTGGTTAACTAACTCAGTCCTAATGATCTATCTTCCCCTTCACCTAACACTCCTTACTTCCCTAATAGTGGTCCCTGTACTTCCCCAGTAAACTCCTTGCACCTAATCCTAGCCTCAGGGGCAATCTCTGACTTCAAGCTTGCATCAGTCAGAGCACAGGTAAGAGAGAGAATTCACTCCAGGTGGTTCAAAGGAAGACACTTCAGTGCAAGGGATGCCTAAGGGTTAAGGAAGCCAGCAAAGGATGGTGAGGCCCTCAGAGACTGGGAACAGCATGAAGCTGTTATTGTCCCTAGGCCTAAAGGGACAAGGAGTGCAAGTGGTGTGTTTTTTTCAGGCACTGTGATCCTGGAGGAATACAGCTACTTACAGAGGCAAAGTGCCAAAGCAGGAAGGGAGAAGGATAAAAATACCCCAACTTGTGTCTCCTCCTGCCCTCATGTCATCCACCAGTATCTCCCCCAGTGGCCAGACCCATCCAGACTCCAGTCACTAAGGGAGTCTGGCCAAGTGGTCCACAAGGGTCAGCCTCCTAGGACAGAGAAGGGCAGATATCAGATTTGGCAGAGCACACAGAGAATAAACAGCTCGTGTAGTAGTCCTACGTATCACATTAGAGTGTCGGCTCCTGCTGATACCATGTCAGATTCTGAGTTCTATTACTGAAGAACTAAAGGAGCCTTTCTTAGCCACTATAGAGATGACTTAAAACTTAAGGCATTAAGCCCTGGCTGGTGTGGCTCAGTTGGTTGGAGTGTAGCCCCATACACCAAAAGGTGGCGGGTTCAATTCCCAATTAGGGCCCATACCTAGTTTGTGGGTTTGATCCCCAGCCCTGGTCAGGAGGCAACCAATCAATGTCTCTCTCTCTCTCTCTCTCTCTCTCTCTCTCTCTCTTAAAATCAATGAACATGTCCTTGGTAAGGCTTAAAAAAAATCTGGAAGATCAATTAATATTGCCCATCGCATGTAGCAATAGTTTGCTAATCAAAGAAATGGGTTCCAACATAAAAGATTTTTTAATCAGCCGAAACCGGTTTGGCTCAGTGGATAGAGCGTCGGCCTGCGGACTGAAGGGTCCCGGGTTCGATTCCGGTCAAGGGCATGTACATTGGTTGCAGGCACATCCCCAGCGGGAGGTGTGCAGGAGGCAGCTGATCGATGTTTCTCTCTCATCGATGTTTCTGGCTCTCTGTCCCTCTTCCTTCCTCTCTGTAAAATATCAATAAAATATATTTAAAAAAAAAAAAAAAGATTTTTTAATCAAAAACTTCAAGGGCAAGATGGAAGTAACTCAGGCAGAATGGGGCTGCACTTCAGAACATAGATGGTACAATTGACAGGAGAAATGTTCAGTAAGTAAGTAGTAGCAGAAGTAGCATTAACAGTTGGCATTTACTGAGCACTTGCTCTGTGCCAGACATTATGCTATAAGCACCATAAGCATTACCTCTTGAAGTTCTCAAAACAGCCCAATTGCATGGATATTATTGTCTCCTTTGAGTTGATTTGCTAGGGCTGCCATATCAAAGTATTACAAACTGGGTGTCTTAAACAACAGAAATGTATTGACTTACAGTTCTGGGGCCCAGAATTCTCTGTGATGAAGGTGTCAGCAGGGTTGGTTCCTTTTGAGAGCTGGGAGGGAAAAGCTGTCCCAGGCCTTTGGTGGTTGCCTTGTAATCTTTGACATTCCTTGGTTTCTAGTTCCCTGTCTTCATCTTTACTTGGTGTTTGCTCTGAGTGTGTGTTTGTGTCCAAATTTCCATTTTCTGGGACACCAGTTATATTGTATTAGGGCCCACACTACTGACCCCATTTTAATTAATTACATCTGTAACAACCTTATTTCCAAATAAGGTCATATTCTGAGGCACTGGGATTAGGTCTCCAACATATAAATTTTGGGGGGTACGGGGGAGACACACAATTGAACCCATAATACCTTGTCAGATGAGAAAATGGTGTAAGCAAGAATTTAAGTAACATAAAAGTTGCCCAACTAGAATTTTTTCCTTTATTTTTATTGTTGATGCTATTAAATGCTATACAGTGTGCTCTAAAGCCACATTTGTCAGAAGCATGGGGCCAGTGTCAGGGAGAGGCAAGGACAGAGTCAGATTGAGATTAGAGATATTAGGACCAAGCTGTCCCCAAGGAGAGAAGAGATTAGATTCAGGGCTGGAGGGGAGTATGTGTCTGCAGATTCTGAGAAGGAAGGAAAAAGTCAAGTTAGACCCTCGGTACAGTAGCTCTTCCAAGAGAGAGGGTTGTCTGCCATGGCAGGCATGCTCCCCACGAACCCCAAATGTCCCCAAATTGCCATCAGGTCTGGTTTATAGTCATGAAAAAAAAAATCTACCTATTTACTGGAAAATGGGGAAACTCCATACTTTCAGAGGCTTAAAAAACTAATTACTGATTGAAGAGACACTGGAGATACACAAGTTTAATCAGTTTGGTCATCAGTTTTTGATAGGGGTGGAGAACAGAGATGTATTTATAGGAAGCAACAGAGGCCATTCGGGATGCTGAGTGAATGTCCCTGGGAGGAGGGAAAAGAGGTCAGCATGTCGCTTAGCAAACCTACATGTCCAAATGATTCATAAAAAAGAAAACTGACACATTGCCAATAGCTTCCTTTCTGCACATTTCCAACCCTTGGGTGCTGCCCTTCCTGGGAGCCTTCCATGCCCCCATGACTTTCATATCTTCAGTGCCTTCTGATTTAGTTGGAATAGGCAAATCACTGTAATGAACAGTTTCAAAACTCCCATTGGCCTGATGCAATAAGTGTTTGTTTATCCTTCATTTCCTAGTCCCACACAGGAGTTCTGGTCCAACAGCCTCTGCATACTCACTCAGGAACCAGAATCCTTAGGGAGTGTCCCAGGCTCATATAACTGGTACAAGTGGCAAAGCTGTGACCCAGGGAGAAAATGCGCGCTTAACAACCTGCAGACCCTGGCTCCAGCCTCTCTGTAAGGGTAGCTGCCTAACTTCTATTACAAAAAAATCTAAATCCCCTGTGGCCTGGCACAGTAAAAGTGTATTTCTCACTTACATCACAATCTATTGTGAATGGTCCTGGTTGGCAGCCTTCCTCATGCTCCATGAGGACCTGGCTGCTTCTGTCTTGAAGTCCATTTGTTTCTCTATCTAACATATGAGGAAAAAGAGAGAGCTGAGAATAACTCAGGGGAATTTTATGGGTCATGCCTGGAAGTGAGATAAATCAATTATCACCCATATTTTATTGGCCTGAACCTAATCGCATGACCAACCCTAACTGCAAGCGTGGCTGAGAAGTGGGATCTAAGAAGAAAAAGGAAACAGCTACTGTCACAACTGAAAATCTCAGAGCAATCAACGTGTACAAAAAAAAAAAAAAAAAATAGGCGGAACATAGACCCCTTACGTTCCACAGTATCTGGTAAGGAACCTTTATTTCCATAAATGGAAACTACATTGCAGCTATAAACACAGGCAACTTTGCTTTCTGAGAAATAAAAATAATTGTCAACATGAATGAGTTTGTTTATAGGCACTTTCATTCCCAAGAGAATGGCTAATTGAGGCCTCTGTATAAAAATATAATTATTCACAGAGTGTGGGACATTTTTCCCCCCTATTTTTTTCTGGAAACAGAATGAGAGGCAGGAGCCTAAATTGTAGCATGAGTTATTTTTGGTTAAACAGAAGTTTGAGAGAAAATGTGACTATTTGAACAGAATTCCTCAGTAGGTTTGTGAAATCTCTGGAAGTTTCTAATGAACAATGTAGGATAAAATCAGTCCCTAAAGCCTTTCTGTTAGCGCTCAAGTCCTGTGATTGCAATTTACTTAAGAATGGAGTTTTAAATGCTGCACTCTAATGTCTGGAATGGAGGTGCAAATATCAGTCCTGCAGCAGCTTCCACAGAATCCATAAAGCTACCTCCTAGAGCTTGAACACAGGAATTTTTACTTAATCCACAGATCCTTCCTCGTACAACATTATCTTCCCAATGGCTGAGGAGCTGTGCACGAGATGGTAACCATCTCTTTGAGCCTCCTGCAAAGAGAGTATGTTGCCATAGAATTCCTTTCTTAAATCAGTTTATGCACATGAAGGACCTCAAGAACATAATGTGAACATAATGTGGGACTCACCTCCATGTGTTTACCATTTTTTCAGGACCTTGGGTCCTAAAGTTTGTTCAAGTTTGAATTCCCCAGACTAATAAGACTACGGACATTTTCAGTTCAGTGTCTGAGCCTTTGGGCCACTGCTCTGTGCATAGCGTTTGAGTTCTGAGATCTAGTTTTTCTGCATCAGTAAATGCCTTAGGAGGAAATGAAGCTCAGAATGTCACCTTATGCACATCCTTGCTCCAACATCCTGGCCTCTCTAGTGCTGGCTACTTTAGTAGCCTTCTGGTGCCTATGAACATAATTTAAAAAAAAAAATTGTTAAGCTTTGCTAAGTGTTTTAGGTGTAAGAGTTTGTATTCTACCCTTTCTAGAAATGTAATTTTTTTTTAAAAAAAAGTATATTTTAATACTAGTAGTGGAATTCTAACCACAGGAAAAGGCCAATGGTAAAGGTCAATGGCAAGTTTCCAAGGGAAACTTACTTGGAATTTTCAAATCACGCCCTGTCAATACCTAGTAATTCTGTTTATTTGCCCAGCCATCCTGGCTTCAATTTGCTCATGTACCATTAAAAGAAATCCACATAATAAAATTCTATAAACCTTTTTAAAAAGCAATAGAATAGTTAGATACTATATGATATATTCTAAATTATTTATTACTAGAGGCCTGATGCATGAAGATTCATGCAAGAATGGGCCTTCCTTCCCCTGGCTGCCACCACCTTTGCTTTGGCTAGAGCCACCGTTTTGCTCCGCCTGGAGCCGCCTTTCTGCCTTCCCATGCTGCCCAGAGGCCTGGAGTGGCTGGAGTGGTGTGGAATGCCTGCATCATCACTATGGCGACGACACAAGCATTCTGCCCTGCCCCTGGCCACTCAGTGCCTGTGTATGCAAATTAACCCACCATCTTTGTTGGGTTAATTTTCATACTCACTCCTGATTGGCTGGTGGGTATCGTGAAGGTACAGTCAATTAGCATGTTGCTCTTTTATTGGTGTAGATGCACCATTAGTATGCCAGGCAAAATATAAATGCATATCCATTATTAAAATTAAACACCACCAGCTTTCTTTGATCTTGGAAATTTTTAGGTCCAACATTTCCAAGCATTAGGCCTTGCTAGCAAAGAAGGGGGTGGAATCATCACTCTGCTAATTTACCACCTGTGTAACCATGTCCCATTACTTCATTCTGCTGTGTTTCAGACATCTTTTTAGAAGCCTAGCTCAGTTGGCGTAGCTCAGTGGTTGAGTGTTGACCTATGAACCAGGAGGTCACAATTTGATTCCAGGTCAGGGCACATGCCAGGGTTGCAGGCCAATTCCCAGTGAGGGGAGTGCAGGAGGCAGCTGATCAATGATTCTCTCTCATCATTGATGTTTTTTATCTCTTCCTCCTTCTCCCTTCCTCTCTGACATCAATAAAAATATATTAAAAAATAAATAAGCTGTAGCTGGTTTGACTCAGTAGATAGAGCATTGGCCTGTGGGCGTAAGGGTCCCGGGTTTGATTCCAGTCAAGGGCATGTACCTCCATTGCAGGCTCACATTGATATTTCTCTCTGTCTTTCCCTCTCTCTTCCACTCTCTCTAAAAATCAGTGAAAAATATCCTCAGGCGAGGATTTAAATAAATAAATAAATAAATAAATAAATAAATAAATAAATAAAATGCCAAAATGGTATTAAACTTTAGAAGCCTAAGTGTGGTCACACAGACCTGTCTGATACTGTGGTGTCTAAGACTGCCCATTCCCAAACATTCAAACTGGAACTAGGGAGAAGAGGCCAATGGCACTCAGTCCCAGCCTGAACCTCTCAGTCCTATACTCTGCTGCCCCTTTCTGTAAGGCTGAGTGTCTGGCTGGGGCTGGAGTTCAGAAACAAAGACATGGACATGAAGCATGTTATTAGAATGCCAAGACACATGAGATTTGTCTGAGGAGAGAGTTTAAGTGCAGTGCAAAACCTGAGCTTCACATTAATTAAAGTAGAATATATTACTAAATGAAAGGCAATATTCTTTATGATTAAAAAAAAAAGTGCCCCTCCCCCTTGGGGAAAAAATATGCCATTTTGATGTGTCCCTAAGGATGTGGCTCTCAATTTGTTGAGGAAGATATATTTGTTTTCCTCTGTCTTCAGATATTCTTCAGTGGTAAAATGTTAGAGTCCCTGAAATATTTGCCACCCATTCTCTAATTTTATTGCCAGAATATCAGCTGTGCATTGAATACCTGAAATTTGCTTTGCCTCAGTTGGAGTATCATCTTCACTTACACCAAAAGGTCATGGGTTCGATTCCCAGTCAGGGTACATACCCAGGTTGCCGGTTTGATCTCCAGTCGGGGTGCATATGGGAGGCCAGTCAGAGTGTGTATGGGTGGCAACTGATTGATTTTTTTTCTCACATCAGTGTTTCTCTCTCCTTTCTTTTCCTTCTTCTCTCTCTAAAATCAATAAAAAAATAAAATTTTACCAACTGAAAGTAAATACATATGCAATACATAAAATAAAAAAGCAATATAATATATAAATATTTTGAATATTACCAAATATTATAAACCTGTGAAAAAATTGTGAGAGTAATTAACATATTTTTTTGCCTCCTGGGAAATGAAACGTCACTAATTAGCATGATTTTATTTGCAACGAAAAGACTGTGTTTCATATATATGTCTGTGTGTCTACTGATCTACCCTTTCAATCATCTCCAAAAGGTTTTCTTTCATTTGTTGCTTTTGAAAGAATTTTCATATTGAAAAGAAAGGTAAGAATTTAGAACACGCCCTTTTCTCCCTCAACCTCTCCTGCCCAACCATGTTTTCCAGCAAAGTGAAATGGAAACTGCCCCTTTTCTTTCATGCTTATAGAAAAACGATGTCAGTAATGTTCACACACTTCCCAGAAATAAGGATCTATTGGATCCTCTCCTATTTTTCTTTCTGGGGAGATGATAATCATAGTCTATTAGGTCCTTCAACATTGACAAATTATAAAAATTTTGAATTATCATGTGCAGTATTTTAGATAGTCAGATAAAAGATGTGGATTAATCCAATTTTCAATAATTCATATGGTGCTTAAAGCAGTTATTTGTTTCATTGTCTTGCTTTACTAATTTATAATTAAAGCTGTGTTGCAAGGAAGTGTTATAGAGTTGGAAAATAAACATTGCTCATAGCAAGTTGTCATCAAATAGCCTTGTGGCTAACAAAATAAGCAGCAAGACACATGGTATCAGTTGACTCATTTGTTCATTACTCACAAATATTTTGGATGGTTGTATAGGTTGTTTTCTTCTTTAAAATCATTTCTTCCTCTGGTAAATTTTATTTTAAAATGTGAACTGAATAATGTAAACAGAATGGGGAAGAAATGTATTGGGAATGATGAATTATTGACCTGTTGAGTGTTGTATCCATTCATTTATTCATTATTATATTGAAATGGTGAACAAATATTTAAAAGCACTTACTATGTGCCATGCCTTATGCTAAGCACTATTGGTCCTATTTGCTCATTCAATTTCAAATAGAATCTTTTGTCATTGCCAAGTGTTACAGCCCCTCATTTTTGTCATTCTTGCATCAGAAAACAGTGGCCTCATACATCTTTGGATGTTCAGCTAGGCTGTTTTGACTTTTCCCTTTCTGTATTTCATTTTTTGTCACCTGTATTCAGTTCCACTTAAGAATCTTCCAGGATCTCCATATCCTGGATTATTCTCAATTTGAGGAAATGTATTTGTTTAATTTAGTGCTTACAATTTTTAAATGTATCCTTTTCTTCCAGGAACTGGAGTTCCTACTTAGGAAGAAGTGTGTGGGGATATTGTAAGTGCCATCCCCACTTCAGGTCCTCAGGCCCTTACTGGTGAATGCTGCCTGCCAACAGCTCACAGCTGGCCCCTTCTCTGAAGAATTATCCTCAGCCAATGGAAGCATCTCCACCCAAGATGCTACACTCACAGGCAATGATTGACATTGGAGTACAACATGATGATCCCCTTGTTGCTCCAGGGCTCTCCCTGGAATAGTCTGAGACCAGACTCCAGCTAAGCCCACATCCTTGCTGTGCTCCTAGCCCTGCCTACACTGCTGCCCTGAGAGCATTCCCTCAGTAAATCATAATTAGCCTAATTCCTGCACCAGGCTCTGCTTCTGCTTCTAGGAACCCAACTGATGACAGCAAGGATGATGCTGGGTTTTTCCACTCTCTGTCTGCCAGACTAGAATGTCCTAGCTTCTTCCACATGACCTTCCTCATATTCAAATATCAGACTCAATTAGAGTCAATGCCAAAGCAGACTCAGCAGCATTACCCAGTGAGGGAGAGCCTGAAACAGGGGCATGTAAGATAAAGCAATTTTTTTTCCAAGTCCTCCTCCTCCTCTTCTTCCTCCTCCTCTTCCTCCTTCTTCTACCTCTTCTTGTTAATCTTCACCTAAGGTTATTTTTCCCATTGCTTTTTAGAGAGAGTTGAAAGGAGGGAGGGAGGGAGGGAGAGAGGAACATCAATGTGAGAGAGACACATCAATTGGTTGTCTCCCGTACACACCCCAACCAGTGCCAGGAATTGAACCTGCAGCCGAGGTAGGTGCCCTTGACCGGGGATCAAACCTGTGACTCTTTGAAAGGCCAATGTTCTAACCACTGAACCATTCAGGCCAGGGTGAAAAGGCAATCCCTTTAGAATTAATCCCCAGGTTCACTAACTCTAGGAGCCATGGAGCCTAGAGGTGTTTGTTTGTGTGTTTGTAAGGAAGGAAGGTTCAGTTCCACACAAGTGTGAAATCTGTGTCTCTTAGTGAACAGACTTTCTCAGGTTTAGGTTAGCTCAGGAAAAAGGGTGAGAAGTCACAGTTAGAATTGTGGGTCTCAGGAGTGAGCATGGTGAAAGCAGACTATCAGGAGCTGGGGCCCTTGTGTACCTCGCTCAGCAAGACCTCACTTTTCTCATTCTATTGCTGCTGCCCCACTGCCTGCCTGTCTTGGAGCTTTTCTTCCATTTTCCAGTTGACCTGGGGCCATTATGCTATGCAGGTCCTGCTATAGCACAACAAATCTTACAGCATTACTTTGGTCCTATTTGCATGCTAACTATCAGAATCTCCCCGATTTCTGATTCCAAACCCATGTCTCCAGTTTAGCCCAGTTTAACTTTTCTCACCGGATTTTAAGTTACTAATTGGCCAGCTTATGGAGAGACAGCACAGGGGTCAGCAGGCCTCCCAGTAGTGCCTGGGTTGGTGGGGGAAGTCACACAGTAAACAACAATCAGGTGCCCATTCAGTAGGACTGAGAGTGGAGGTAAATTGCCCAGAAGGGATCTATGGGCAGAGATGTCCCATAAAGTTGTAACACACTATGCTGATGGGTGAGTAGGAGCCAGACAGGAGATTTTAACTTGATTATTGTAAGAGCAGATATTTGGGAAAGTGGGGAGGCAGATAAAGTGCCATTAAAACAATCAGAGAAATTGTAGGGGAGTAATTTTCACTATTATTGACCTCCTCTCAGATAACCTATAATTCCCAGCCTTTAGAGAGCCACTAGTTCTCTGTAGTGTGTTAGCCACTAGCCCTGTGTAGCTATTGACAGTCACTAAAATTAATTCAAATGAAATACAATTAAAAATTCAGTGCCTCAGTTTCACTAACACATTTTGATGCTCAATAGCCATATGTGGCTCATGACTATTCCACTGACAGCTCAGAGAGCCAACATATATATCACTGGAGAAGGTCCTATTGAGCAGCGTTTTTATAAAAGGTTATTGTTTTTATTTAAGGGAGGGGATTTGAGAGGCTCATTTCTTCGGAGTCCTTTTTCTCTTTTCCACTAAATATGATAATAAACACATTTTGAGTCTCTTTCCTGGAAACACGTTATGGATGTGGTGCCAGATTCCTTCCATCTGTTGTAACAGGAAGGACAACTGGGATTTTGTAGTTATTTTAAATGCAATAAGATGTCAAACGCAGTGAAAACACTCTGCGTCCGTCTGTGTTAGGATTTCCTTCTTGCCCAGGTAGTTATTCCTTTTGTGTGGGGAATGGCTCTGCACAGAGGTAAACAGATAGAGAAAGGGAGTGGACATTATCCTTTGTGTTTCTGCACCATAGAGTCAGAAGGGACTTCATGGGTCACTGGACTCAGTACTCAAAGAGCAAGTGTTCCAGAGACAGGAAGCTGCCAGTCACTCAAGGCATGAACCAGAACCTTTGGCACAGTCCCTATTGGCAGCCCAGATTTAAGGGGAGCAGAATTTTAACCTGCATCTTAATTGGAGGAGTGACACAAATTGTAGCCAAGTTTACTCTATCATATCCGGTGCCCTGGCCAACAAGGAGAATATGATAGCATGGTTAAGAATGTGGAAGACTAGCTTTGTAACTGGTTAGCTGTGAGGCTTTCACTTCCTCGTCTCTTCATCTAAAAGCTAAAAATAGTAATAATATGTATTACTGTTTCATGGAGTTGTGCTAACGGTAAATATGATAAGCAACACAATCTACATATACAGACACAAACATGCATGCTAAGTACTAAACAATGTTTGCTGTCATCTGTAGTTTTTTTTTTAAATATATTTTTATTGATTTTTTTTAGAAAGAGGAAGGGAGAGAGAAACATTGATGAGAAACATTGATTGACTGCCTCCTGCACACCTCCACTAGGGATCAAGCCTGCTGTCCAGGCATGTGCCCTGACTAGGAATTGAACCGGCAACCTTTCAGTGCATGGGAAAACACCCAACACACTGAGCCACACTAGCTGGCTGGGCTATCTGTTGTTTTTTAAAGTTCCTCTGAGCCCTAGCCAGTTTGTGTCAGTGGATAAAGCATTAGCCTATGGACCAAAGGGTCCTGGGTTTGATTCCAGTCAAGGGCATATACCCTGGTTGCAAGCTACTCCCTGGCTCGGACCCTGGTCACGGGGCACTTACAAGAAGTAACCTATCGATGTGTTTCTCTCACATCGATATTTCTCTCTGTCTTTCCCTCTATCTTCCGCTCTTTAAAAATCAATGGAAAAACATCCTTGGGTGAAGATTAAAGTTTATCTGATGTTATGGTGGTGGCTGGGAAGGGGATATTATAGCCAGGAGTAAGCAGCCTCTTGGAGAATAAAAAAAATGAGTCTCACTGATTAGGCAACATAGTTCATAACTCAAAATTTACTGTTTCCCACTAGGTTTGTTTTTGCTGAAGAGATTTTCTCAAAATGCCCATAGTATGGAAGACTGATGCAGGCCCTCTCATTCCTTCTCCTTACTCTTACTGGGATTCTGTTTGCCATTAGTAGCTTCCTGTGGAAAGTTAGGATGCTGTGTCATACTTGTTTCAATACAGTGGATGACAAACTCAAGCATATGACTCAAGTTATTCTCTCTAAAGGGGCACAGGTGCATAAATGTATTGTCTCTGTTAAATTATATTGGATTACTTTTCATTTGTGTTATTCTAAGAAACAGTGCTGAACTCTACTTTTTTCTCTTCCTCTTTAGCTCATTTATAAATAAAGCACTTTCTTAGTGAGTTAGTTAAAGGTTAAGATGCTATAATGTAGAGTCTCAAACATAAAATGTGTTCAATAAAATAGATGTTTATTTCTCTCTTCTTAATAGCCTAGGCATGGAGGCAAGCTCTCCTCCACCACATAATTCAGGGATCCAATCTGAGAGCCAACCTCAAGATATGGTTTCTAATGTTCTTCTAATGGTCACCATTTCCAACCAGTGGGAAGAAATCCAGGACAAGCATCTCTACATCTTGAAGATGACCTAGAAGTTATACACATACTTTCCATTAATAATTTAGTCACATGGTCCACAGGAAGTAGTAATGAGAATTATAGTTTCTAGACAAGCATTCATGTGGCTAGGAAAAAGGGATTTGAGGGTGGTTTTAATTGGAAGGAGGGACGTGGGGACACAATTAATTATGGACCACATTTGTTGCTGCTCAGTAAGATAACTCAACCTTTGAATAACTGACACACAATGATGACTATCCAGTTGTTCTTCCACACCTCACAAGTTGTACCATAAAGATGTGCCTCACATGTCCATTTTTTAAGAGATTCTTTTTTTAAAAATATATTTTTTATTGATTTTTTTACAGAGAGGAGAGGAGAGGGATAGAGAGTTAGAAACATTGATGAGAGAGAAACATTGATCAGCTGCCTCCTGCACACCACCTACTGGGGATGTGCCTGCAACCGAGATACATGCCCATGACCAGAATCAAACCGGGGACCCTTCAGTCTGCAGGCCGATGCTCTATCCACTGAGCCAAACCGGTGAGGGCTAAGAGATTCTTTAATAAAATAATTTGACATTTATGGGTCAGTGCTCTGTCTCAGTGAATATTTTTCTGATTTTCAATGTTCGTTAGCCTTGTATTTATGAGACTATGATACATAACATGAAGCTAGAAGCTACAAACCATTTTTTATCAACAATAGCTATCATCCATGCATGACTATTGCTGTTGGTACTGCCTCGGATACCAGGTGATAACTATAAAAGAACATGGGAGAAATAATTAAAAACAATTGCAGCAACAACAGCAAATACTCTCTTGGTTCTTTTGAGAATGAAATTATATTCCATGAGATTTAAAGATTCCTAGACAAGTTCCATTGTCTGACCAAAATGTTTGTTTCTGGATAGGTTATGCCATAATGGTGACAATTTCCAATCACTTTTAATATACATCTTGTTGATTTTCAAAGTCCCAATTCCCACAGCATCAAAGAATCATAGAATTTTAGAGCTGAATCATGTCATGGGAAGTCTGATTTACTGTAGAAAACCATTGAAGGTTGAAGAATCTCTTGACGTCACTTTGCTCAAGTACAAAAGAGGGTGTCAATGCACTGAACTATTTGGAGAGATAAGAGGAAATGTTGAGCTTCTTTAAGTTTGGATTAAAGTGTTGCACATTGGTTGGGATCTACATATTTTCTCTTCCAAGCTTTGCTCAGATGGCATAATTCAGTTCCAGAGAGGAGTCTTCACTCCAAGTCAAGAGTTCTGACATGTCTGGTGACCTTATTGGGAGGTACTTTTCTGCCTGCTTCTGACCTACTTATAAATTCTCTGATCATCGGATAAAATACGCAGTCATTTGTATCTGGCTTTTTTCAATCAACATGATGATTGTGATTGTTTATTAAACTTTTCTTTATAGTTCCTTCTCATTTGCCATATAGCATTCCATTGCAGGACTATAACACAATTTATTTATGCATTCTATTGCTGAGGGGCACATGGATACTCCCAGTTTGGACTCTTGAACAAGTAGGCAATGAAAGCTAGTCATATAAAAGAGAAGACATGCAAAGCAATGGCTTAAATGCTCTTATTATTCAGAAAGCACTCCTCTTCTACTAAAGGAATATATTTTAAAGTGCCCCTCTCAGTGGTATTGTAGGTTCCCTACCTTTACTTCAGAGCTCAGAGAAAGCCTGCTGGATAAGGCTCTAGAGTGCAGCTCTGACTTACATTTGCAAAGGGAAGGGCAATCTTAGCTGAGTTTATATATTTCATAATTCAGACATTATAGAAAGTAGGAACAATAAGCCTCTTTTCCATTTTAAAAGAGCCAGAAATCCCACCATTCTCCAACAAACCTACTCAAATTAATAAATTGGAGAGGAAAATGCATTTTGGCATTTTTTTCAAAGATTTGCATTTCAAAGGTTATTGTTATGCATAACTGAGAGAGGGAAATGACAATGCTATTTAAATAACCCTCATCAGAACTTCACTCTAAGTACATTTTAGACACAGTTTCAAAATGCAGACAGAAATTAGGAGTTACTATCCGGTCAATATTTCCTTCCAACTTCACATAGGAGGTTGCTTCATAGTAACACACAGCTTATAGACTAAAATCAAGGTTTGGTTAAAACAAAACATTGCCTCAAACCACTGATATTACCATTGCACTGTTTTTTGGTGTGTTTTTCTTTGATTAATTTAAATTTTAAAGAAGCAAAACATCTGATATCATATATCACAATAAAATCAATCTTCTAAGGAAGACCAAATTTGCTTTTTGAAAACGTTGGTAAAAGAGAGAAATGATCCAAATTTTCTGAAAGCCAAATTGCCAGTATTTAAACATTTTAAATATACACGCTGTTATAGGCTGAATTGTACCCCTCCCCCGCAATTCATATATTGACGTTCTAACTGCCCATACCTTAGAATGTGACTGTATTTGATGATAGTCTTGAGGGATATTTAAGTTAAAATGAGGTCATTGATGTGGATCTTACTCCATATGGTTGATGTCATTATAAGAAGAAGACATTTAGACACAAAGGGAAGGCCATGTGGAGACAGGAGAAAATGGCCATTTATAAGCCAAGGAGAGAGACCTCAGAAAAAACTAACCCTATTGGCACCTTGATCTCAGACTTTGAGCCTCTAGAGCTGTGAGGAAATAAATTCAGCTATTTAAGCCACCCAGCTTGTAGTACTTTTATGTGGCAGCCCTAACAAATAAATACATATGCTTTTCATCACATGATTTCCATGCTGTCTGACATTCTATGCCACAGGACTGCTCATATTTATGCAGAATGATGCATTCACCAGAACTCTCACTGTGTGTTGTTTTTAAGTGTAAAGAAAAACCTCTTAAATGTTCATTAGTAAGGGATTCAATAAATGAATTATAGTACACTAGAGGCCCGGTGCATGAAATTCGTGCATTGTGGGGGGGTATGTGTCCCTCATCCCACCCTGCACCCTCTCCAATATGGGACATCTCTCTCACAATCCAGGACTGCTGGCTCCCAACTGCTCACCTGCCTGCCTTCCTGATTGCCCCTAACCACTTCTGCCTGCCAGCCTGATCACCCCCTAACCACTCCCCTGACAGCCTGATTGATGCCTAACTGTTCCCCTGCCAGCCTGATTGCCCCTAAATGCCCTCCCCTGCCAGCCTGGTCACCCCTAACTGCCTCCCCTGCAGGCCTGGTCCCCCCCCCCAACTGCTCTCCCCTGCAGGCCTGGGTCCCCCCCAACTGCCCTTCCCTGTAGGACCAGTCACCCCCAACTTCCCTCCTCTGCCAGCCTGGTCACCCCTAACTGCCCTCCCCTGTAGGCTTGATCGCCCCCAACTGCCCTCCCTTGCAAGCCTGGTCCCTCCCATCTGCCCTCCCCTGCTGGCCTGATCACCCACAACTGCCCTCCCTTGCAGGCCTGGTCCCTCCCCAACTGCTCACCCCTGCTGGCCATCTTGTGGTGGCCATCTTGTGTCCACATGGGGGCAGGATCTTTGACCACATAGGGGCAACCATCTTGTGTGTTGGAGTGATGGTCAATTTGCATATTACTCTTTTATTAGATAGTATAGAGGCCGGGTGCATGGGTGGAGGCTGGCTGGTTTGCCCTGAAGGGTGTCCCGGATCAGGGTGGGGGTTCCCTTGGGACATGGGATGGCCTGGGCGTGGGGTGGCCTGAGCGAGGGGCCTGTGGTAGTTTGCAGGCCAGCCACGCCCCCCCAGCAGCCCAAGCAGAGGCCCTGGGATCTGGAATTTATTTATCTTCTATAATTGAAACTTTGTAGCCTTAAGCAGAGGCCAAGGCAGGCCAGAGCTGGGGAAGCTTGGCTTCCTCCATTGCCGGAGAAACCCAAGCCTCCTGCTCGCTCCGTGGCTGCAGCCATCTTGGTTGGGTTAATTTGCATACTCACTCCTGATTGGCTGGTGGGCGTGGCTTGTGGGTGTAGCAGAGTGATGGCTAATTTGCATATTATTCCTTTATTAGATAGGATAACATTTTTAAAATGCTAATGCTTTTATTTATTTTTTTAAAATATATTTTATTGATATTTTACAGAGAGGAAGGGAGAGGGATAGAGAGTTAGAAACATCGATGAGAGAGAAACATCGATCAGCTGCCTCCTGCACACCTTCTACTGGGGATGTGCCCGCAACCAAGGTACATGCCCTTGACCGGAATCGAACCTGGGACCTTTCAGTCCGCAGGCTGACGCTCTATCCACTGAGCCAAACCGGTTCCAGCTAAAATGCTAATGCTTTTAAAAAGCAAGTATTGCCCTAGCTGGGTGGCTCAGTTGGTTGGAGCATTGTCCTGTACACTAGAAGGTTTCAGGTTTGAGTCCCAGTGAGGGCACATACCTAGGTTGTGGATTCAATCCCTGATTGGGGTGCTTACGAGAGGTGGCAGATCAATGTTTTTCTCTCACATTTATGTTTCTCTCTCTCTCCAAAGATCAATAAAAACATATCCTCAGGATTTTTTAAAAAAAGAAGAAAGAAAACATTGATATATGTTGTGATATGGAAGATAGCAAAGGTGTTTTGTGTTTGTGTGTGGTTTTTTTTTCTATTTTTAAACAGCTAAAATAGGTTAAATGACACAAAAAATTTAATCCCATACAGTATACATAGTGTTGTCATGTTTATGTATGAAAATTTAGGTGTGCATAAACAACCAGGGAAAGGTCCAGGTCTGGGATTTTGCAGTGAGAATAGGTGTGATATTCTGTATGTTTCTTTGTTGTTTGAACTGCCCACACTCGTGGTCATGCATTACTTCTGTAATTTGAACTAGTATTCTTTTAGCAAAATAGTTATACAAGGGGCTGTGGAGAATGTAAGAACAGAGGGATTCTAGGGTTCAAAAGTGGCCTCTCTGAGGAAGTGGCCTTTGATCTGAGACCAGAAGGGAAACTTAGAGTGAGGGTTGAGATAAGAGGGGGCACTGGGCCAAGGGGAGGCAGAAGTTGGAGGGGACAGAGGGCCTTTAAGGTAATGGAGGTGACTAAGGACATAAAGCTCAATGAAGGGGAGAGGAAGTGAAGTAGTTAGAGAGGTATGCAAGGAGTGGACCCAGGGAGCCCTGTGAGCTGTGATAAGGAGTTTGTTTTTAAGGTCAATGAAAAGTCATAGTAAAGGCTTAGGAGAGAGAGAGAGAGCAGTATGCAATCATATTCACATTTTAGGAAGATTAGTATGCCTGCAGGGTGGAGGGCTACTGGAAGAGGGGCAAGTTTAGTTGAAGGAAAACTTAGCTAAAAGACTTTGTAGTAAAGAAAGATGATGGTGGCATGGTAGTGACAGTGGGTGTGTAGACATAATAATAGCCCCCTCCAGATGTCTGTGTCCTAATTATTAAAGTCTATGAAATGTTAGGTGACATTGCAAAGGGGGATTAGGATTGCAGGAGGATTTATAGGTGCTAATAAACTGACTTTGCGATAGGGAAATTATACAAATTGGGCACATTGTACTCACAAATGTCCTTACAAGTAGATGAGCCAAGCAGAAGAGGAGGGTCAGACAGAGATGTGTATAAGGAACCAGTCAGAGAGGCATAGAGATGCTGGCTTTGAAAGTGGAGGAAGGGTCCAAAGCCAAGGAATGCAGGTGGCCTCTAGAAACTGTTCTCCCTTAGAGCCTCTGGAAAGGAACACAGCTATGCTGATGACTTGATATTCACCCAGTGAGAGCCATGACAGGCTTTTGAACTCTAGAATCTATAATAATAAAAGGGTAATATGGTAATTAGACCGGACAACCGAACGACCTTCCGGACATCTGGACGTCCTTCCTGACAAAGCTGGGGCCCGAGGAAAGCTGGCTGGGGTTCTTGGTGCCTGCAGGCAGCCCAGGGGAAGCCAGCCCAAGTCCCAGGTGCCGGGGGGAAGCCTGTGCTGGTAGCCAGGGTAAGGAAGGTCTACTCTTGCACGAATTTTCATGCATAGGGCCTCTAGTTGTACTATAATGAATTGTGTTGTCTAAGCAGCTACATTTGTGGTAATTTGTTATAGCAGCAGTAGAAAACTAATACAGTTGGAATTCTGACAGATATATAGATGTAGTGGACATTTGGGGAGCAGAATGGACAGGAATTGGTGGTGATTGGATGTACAGGATGATGGAGAAGGTGAAGTCAAAGTGGAGTCCCAGAACTGGCTTCAGCAATTTGGTGCAACACAGCCTTTACAGTAAGATTGAGATATCTAGAGAAGGAACAGGGGGAACAAGTAAGAAGATCGTGACTTAAGTTTTTCAGATGCTGAGTTTCAAAAGTGGAAAGAATCCAAGAGGAGACCAATCTGGAGCTCAGGAGAGGAATCTGGGCTTTGTCTCCATATCTGGGGTCATTGGCATGAGGAGGAACTAAACTTGTGCTATAGGATAAAGCTTGGTGAAGTAGGACCATTTGTAACATTTAACACATTTTTATCCAATTTTTTTAAAATTTATTTTTACTGTTGAGAGTATTACATATGTTCCCTATTTCCCTCTCTTAGCCCCCCTCCAACCAGCTCCCACCCCATCCCAGGTCTTCACCACACTATTGTCTGTGTCCATGGGCTATGCTTATGTGCATATAAGTTCTTTGGAGCAATTGTTTCTGAGTGCTTACTCTGTTGATGCTATTCTACAAACTATGATTTTCTTCTTGCTACTATTTACATATTACATTATCATTCTGGACAGTGTGGAAATGATCATAGTCTAAATATGTTCGTCTCAAATCATGCCTTTTGTTAGTTCTGGGTGTTGGGTGTAGGGAAATGGGATGGATGAGCAGAAGCCAGGATGAAGAGTTGACTTAGACTACAGTGGTCTCGCAATGCTTCCAGTCCAGACAGTGTGGAGTTAGGTGAACAGGTCTGATAAATCTAAGTGCAGTCACAGATTCCAGAATCAGGACAGACTCATAAAGCAGAGATGAGAAGGAACCAGTAGATAGGTGAGATCCAACCACCTAAATGGGAAGTGCCTGAGAGATTCACACACTAGAGGACAAATGAGAAGAAAGGAGTCAGAAGCCCTGGCTGAGTAGCTCAGTTGGTTGGAGTGCTATTCCCATACACCAAGGTTGTGGGTTGGCTCCCCAGTCAGGGCACATACAAGAAACAACCAATGAATGCATCTTACCTAATAATAGACAAACATGTAAATTGACCATACCTCCGCTATGCCCATAGCCAATCAGAGTGAGTATGCAAATTAACCCAACAAAGATGGAAGTTAATTTGCATACATAGGTGCCCAGCGCCTGGGTCCCAGGAACATCCTGGCACCGAGGTCACTCTGAGGTAAGCCCCTCGTGGGCCCTGAGCAGCCTGGGAAGGGCCTGAGCCAGGGGGCTCCTGGGCAGGGCCAAGCCTGCGATTAGAGCCGAGGGGAAAGGGGCGGAGCCAGTGATCAGAGGGATCTGGTGATCCCCTGCCCAGGCCCCAAGGCTTTAGGCCTGGGCAGGGGCGGAGCCGGCGATGGGAAGGAGCTGGGGGTCCCCTGCCCAGGCCTAAAGCTTCGGCCAGAGGCTTCAGGCCTGGGCAGGGTAGGAGCTGGCGATTGGAGGGAGCTGGGGGTCCCCTGCCCAGGGCCCGAGGCTTTAGGCCTGGGCAGGGGTGGAGCTGGCGATCAGAGGGAGCTTGGGGTCCCCTGCCCAGGCCTAAAGCTTCAGCCAAAGGCTTTAGGCCTGGGCAGGGCCCAGCCAGCGATTGGTGTGAACTACAGAGGAAACACCTTTTCTGACTGCTCATTGGCTAAGCTCCCTGTATGCCACTGGTAATATTCTTAGTAACTTGGGTAATAAGAATCCAAAAAGGTGATCTAGGATTTTTCCACCACACTTCTGGAGAAAAAAAACAAAGGTCCGCTGCTGGAGGGCTAAGAAATGTCATATCCTGCCCTAACTGGTTTGGCTCAGTGGATAATGCCTCGGCCTGCCGACCGCAGGGTCTCGGTTCAATTCAGACCAAGGGCATGTACCTAGGTTGCAGGCTCCTCCCTGGCTGGGGCCCAGGTCAGGGCTCATGCAGGAGGCAACCAATCAAAGTGTTCCTCTCACTTTGATGTTTCTCTCTGTCTTTCCCTTTCTCTTCCACATTCTCTAAAAGTCAATGGAAACATATCCTCAGATGAGGATAAACAAAAAAAAGAAAGAAATGTCATATCCTATGAAAGACACATCTTGAAAATGCCTAAAGAAAGTTGTCATTTTTTCATGGTGAAGGGACTAGAGTTCGTGTTGATGAAAACACCTTGGTGGCTGTGGTGACTGGCATTGGCTGCAGCAGCGGAGTGATGGGGCTGGTGCCTTCCCCTGATCAGCCCGGTCGCCTCCCACAAAGGGAGGCCAGACTGCGGCTTCGGCCCGCTCCCCGGGGGGAGCGGGCTCAAGCTGTCAGTAGGACATCCCCTGAGGGCTCCCAGTATGTGAGAGGGGGCAGGTTGGGCTGAGGGATCCCCCACCCCCAGTGCACAAATTTCATGCACTGGGCCCCTAGTAAATACATAAAACAACGAATCAATCTCTATCTTCTCTCTCCTTCTCTCTCTCTCCTTCTCTCTCTCTCTCTCTCTCTCTCTCTCTCTCTCTCTCTCTCTCTTTTTTTTTTCTCTCTCTCTCTCCCCCTTCTTCCCTTCCTCTTTCCCTTCCTCTTTCTCTCTAAAACAAATAAATGAACATTTAAAAAAAAAAAGAAGCAATGAATGAAGGAGTCCAGTTTGAAGGCTGAGTTCAAATCCAAAGGATAGACATCAGAAGCCAGAGACAAATACACAATAGCAGAAAAGGGCTCTAGCTGTTGAGAAGGCAGGTGCAGCTGGATCACAAATGTGTGCCATAAAAATGGGGACCGGGCACAAGAGTGATCTTTACTGGCCCAGCATGCTTTGAAGCGGGTTTTCTGGAGTGGGAAGCACCTGGTTCGAACCCAGTGACTATCCCATGGGTGATGCTCGGGGGCCATAAAGGGAAACCAGGTCATTTACATCTTTTTGGATATGATGACATTATTTTTCTTAGAAAACAACTGTATTGTTAGGTTATATTATGAACCGATCCTAGGGGTTTAATATTTTCCTCTGAATCCCAAATGTGTGATGCATATTATATATTACCTAAAAGCAACATAACTAAAAGCCTGGTGAATTTTTTGTTCCTGATTCTGAGACTATGACAGATGTATATCCGAGCAATGACATCTCAACAAGGGGACAGTATGATTGGTGCCATCCCCACTGCAGTACAGTTCCTCGGAGTCATCTTTCTTCTACCAATGACAGGCCGATCATTAAACCTAAATTATCTGAACACAGGAAGGTATTTCAGAAGTACTTAAATATCCATTATTACATTTACCACGTCCTTCAAAATAGATCTGAGGGTAAGAAAACAAAAATCTCCTCATGAGGGAGTCAGTGAGAAAAGAATCACTCCTGAGATGTACATTAAAGGCATTTTTAATTCTGTGCTCATATTCTAAGAAGCCAGCTGTCTAGCTAGCTGAAAACCTTACTAGTCTAGTAATTACATCAGACTATAGAAGTAATTATAAGGCTTGAAAGTGTACCCCTAAGTTGTCAATGCCAAAGCTTAGACCAACATTGTTTTGAAGGTGAGAGGGAATATGAACAAAAAGACTGTCTACTAGATTAGCTCCAGCTCTGTCATCTGTTGTCTGCCCAGCCCATCCTAAACATGGCCCCTCTCTACCAAATATTTCCTCCGATGCACTCAAAGCTCCTGAAGTATGTCAACCTAAGAAATATCCGAACCTGTAGATAATAATTTTTATGAGTTTATTTGAGCCAAATTGATGGCATACTTTGGGTAGCAAGATCTCAAATGCTCTGGAGAGTAACTGGTGTGCAATTTCCTTTATGCATCTGAAATTAATTAAAGAAGATTACATGAAGGTGGGAGAAAGCAAGGCAGGTATAGAATTACAGGCTAATTAAGACTATAGACTCTCTTGCCCTGGCCGGTTTGGCTCAATGGATAGAGCATCAGCCTGCAGACTGAAGGGTCCTGGGTTGGATTGCAGCCAAGGGCACATACCTTGGTTGCAGGCTCCTCCCTGGCCCAGGCCCTGGTTGGAGGCAACCAATTGATGTGTTTCTCTCACATTGATTTTTCTCTCTGTCTCTCCCTCTCTCTTCCACTCTCTCTAAAAATCAATGGAAAAATATCCTTGGGTGATGATTAAAAAAAAAAAAGATTATAAACTCTTTTGAGGTTGTCCACTTTAGGAGGGATCTGAAAAGAGACATTTTCAAAGATGTGTTAACCTAGAGGCACAGAAACAATGGACACAATTTACTTGAGGCAAAGCTAAGCCCTTACTAAAGAAGTTATGTCTGGGGCATGGCTGCCACATAATGGCCTGCCCAGTTGGGAATTTATTATTAGATCACCCCAGGAGGTTACTTTCCAGAGAAACCCTTTTTTATCCACAAATATATCCTTATCCTTATTAGTATTATTATAAACTATGCTCAACATGAAATTCACCATTTTAACCATTTTTAAGTGTGCAGTTCAATGGCATTAGGCATACGTACATTGTTTTGCAACCATCACCACCATCCATTTTCAGAACCTTTTCATTTTCCCAAACTGAAACTCATTGAACAGTAAGTCCCCACTTCCCCCACCTCACAGCCCCTGGCAATACCATTCTTCTTTCTGTCTCCATGACTCAGCTAAGTTACACTACTCCATGAATTTGACTACTTTAGATACTTCATATACTAGTAAATAGAATCATACAATACTTGCCACTTTGTGTCTGATTATTTTACTTAGCATAGTATCTTAAAGATTCATCCATGTTGTAGCATGTGTCCCAAATACTTTTTAATAATTTCGAGCACACTGGAAAGCTAATACCTTTGAATTTATATACTGTAGCCCAAACTCCATTCACAATCCCTGATGAGCATGCCAACATTTGGAAAAGTACAGATATTTCCCATCAGTGTATCACTGTTCTTACTGACTATTCCAACCATACAAATTAATAAGGAATGCCAAAAGTTTTTTAAAAAATATAGTTACCAGGCATATATATAAGAAGGTAGCCTTTGAGCAAGAAAGTTGAAAATGGAATTCAGAGTCCTGAAATTGACTTCTTGAGGAGAAAAAAAAAATGTTAGTGGCTATTTTCTGGGCCAGTAAGTATGTTGCAGTCAGGAGGAGTTTTAATATCTACCTGCAAATCACTTCATTTTCTGTGTAAACATGAAGAATGTTCTTATCAGTCCCCACCCCGCCAAAAAATGCTTGTGATGGTGAATATTATGTGTCAACTTGACTGGCTAAGGGATGCCCAGATAGCTGCTAAACATTATTTCTGGGTGTGTCTGTGAGGATGTTTCTAGAAGAGACTGGCATTTGATTTGGTGAACTGAATAAAGCAGATGACCCTCCCCATTATGGGTGGGCATGCTCCAATTCCTTGGAGTCCTAAATAGAACAAAAAGAGAAAGGAAAGATGAATTTGCTCTCTCTCTGCTTGAGCTGACATCCGTCCTCTGCCCTTGGACTTTGATGCTCCTGGTTCTCATGTTTTCAGACTCAAAACCAAACTGACACCATTACCCCTGATTCTCAGACCTATGGTCTCGGCTGAATTAACCACTAGCTTTTCTGGTTCTCCAGATGGCAGATGGCAGATCATGGGACATCTTGGCCAACATAACCACATTAGCCAATTCCTATACTACCTAGTAAGTCTTGTTGGTTGTGTTTCTTGGGAGAACCCTGACTTCTACAATGCTTATCCCATAAGCTGAGGACCTATGGCTAGGAGACATTCTAGAGAGTAGAGAAATAGGGGACATTTATTTATGTTTTATCTCTCATATGCAGTTTCTTTCCATGCCTCCATCTGCTCATCCAATTACAAATCACTTTCAGTGGATTTAGCTACCACAGAATTAGGTAAGTTTGCAAACACTAAAAACCTATAGCAAGTAACGGTGAATAGAAACAAGGGTGAAAAGGGTGCAGGATTAGAAATCTACCCATGATTCTAATGAACCTTAATGAACACTCAGACTTTATCAACTGCCACTTCTCAGGCAAAATGGGCTGATGCCATTTAGAAGCCACAATCGTCATCTGAACATCAACCCATTGGATGGATTTTTAAAGTTTTGTTTGAGTATATTCTGATGTATGTTAATTTAAACAAGTGCTTGTTTTCAATTGATTTGAAAATATTTTAGGACATAAAATACCACAGATGGTTTACAAAACCATTGTAAGAAATCTTGTGGTTCCCTGACCTGCCCAGTGATAACTCCAAGTTTTGCTTCCCAGAGGCCGTGGTGGTATATTTTTTCAGTTTGGGCCTTTTTTTTTTTTTCCAGTTTTTTACATATGGGCCCAAGTATATGTATACAGCTATATAAAATTTAGAACTCTCCACCCTTTTATTTTCTGCTACAATAGATCGAATTTACCTTTATTATGTTATCTGTCCACCTTCTCTATTTTTTCAATATAATTCTTTTGGCTTTTTTGGTTATAGCAGTAAATGGTCCTTATATTTTGCGATTTTTTTTGTCAGTGCTTACTGATGAGCCAAGAATTATATTATGATATGTTGTCTTTCTATTCCAGTTTTTGATTTTCCCAAAGTTTGTCTTTCACTTTTTGTTGTAATGGGCTTCTTCAGAATAATTTTTTTTTTTTGCAAGGTGACATGTATTATTGTTGTTGTTCATCTTCAAATTTCCTGCTGCCTTGTGATATCATACAGGCTCTGGGAGCCCCCTACCACCCACCCAACCAGGCTGGTTCCAAGTGCACGATTATTGATTTTGCCTAAAATTCACTGAAAGTGAATGTAATCTCATACTGATGATGCAACCTAACAGTCAATACCAGCCCTTAAGAGCCAAGTCTGGAGTTAGGTAGACTTGGATTCCAATCCATTTATGCCACCTGTTAACCATGCTGCCTTGGGAAATAGAATCATTTAACCTCCCTAAGCTTCATTCCCTGCACTTATAAAACAAAGGTAACACCTCCCAGAATGGGCATGAGGCAGGGAAGTAAGAAGCTTGGAAAATTCCTTGGCAAGTGGAATGGGGAAACTTAGGCAGATAGCTGAACAAACCGTTCCAGCAATTTACAGCCAGATACAGAAGGTCACTGGGGCAGAAAGCCCCAGGTACCTAGCAATAGGCAAAACTGGTGCAAGGCCTCAGCCCCAGGTGGCCTTTCCTCTCCTGGCATATCACTGGCCATCTGGTTTAGACCCCTTGACCTTTTTCTCCCTAGAGATAACATCTAGGCCTCAGTTGTATTTCAGCTCCAGGCCCAGAAAAGCAGCAAAACCAGGTTGGTGACACCAGGACCAACTGCTATGACTAATGACCCTCTGCCCTGATGTTGACCTATCAGGGGAGACCATCCCCTAAATGCCCAGCCTTTAAAACACTCAAGGTGAAGGACCCAGTGTGTCCTCCCTCCCAGGAGCAGGTCCCTGCCTTTCCCTCCTCCTCTTCTTTCCCCACTCGCATGCATCCTCTAAACTCTAAGGGACCTCATGAGACTTGCAGCCAGGGGAGCAATGGGCAGAAGCAGCTTGTCCTGAGCTAACCCCCTGAATCTGTCTCCAAGGCCCCCTTTTCTCTAGCCCTGCAGTGAGCTGACAGCAGCCTCACCTTGGCTCACTTCTTTTCCATAAGGTTTCTAGAGCCAAAGCAGCCCTGCCGAGGCTCCCTCCTATTGCCCGTTCTATCCTAGGCCCTTTCTGTTTCACTGTCCCCAGCTTTACTAAATGTCCTCACAAAATCACCTGGACTTGTGTTGTGAAATCTTTCCTGCACAAAGAACTCACACAATACTGGCTAGCCATAGGCAGATCCGCTCTAGGCCAGTCCCTGTTCAATAACAATCAGAATATAAGAGAATGGTGATCACACATAGCCTAGACCAGTGGTCAGCAAACCACGGCTCGTGAGCCACATGCGGCTCTTTGGCCCCTTGAGTGTGGCTCTTCCACAAAATACCACGTGCGGGCTCGCATGTACAGTGCAATTGAAACTTCGAGGCCCATGCGCAGAAGTCGGTTTTCGGCTCTCAAAAGAAATTTCAATCGTTGTAACTGTTGATATTTGGCTCTTTTGACTAATGAGTTTGCCGACCACTGGCCTAGACAATCTCTGATTCCAGAAAATACTTTTTTCATTTTAGCTAGAATTTTTATTGTTGATGTTGTTTTCAAAGGACTTCTTCTTCTTTCTTACTTAGTGTTTCTAACTAGGCAAATTTGGAATGATCTCCATTTATAGAGGAGGACTCTCCATCTCAGAGAGGCTGCCAGGGCAATCAGGCGTGCCACACAGCAGAAGGGGACAGGTATTCAAGGCAGCAAGCCTGGAGGAGTGCACAAGCCTGTTCTCAGGGTGTGGACTGCCTGAGCCTGAATCCCTTTTCAGCTTCTTCCTACTTGGGTGAACTTGGGCGCATTCCTTAACATCCCTGGGCCTCATTTCCTTATCTGTATAGTGGGAATAATAGTCTTTACTATGTAAATCCCAGTAAAGAGAATATGCAAGTGTTCATATATAGAACAGTGTCTGGCACATAATTAGCCCTAAGAAAGTGTAGTTTAAGGAACATTTTCTGGTCCCAAGTATGGCACTGCGCCACCACCACAAAGCATCTGACAAATAGTCCCACCCAGGCACCCTTCTCCTCCTTGCTAGCTCACTATCCCAGCCAACAGACCAGAATTGGGGGATGCCATATGCGGGAGCTTTTAGAGTAGGTGTGTGCTTAAATTAAAGCAGGACCACTGGCTAAGTAGGGTCAAAAGCTGGGTTGTCCCTGTGAAAGCAGGTTTAGCGCTGAGATGACAGTGAAATTTCAGAGCATTGCATTGGAGTCTGAGAATTTGGATTTCCTTCAGACTCTTCCAAGATACACCTTCCACATGAGAACATGTAGGGATCAAAATCACCTCTCAAAACAGTGTGTGCCCTGAGTTTTGCAAGAGACTTTCAGAAGCATGAATCTGGGGGGTCAGCTTACTATCTTCCTTTAGGAATGTAACTCATGTTAGCACAGTAAAGGCTTTGAGAAGTTTCATAAAGGAAATTTATGTAGCCCATTGTTTCCCAAATTTATTTGAGGAAGGTATCAATCCCCTCCCTCCCAATTCCCCTTTCAGAGAGTTGGATAGTGCTGATTCACACTAGCAGGTGAATGCTCGCATGTGTGTTTAATAATGAAACCAGAGGACTAGACAATAGTAGATATTAAGTCATGAAATGCCTAATCTTAAAGCCTATGGCAGGTTTTCTGTACTAAGCAGTGTCTACTGTCAAAAGTAAGAAATGTCAAACCTGTAGAGTATTTTTCTGAGTTTATTTGAGCCAAACTGACAATTGCCAGGAAGCAAAACCTCAACAAATTGAGGAAACGCTCCAGAGAATGGCAGTTTTGCACCTTATTTATACATCACAATCAAAGAAGGAGGCATAAGGAAGATTACATGAAATTCATTGGGGGTAGACTAGGGAGGCGGGATAAAGAAAAGCAAGGAAATCTCTGAGATTGGATAAGAAGTTAAACTGATAGGCACATAACTCTTTTACATTGGTGGATAGCTAACAACTGGCATTTACAGCACATAGAGATGGTTTGCAGAGAACACAATAACAATGAGGGATTCTGTGCTCTGGTGGCAGATTCTGCCCCAGGGGGCTGACTTTCCAAAGGTATGTTATTTTAGATGCAATATGACAATAGACAGGCTCAGGTAAGTAGAGATAAACCTTTGTCAAGGAAGGTACTGGCCTAGGACTGACTACCCGCCATGACTCGCTTTTAGTTAGGAAGTTTTCATTTCAGACCATGTGGTTACTTTAGGTCTCTGAGTTTGTAAGGCTGCCATGCAGGCCTGCCCTGAGCTTGTCAGGGTTAGTATGGGGCCCCTTTTCCTTCCACACTATCAAATGGTTCTGGAGGGTCTGCTGGAACTCAGGAGCAGGATGAGGTATTCCATGCCCTGGGTTGGCATGGATGCTAAATAGCAAGGGTCTTCTGTTCTGTGTGAGGGATTCTCCTCCAGCCTTCCCTGCTCAGTTACAGAGATCTACTCAGTCTCAGAAAAAGGGTCGAAATGTCCAGAGAGACATGAGAGGAGCCAAGAAACCTCCAGAATCTCACAGTCACCTTGTTAGAACCAACCTGTATTTCTAGGGGAGCAGGGTTTTCTAGGAAGGGCAGGGGTGTGTCCAGTAGAGAAGGCAGATGCAGGGCAGCAACATGTCACCCAGTGATGAAGAGCAGGCACTTGGAGGTTCTGAGTGCCCAGCTTTGCCAGTGTCTAACCCGGGCTCCGAGCTTCTGTAAAATGGAGATATAATAGTAACACCTCTTGAACAGAAAAGAGTTGACACAGCTGGCCCAGGACTGCTATCTAAGAAACACCTATTTGCTTGGTGGGCCCTTAGCTGGCATCAGGGAACTTGGGGTTTAGGAGGGCTCCCATCATTCCCCGATAAGAATGGCTCACTGTGGCTGAACAGTTTATGCAGACAGTATAGTTTATGCTGAATCCCTGCTTTCCTTCTGGAGTCTGAAGTTTTGGCACGGACCAGGCAGACGGTGCCTATGTGACCAGGCCCCAGTAAGATCCTCAGCACCGAGGCTATATGAGCTTCCCTGGCAGACCTCATTTCACACGTGCTGTCACAGTTCAGGGCTGGAGGCATTAGTCCCATCCTGTGTGAGTCCACCAGAGAGGACCCTTGGGAGCTGTGCCTGCTTCCCTCCAGACTTTGTCCCACACACCCTTTCCCATTACCGGTTTTGCTCTGTGTCCTTTCATTGTAATAAATCACAGCCGTGAATATGACCATATGCTGGGTCCTGTGAGGTCTCTGAGCAAATCAAACCTGGGTGGTGCTGGGGACCTCACATAAAGGGTTGTGGTGAATTTTGCATGAGGTCATACACACTGAACATTTCGCACCATGCCAGGGACAGGCCGAGACACATCAGAGAGAAGGAAGCATCTCCCAAGCATGTCTTCACTTCCCTACCATGTGGCCCTCTGCCCCGTGGTGCTAAAAAGCACCAGGATTTTGCCCACCTTCCCCCTGAGTGTGGGGTCCTCACTGCTACCAGAGTAATGGCCATCACTGGGGGCTGACCTACAGCATGGAGAGTCTCTCTCTGCATTTAGTGTGAGCTTCACAGGATTGCTGCTGTAGGAGTTGGAACTGTTTTATATTTTCCTTTTCACTTGCTTTCTCTATAACTCTTTAACTCAAACTTATTAGACTATTGAACTGTATTTGTTAACATTTAGGTTACAGGTAGATAGTATCACAGGATGCAACATAGGTAAATTAATTCAGCTGTGGGTTTCCTCACTACAAGTGTCTTATTGAAAAACAAGAACCATATTAATTCATTAATACTTTCTTTTTTATACTCCCACTTGAATGGCATAGCAACCACTGGGAAAGTCATAATCAGGAAGGGAAGAGTAAGGCGTTTCTGTTCTGGTTCTAAAAACACTTGGCTTAGCCTTTTCAGTGCTTGCTCAGATGAATGCATGCAAAAGAACACTTCTAAAATCATTTTTCTAAATTGTTGTTTTTTTAAAAAAATGGTCATAAAGTTTACTAAAATGTCAAGTGGACTCAGCCAACACATGACCAAATTATATTTTCCAATGTATTTTTATTTTCACTAAATAACACGGAGAGATGGTATACAGAGCAACTTACTTATTTGGTATAATTTCCTGGCCACTGAAAACATTGCAGGCCCTCAACCACCGTGACAGGGGTGTAATCAAGACTCTTCTGAGGTAACACAATTGTATAACAGCCAATATAGCTACTGGATTGGACATTGTTACTTGAGACTGTGAAGCAGCAAAAACAAAGAGAAAAAATGGATATCTGAAGATGCAAGGTATGGGAAAATAATCAGGTTTTTGCTTCCTCTGACAGTTAGCTTTTTTCCATGCAACAATTTACTCCAAAGTATAATGGCCTAATGCAAAGCCATTTATTTGTGCCCTGATTCTGTAGGTCGGTACTTGGAGTCCAGCTCGTCTAGGTGGTTCTTCTGCTGGTTTGCATGGGCTCCTCGTGGCCAGCTGCTGCTCAGCAAGGTGTCTCTGCCCCCCGGGCTGGTGGCTGCTGGCCTGACGGGTGCCTGGGCCACATGGTCTGTCATCTCCCGCAGGATGGATGACCTGACTTTCATACTGGCAATGGTTCCAAGAGCAGCAGGAGGGAAAGCCCCAATGTGCAAGCACATTTCATCCTTGTGTCACTGTGGTTTCAGTTGTCCCATGGACTACACCAAGATACATATTCAGGTCCAGAGTCCATGTGGGAGAGGCCCACCCCGGGGCATGAACACTGGGAAGCATGAAGCGTCAGGGGTCACTCCTGTGACAATTTGCCACAGCTGGGTTCCTTCACTTCTTTACCCTTGGTTTAAAATCAGTTGAACAACTTTTGTTAATAACTGGTAGCAATGTACTTAAAGAATAAAAAACATACAGTTATGTTTGCCAGGAGAAGTAATAGCAAGGTGTTTTGAGCTCTTATTTTATTTCATTAGTTTTTCATTAGCACCTTAGTTTTCTAAATTAGTCTGAAGTAACAACCAGGATGGATGGGAGAAAGGACTTTGATAGAGTCCGGGAAGTAAGGTTGTGAAGGATCTGACTGCTGTTGAGAGAATATATATCCAGTGCTGTGATCTGAATGTGACCCTCCAAAATCCATAGGTTGAAATCCTAACCCAGAAGATGATGGGATTTGGAGGTGGGGCCTTTGGGAGGTGATTAGCTCATGAGGGTGGAGCCTTATTAAAGAGGCCTGAGAGAGCACCTTTGTCCCTTCTACATGGTGAAGTTACAGCCATTTAGGAAGCAGGTCCTCACCACACACTGAATCTGCCAGCACCTTGATCTTGGGCTTCTAGCCTCCAGAACTGTGAGGAATAAAGTGCTGTTGTTCATAAGCCACCCACCCTCTAGTATTTTGAGGATGTAATAGGAACTCCAGAAAACTGGAAAGCAACAGGAAGATCCTGCTCACCAAGCAGGGATACGTGTAAAAAGAAGAAAGAAATTTTAAGGAAGGATGAAGAGGAGAGAGGGAAAGAAGAAAGGGAGAGAGCAAGGGAAGACTTAACATATATGGAGCTCTGACTCCAGGTGCTATTCTCTGAACAAATGTATTCTTGGTAATTTTAGTCCATCAGCAAATATTTCTTGAGTCCTACTGTGTGCTGGAAAATGGCAAATAGTAATGAACAAGCAGGCAGCATCCCTTCTCTCATGGATCTTATATTCTAGTAGGAAAAACAGACACCAGGCACACTGTCACCCATAATTAACTGACAGCAAGTGGATATATGGTGTGAAGAATAGGTACATAGAGTTGGAAAGTCTACCTGTTCAAGTCTGAGGGCTAAGATAAGGCTTCCTTATCAAAGCAACAGTGAAGCCAAATATCATCTCATATGATGCGCATCATAGTTTGGTCAGGATTTCCCAAGTGATCATGATTGTCCTGGTCACAATCATTTAGAGAAGGAAAACCAATTACTCAATATTACAGAGAATAGGTGATTTACCTGGAGTTCAAGCCCAGGTTATCTTACAAGTTTCTATGCTATAAAGCTCACAGTGTCTATTTTACACATTTTCTAGAGAGGTATTTTGGTTACAGGATATGTTTTAATTAGGTAAACTACATCGTTTCAAACATGCAAAATGCATTGTAAAAAGTTCTAAAAATAATACACAGTAAAAAGTGGGTCTCCTTCCCTGCCCATCCCCTCTCCCCCAGCTACCTGCAGGTAATGCCAGTCGAGTTCCTTGTATATTTGTCCAGAAGTATATTTAATACTTGTAGTACCTACTATGTGCTAGGTGCTTTTCAAAGTCTTTTACAAATGTTTAATTCTAATAATAATTTTATATGGTGAGTTAATTCTTAACTCCATTGTTCATGTAGAGTTAGTTATCCCTCAGTATCCAGAGGGGATTGGTTCTAGGATCCCCACAGATAACACAATCCATGGATGCTCAAGTCCCCTATAGAAAAGGGCATAGTAGTTGCATATAACCTACACACATCTTTTTCTATGGTTTAAATTATCTCTGGGTTACTTACAATGCCTAATACAATGTAAATGCGGTGTAAATAGTTGTTATACTGTGTCTTTTATGGACTAATAAAAAGAAAAACTCTGTGCTGTACGTGTCTAATACAGTCACAACTATAGTACAGATACAATCATAGTAGACCTAACTACATGGTACTTGTCAGCCACAGTTCAACATTTTTAAATACTTTTGATCCACATGGATGTGAAACCTGGGGATATAGAGGGAAGACTCTGTGCACATATTATATTTTTCCACACAAGTATTTTAGATTGGAAGTGTGCACCAAACTTTGAGGTGCTTTTTCTTGTGTAGTAGTCAGCTTTTTCTTTGATAACACCACATAACAAATAAGTCCAAAGTCTCAGAGGCTTAATTAAAAACACTTATTTCTTCTTCGTGAGTCAGCCATGGCTCAGTTGGACTTTGCTCCAACTGGAAGTGGGATTTGTGTCTGCTTCCTGTAGCTCTCCTTCCAGAATCAGGGCTGAGGTCGCAGCATCCACCTAAGAGATCTTCATGCCAAGTGGCAGGAGCACAAGATGGAAAGTGGAAACACACAGGGCATCCAGAACTGCCACACTGTCTCTTCCATCCACAGTCCAATAGTCAAAGCAGGTCACATGGCCAAGTTCAAAATCAAGGGGCAGGGAACTATAATCTACACAGCAAGTTCAAGGAAAGAACAAAAACAGCCATAACACTGAATGAAATTAACTACACACCCTGAAAACCCAACTTTCATCTTTTGTAGCTGGTATATAGAGGAACTACTACTGAAAAGATGTAACTCTGGATGAATTAATAATTTCCCTGTGGTCTTCTGCTGGCAACATATAAACAGCTGCCTCTTTTCCGTTTGCCTTTCCCAGGTCTTTGCATCATGTTTGGAAAGAAAAAGAAAAAGATTGAAATATCTGGTCCATCCAACTTTGAACACAGGGTTCACACTGGGTTTGATCCACAGGAACAGAAATTCACTGGCCTGCCGCAGCAGTGGCATAGTCTGTTGGCAGACACGGCCAACAGGCCGAAGCCCATGGTGGACCCTTCATGCATCACACCCATCCAGCTGGCTCCCATGAAGGTATGATGAGGATTTGGCTTTAAGTTGACTTGAGAAGCAGGTTGTCATTTGATGAAGCGTCTCATCTTTAAAGGCAAACTATAAAATGCCTACGCAGTGTATTTGTTTTTAAATATCCACAGATTAGCCACAATTACTTTTCAATGATTATAATGCTCACCACTTACTGTAAATGGCAGCACATGCAAAGGATCCTCAGCTTTTACATGTGAGATATTTTTTTAAATCAGACACATAAAATAAAATCACAAAATCAGAAATGTTTATTAAACTTCAAGTGATGTTAGCTAATCTTTATATTGAAGAATATTACTCACCCCTTCTGGTAAATATTGGCAATAACTTTCGATTAAACTTTATATTAGACAATCTTTTGTTGTTTTGCATTTGCCCTCTGAATGTTTGAACTCTTATATAAAATTTAGTATTCATGTATGTTAAAATAATTTTATGTATATACATATATACACATGCATAGATTTACACATATACAGGTTTTATATATGTAATCATATATATTTATATATGTATGCATACGTATATGTTCAAATTTGTTGCTATAGTATAAGAAACAGCTATTTTAAATAAAAGTGAATCATTTGAGTCATGAAATAAGATATAATTACCCTAAAGAAATGGCTAGTAGATTTTTGGCAAGAAATTGTCATGAACATAATTGTGTTAAAGCGGAACACAGATCCAATAAATTTCAGGTACCTTAAGTTTCTACAGAGAAAATGCAGCCATTTTCTTCTGTACCTCAGAATAAAAATTCCATAGATCATTAAGTAATTGCCCCAAAAGCTCCTTATGGTAGTTAAACATTTCTGAATTTTTTTATTATGATATCCCAATAGATCAGATTCTATTCTATATCTCTTGCTCATTATATTAGTAGACATCTGAGCTACATGAATACCTTTTTCTATGTTAACATGAATATTGACTAGATTGTATTTAAATGATAGGCACATTAAAAGTGGATGCATTCTTTTAAAGGAGGCAAAGTAGGATCATAGTTAATAAATTATGGGAAAAGCTTATTTATAAGCTGTCATCTGAGCTGACTAAATTAGAATTGCAATTCCATTGTTTGCGCATCATCTTGGTCATTCTGTTCTGGTACTGAATATGTGAATATGTTCTACCTAAAGATCAATGCAGAGTCTTCTGATCCTGTATCTTGTAAATTTCATTTTCTGATAGGATTTTGAAACTTTTTAAGCCAGATAAATGTAAAATATACAAAGATGGATATTTGAAAAGATAAATCTTTAGGAACAAAAGGACCTTCCATTTTAAACAGGTATTGATTGAGAGTTAATAGAAACTGACTAATTAACCAACTCCACTGGTTAATAATAGGCAATATCTTACTATTGAGCACATGCCCCCAAGAGAAGGCTAATGCTTAATTATTGCACTTTAAGTGATGTTTGCTAATCTTTATATTGAAGAATATTTCTCACCCCTTCTGGTAAATAAATATTGGCAATAACTTTTGATTAAACTTTAAATTAGATGATCTTTTGTTGTTTTGCATTTGCCCTCTGAATGTTTGAACTCTTATATAAATTAAGTATTAATGTATTTTAAAATAATTTTATACATATGCATATATACACACATGCATAGATGTACACATATACAGGTATACCAAATACCAAATAATAGGGTAGGCCACATCTGAAAAGAAGTAGGGATTGGAAAAAATTTCCTTTTTTGGTTTCATTAGTTTTCTCATATCCCAAGTTTTTATAAAAACTAGAAAATGGAGTGTTCAGTATACCCAGAAAAGTCCTCTGCTATTGGTTATCATGGTAAAGGAAAAAATGCCCAAATGACAACCACCTTAAGTACAGTTATCATTTGATGAGGCCATTCTAGAAGGATACTCTAGGACATTCTAGTCTTTGTGTAACATTCTAGCTGAAGGCCCAGGATAAGTGCTCTCTTTTAGAGAGCATGTTCATTATTGGGTGAAGACAGGGTATCAGTTATTTCACCATGATTTTTCACTTGTCCAGGCCGTGGCAGGTCCTGGCCAGCAGTGAAGGAGGAAGCTCCCATATCAGTGATAATGCACCATGCTCAGTGGATGTAGGACTTAAGAGGACCATTTAGCTCATTTTTCCCATCTTCTGGATGAGCTGGCTTATTATCCTCTTATGACAGAATTTAAAAGCCCCACTGAGAGTTAGAGCAAGGTTTGCTAAGTGCTGAGTTCCTGAGCCCCATGATGCTCCTACTCACTTTATCACTTTCTAACCCTAATGCCAAATGTGTGATCATCCTGTCCCTATGACATGAAAATATTTGTTATAGATGCTTAAATGCCATCTGGGGGATGACTGGAAAATACATCTTGAGTATAGATCCAGTCCTGTATTTCTGCAAATGAGACTTCAGGCACAGTTTTACCTGTGATAAAAAAATAAAATCAGACAAGAAATGACAAACAATGGTCAACTAGGTCGAAATTCCCCCAGAAAGAGTGGAGTTAATCAAATGCTTGTCTCACCAAACTTCTTCAGACTGGTCCTCTCTTTCTCTAAATCCCATGAGTGCAGTTAGCACTGTTGGCAGCTCTTGGACACATTGGTGGTTCCAGAGAATCCTATTGTCTCTACCAGCCTCTTAGAAAAGGGAAAGTAAAAGGTTTAAGGGGCCAAAGTATACCATGTAGACTGGATGATCCCACTGTTTGGAAGTGTCTTCTCTGGAGAAATCATCCAAGTCACTGAGAATTACATATTATAAACTATGCAGAATATATCTCAGAAGCTAGAACAATCATTGAAATAAGAAGCTGTGAATGAATCAACAGGAAAGCATGAATACATAGAATTGTGCAGATTTAAAGCCATTTTGGCACAGTTATTTAAGTTAAGTAGAACCAACAATTCTAATTTGGTCCAGTTGTTTTTATTTAAAAGGAAAAATGAGACAAGAGATCATGACATAAAAGCAGTCAGTGGAAGAAGGGTACAATGCCTTATGTCTTGTCAAATGCCAGTTTTTCAATATTTGTGAGCTTCAGACAGGCTGGTTCTGAATGGAAATCTGCGATTGCAACCAACTCTCTCTTCTGTATTGATTTGGGTTTTCAGCTGTTCCTATTCAGAATTTTCTTTAAATTGCATGCCATATGACTTTATTTGTAGTTGTAGAGGACTCAGAGAACTTCTGCAGAGTCTTTCATTATGCACGTGATCCACACAGTTTTCTCATGTGAAGCAGGCAGAACATTTAAACAGGAAGTGTCAATGAAAGTGTGCACCAAGAAGCAAGTGAGTAAATGCCCAAATGCGTGCTGCTCACCTGTCTCCAGGGTGGCCTGGCTGCTCCTTGGGCTGATCGTATGTGAAGTTAAACAGCAAACCTCCAGATTACAAGCTTCTCTCCTGACTGTTGGTTTCTCGCTGAGTGGCCTGACCTGACCTCCTATCAGCTGAACTTGTCAAATGAGGATGGTGGTGCTTTGATAACTGGAAAATTCTATATAAGGGGAGATGATATTGTCAGGAATGCCTTATTTGCCCCGGAGCTTCTCTCCTGGCAGGGATGACCTAACTGAAAATAACACTTCTAAGTCAAAAGAAAAAGCATGCGGCTCTCTCTGTGACTCCCACACATGCGTGGAACTTGAAAGATTTAATTTTACTCTCATTTAGCATCTTATAGAATTTGGGGCACTAAGATGGCCACTGTAGGCTTCTTTGTGGCACTGTCAACTCCTAGAATTTTTATCATTTTTGTCTTGTATCAGTAAAAATAAGCATTATATTGTTGCCTCTGTATAAACTAGTGAGAAGGCAGTTCATCAATACTTTGATCATTTCTAAGCAGCACATCACTATCCAAGTGTTTGAATGCTCCTGCTATTACCAATAACATTAAAACTTCAGTGGAAAAAAAAAAAAACTGTGCCTGAGATGGCACAAGTCTAAGCATTTGCTATCATCACATAATCCACTTCCTTTTGAGAATCTTTGTATTAGTTTTTTATTGCTGCATAACAAATTACCACAAACTTCAAGGAATACACATTTATTATCTCACAGTTTTTCTGAGTCTGGAATGGAGGCAGGCTTAACTGGGTACCTCTGCTCAAGGGCTCCCAGACTGCCATCAGCTTGGCTGCACTGCCCTCTGGAGGCGTGACTGGGGAAGCATCCACTTCCCAGCTCCTTTAGGCTGTTGGCGGAATTCACTTCCTCTCTGTGGAACTCAAGGTAGCTTGCTTCTTCAAGGCCACAGGAGAGTGAGAGCCACCCTGCTTGGAGTCTTACGTACTTACCATAACAGAATCACAAAATGATATCCCAGCACTGATGCTGTATCATGTAGAACATAGCCAGGGGAGTGACATTCCATCACCTCTACCATGTCCTATGGGTTTGAAGTAAGCACAGGTCCTGCCCTTGCTCATAGAAAGGGGATCACACAAAGCTGGGAGCACCAGCAGGGGGTGTCACCCTAGGGCTTGTTCACCCTGCTCCCCATTGTCTCTCCCACATGCAAGATACATTCACCCCAACCCCAGGTTCCCTGAGTGTCATCTTACCATTAGGGCAAGGGTGGGGAACATCCGGCCTGCAGGCCATATAAGGCCCATGAAATCATTTGGTCTGGCCCTGCCAAGGCAACTGTAGGTGGAACTTGAAATTCAATAAATCTAGGAGCTTTTTTCATAGCAACCTGTATTTATATTAAGTGAATTATATCAAGTGAATGATGTTATAAATATCTAAATGGCCCTTGGCAGAAAAAAAGGGTCCCCACCCTCGCATTAGGACATCATTGTAAAGTAAAATTGGGGTTAGGTGTGGATAAGGGGCTTGAGTGATCTACCAATCACAGCTGCTAGGGCACAGTTACTCTCCAGCTGTGGACCTGTGAAACTACAGTGCTGAGCATCTGCCTCCAGCCCTCCCAACATGAGATGGTGGGACAGACAGAGTAATAGTTGCAGACGCTCCAGTCAAAACAGGGAAAATGAAATGTAAAAAGGAGTCACCGGTCCAGAGCCCTTGTGAAGCCCAGCCTGGCGAATGTTGGGAGTCCCTCAACATTCAAGGCTCGGGAATAAGCTCTGTGTCTCAGGCTCCACCCTCTGGATTCTTGGTTCTGCTCTTCTTTTTCATGAAAGGTAGCCTGTGTTCACAGCAGAATGGTGTTATCGGCCTGCTTTCTATTGAGGGGTCTGACAGCCTCCTTTTGTTTTGTAATATCTCTGTCCCTTGCAGTCCATGCTAGCAAAGTTCCTATTTAAACAACTTCTCAATTACTTTGTAAACCTTGTGTGGACTTCACTGTGGTTCACTCCATTAGGCAAGAGCAATATCCACTGATGTGTTTAAGATAAACCCTCTGTCCTTGGCCTCCTGCTGAGATGCCCTTCAGTTCCCTAGAGGTTCTCTGGTTTCACTGAGATCTGTGAGGCATACCCTTAATTTCTTACAAAGGCCTTTTTGTGATTGCCTCATCTGAACTTTGGTCTTTCTGAATTTTAGCAGCTGTATCTTCACACCCGCAGAATACTCTTTCCTGAGAGGCAGCTCTTCATTTTTGCATCTTTGCCATCTGGAGAAGCTCAGAGTTTTTTGAGACATGAGATTCTGGTTTCTTTCTTTTTTAAACTGTAAGTTCTTCCTTCAATTAATCTCTCTCCCTGTGCAATTACTGTAAGCAGAAAGAACCAGGCAGCACCTGTCACGCTTGTCTTGGAAATCTCCTTAGATATGTGGACATGTTTATCACTTCCAGCTTCTGCTTTCCACATAACTCCAGGAGACAATTCTGCCAAACTTTCTGCCACCACAGAGCAAGGACCCCCTTCCTCCAGTTTCCAGTAACATGTTCCTCATTTGCTTCTGAGCCTCACCATCGGCATCCTCAAAATCCAGATTTCTACTAAGAGTCTGTTCATGGCAATCATGACTTTCTCTATCATGTTCCTCAAAATTCCTTCAGCTTCTACCCACTTCCTGGTTACAAACACTCCTGTGTTATGAACTGCATGTGTCCTTCCAAAATTCATATGTTGAAACCCCAACCCCCATGTGACTACACTTGGAGATGGGCCTTTCAGGAGGCAATTAAGGTTAAACAAGGTCATAAGGCTGGAACCCTAACCCTATAGGACTGATGTCCTTACAAGAAGAGGAAGAGACACCAGGGGCAAACAGTCACAGAGAAAAGACCAGGTAAGGACATGGCAAGAAGATGGTCATCTGTAAGGCAAGGAAGAGAGGTCTTAGAAGAAACAACCCCACTGACACCTTAATCTTAGACTTCCACCTTCCAGACTATAAGAAATAAATCTGTTGTTAAGCCACCCAATGCAGTAGCCCTAGCCAGCTAATACACATGCGTTTAGGTATTTGTTACAGCAGCACCCCACTTTCAGATACCAAAATTTGTAACAAGTTACCATAAACTCAACAGACCAGTTTTCAGAGGTCAGGAGTTGGGCACAGTTTAGCTCCATCCTCTGCTCAGGCTCTCACAAGGCTGAGAACAAGGTGCCAGCTGGGCTGTCTTCCATCTGAGGGTTCAACTGGGGGAGAGTTGGCTTCGAAGCTCATTTAGGTTATTGGCAGAATTAACTTCCGTGTGGCTTTGAGGGAATAGAGTACTGAGACCAGGAAGAAAGAGAGGTCAAGAAAGGGTGTGTTAATGAACAGTAACTGCTGTGGGCAGCTGGGGCCCAGTTCTGGTGGGGATGCCCTGAGGGACTTTGCAGAACACACCTCAGACTTGTCCCAGCAGGGAAACCGGGGCATCTGTCCACCACTTCCCATCCCTCACTGGCTGCAGTTTGCTCCCAGGAATTAATTTCTTGGTAAAATCCACCTGTCCCACCTTTGACCAAGCATTCCCCAGCAGCTAGAAAATACTTTTAGGTAGAGAGAATCAGGAAACCTTCAGCGGGAACAGGCACTGGCTGCAGGTGACCTCCAGGGTGGGTCGAGGGGATACAGGCACAGCATCAATAGCAACTCCTATCAGTGGAGCATCAGCTTTCATTTTGTCATCAAATATTGATTGTGAACCTACTATATTCCAGGCAATGAAGCTATAAAAAAGAACGATGTTTGGCCTCATCTCTACAGAGCACACAAGCTAGTGGGGGAGAGGGATTTGTACAGACAAACAAAATATAATAAATGTTACAATAGAATAGAGAACACAATTGAATATATAAACACTTTGTTGTGAAAGCTTTGAGAACAGAATGGCTACACTTCTTAGAAAATTTAGAGAAGGTATAATTTTGGATTTTGAAAGAATGCAGTCTTATTTTCATACCTGATGTAAGGATACCCTGAGATCAGGAAATAACTGTACTCAGAGGCAGTGACAGCATCTTGCTTAAAGAGCCCTCTGGACCCACACTCCCCAAGATCAATCCCAAATTGTGATTCTTCTGCCTGTTCCAGATATTGGACCTTGTGCAGGTTACTCAACCTCTGCCTGCTTGCTTCCTAGTCTGTTTAAAGTGGATATAATAGCACTACTCATAGGGCTGGTGTGAGGACTAAACAGTCTAATACATGTACAATATACGTGCGCAATACAATTTTTAAAAATGAAGCAAACCTGATGATCACAAATACAAAGTACAATAAAAATGGCCTTTTTTAGGAAGAGAACAATGTTTTTGGTTTGCTTTCTCTCACAATATAACAAAGACTGTATGTGGATATTTCAATCTCTATATATAAAAGCCTAAATGACTGGCCAATCCGCTGACTGGCCAGTAGCTATGATGAGCACTGACCACCAGGGGGCAAATGCTCAATGCAGGAGCAGAAACCACAGGCATGGAAACATGGAACAGAATGATGAATCTCAGAGGGAAGGGGGAAAAGGGGAGGGTGGAAAGAGATTAACAGAAGATCTTATATGCATACTAGAGGCCCGGTGCACAGATTCATGCACTGGTGGGGTCCCTCGGCCTGGCCTGTGGGGATCGGGCTGAAACCAGCTTTCTGATATCCCCCAAGGGGTCCCAGATTGTGAGAGGGCACAGGCAAGGCCGAGGGACCCCTAGTTGTATAATAACTCTCTAAGTTATATAAAATGTGGGTTCCCAGAGTTGGGACTCTGAGAGCAGCAGAGACCAGCAAACACCCAGATCTCTTGCACTCAGGGGTGCTTTCATGTGTGAGTTTCCTCAGGGCAGGTTTCCAATGATCTACTTCACCTCAGACCTGCTGCAGGCCATTCCTTCCATCATGAAGCAGGAGCCAGAGGAATGGCCCTTCCGGCAGCAGCGCCTGTGACTGGCAGCCCACCCCTCCCTGCCTCCTCATCTTTGATAGATCTGCCAGCTGTTAGGCTGAGAAGCCCCATCTGCTGGAAACCCCAAGCCAAGTTCTCTTCCTGAAGGCTGCAGGGGTGGGAAGTGAGTGTTTTGTTTAAAAAAAAAAAAAAACAACACGAAGGAGAGATGCACATAGAAACAGGTTTCTTCAAAACTGCAGTGTGGGGCAGGGAACTGGAGAAGGAGCAAAGTACAATAACACCTTCTCCCAAAATGAAACTCTGGTATGTTCAACAGATATTTTTATTCATAGAGGCAAATGTGCTCCTTTGGGAAATTATTTGTAATAATCTTTAAATTTTAAAGTATCTTTTAAAAATCTTCACCTGAGGACATATATGTTTATATGTTTATATATTTTAATAATTAAAATAACCTTTAATTATTTTCAGCATATGAGAGTAATACTTAAAATATAGGAAACTATATAAAAGGAAGATCTATCGAATCTCCACTGTTCACTGTTGATTTTTTTAAAAAATATGTTTTTATTGATTTGAGAGAGAGAGGAAGGGAGAAAGATAGAGAGATAGAAACATCAATGAGAGAGAGCCATCTATCTGCTGCCTCCTGCATGCCCCCTACTGGGGATCAAGCCCACAACCCAGGCATGTGCCCTGACCAGGAATGAACCAGTGACTTTTTGGTTCATGGGTTGATGCTCAACCACTCAGCCAACCTAGCCAGGCTCCACTGTTGAATTTGGATGTACTTTCTTCCATTATTTAAACACACACACACACACACACACACACACACACACACACACACACACACGGAGAGAAGAGCGAGATTAATTGAGATGTCTGTACAGTTTTTATTTCATTTTTTTCATCTACTGCTGTAGTTCCTGAACTTTTTTTGGTTCAAAGCACTCAGTGTCTCAGTATTTGTCACAGCCCCTCCTAGGAAAAAAGGAATAGTTAACTTTTCCATTTATTAAGTAGTTCAATCCAAACAATTTAATAAATATTTAACAATAATACACATAAATTGAGATTTTACATTTTTGTCATTTTTAAAGAAAATCCTAATGAAATGTGCACATCTGTTGGGCACTGCACACCTTCTTCAGCCTTGGAGGCAGGTTGGATAACACACCCTCATTTCCTGTTCCACATCGATTTTTACACAGAACTTTTTTTATCATGACAACTGCCAAATGCGTTGCATTATTCACTGACGTCATTAAAAGGCAAGTGGTGCAATTGAATGTAGAAATTTGAACTACCTTGAGCTGGTGATTTAAAAGTTATCTGACAGAGGTTAGCTATTGCTATTTCCTTCAAAAATTGAAGTTACTCTGCCACCCCCTGTGCATTCCTCTGGGGCACCTGGGCACACAGTTTGAGAACCATGAACCTACATGTTGTCACATTGCTTGCAACATTGTTTTTAGTGGCCACATTAGGACAGATGTACCATGATTTGAAAACCCTTTATGGTGGGAAATTTTGTTGATTACTAGTTAATTTTTTATTGATAAATTCAGCGTCTTCAAAAGGGTAAGAAGTTCTATTACTTAATGTAAAAATGAGATTTTGAATGCACAATTGCTACCCATTGTTATTTGGCCTGTTTATATTCTCATCTTGCAGTTTGAGAGCCCAGTTAGCCGGCGGCACATACAGTCTTGAATGCTGATTCCACTTTCTCATCTTTATAGTTTTGATTCAGCTTTAAGAACAAGGAGCCTAAAACAGGAAAGCAGTTTTAGCCCATCAGCTATGCTTCAAGTTTCCAAGTGAATGAATAAAAACAAAGCTGAGGAATTGACAAGATGTAAATTAAGAACAACTAAAGAGAAATTAACCTAGAACACACAAAAAAATGTAGACGGTTAAAAATAGTCAACTTTCAGCCCAGCCAGTGTTGCTAAGTGGTTGAGTGTTGACACATGAACCAGAAGGTCACGGTTTGGTCAGGGCACATGGCTGGGTTGCGGGTTCGATCCCCAGTGTGGGTCTTGCAAGAGGCAGCCGATCAGTAATTCTCATCCCTGATGTTTCTATCTCTCCCTCTCCCTTCCTCTCTCTAAAATCAATAAAAACATATTTTAAAAAAATAGCTAACTTCCAGAAACTCAAATTTTTTATAATTTCCTGCCGCAAACCTGGACTCTGCACCATCCTTTACCCCACTGGTGAGCTTGGCTCTGCAAGGGAAGACATCTGCCTGACATTGTTTGTCTGCTCAGCATAGTGTTGTGGACAGCGGTCAGGGTTGCAGTTGGCTCTTCAATTAAGAACAGATCAGTTCCCTGAACTCGCTTAACACTGCATTTCCCTGCCTTGTAAGGTTGTTATGTGGATCAAGTCAAACAAGAAAGAAAGAAAGAAAGAAAGAAAGAAAGAAAGAAAGAAAGAAAGAAAGAAAGGAAGGAAGGAAGGAAGGAAGGAAGGAAGGAAGGAAGGAAGGAAGGAAGGAAGGAAGGAAGGAAGGAAGGAAGGAAGAAAGAAAGGAGCTGTCTGCACGTGTAAGGTGGTCCTGATGGAGGGGGTTGTGGAGGTGGTTGGTGGAGGCGATGGAGGTTGTGGAGGTTGGCAGAGGTGGTAGAAGTTGTGGGGGTGGGGTAGTAGTAATATACCTTTTTAAAATCTTCATGAAATGCTGCCTATAGATGCAAAAGGCCTACAACTCTTTTGTGCCCCGTTATGAAGTCCATTTGTCTACAAACCCATGTGAATATTAGGTATGTGTGCTCCGTCCTTCCAAATTTGCTGGTAATCGATTCACAACTTGGTTTTCTCTGTGGGATGCAGGGCTGGGGGTAATAGAATTAATAAGTTTGAATAGACATGACCTCATCTGAGCCTTACAGTGTGAGGTAGGTGGTGTTATCCTTATTTTACAGATTGCTAATTTAGGATTTAGAGAGCACAAGGGCCTTGCCAAGGGTCACACTCAGAGCTAAAACATGTACTCAGCCAGCTGTCAGCCAGCAGCTAGATGCCAGGGCCTTTCTAGGCAGCAAAGGCATGTTTAAGATAGTCACTGCTGAGGATATTGTGGCACTAATAGCATATTACCACTAGTAGTAGTAATAGGCATGGGTGTGAGATGAAAACATAAAGCTCAATTTCAAGAAAACTACTTTATAGTATTTCCACACAATCCTAGGCATCTCAGGAAAAACCTTCCTGTAAGCATCTTTTAAGTGTTCAAATTCCATTGTTTTCTAATGTCTTCACCACAGCAATGCCTTTATTAGGTTTTCAACATTTCATTCATTCAACAAGCTAGACATTGTGCCGGTGCTGGCGTAGCTGTGAGATGTGTATGGCTTGACTGAGACATTGATAACTAGCAGAGGCTACAATTTTTATAGAGTTGAACCAAATTTGAATTTCCTGATATAGTTCTCCATGCCTGATTTTTTTATAGCAAAAATGCTCTATTTCTGCCAAAGTCTGAAAGAGGTGTATGGAAGTCCCTCTCTAGGATTGTGATTTTTATGTTTTCCTTGTGACAGTTTATTCTCTAATGTATGACTTCACATGCAACGTTAAGTTAAAAAATTTCCTTGACTACAGGGCGTACTATCACCCTGGAGTGGCTTGTTGGGTCATAGGCATGTATACCCTTGGATAAGTGACTTCTGTGAGATGGCTCCAGAATGGCGATTCCAGGCCAGCCCACCTGCAAAGCACAAGGGTGTGCATCTTCTTGCACTCAGACGTGGCTTGGCATTGTAAGCCATTCTAATATTTTCAGTTCCAAAGAGGGTCTCATTGTAGTTTTTATTTCTTTTTTCTGGTTGCCAACATGTTGGGTTATTTCTTCATATCATTGTTAGGTATTGGACCATTCATTCTGTGCCTTGACTGTTCAAATCCTTTGCCCATTTTTCTATTGGTTTTTCTGTCTTTCCAGTTTGCACTAGTAAGAGTTTATTTAGTGCATTTAACCATTTAACTTTTAGTGCTCCCTTGTCTATTTCCAAAGCTGTTTTCTTTTAAAATATATTTGTATTGATTTCAGAGAGGAAGCAAGTGGGGGAGGGAGGGAGGAAGGGAGAGAGAGAGAGAGAGAGAGAGAGAGAGAGAGAGAGAGAGAGAGAGAGAGAGAGAGAGAGAAACATAAATAATGATAGAGAATCATTGATTGGCTGCCTCAGTGGACACTGGGAACTGAGCCTGCAACCCTGACCAGAAATTGAACCATGACCTCCTGGTTCATAGATCTACGCTCAACCATTGAGGCACACCAGCCAGGCATAAGCTGTTTTCTTTTTGTTTACATTTATCAGGTATATCTTTGTCTAAAACTATATTTTTCTTTCTGTGTACGTGTTAGCATTTTTCTATAAACAGCATATAGCTGTTTAGTTTTATGTCATTTTGTCTTCACTTAATCTGTCATTTATTGGAAGGATTCAATGGCATAACTCATTTATTTTCTTTCTGCCATATTAGTGTTTTATTTAATGTACATTATTTACTCCTTTTTCTTATTTTCTTGCTTTTTGTTTGTAAACTTGGAGGTCCCACTTGTCTATTCCATCAAAGGATTCTCCCTTTCCCTGCTCTTGGTGTCAAATACCTCCTTCCTTACTATATTTTGTAAACAGAATCTCAACTAATTCCTCCAAAAAATGCACTGTGTTCTCTGCAAGAGATGCTATATTTCTTCCCTCTACCCACACCAGTTTATTGATGTCTTAACTGGCTATTTTCTTTCCTCATAGTGTTTTCTTGCATGGTTCTCTTTCTGCCTTCTGCATTCCTTTTAAAGAGTCCCACATTCAAACATCTATTCTTCCATTTCAGGCCACTTTGTTTCCACAAATGCTTGCCATGGGCCCAGTGCCATGTGCTGGGGGCACAGCAGAGAATAACTGAGGCCTGAGGCCTTCATTCCAGGAACACTTACTGCGGAGGGGAAATAAATATAGATGTGACCCAGAGATATCATTGTGGAGTGTTATGAAGGGGCAAATAAAGGTATGGTGAGACAGCAGCGAGTCCTTGTTAACATTTCTGCTCTCAGTACCCACCTAGTTGTCATGACAAAACTTCCTGCCATGTTCACTGCTCTGAAAGGTGTCAGTTTCGTTCCATTTCATCCTTGGACAATGAGAAATAAGTGCATCAGAAGACAGGTGGCTGACATAATGGAGAATCAAAAACTGAGGCAGTGTGACAACTGGTGGGGAACATTGGTAATCTCTGTCAAACTCAGGGAGGGAAGTACAGGATGGCTTTCCTCAGTCACTGAATGGCTGCCCAGTAGGAGGGGCATTTAGGATTCCTTCTAGGAGCCCCCTGGAAGGAAAAATAGGAAGAGCTATATAGAGAAAGCACACACAGGCCTCAGTACTCTGGAGAACATGGCAACTGTGTGTTCTCTAGCAACTGAAGGGGCTGCCTTGGAAAGCATTGGAATCCTTTCATTAGGGATATTCCAGTATTGACCCAATCCTATCTAATAAAAGAGTAATATGCAAATTGACCATCACTCCAACACCCAAGATGGCTGCCCCTATGTGGTCAAAGATGGCTGCCCCAATGTGGACACAAGATGGCCACCACAAGATGGCCAGCAGGGGAGGGCAGTTGGAAGGGACCACACCTGCAAGGGAGGGCAGTTGTGGGTGATCAGGTCAGCAGGGGAGGACAGTTGGGAGGGACCAGGCCTGCAAGGGAGGGCAGTTAGGGGCAATCGGGCTGGTAGGGGAGCAGTTAGGCATCAATCAGGTTGGCAGGGGAGTGGCTAGGGGGTGAGCAGGCTGGCAGGCAGGAGAGGTTAGGGGCAATCAGGAAGGCAGGCAGGCGAGCAGTTGGGAGCCAGCAGTCCTGGATTGTGAGAGGGATGTCCTACTGGAATCAGGCCTGAATGGGCAGTCGGACATCCCTTGAGGGGTCCCAGATTGTAGAGGGTGCAGGCTGGGCTGAGGGACACACACACTCCCCCAGTGCACGAATTTTCTGCACTGGGTCTCTAGTTACACATAAAAGGCACCTGGACACAGCAGGTGGGGCAGGAGTAAAAGCCAGGAAGGGCTGGAGTAGAGAAGTGGGTTAGGGTTTTGGTGCTTGAGAGGTTGAGGACACCCATGAAAGGTAGGAGTACTAGGGGGAGTGGGATGGGGGTTGGGGGTGCGAGAAGTGTGGCCATGGTTTGGCAGCTGTGTCTCCTTCAAGGAGAAGTCAGGAAAGAATGGAATTGGTTTTCAATTACATCTTGCCAAGTCCTAGATGACATGTAAGATTCCTAAGGTTGAATATAGCTATACTTTTTTCTCTCAAACTTTTTTTCTTCTTCTTCTTTCCTCTCTGGTCTATCAAAAGTGAAACAATAAAGAATAGAGTCTGCCTTCTATATTTCTGCTCAAAATTTTCATCCTGAAACATATGCTATGTCATGAATATATTCATTCATCTAAGCTTTCTTTAATTTGCGTGTGTGTTCTTCTTATAGAACTGTGCCTGTCACCAGGCAGGTGCTCAATAAATATTTGATGATTGTACTCATTCAGATACACTCCAGCCCATAATAGTTTGTCATGTATATTAACATATGTCTCAGCAATAACCCTGGGTGGGGGAATATTAACATAGAAAATACTGTGGCCACATTGAGTAAAGCTGTATTTCTTTAATCTGATTATAATGTGGTAGGCAGATAAAATTTGGGTTTCCTGATGTTTTTTATACATGTACATAAAGTAACTTCAAACTTCATGCAATAGGGATCTACTTCATCCATTAAAGCCATACAGTATTTGCTATATTATCTACTGCTTCATCTGGTGTTTCATTGACTTCCTTCATTCTTGATAGTGTCAAGCCTTGTGCCTTTGATAGAGTATTCTGCCATCTAGTGGGATTGAGGCCACATTACAAGCATACTCATCTTTTATACAGTGGGTTTATTTTTCATTACATTAATACTAGAGGCCTGGTGCACAGATTCATGCACTGGTGGGGTCCCTCAGCCTGGCCTGCCCCCTCTTGCAATCCAGGACCCCTCAGGAGATGTCAGACTGCCAGTTTTGGCCCGATCCCCCAGGGATCGGGCAGTGTGGGGAGTGGCAGGCAGCCAGGGAGGAGCCCAAGCCAGGGCTGGGCACCACTCCTGCTCATCCCTGCCCCACTGTGCCTGCTGCTGCCACCTCCACTCTGTAGCACTGCCACAGAGGCAGAAGAGTCTCATGCCGCCACAGCTGTGCTTGCCAGCTGTGAGCCCAGCTTCTGGCTCAGCGGTGCTCCTGCTGTGGGAGCGCACTGACCACCAGGGGGCAGCTCCTGCATTGAGTGTCTGCCCCCTGGTGGCCAGTGCGTGTCATAGTGACCGGTCAACAGGTTGTTTGGTCATTCAGTCATTCAGTCACTTAGGCTTTTATATATAGAGATAAATTAGAGGCCCAATGTGCGATTGAAATCGCACGAGGAGGCACCCTGCAGAGGGCTGAGACCCACGCCTGACTTGCAGCATCCCTTGGCCCCCCTGTCTGTGTCTGCTCTGCGGCTGCCTGAGGTGATGCCCTGGCTCTGAAAGGCCCCCTTACCTCTGTCTCTGTCTCCGTTCCGGTCCTCACCTGTGCATGCAACCTCCTCCTGTCTGGTCATGACCCGTTGCAGTGGTTCTCAACCTTTCTAATGCTGCGACCTTTTAATACAGTTCCTCATGTTGTGGTGACCCCCAACCACAAAATTATTTTCGTTGCTACTTCATAACTGTAATTTTGCTACTGTTATGAATTGTAATGTAAATATCTGTGTTTTCCGATGGTTGTGACCCACAGGTTGAGAACCTCTGCTGTAGAGTCTAAGACAGCCATGGGCAAACTACGGCCCGCAGGTCAGATCCGGCCCGTTCAGCTGTTCTATCCGGCCCACGGAGCCGAAAGAGCGGAGGGTTCTCTTGCTCTCCCCTCTGCTCCTTTACTTTGAATTTATATTAGTTCACACAAACACTCCATCCATGCTTTTGTTCTGGCCCTCTGGTCCAGTTTAAGAACCCATTGTGGCCCTCAAGTCAAAAAGTTTGCCCACCCCTGGTCTAAGACCATCAGAAAACACAGTTATTTATATTACGATTCATAACAGTAGCAAAATTACAGTTATGAAGTAGCAACGAAAATAATTTTATGGTTGGGGGTCACCACAACATGAGGAACTGTATTAATGGGTCCTGGCATTAGAAAGGTTGAGAACCACTGTGTTACAGAGTCCTGGCCTAATTTGCATATTACCTCTTTATATATAGGCTAGAGGTCCAGTGCACAAAATTCATGCACAGGTAGGGTCCCTGGTGGCTGCCAGCTGCCGGCTGCTGGCCAGGGCCTCCCTTCCCTGGCTACCATCTGCCAACTAGGGCCTTCTGCATTGAGTGTCTGCCCCCTGGTGGTCAGTGCATGTCATAGCAAGCGATCAAACTCCCTGTTGGTGGAACTCTTGAGGGGACACTTTGCATATTAGGCATATATATATATAGATTAGCTCAACTGAATAAAAATAGTGGCATAGATTTTTAAGATTTGACATTTTCTTTCATGGTGTTTTTTTTCAATTTGGGGACACAAGTTAGATGTTTAAATTTCTCTTTGATGCTTTATCACTAAAACCTTAAATTTTTCACTTTTTTTTTCTGATTTGGTAAAAAAAAAAAAAAAGCCCATCTCATCCCTGCAAACTGAGTAAATCTGAGCCTGTTTCCTCATTTTTTAAGCATTTAACTGTGTCAGCTATTTCTAATGCCATCCCATAAAAAAATCATCTGAGAAGAATTACTTAAAAATACAAATTTTCAGAGCTCAATTCCCCGATGTTGATTCAGTGTCTTTGAGAACTACCTATACTCATAGTACTCCGCTAATAGGTTTCTTTCCCTTGGTTTCAGCTTTAAATTCTGGCTTTGTCAAGAAAAATGCAAAGGTGCCACCTAGTGTTCCTGAATAGTTTGTACAGCCTCACTTACAATTAACTAAATGGATGGTGGGTGGTGCCACAGCAGATAAGAACATATTGAAGCTTTAACTTGTCAGTGCTTCCAGTAATAAATGCAATCAAATTTGCATTTAATAAGGGAAGCCAATGCTGTGGTGAGAGAAGCAAATGTTAACCATCAGCTCACTTGGAATAATTGGTTTGATCTCCCTTTTGATTTATGACTTAACCTTTTCCTGAACTCAGTTATGTCCTCTCGGCCTTGCGTCTGAATCACACACAATTGCAGTAGTTCAGCTTTTTGCAGTTGTCTATATTTTTACACAACTCTAGGACGACCCAAGTAAAGAAATGAAGGGAAAGACTTTTATAGAGAAAAATGATCATTTCTAACTCCTTCCCATTTCCACTGGCAATAAGCAACAGACTGCTAAGGAATTCAATGGCCTCAGAGGGTGCAGAGATTTCCCATATACCCTCACACATGCATCTTTCCACCTCCACCCACCACCCACCACCCACCTGGACTTCTATGCTTAGCTTCTCACTGCCCACAGAAAGCCAGACCGTCAGACTCCCAAGGAAACAGGCATTCTTTTCTTGGGTCCTGGGCCTTGTTTGGGCGCTGCACCCTAGCCTATCACCTACTGTACCATAGACCTCGATTCCCACAGTGCTGGCCACAGGCCATGTTGTGCAAAGTGCGGAGGTCCCAGGAAGCCTCAGCATATTGTTTGTGGATCCCCAAGAAATAACCCAGAGGACTGGTTGTGAAAGTCATGGGTTTATCAGGACATACGAGCACACCGGGGTTAACCCGCTGAGGCTATTGTGTTGCACCACCAAGACTTTCCCACTAGGAGGTTTTATAGAGCACAGAGAACAGAGAAAAGGGGGGCATGCACGGGCAGGGGGACGGGCCCCTGCGCAAGCTGTGTGAGATCGAAACACTGGCTGATTACATCCAGGCTCACAGCTACATGCATTTTCTCTTTGGCCCTTCTTAGACCGAGTTGCTGGCCAGGTTCCCAGGGTCTCACATTCTGCTTACAGATGGCCTTCCCTAGATTCCCACAGGGTGGGAGAGGACTTGGAGCATGGGAAGGGGTCCCCATCCCCGTTTATCATGCAGGCCAGCAGCTGCAACATCCCTGGGAGCGTGTAAGATGCAGAATCTCAGGCCCAACCCAGACATGCTAAATTAGGTGCTTAACAAGACAAAGAGGATATGCATGTGCACATTGACATTTAAGAAGCACCACCCTAATGAACACATTAACTCTGATGCCCTTCCCAATGGGCTGCTTCCCCTTTCTGGGTGCCCAGGAGGGTAAACTAGTCTGGAAGGATGGGCCTCAGGCAGATCTGGCTTTGGCATCAGAACCTGTCACATGATTTGGGCTCACTCCTTAATCTCTCTCCATCTCTGGTTCCTGGCTGGAAGATGGGAACTCTGATACTAACTTCAGGGAAATGTTGTGGGCTGACTATGTAAAGCACCCAGTATGGTGCCTGCCTCCTAGACCGTCCTTGCTTAATACTAGTTTCTTTCTCTACCCACCCCCTCCAGGTAAAAGCGTAGTTGAGTACAGTTTCAGCCTTGCTTGGTGTGGTGATTTTTAAAGCTGTCCATACCGTTTTGTGGACACTTCTCCTGCCAGAGGTGTCCTTGACTTGGGCAGGGCTTCTGATTCCCCTGTAACCAGGGGAATGTGGAAGAAGTATCCCTGTGGACCCTCAAGGCTGGGTGAGGAATGGCCAGGCAGCTTCCTTCCGCCTGGCTCTCCAGGATGCTCACTCTGGGGAAAGCCCCACTGTGTAAGGAGCCACCATGCTGTGGAGGCCTTGTGCAGGTAGGCACTTGGTGGACAGCCCAGCTGAGCTCCCAGCTGAGCTCACCAGTCACCATCAATTGCCAGCCCCGTGTGTGAGCATCGGGGATGTCCAGTCCCTTGTGCCTGTAGTTCTAGCCAACATGAGACTGCAATTGTGGACAACTGCTGACCCCTTCCCAAAGGCCTGACCCTCATAGTTATAAGCAAATAAAATAAGTGTGTGGGGGGGGGGGGAGGGGGGCGGGGGCTCATTTATGCAGCAACAGTACCTGGAACACACTTTAGTATTTTTTCACTTCCTTCCTTCAACGAAGGACCTAGGCCAGGAGTCAACATACTAGTACTATTCTTACCTGCCAAATCCAGCCTGCCATCTGTTTGTGTGTGTATGTATGTGTGTGTGCGTGTGTGTTTAATAGACTATTTTTAGAGCTGTTTTAGGTTTTCAGCAAAACTGAGCAGAGGGTACAGAGATTTCCCATGTACCCTCACACATGCACAGCCTTCCCTACTATCAACATCCCCCACAATCCATAAACCTACACTGACACATTATTACCACACAAGCCCGTAGTTTACATTAGAGTTCACACTTGGTGGTGTACGTTCTATGGATTCTGACAAATGTACAATGACACATACAGTCTAGTTTCATGGACCTAAAAATCCTCTGTGCTTGACCCATTCATTCTTCCCTCTTCCCTAAACCCTGCTGACCACTGATCCTTTTACCATCTCTATAGATTTGCCTCTTCCAGAATCCTATATAATAAAAGCCCAGCAAACAAAACAGTGGAATGGACCAGAACAACCAGAGACCAGAATGACTGCAGCCCCTTACCCCGGTCAGCCCCACCCCCCAGCCTGATCAGGGGCATGGCCAGCCTGCAAACCACCTGCGGCCCCTTGCCCTGGCCAGCCCCGCCCACCAGCAGGGACCCCTACCCCTATCCAGGGCCCCCATCAGGACAGGCTGACTGGCCCCCACCCGTGTACCAGGCCTCTATCCTATATAATAAAAGGGTAATATGCAAATTGACCCTAACGTCAGAATGACAAGAACAACTGCTCTACCAGTCACTATGAGGGGCACTGACCACCTCTCCGTCCCTTCCCCAGGCGAGCAGGCTCTGATCGCCCAATGGCAAACAGGGAACTGGAGGTGGGTAGCAGTGGGGGCAGGGCTGGCAAGCGGGCAGAATGGCTGACCTCTCGATTCCTCCCTCCGGCCAGCAGGCTCTGATCACCCAATGGTGCATGGGAAATTGCAGGGGGAGGGTGGCGGTGGAGGGTGGGGCCGGCTGTGAGCAGCCAGGGAAGATGGCCTTGATCACAGGCCAGGCCTAGGGACCTTACCCATGCATGAATTTCGTGCTCTGGGCCTCTAGTATCTTATAATTAAAGAGTACAGTATGTAGCCCTTTCGGATGAGCTTTTTTCACTTAGTAATGTGCATTTAAGTTTCCCCCATATTTTTCCTGGCTTGATAACTCATTTATTTTTGGCACTGAAAGGTATTTCATTGTCTGGATGTGCCACTGTTTATCCATTCACCTACTGAAGGACACCTGGGCTGTTTCCAGGTTTTGGTAATTATAAATAAAGCTGCTACAAATATTCACGTGCAGGTTTTTGTGCAGACATAAGTCTTCCACTCATCCGGGTAAATGTTAAAGAAGACACCTGCTGCATCAGATGGTCAAAGTATGTTTCATTTTGTAAAAAACTGCCAAAGTATCTCCCAAAGTGCCTGCACCATTTTGCATCTCTCTCCCCCGACCCCCGCTCCCCCCAGCAGTGAGTGAGAGTTCCTATTGCTCCACATCCTCATCAGCATTCGATGGGTGTTGTCAGTGTTTTGGAATCCATTCCAATGGGTGTGTAGTAGTATCTCATTGTTGTTTTAATTTGCAATTCCCTAATGACATATAATGTTGTGTGTCTTTTCATATGTTTATTTACCATCTGTATATCTTCTTCTCTGAGGTGTTTGTTAAGATCTTTTACAAATATTTTCTTCCAGGTTGTGGCTGGTCTTCTCATTCTCTTGACAGTGTCACAGAGCAGAGGTTTTTAATTTTAATGAAGTTCAGCTTATCCATTATTTCCTTCATGGATGGAGTCTTTTGTGTTGTATCTAACAAGTCATCTCCATACTCAAGGTCCTCTAGGCTTTTCCCTATGTTATCTTCTAGGAGTTTTATGGTTTTGCATTTTACATTTAGGTCTACAATACATTTTGAGTCCATTTTTGTGAAAGATATGAGGTTAGTTTCTAGATTTATTTATTTATATTTTGCATATGGTGGCCAATTGTTCCAGCACCTTTTGTTGAAGTGGCGAATTTTGCTTCTTTGTATTGTCCTTTGTCAAAGATCAGTTGACTACTGGTATATTTATGGGGGTCTATTTCTGGGCTCTCTATTTTGTTCCAGTGATCTATTTCTCCATATTTTAGCCAATACTGCACTGTCTTGATCACGATAGCTCTATAAAAAGTCTTGGAGCTGGGTAGTGTCAATCTTTTGACTTTGTTCTTCTTCAAATTCTGTTGGTATTCTGGGCCTTTGGCCTCTCCAAATAAACTTTAGAATCATTTACCAATATTCACAAAATAACTCGCTGGGATTTTGATTAGAATTGCATTGAGTCTATAAGATCAGGCTTGGGAAGAACTGACATCTTGACAATATTGAGTCTTTCTATCTCTGAGCATGGGCTATCTCTCCATTTATTTGTTCTTATTTTGTTTTTTTCATCAGAGTTTTATAGTTTTCCTCATATATATCTAATACCTATTTTGTTAGATTTATATTTAAGTATTTAATATAAGAGAATGTTAATGTAAATGGTATTGTGTTTCTCATTTCAAATGCCACTTGTTCATAGCTGGAATATAGGAAAGTGACTTCTGTATATTAATATGTACCATGCAACTTGGGAGAGTTTGGGGTTGATTCTTTTGGATTGTATGCATAGATAATTATGTCATCTGGAAACAAAAACAGTTTTATTTTTTTCATTCCCAATCAGTATACCTTTTGTTTACTTTTCTTGTCTTATTGTCATACTCTGACTTCCAATAAGATATTGAAAAGCAATGGTAAGAAGGGACAACCTTGCCTTGTTTCTGATCTTAGCAGGAAAGCATCTAGTTTCTCACCATTGAGTTTGATGTTAGATTGAAGTTTTCTGTAGATGTTCTTTATCCAGTTGAGGAAGATCCTCCTATTCCTCATTTGCTGAGAGTTTTTATTCTGAATGGGTGTTGGATTTTGTCAAATGCTTTTTCTGCAACTACTTGATCTGATAGTATGATTTTTCTTCTTTAACCTGTTAATGTGATGGATTACATTCATTGTCTTTCTAATGTTGAACCAGCCTTTAAGGGGTTGTCCTTCAAAGTGGAGTTACAGGAACTGGTCATTGGAAGCAGAGCACACAGGAGCCCGGGGAGAAATACAAGAGACCCAGTGGATCCAAGAAGATTATCAGCAATGTCTGCTCCAAAGACTGAAGGGGTGATTACCAGAACAAAGGAAAATAGCCTAGGATCTTATAAAATATGCCAGCACTTTATATCTACCTATTTGTAATTCAAATATCAGGCACATTTGCTGTGTTATGTCCAGGTAAATATAATAAATATATGATGCTAACAGAATTCTGCAAGCACACTGTGCCTTGCAAGCTGGCTCTTCAGTCGGGGAATGGCAAAACAACACCACCCCACACGCAGAAGTTTTGTTTGAGAAAGCAGGAACAATCGATAGCACAGGCCCCGTGTGTGAAGCCACATTACAAATCTACCTGGGGCAGCTTATAAGGGAAGTGTCTAATAATAGTCTGAATATCTGAAAGGCACAGACTAATTCTTCCATTCCTTTGATATCCTCCATAGTGGCTGGCCTGGCCTGAATACAGTCAATGTAGAAACAGTTGTAGAGTTTATTAGACCACTATACACACTAGGTTTGCTGTATAGCAGGGTGACGAATTCACCCTGTAATAAAATGACTTTTATTATAACTGTAAGCAACTGCAGTTGCTTTTATCTATCTCCAACACGAGGGGGCAGACTTGAGTCTTTTTGAAATTTGTTGTGTTTCTTACAAAACAACGGCTATGACTAATTTTTAAAGCAAGCAAAACAAAGAAACAAAACCTACTACACTTGGCTACCTCAAAGGAACATTGCCATCTGACATTTTACTTTTTCCATCATCTGTGGACTGGATTTAAATGTGTTAGAATCCATCTGTCCTATCTGTTTCATTCTACTCCATTTGGGACAATTTTTGAGGATTCATTTGAATTTTAAACAGGAAGATATACTATTCATGTCAAAGATCCATCAGCTAATCTAGGGCTACAGCTTCCACATTCCTAGAATAAAAAATTTGCCCAAATTAGTCATGTTTTAATGTGTTCTTGCTTTGTTAGTGTGAAATCTTTCAGTGCCAAGTGCAGAAAAGTCCTGACATCCCTGCCTCTGGTGGCTTTGACCACTGGTGGCAGAGGGCTGGCCTTGGAGTTCATGGACCTCGGCTTGTTTGCCCAGGGTGATCCTGCACCTAAACACCTGCCCGCCGTGTGGAAGGATAGGAATGGTTTGCATCTGTGCCTGCTCAGCCCCTTGTGGTGTCTTAACCTGGAAATTACCAGTGTTTTCACACATAGGCTTTGAGCTTGGATATGTGGCCACCTACACAGGGTTAATGTGCTTCTCTGATTCTCTTCAGTCTGGAAGGAAGTAGCACTAGCTCAGCTGCTTAGGGTGGCACGAGAGGGCTCCGATGCAGGTGACCTCTTCATTTGACTGGCTCATACTCTACCTGAAAGCCAAGGAACCCGCTGGCAAATTACAGCCACTGGCTGGGCCTAGGGAAGTGAAGGCATCTCTGCATTATGATGGAGACCATGGAGAGCAGAATCCCTCCTGCCCGCCAGCACCTGGAGGTGGCCAGGATCCAGTTACACAAAGTCTGGGCTGGGCTACAGAGGGAAGCTCTTCTCAGGTCCTGGGAAGGGAACAGAATTCATACTTTCTGGACAGTGGCTGTAACATGGTGAAGAAGAAGCATCAGGTTTGCTAATGCTGTAGATGTTTCACTTTATTCTTTATCACACTGCATATCCTCCACTGCTGGCGTTTTCCCCTCTCCTTTCTTACTCTCATTTCTATTACCCGTGGCATCAGATGAAGGAGTCGCAGCTGGACAGTGTAATTTATTAGGGTTGTCAGAGCCCATCCAGCAAAGGTAATGGAACACAGCGGACGTGGACCTGTCCAGCCACGCAGATTTCATCTGAATGATTCGAACGGTGTTTCCGTAGCTTCCTGCACGTGAATTCGTTTTAGAGCCCCCCTATTAATCTTGCTTTCATATGAAAATATGTGCACATTACAGACATTTCTCCTTTTAAAAATACCCTGTCAGGGTTTGCAGAGAAGATATTTGATATTTAAAATATTTTTCCTCTGATTTTGAAAACGAGATTGAAAATCTAGTAAAAGGAACCCGGCCGGTGTGGCTCAGCGGTTGAGTGTCAACCCAGAGGTCTCTGGTTTGAGTCCTGGTCAGGGCACATGCCTGGGTTATGGGCTCAATCCCCAGTAGGGGGAGTACAAGAGGGAGCTGATCAATGATGTTCCTCTCTTATCGATGTTTCTATCTCTCTATCCCTCTCCTCTCCTTCCTCTCTAAAATTCAATAAAAACATATGGAAAATCTAGTAAAAGGACATGACTTGGGATCAAGAGTGTCTGAATGCCTCCTCCGCATAGGAACAACGGGGCTGGCTGATCAGTTCACATCCGCTGCACTTCCACACCGTCTCCTAGGACTGCTGGGCCGTCCTCTAAGATCAGGCAGCCTCTCGGCTAAAGCACTCATGGAAAGCCCTTTACTTTTCATTTCTATTTCAAATAGTTTCAATTTTGTGGAAAAGTTTTAAGTACCATATAAAGAGCTCTTTGTCTTGAATCTGTTGAGATTAAGTTGTTACCCAGGGCTCCATCACTTCCAAACACCATAGTGTGTGTTTCCTACCAAAGAGGAGCAACTTCTGTATTGCCCCATGTCACCCCCAGATCAGGACATCAGCAATGAGACCAATAGGCCAATAAGGTTCTGCAGTGTCCCAGCAATGGCCTTACAGCAAAGGCTCCAACGGAAAATCACTGGTTGTATTTACTTGCCGTATCTCTTTAGTCCCCTTGAGTCTGGATTTGGTCCTCAGACTTACTTTGTCTTTCTTGACCTTGGCACTTCCGAAGATTACAGGCTAGTCATTGAGTTGAATGTCCCTCAATTTGGTTTTGTCTGCTGCTTCCTCATAACTGGGTTCAGGTGATGCATCTTTATAAGCCTCTCAGAGGGTGAGTTTCAATGTGTCCCGTTGCTGGTGGTGCACACTTTGATCACTTATCAAAGGTGGTGTTTGCCAATCTTCTCCACTGTAATTAATAATAATTATTATTGGAGGGGGAGGTAGTTTGAGAATATGAAATATAGTTCTTCATTTTTAAAACATGCATCAGCAAAAGTTAGTTAATTTTCTAAAAAGTCTTGGCTTTTTAAACATTTTCTTCCTGTTGCACGTTGAGGGAAGTGAACTCTTGGTGTCTCTGTGTTTCTTGTTCTCTCAGGCTGCAAGCCCTACATGCCCTCACTTCCACTTTTTAAAGAATTGACATTTAACATATATACAGAAAAATGCACAAGTCACAAATGAACAGCCCAACAAGTTTCACAAATGGAATACTCTGGATAAAAAAAAAAAAATGCCACATTATTACCTCACTCTAGCAGATGCCCATTTGGGGTCCACTTCTGTTCTCCGTCACCCCCAAAGGTAACATGATCCACCATGGATCTGGGCAGTTTCTGAACTTTAATGGAATGGTACAAAATCTGCTCTATTGGGCCTGACTTCTTTCAGTCAACATTACTATTATAAGATTCATCCTATCAGTGTCACTATATACAATTGTCACTGTTGTCCTTCCCAAGCCACCAACCAGATTTGGGGTCTTTTATTCCTTTGGTTGTTCAACAAACAGCTACAGAGCATCCAGAACATTAGGCAGAGACTAGCAGTGATGGACACACCTTGGACCATCTGGCCTGTCCACATTCTCTCCACTTGTAACTCAATGGGGAAGCAACAGTGGTTGTCCATGCTGTATCTGGCACTGTCCCAGGTGCTGACACATACCCTGTCTCACTTGATCCTCCCTCCAGTCAATCTAGGAATACATCATTATGTGTATATTGCAGACAAGGAGTCTGATGCTTAGACAGGGGCTTCTGCAGTTCATATTTGGCCATAAAATTAATAGGTGGCAGAGCAAACACTTAAACCTACATCCATCTGTGTGTGAAGCGCCTACAGCAGTCACACAGATGCCCTCTTTCATGTGCTCTGAATGCCCCTCAGTCTACCTGCAGCACTGGTGGACTGATTTCATGCTCTGTGTCTAAGGCCTTCCTCTGACATGACAGGTCAGCCCAGAAATGCCAAGGTATTAATTCTCCCAGAGATAATCCTTAACCAATAGGGGAAGGAAGTTGCTGGGTGAATACTTTCACTTCCCTGTCCCTCAGTGGGATAATTCTGATGTGCATTTTGTGTGCATCCACAGAGGGCCCTGCTGGACTGAGCCCCGGTGCCCCCACAGGGACCAGCTCATTAATGCACCCATGTTGGATTTCTCCCATTTCCATTGCACTTTCCTAAATCTCACATGGATTCCTGGAATCTCCTCCCAAATAAACTACACTACATCCTTCCTCAGGGTCTGTTTTCAGGAGAATCCAAATTAGGACACCTGTTTTCTCTGCAGTTCCCTGTGATGGGACGCCTGATGCTTACAAATAGTGTACATTCCAGATTATACCCAGTGGTTAGCTGTACGAACTCTAAGAGTGTCCTCCCTCCCACAGAACACCTGGCCTTCAGCACTCAGTGCCCCCATGGAAGAGAAAAACAGTGTCCAGACAACCAATCACCTTGTTCTCTTCCTTCCACAGGGTGCCTAAGGAGAGAGGAGGAAAGGGTGGAGTTTGGTGTGTGGGTGGCAAAGGGCCAGAGAAGAGCAGATCTTACAGACTTGCAAAGTAGGAGGATCATCAGAGATCCCAAGTTTGGATGCAACAGTTTTGAATAGGGATTTATAACTGTTTAATAGCAAAAGTTTGGATCTAAAGAAACCTGGCTTTAAACTTGTTCCTCCACACAAACTAGCTGTGTGACCTTGACTGTGTTGCTTACCCCTCTCCATACATCAGTTTTCTCATGTCCTGTGGTGGTAATAATCTTGCCAATTCTATAGGGTTGTTGAGTGGATTAAATTTGAAAATTTTATCTCACGAGATATATCATTTGTAAGAATTTAGCAATGTGGATGTGCTGGTAAGACATGGACTCTGCAGTCACATGGCTTGGGTTCAGATACACAGCTTTTCTACTTACTGTCTCAGGCCTCAGCTTCCACATCTGTAAAATGGGGATAATAAGAATTCATGCCTCATAGAATTGTTTGGAAGATTACACAGAGAAAAACAGAGAGTGGGGAAGGAGAGAGTGAAAGAAAACTTTAGATAGTGGGTAGCAGATCAAAAGCACTATGTTATCCATAAATCTAGGAAAAGCAACTTGAATCAGAAGCTGTTTGGAGACAGGGAAGGCACAGTAATGGAGTATGGATCCAGACAGTTTGGGCTAAATAACATGTAGGAGGAACATTAGCTGACCAAGAAGAAAAATGCAAAAAGACAGACGTGAATTTTCCTCTGGGCAGAAGCCCTGGGTAAGTTGGAGACCAGACAGGGAGAGGTCAAAACCCTTAGATGTCAGGAGGTGCTGATTATCTGGTTAAAGTAGGACAGAATGTAAAGCCTTTGGGGAATGAGATAATGTAAGTAGGAAGGATTCGCAGAAGCAGAAGGTAGAAAACAGATGAGATAGAGTTGAATAGACATAAAAAAAACATGGATGTCTTCCTCTTCCCCACCAGTAAACCTGGCTACTGCTTATGTGTCCTTCCTCCCCTCTGGAAGCACTTCCCAGGAGAGAACTAATGTTGCATCTCTCCCTAAGAGCTCCATCTACCCAGAAAGCCATCATGTTATTAGATAGGTAGCTTAGAGAAGATTTGGCTGCTTCTCTGTCTAGAGGCAGCTGTAATATGCCCTCTGCAGGCCTCTGTGCCATGCCTACTAGCTTGCTATGCTCTATGATGCTTCTGTATTAAAAGTTGTCCCACCCAGCTTCCTGGGTTCTGTCCCAAGACAAAATGGAGCAAAATAAATCAACTTGGCTTTCCCATCAAAGACACCTCTGTCTCAACCATCTGTGATGTAGAGGATCAGGGATTAAAATGCATGACTGATGTTTTGTTTGCTTGCTTTTCATTTTATTGTGTTGTTTTCTGGTTAAAGACTAGATGAATTAAATGTATATTTTTGCCTGCACAAGCTCTATTCTGTATACACTCAGGCAAGATGAAGTCCTTGGTTTAAGTTCAAATTATCCCCTAAGAGGAAACCCGACTTTAGTTGATAAAGAGGGTCCCTTCTGTATCTTGCTCAGATGTTGTTGTCACATTTGACTGATTTTGAGTAGCTCTGAATCTCAGCTCTGTCAGTGTTGCATGTAAACCAAGATTTTTACTAGCTACCAATCTATCATGAAAAAGTCCTGCAGTGCAACATAATAAGCATAGAGTGAAATGCAAAAGGAACCTTTAGATTCTCAGGACCTGATTGGTAAGTCAGCCTAAATCTCCATCCATAAATATGATGGTGGGTGAGGATCTATGCTAGACACATCTCATACACCAAAGGGCTCTGCTCCACCTGAATACAATGGGGCTAGTCACAGGCAGTGTTATTCTTTAGATTGTACAATAGGGAAGTTAGGAGCAAGGGTTCTGAATTCAGACATTCTTGGAATTTTATCCTGACTGTGTTAGTCAACTATGGTGGCAAAAATGCTGCATAGTATTCCATTGTATAGATGTACCACAGTTTTTTAATCCACTCATCTGCTGATGGGCACTTAGACTGTTTCCAAATCTTAGCTATGGTAAACTATGCTGCTATGAACATAGGGGTGCATATATCCTTTCTGATTGGTGTTTCTAGTTTCTTGGGATATATTCCTAGAAGTGGGATCACTGGGTCAAATGGGAGTTCCATTTTTCTTACCATTTTCAACAACATGGATGGAACTGGAGAGCATTATGCTAAGTGAAATAAGCCAGGCAGAGAAAGATAAATATCACATGATCTCGCACATTTATGGAATATAATGAACAACAGAAACTGATGAACAAAAACAGATCCAGAAACAGAGAAACATCGATCAGACCATCAAACCTTAGAGGGAAGGAAGGGGAGGGCGGGGGTAAGAGGGAGAGATCAACCAAAGGACTTGTATGCATGCATATAAGCCTAACCAATGGACATAGACAACAGGGGGCTAAGGGCATGAGTGGGGAGGATGGGGGTTAGTGGGGGATAAGGACACATATGGAATACTTTAGTCAATAAAGAAATTTTAAAAAATGCTGCCTAACAAACAACCCCTAAAAATGTAATGTAATATTTTTCTTGCTCATGGGTCTGCAGGTTGGTCAGGTCACTCTTTTTCAATCTTCAGGACAGCTGAAGTTAGTTTTAGGTTTTATGTTGGGTTCAAGTCTGTTCTAGATGCCTCTTAGGATGATTCTTGAATGAGCAAGTGCCCAGAGCAGGCTCTTTTCAGGGAAGATGGCAAGAATTCAGAGGACCAAGCCAAACCATGGAGCACATAAGAGGTTTTGCTGTGTGTATTCACCAGCTTTCCAAGAGCCAAAGTAAGACACATGTCCACCTCAAAGTCCATGGATCAAGGTTTATATGCCACATACTCTCTGAGAAGCACAAAAGTCACATGCAAAGGCTTGAATTTATAATCATCACAGGGGAGGGGGTTAAGAATTGAAGCAATCGTTTATTCTACTACAACCACTGACAACCTACAGAACCTTGGACAATCATTGTAACTTCTCTTTTCTCATTTGTAAAATGAGGCATAATAATACTTGGCTCCTGGAACTATTGGAAAGATTAAAAGAAAGAGCTGAAGGATAGCACATAGTGGGTGATTAAAGAGTCACTCGATTGTTTTTGGATCCCTTTTGTTCTGACTTCTTTTCCCCTGACATCCCATCAGTAGTACCTCCCTCCCAAAATTCCTGAATTATTTTGCTTGGTCTCTTCTCACTTCCAGGAATGATTAAAATTAGTATACTTGCACATGAGGTTAGGGCAATGTGAATATCTTTGCAGACTCTTCTTTGTCGTCAGACTATGAGAAAGATTAATTGAGATCCAAGTATCAGCTTTTTGGTTGTGCGGCCCATTTATAAATGAGGCCTCATACAATTCACACCTCCACCTTACCCTCCAGCTTAAATATAAGGCAGAGTTCTGAAAGCTGATATTGACCCAGCCTGCTGCAGGGAGAATTACTTCCACACACACTTACAATCTACCAGTACTGGGTCAGAGTGGGGCCGCTGACCTCTAGAAGTGAAGTTCTGGGTCCTTGTCACTTGGAAGTAGAAGAATACACAAGTCATGCCGGAGAATGCATAAGCCATACAAGAATATACCAGAAAGACTGTGAAAAAAAAACACACAAGGAAGCAAGTGCCCTTGAGCCATCCCTGCACCCTAACTTTTCTCCTTGATCCCTTACCAGATAAGTCATGGTCCGTGTTCCCTGTCACATGCAGACAAGGGAGTAGGGGAGGTAAGAGAGGACAAAAGCATTATTCCTGTGGAAGACCCTTCATGGGAACAAGAGGACAGGGGAGAAGCAGTTTCCCTGATGATCTGTTTTACAAATAAGGAAGATTAATCCCTTTCTGGGAACTTTCTAGCCAGGGGAAATCAGTAGGTTTAGAGTTAGTGGTCTGGACTCATATCAATAAAGGATCAAGTTATCTATTATCACAAGTAAGGTTGTGTTACAAAGCCCTTCAAAGTTAAAGAGCTTAAAACCCAGCCCAAACTACAAAACAGCACTGAAGAAAATTTAAAGAAGACATAAATGAATGGAAAGACATCCTGTTTTAGTGGGTTTGAAAGACTTACTAGTATTTATAGATTTATTTACAGATTCAATTCGATTCATATCAATATCTCAATGACATTTATTTGCAGAAATAGAAAAACCCATCCTCCAATTCATATAAAATCTCAAGGGACATCAGGTAGTCGACATTCTTCAAAAAGAACAAAGTTGGAGGACTCATACTTTCTGATTTCAAAACTTACTACAATAATAATAACTAAACCAATATGGAGTTGGCATAATGACAAACATCTAGACAGAATCTGGAGCCCAGAAACAAACTAACATATGTGATCAAGTGATTTCTGACAAGGTTTCCAAGACCATTCATTGGGGAAAGGATAATACTTTCAACAAATGGTGCAAGGGAAACTGGATGATATCTACATGCAAAAGAATGAATTTGGACCCTTACTTATTACAACATACATAGGAATGAACTCAGTTTGAATCAATACCTAAATATAAAAGCTAAAACAAACAAACAAAAAAACCAGAAGAAAACATAGGGAGGAAGCTTTGTAACATTGGATTTGGTAATGATTTCTTGGATATGACACCCAAAACATAGACACCAAAAAAAAAAGAGAGAAAAATCACTAAATTGAACTTTGTCAAAATTTAAAACTTTGTGTATCAAAGGACACTACCAAGAGAGTGGAAGTCCAAGCAAAGAAAGGAGGAAATATTTTCAAATCAAATATCTGATAAGGTGTTAATATCCAGAACTCCTACAATTCAACAGCACAAATAAACAACTCAATTCAACTATAGGCAAGGGACTTGAGTAGACATTCTCCAAAGAAGATATACAAGTAAGTGCTTGAAAAACTGCCCAACATCACTAGTCACTGGGAAAATGAAAATGCAAATCAAAACCATCATGAGATCCCACTTAACATCCATTAGGGTAGCTATTATTTTAAAACATTATTATAGTGGGAAATAAATGTTTCAATGATGTGGTGAAGTTGGAACCCTCCTGCACTGCTGATGGGAATGTACTCTGATGTAGCTGCTGTGGAAACAGTTTTGTGGTTCCTTAAAAGGTAAACAGACTTACTGTGTGACCCAGTAATTCCACTTATGGTTATATACCCCAAAGAATTGAAAGCAGGGATTCAGATACTTGAACACCAGTGTTCACAGTAGTGTTATTCACAATAACCAAAACGTAATCAACAGATGACAGGGAAAAAATATGGATGAACTTTGAAAACGTTTTGCTAAGTGAAAGAAGCCAAACACAGGGACAAATATTATATGATTCCACTTACATAAGGGACCAAGAATAGAAAATTCACAGAGACAGAAAGTAAATTAGTGGTTCCTAGAAAATGGGGGGTGGTGGAGGGAGAGTATTTTTAATGGGTACAGTTTCTGTTTGAGACGATGTAAACGTTCTGGAAATACATAATGGTGATGGTTGTACAACAGTGTGACTGTACCTAATGCCACTGAATTATATATACTTAAACTTAGTTTAAATGGTTAATTGTATGTGATACCCTACCACGATATTTTTTAATAGCTCTTAAAGCAGTAAGCATTTGTTCTTCAAATTCTGCAAATTGACCATTTAGGCTCTACTCAGCTGGCAGGTCTTCCAGTCTCATCTGGACTCACTCATGCCTGTATGTATGGTGAACTGCTGAGAGGGCCGGAGGCAGGCTGGGTAAGGATGGCCTCAGCTGGGCTCACCCGGATCTGCTCCACGAGTGTCTCATCATTCCCCAAGCCAGCCCTGGCTTGTTCACATGGCAGCTGGGCAGGGTCAAAGCTGCACCACCTCTAGAGGTGGGGGTTTGAATAGGCACGATATCACTTTGGGTGCATTCTCTTGGCCAGAGCAAGTCCTGTGGTCAAAGCCAGAGGCAAGGGGCGGGAAACAAGCCCCATCTCCTGGATATAAACAGGAGGCAGGAATTGGCACCATTTTTTGCATCAACCTACCAGTCTGACATTGTCAACACAGAGAGGGTAAGGACCCAATGGTTTATGGCCGGATGGGCTCACATATCTAACCTAGGATTTGTGTACAACAGAGGGTCAGTGCTTGTCATCGGAAGTTACAGATGCAGGAAAGTATATACAAACTCCAGTTAGGGCTCATCACTGTCTCTCCCGGGCATTAAGCATCTGTCGGATTATTTTTCAGTCAAGCCAGCTACTTTAGAGACTTAGCCATTGTAGGAGCAGTAACTCCTTGGAGCAGCGGAGACATGAAGAGAATCTTCAGAACAACAGGATTTTCTGGAGCTGGAAGGGAGGCAGGCAGTCTCAGTGCAGATGGGAACTATAGACTCAGCGAGGCAGTCTTGAGAAAGGCTTCATGGTTGCCAGTGACAGAACTTGAACTAGATCCCAGATGCCCAACTCACAATCCAGTGCTCACTGTAAAACATCGTGGTAGTCTCATTTTCCTTGAAATATGCAAACCCAGCTCAGCTATTCAGGAAACTTTACCTGTTCTTTGGGACCTTGCAACTTCCCTGAGAGCTTGTTAGAAATCCAGAATCCCATGCCTGCGCCAGACCTGCTGAATTAGAGGATTGTTTAAATGTGTTTTTATGAGGAAGGAAGGTAAAATATGGGCACTGGTAATTGCTCCCCAAAAGTTTGGTACTAATGTACAATGAAATTCCACATAGTAACACTTTGGCCAGTTTTAAATACAATAAAATATTGAGAACCAAAAAAAATATATAAATCATGGAAGAGAGAGAAGATAATAAAAGAGAATACAGATATGTAAACCTTCCATGTAAATATAATTAATAAAGTTGAGGTATAAATTTTATTTTTTTTCAAGCCTCCTGGGAATCCTGTTGAAACAGTTATAAAATTTTTATCAATAGAAAGGGACAGTGGGAAAAACAGTCTTTCCTACAGGAAAGCAAAGGTCTCTAATTATAATTTGTAAATAAATGATTCATGAGATCTTTCTGTGAGGACACTAAATGACATAGTGAACCGCCTCTTCAAGAAAATTCCGAGGGCAATAGCAAGACTAGATGTCATCTGCTTCTTGCAGTGTCTTTTTGCTAAATTTATGGTCATAATATGAAAACAGAATTGATGGAATACAATTTTGGAAAGGGAAAGATAATATAGTTTTGTTTGGTGCCACTTGGTTTGGTGCCACTTCAATGTAGTTTAACAAAAGCATAATTTACATATAATAAAAGAAAAATCATGAATGTACAACTTGTTGAATGTCTACATACGTGTATATTCATGTGCCCACTTCGCAGATCAAGATATAGAACATTTTCATCAATCAGAAACTTCCCTTGGGTCTTTTCCCAGTGAACACCCTAGCCCTGGAGCTAATCATTATTCTAATTTTGATCACTTAAGTGAAATGTGTAATAACTAAGAATGTTTGGTTTAACTGCCTAGCAGTTTTATTTCTAGATTAACAAATTTTTTAACATTTATTATGCCTTAAAGAGATCATTTTCATGTTTGTCAATATTGCTTAAAATGTCAGGTTGAAAAATAGCAACAGAAATGTAAGCTTCTGACACACAAAGGTAAAATTTTGTTGACCAAATTTAAAGTGAATGTGCCTTGTGCTTCTTTATATAATCTGCTAGAGGCCCAGTGCATGAAATTTGTGCATGGGGGCAGGGGGGTTGTCCCTCAGCCCAGCCTGCACCCTCTCCAATCTGGGATTCTTCTCACAATCCAGGACTGCTGGCTCCCAACTGCTCGCCTGCCTGCCTTCCTGATTGCCCCTAACCGCTTCTGCCTGCCAGCCTGATCACCCCCTAACCACTCCCCTGCCAGCCTGATTGATGCCTAACTGCTCCCCTGCCAGCCTGATTGATGCCTAACTGCTCCCCTGCCAGCCTGTTTGCCCCTAACTGCCCTCCCCTGCAGGCCTGGTCACCCCCAACTTCCCTCCTCTGCTGGCCTGGTCACCCCTAACTGCCCACGCCTGCAGGCTTGATCGCCCCCAACTGCCCTCCCTTGCAGGCCTGGTCACCCCTAATTGCCCTCCCCTGCAGGCCTGGTTCCCCCCAACTGCTCTCCCCTGCAGGCCTGGGTCCCTCCCAACTGCCTTTCCCTGCAGGCCTGGTCGCCCCCAACTTTCCTCCTCTGCTGGCTTGGTCACCCCTAACTGCCCTCCCCTGCAGGCTTGATCGCCCCCAACTGCCCTCCCTTGCAGGCCTGGTCACCCCTAACTGCCCTTCCCTGCAGGCCTGGTCTCCCCCAACTGCTCTCCCCTGTAGGCCTGGGTCCCTCCCAACTGCCTTTCCCTGCAGGCCTGGTTGCCCCCAACTTCCCTCCTCTGCCTGCTTGGTCACCCCTAACTGCCCTCCCCTGCAGGCTTGATCACCCCCAACTGCCCTCCCTTGTAGGCCTGGTCCCTCCCAACTGACCTCCCTTGCTGGCCATCTTGTGGTGGCCATCTTGTGTCCACATGGAGGCAGGATCTTTGACCACAGGGGAGCAGCCATCTTGTGTGTTGAAGTGATGGTCAATCTGCATATTACTCTTTTATTAGATAGGATAGGGGCCTGGTGCACGGGTGGGGGCCAGCTGGTTTGCCCTGAAGGGTGTCCTGGATCAGGTTGGGGGTTCCCTTGGGGTATGGGGCAGCCTGGGCAAGGGGCCTGTGGTAGTTTGCAGGCCAGCCACGCCCCCTGGCGACCCAAGCAGAGGCCCTGGTATCTGGGGTTTATTTATCTTCTACAATTGAAACTTTGTAGCCTGGAGCGGAGGTCTGGGCCGACCAGGGTGTGTGGAAAGCTTGGCTTCCTCCATCACCAGGGGCAACCCTAGCCTCCTGCTCTTTCCAGCTCTGTGGCTGCCACCATTTCTGTTTGAATTTATGTATCTTCTATCATTGAAACTTTGTAGCCTTGAGTGGAGGCCTAGGCCAGCAAGGGCAGGCGGAAAGCTTGGCTCCCTTCATTGCCGGAGAAACCCAAGCCTCCCACTTGCTCTCTGTGGCCATAGCCATCTTGGTTGGGTTTATTTGCATATTCGCTGCTGATCAGCTGGTGGGCGTGGCTTGTGGGTGTGGCTTGTGGGTGTAGTGGAGTGATGGTTAATTTGCATATTACTCTTTTATTAGATAGGATAAGAGAAAGCAAATGATTTGGGCATTTAGCATTGCATATTACTAATATGTTAAGAACCACTTATTCAGTTGTTTTTACAAGGGGAGGTTGCAATTGATGTGTAGACTATGGATTTTGTTACTGAATTTTTAAGTGTCAGAAACTCCAGCAAATGTGATGTTACAAGATGTTTCTTTTATTAGTGACAGAATTTTGAAGTTGTTGAAAAAGCTAAATGTTCCAAGGAGCCATCAACTTGTCTTATCCCAGTTCCCATAAGCCTGAGTTTTAAACATTCTTTCTTAAGAAAGATATTTTTTTAAATCCTCACCTGAGGATTTTTTTTCCATTGCTTTTCAGAGAGAGTGGAAGGGAGAAAGGGAGGCGGAGAGAGAGAGAGAGAGAGAGAGAGAGAGAGAGAGAGAGAGAGAGAGAGAGAGAGAGAGAAACATCATTTTGAAAGAGACAGTTATGGACCAGTTGCCCCAACTGGGGGCGGGAAGCAAACCCTCAACCTATGCACATGCCCTTGACTGGAAATCGAACCTCCAACCCTTCAGTATGCAGGTTGATGCTCTAACCACTGAGATACACCAGCCAGGGCTTTTAAGAAAGTTTTGTATCTGGAAATATTTTTTGCCACCCTGCCATGGTGGATGCTTAGATTCCTTTCATTGAATCACAAAGTGGGTGGGGCTTATTCTTGCATCCTTTCCCTGTCTTTTCCACACCCTCAGAGATTAAAGTTGAGGCTGCTATGATTTTCATATATAGAGAGAAACAGTATTTATAAAAGATCAGAGTGGGATTTGCTTTCAAACTGTTCCATACCAGTTGAGTGATGTTGGACAAGTTACATGGCCTCTCTGAGCCTCATTTTCCTCGTTTATAGAAAAATGCCATCCATCTCAGAGTCTTGTTGTGAGGATTAAACACGGGAAAGCACTTCTAATTGTCTTTGCACATGGGTGTGTTTAGGTCAATGGTAGTGACTAGAAGCTCTTTTAAACCAATTCATGCAATGGTGGCAGTCATTTTATTTATTTCACAAATTATTTAAAGTTCAGATCCTAAGTAGGGGAAGGGGATACTCAATTCTTGCTTATAGCCATCACATATGCAATGCCTAACATGAGCTCACCACCCAAAAAGACCTCCACAAACTTGCTTCTCTGCTATTGTTTGAAAATTCCTTTGAGACCAGGATGTGGCTTCTTATTTTAAGTGGACTGACTTGGCCTACAAACCAGATTGCTTCAGGAGTGGGGAGACCTGTGTTTCATGTCCCCTTCTGCCACAGAACCACAGATTGCAAGTGATTTCAGGGGTCCTTTGTAGCCAAGTGACCACACCCCCATTGAAACCTCACACTCAGCTTACCGAGGGGCTTTCTTCTTTGTTAGCACAGCCCAGGAATCAAATACAAGAACACATTCCCCCCCAAAATGAAACCTGCATAGCTGGTGACACTGTATGTCAAGGTCAACAAACTTTTTCTGTAAAGGTCCTCATAGTAAGATTTCATGCTTTGGGGCCATGTGGTCTCTGTCTCAACTACTCAACTCTGCCAATGGTGGTGCAAAAGCAGCCATTCACTCCATATCAACAAACGGATGTGGCTGTGCTCCTATAAAACCCTATTTACAAAAACTGGCTGGATTTGGCCCACAAGCCAATGTTTGCCAACTCTCACTCGAGATCAATGTTGTCCAATAGAAATACAATCCAAAACCACATATTTAATGTTACATTTTTAATAGCAACATTTTAAAAGTTCTCGTTATATTAAAACATCTCAAATTTTAAAGACTTTTAGAAGATGGAATCACAAAACCTTAGAGTAGAAAAGGACAGATGCCTTACCTCACAAACAACTGAAATTTACTAAAGCAAACTGATATTTAATGGCTAAACTAAAAAAAAAATTTAAGTGATGATAGAAAACTTGGCATAATTACTGAAATGCCCATTTATATAGATGATAAATAGAACCAAAAGTCTAGCCATAAGGCTATGCCAGTTTAAAATAAGTTTAGCCATAAAGAAAATCTAAAACTAACTCAAAGATAAACCTTGGCCATACCCCTGCTGATATTTCATGCTGACTCATCCTTTATGGGCAAAAGCAGATGGAGGGTTTAATGATTAGCACAATTCAGGAGCAGCCTGCCACCCCACGACTCATCTCTAGTGAGTTTCCACTCACATAACGTCCCTTTCTCTTCCCACAGCAAGGATTCCCACTGCCCACCCACAGGCACACAAGCCTTTCCCCCTCCAGCAGGCAGCTTCCCCTGAGCTGGTACAAATGGGCCCAAGTTCTAGCTTCTATGTCTCCTTTTTTCTGCATCTCCCTGCTCTAGCTTGGGTGGAGGAGAGGGGTGCATAGATGAAGTGGGCTCCTTAATCTAGGACAGCTTCAGCAGCTGTGGCTCATCTCAGATCCTGCAGCTGGCCAACCCAAGCTTGTTCATCTGGGAGAAGCAGGGGACAGAGCAGGTGGCAGCTAGCAAGGCTTCTTGCAGACCAGGTGAAGAATGGGTATAATGTCACTTCTGCCACTTTCTTTTGTCTATGCAGGCTATCCCAGGTTCAAGATTCTACTACCTCCCAATACAAAGACCTTCAAAGTCATATGGCATGGGGAGGGGGAGTAATTGTGCCTATTCCCCAGGCAATCTATCACAGAGACTAATACCAAACTGCATTGCTTGGCCCCTATGTGATACATTTTAGTGAATGTGCCTTCTTTTACTCCCTGCATGAGTTTATATCTCACCCTGAACTATCTACCTAATAAAAGAGTAACATGCTAATTGACCTTACCTTCGCAACGCCCACCAGTGAATCAGGAGTGAGTATGCAAATTAACCCAACAAAGATGGCGGGTTAATTTGCATATGCAGGTGCCAAGCGGCACACCTCCCCAGCCGCTCTGGGCAGCGTGGGAAGGCGGAAAGGCGACTCCGGGCCAGAGCGAAGGCGGTGCCAGCAGCCAGGGGAAGGAAGGCCCATTCTTGCATGAATCTTCATGCATTGGGCCTCTAGTGAAAAAATAAAACATTTGTTCATACATGGTCAACCCTACGGATACCCTAAAATCAAGCTGAGATGAGCAATTCCATTCACAGGTCTTGCTGCTCTGTCTCAGGCGTTAAGTGCTCAATATCATTTTTCTACCAGCACATTAGTAGTGCATGTCTGGTTCATATCTCAAATTGCTCCTTGGTATCTCTGGAGCTGCTGTGGATGTCCTGGACTCTGTGGCCATTGCCAGTTATGAAGAATTAGCCTGGGAATACTTGATGGAAATACTAAGATAAAGTGTGCCCCTGCTTATTCTCTTTTATTTCTGGTCTGCTTTTGAATTCTGGATCCACTATAATCATTGGTATTATGATATATTCGTTAAGGTAATTCCAGCTGCTGCATCTCAGTAAATAAGCTCAACAAAATACCTGGTAGGAGTGTATTTCTCAATCACTAAATATCCAATGTGGATTTTCACCAGGCCCTGGCATCCCCTGAGCACTGAGAGTATCCTACTAGATCTTATCCATCCTGCTAGAGAGAAGAAAAGGGATTCTTTGTAACTTTGTCCAGCAATGTGATGCACATCACATCCTGCTCAAATCCCATGGGTGAGAATTGGTCCTATGGTCCATCTAGATGCAAAGAGTTCTGGGAAATGTGGCTTCTGGATGGGGGTGGGAGAGTGGGGAGAGCACACACCTTTGGTGGTCACCTAGTAGCATATCTGCCACATTGAGTAAGAGTACTGATATCTATGCCCCATAGGGAAAGAGAAGGGAACCCTGTTTTACTTCATCTTTACTTTTTTATTGTACAACTAGAGGCTCGGTGCACAAAATTTGTGCATGAGGGGTGGGGGTCCCCTCAGCCCAGCCTGCACCCTCTCCAATCCAGGACCTCTCAGGAGATGTCCGACTGCCGGTTTAGGCCCGATCCCAGGGATCAAGCCTAAACCAGCAGTTGGACATCCTTCTCACAGTCCGGGACTGCTGGCTCCTAACTGCTCACCTGCTTGCCTGCCTGATCGCCCTTAACTGCCCCCACCCCCCTGCCAGCCTGATCACCCCTAACAGCCTCTGCCTGCCAGCCTGGTTGCCCCCAACTGCCCTCCCACAGGCCTGGTCACCCCCACACAGCCTACTGTTCAGTCGTTTGGTTGTCCCTCACTAACCCCCCTGCTGGCCTGGTCACCCCACGCAGCCTGCTGTTCGGTCATCCATCCGGTTGTTTCAGTCATGACGGCCCCTGAATTTTTATATATTAGGATGTATCAGTGTCTAGAAAAGGTATATTGGTTACCTCTTGTGTCACATTTTTTAGACCTACCTTTTTAACTCTGGCCATTGCTGAGGCAACTGCTACCCACCTCAGTCTCACCATTTACCTCTGCTTTGGGGCAAGGAAATTTCTTTACTTTGTCCCTCTGGGACACATGTGGGTGTCCCCTCAGCCATTCTGAGGCAGGGGATTGGGAGCAGGTTGATGACTACGTCCATGTTCATTCCCTTGACTAGTCAGCTCTGAGACTCATTCTTCACAGCTTTTTAAAACACTGAGCCCCAATTGTCCACAGATAATCAGCTGGATAATTCCCCTGTGAACAGGCTTCCCTCCTTCCTGCTGCACCCTCCTCCCTGTTCCTGGTCCTTACTTTCCAAAATATACTACTAACATGCAGGCCATTGTCTCACTCTGCTTTGAGGAACCCAGGCTAGGTCAGATGAATATGGAAAGCTTGAAGAATAATATGAAATGCTACTACCCAAGTTAAGAAACATATTATAGACTCTTGTCTCATTTATCTTAGAGATCTCCCTGGACTTAGAAATTATTTTTTGTTTGACTAAATGAATAAATTAATGAATGGAAATACTAATACAGACATCATTGTTCCTTAGACACTGAACCGAGAAACAGCCAGCAAAGAGTAGATAAATTTCCAACCTCAGCATTTGCAGTCTCAAATGGACTTTTAACGCAAACATAAAACACTTTGGTCAAACTGCCTTGAGTTGACTTCAGCCTGAACGCCTCACATCCCAAGCAGCAAGAACCAGGGCTACGAACTGCCCACATTTGCTTTGCCCAGTTAACAGTAAATAGAAAGTTGCCTTCAGGGATTATCCATGTATGGAACTGGTCACTACTAGTAAATGTGCTGAATTCTCTGCGCTTTAAGAAGTAGAGAGAATGGCAAACACTAGAACATTTTCCAATTAACTTAATGAGGAAATCTTGATTTCTACAAAATTTAGAAAACCTTTCTTAAATGCATTCTACTTATTTTGTAATTTGTGTAGAACATAATAATTTTAGTTAGTATAGGAGTTGGTTTCTTTGGATTCCACAGAATTAACATTATTATGCAATTTATTTAAAAGCATCTTAATGGTTAGAAACCCTCACTACCACTTCCACTCTGAGATATTCTGCCCTAAGTCTCATATTTTCCTGGAATATGTGATTCTCAGTTATTCACCCAATTAACTCCACCCGCTATGGTTACCAAAAAAAAAAAAAGTGGTATGTAGAAAGCGAAAAGAAAATAGATCTGAGGTCTTTGGGTTTTTAAAAAAGCCAACCGCCAGTAAGTCTTTCTTCCCATAAGGATCCAAATATATCAGGTGCATTTGTTTGCTGTGATTATGTTCCCAGCTTTTTCCAGCCACATTCTTTCTTAAAAACAAGGGAATTGGTTGCCTACAAACAGGGCAATAGTTTAGATAAATTGCTTAAAAGCAGATACTTTCTGAGAGAGTCCTGGTTTGTTCTCAAGTCATGGGACTATTTAGCTTATTGACCTCCTGGCAAGTGTTTACCCAGAAAGACAAAATGAAACATATTCTGGAGGAGAGTGGAAGACATTGTTTTTGAAAAAGAAATGTGAGGTCTTATTAGGGCAAAGCTGTTAATTACACACTCTGTTATTGTCAAGGTTGATACAGCCGGTGAGAGCAGAGGCACTTTTTCATCTCTTCCCAAGAACAAGGGGAGACAGCTGTTCTTAGGGAAAGATCCATTATAGCTTATCACCAGCCAACAGCCCGAGGAAGGAGCGCCATGAAATATGTCCACTGTCACCGGGAGCCAGAACAGACGCCGAGCCAGCCCATGCACAATGGAAAGACAGTGAGAACCGTGGTTTCCAACTCAAACAGATTGGGTTACATTGATTCTTTTTAGTGCCTGGCTGTTCTGCAGCATGAAATTCACAGATACTCTTGCAGTTATTCTATTATTGATCTCTATAAAACTGCACAATCTTGCTTTAATAAGCATCAGATAGTGACAGTAATAAATAGCGGTTCTTACATTTTTAAGCCTGGTTAAACTGTGTTGTAAAATTCCGCACGTTTAGATTTCATGAATACCGGTCTGCCGCTTATGGTTCTTTAAAGGGTAGCCCATGCCAGAGAAACAATACCGCCTCCATTCTCATTTAACTGGTCTTCCTGATTAAATAAGGCTATTGACCCTTGTTTTTATAAAAATCTAGTGGGTGGGTCATGTCAACAATTTATTTCTAATAAACATTTACATCATGCAAGCCCCTTCTTCCTAACACTGATTTAATAGTTATCATTGAAAGGGGGAAAGGCATGTGCTTTCTTAAGAGTGATACATTTATACCATCAGTAAACATTTCAAACACTAAAAAGGAGATTCAAGAAAAACCATGCCTCAGTACACTATGCTTTGGTTTCTTTGATTTTTTAAAATTATAGATAAAATGTTCTTCTTTTCAAATGTCTGCAACCACACCTCCCTTCTATGGTACTTGGGTTTTATTCATGAATAACTCTGAGACACAGAACTTCATAGTAAGATCATGATGATACAAAAGCAGGAGTTCCAACACGGTGAAATCTGTTATAGTCTTCATTTTGGTAAAAACATAATAAATATTACACCTTCCTAGGAAATAGGAACATGTTAAATAGTATGGCTCCCAACAGCCAACTATAACATCATATAATTTTAACATAATATATAATCTATATATTCAACACTGTATGTTCATATAAAAATATATTTAACACTACACTCTCCCTATATATAAATATAAATATCACTCTATTGAAAAAGCAAATCTCAGCCTAACATTTTCATTATGAAAGTAATCCTGATTGTAGAAAATCTGGAAAATACAATAACCCCATTGAGTTAACAGTGACCAGCAGACCAGCAGGGTCATTGCCTGGGAGCTTGTTTGAGATCCAGAACCTCAGGCTCCCTCCTAAGACCAATTAGATTAGAATCTGCCTTTAACAGAATCTCCAGGTAATTTGTTTGCACATTAAAGTTTGAAAAGTACCTGTCTAAAATATAAATCACCCTAATCTCCCCACTTAGAGATGACTACTTTCAATATTTTACTGCATTTTTATTAATCTTTCTTTTCCATATATATATATATATATATATATATATATATGTATATATATATATATATATAATTTAGTTTTAATATTGAGAATCTAACTTTGTTAATTTTTGCGACTCAGACATTACATTTTTATAAAGATAACAGAGTGTTAATCATGATTTGAAAGTATTTCATTGTTTTAGATCTAATGAGTAGTATTGAATATATATTAACAGTTGTAATTATTTTGAAGTACGTCTGTTTAAATTTAAGACATTTGCATCTAAAATTACTAATAGTCATTTTTAAAGTCTTCTACATCAATTATCCCTTTACATTCAACATATGAAGCTGAGATTTAGTTCTTCTATATGTTGCTTGCAACTTCTTTTTTTACCTAAATTATTATCAGCCTAATTTAAAAGTAAATTTTACTCATAAAATTGTTAAATAACTACCAGTTATTAGTACTTACTGTATGCCAAGAATCATGCCTGCTTTTCACACAAATTATTTCATTGAATCATCAAAATAATGCTATGAGATAAGGATTTGTTCTCACCATTTTATGGATTAAGAAACCAAGGCTTTAAAACATTAACTAAGTTGCTCAATATCATATTGCTATGAGCCTAAGATTCAAAACAAAGATAACAAATATTACATTGTTTTTTAAAAATGTTTTTTCCCCCTCAGTGGATAGTCTTTATTTTTTCCTTAATAGCATTTAGCTCATAGCAATACTAATATTTCTACTTCTACATTAACAAATATAGAGAATTCTATTTATGAAGTTTACCACTATAATTTTGTATGTGAACTGAACATACATTCTCTCTGGATGGTGGGAATGCAGACTAGTGCAGCCATTATGGAAAACAGTATGGTGTATCCTCAAAAAATTAAATGTGGAACTGCCATTTGACCAAGTGATCTTACTTCTAGGAATATAGCCTAAGAAACACGAAACACCAATCAGAAAGAATGTATGCACCCCTATGTTCATAGCAGTGCAATTTACAATAGCTAAGATCTGGAAACAGCCCAAGTGCCCATCAGTAGATAAAAAAGCTGTGGTATATTTAGACCATGGAATACTATGCAGCAGTAAAAAAGAAGGATCTCTTACCCTTTGAGACAGCATGGAAGGACTTGGTGTTATTATGCTAAGTGAAATAAGCCAGACAGAGAAATACAAACATCACATGATCTCACTCATATATGGAATCAAATGAACAACATAAACTAACAAACAAAATAGATCCAGAGTCATAGAAGTATGGAATAAACTGTTGAATCTCAGAGGGAAGGTGGGAGTGGGTGGGAGGATGGGTGGGTGGGAAGAGATCAACCAACAAACTTATATACATATATATGCACTAGGGGCCCAGTGCACGAATTCGTGCACCTTGAAAGGAACTGTGGGCCACCGTGGGCACAGGGGTGGGTCTTGGCCAATCTTCTGCACCCCCTCCCAGCCCCTCCCACCACGGCCCCCAGTCCCTTGTCTGCTGGCAGCCCCATTCCTGCCGCCACCGCTCCCACACGCTGATGGTGCCAGCTCCGCTTGTACCCGCTGACAGCGCAGAGCTATTGGGGCCAGCACCATCAGCAGGTGTGAGTGGCTGCTACTGCCCCAATTGCCCCTCAGGAGCAGGGGGAGGTGGAGAAGCCCTCAGGGGCAATCAGGGCCAGCGCCAGGCATCGGCAGCGGGTGCAAGCAGTGGCTCCGGTGCTGGCTGCGAGTGCGAACAGGGTTGTCACCAATAGCAGGTGCAAGTGCCAGGCAGGATTGCAGCATGTGGGAGTAAAGAATTTTCAGTAACTACCAGAGGCTCGCCCCGATTACAGCAACCAGCACCCCGCCTTGGTCTGGAGACCCCGCTCACCTGCTCCACCATCCTGCCACAGCCGATACCTACCATGTTCCGTGCTCTGCCGCCTGCTGCTGATGCCTGCTATGTTCCACGTGTGCCCCCGGTGGTCAGCACATGTCATAACAACCGGTTTTTTGGTTCAGTTGTTCCCCCGTTTGGTCTATTTGCATATTAGGGTTTTATAGAGAGAGATAATCCATGGACACAGACAATAATGTGGTAAAGGCCTGAGGCCGGGGGTGGAGGTGGACTAGAAGGGGTAAATGAGAAAAAAAAGGGAACATATGTAATGCTTTCAACAATAAAGATTTTTTAAAAGTGCATAGAACAGCAGACTTCCCACCACAGAGGCCACTGATTAATATGTATGCAGAAACAGTAACTCTCTAATCTCTAAGAAATCTAAATGAACATATTTGGGGGCCAAAAAATGTGAAATACTGTTTATGATTGGTTTTCAGTTTTCCAAGTGTAACGCATTTATTGCACAGTTGTTGAAAAAAGAGGCTCTCCCACAAGAACTTTTTATGTTATTGCTTAGTCAGTTAAAATATTTACAGGTAGAATGGATATAGACATATATATATTATAAATACTATCTATTATATCTAGTAGCTATCTGTGGATATTAGATAGATAGATAGATAGATAGATAGATAGATAGATAGATGCCTTCTTTTGGCATCTAAATCCCTTTTTCTCAGTTTTCTGAGAAAGTTTCAAGTCTGCCCATTCAATTCATTAAGGAAATTGCAAGGGTTTTACTGGTAAAATAGGAAGATTTAAAGGACCCAGCAGTTTCAAAGGAAGTATTCAATAATGCTCCAATCTTAAAAAAATCACATAGGGAAGGATTTTTTTTTTTTCCTTTTCCATATCTGTGTCCTGGTAGTGAATTTCGAAGACTAATAGTTCAGCCCCCATCATAGCCATATTTTTTCATTTTCTGAAGATGAACAGTTTTTCTGGATATAAATTCCAAAGGACAAGTGATTCAGATGCTAATTTGATATGAGCAGGGAACCCTTTCTTCCTAATCACAATTACCTTCATAGCCTCAAAGATGGTGGCATCTGAACACATTCTGATCTCTGTCGTCTTCTCAGTCAGTGAGTGATGAGCTGGTAATTACCTCTTTTTTCCACCGTCGAATTACTTCTATTGTTTCCTTCTTTCCATCTATCATTATAGATGATAATTCTCCTCTTCCTGAAAACTTTCCAAGATTTTTACTTTGTTTTTCTCTAATCTTTTCTTTATAACTTTTATGTTTTAACTTGCCTTCATTGATGAGCATTAAACTTAATTTATTTCATATTTATTCATTTTTGTCTACCTGAAGCCTATGTTTATTGAAGGCATTAGTATGTCTTAAAAGTTTGTAATCCCTACCCCTATCAGCCTCTACAATTCCTGGGGACTGGGAAGTATTGCTAAATATCAAAAGAAATTACCCATTTTACAAATTGGAAAATGGATAATGAAAGAATAAAATGAATTACATAGCACACTTGGCTGAAATTGAGACCAGAACCTAGAATTGTCCATACTCTGTAAATTCAACTCTTCGCTAAGGGTAGAGTATATAATAGAAATATGCTCTTCAATGACCCATTTTTGATGGGTTGTGATATCACACATCAAACCTTTGCATTGCCAACTGGTGCTAATTTGTTTAGCTCAAGAGTCTGAAGAGTACTTTGGAAAGAAAGCTAGACTGGGAGAAAGGGGACTTGGGTTTCAATCCCAGGTCTGTGTCATACCAGTTGGCAAAGTCAACTGAGTCAGTTTTGCTCAGTGAAAGGAGAAGATGACCTAGATCAGCGGTCGGCAAACTCATTAGTCAACAGAGCGGCAAACTGCGACTCGCGAGCCACAGTTTGCTGACCACTGACCTAGATGATCTCTAGATTCCTTCCAACATTAAGATACTGGAAATGATTCTGTGGTCCTAGACCTGAATACTTCATGTATTTAGAGGTGGGAAGCATGAAGGTAGACAGAAAAGATTAACTGAGATGTTAAGACAGATAGCATTTAGAGAAATGATTTCCCCTCTAGGATATAGACCCAAAGATAAAATTAAATATGAAAAGTTCTAATATAGTTAACTATTATTTGTCAAGTTCAGAGAAAGTCTGGATAATATTTTTGCAGAAGGATTTTTCCAAGTAGGTCTGGTAATTCAGAAGATACTTGAAGACCTTGGCATACCTTACAGTCATTATTTATTTGGCCCATCAGTCAACACAGATGCCTGGGATGAAAAATACCAGAAAGCTACCATGAATTTCTTATATCATTTTCTTTGAGTAACCTGCCTATTGTTCATAAGAGAGAATAAGAATATACACAGGGTAATTTCTATCCAGAATTCTGGCTAAAAAGACTTAGTTGATATGCTGTGATATAAACAAACTGATGCTATTTTCTTTAAAATTCCTGCAAATAGCCAAAACCGGTTTGGCTCAGTGGATAGAGCATCAGCCTGCGGACTGAAGGGTCCCAGGTTCGATTCCGGTCGGGGGCATGTAACTTGGTTGCGGGCACATCCCCAGTGGGAGGTGTGCAGGAGGCAGCTGGTCGATGTTTCTCTCTCATCGATGTTTCTGACTATCTATCACTCTTCCTTCCTCTCTGTAAAAAATCAATAAAATATATTTAAAAAAAATAATAATAAAATAAAAATAAATAAAAATAAAATTCCTGCAAATAATAGTGAAGAGGAGACCAACAGTTTAAATCCACAGAGTAACAGTACATATGTCTAAGAGGGTTTGGAGAGCATCCTGAACAAATAGAAAGAGAAGTTGTAACCAGTAAAATACACCTGAAATGCAATAGGAAGCTGCTCAAATAGACATGTTATTTTTGAGGGTGAGTTATTAGCATTCATATTTAATGCATTAAAAAATGCCCATTTCATCTTTTCCCCTTCCTGGGCTGCTTACGCTTCTCTATTCACATGTATTATTCCTCCACATTCATCTGCTGGGGTGAGCATAAAAACACTGCTGCTCTGAGAATATATATATATAGTATATCATTCTCTGTCTGGGAGGAGGCTCCAACAGAATATCACCAACTTTGGCAATCAACCAATCAATTTATTCCCTCCCACATACAACCACAACATATATAATGGAACACTATTCAGTGACTAAAAAGTAATCATGAAAAAATATGCTATTAATTCACATGTGGACTTGACAATTTGTCAAAATCACATTTGATCAATTGGATAAACCTCAAATGCCTTATGCTAAGTGAAAGAAGGCAGACCAAAAGTCTCCAGAGTGTGTAATTTCATTCATATAATATTCCAGAAGAGGCAAAACAATAAGGATGCAACAAAAGACCAGTGATACCAAGGGTTTAGAAGGTAGTGTCTGACTAAGGGAAGCTCAGGAGATTTGGGGTTAGCAGGGGAACTAATTTGTATGGCACTGTAATGGTGAATGCATGGTGCTTTGTATTTGTCAATACCCATAGGACTTTCCAGCACAAAGAGTGCACTGATGTATGCATTTTTTAAGTCAACCAGGAGATCAGAGGATCCCAGGATGGAATGCAGACTGACCAAAAAAAAATCTATTATGAATATCTGACTGGCATAATCTCATTAAAGGGAGTGTGTGGGAAAAGTAACTTTGGAAAACAGTGCTTTGAATGGAAACTGTAAGACTAAAGTAAAAAAGAACTCCATATAAAGAACTATACTCTGGTTGGCTAAGTTGTTTCCCATGCTGGTATGGGTCAATATTCTGAAACTGCTGTACATGTATACTGGGATTGACTAAGTAAATGAATAACAGATGATGAGATCCAGGTTTTTCACTGTCACAGAACTGGGAGGAGGGGCAGTTACAGATAAGGGGAAAGCTAGAATGAACCATGTGGTAGTAGGTTAGGTTCAGAGATAAGAGTATAAATTCATGTTTAGCTTAATATAGACACAGATGGGTAGATATAACTATAGAAGTGTGCATTTACCTGTGTAAGTATATATGTATACAGTTCCTCATCATGTTCATGAGAGGGCCAGCAAGCTATGACACCCCAGTAGCAATGAGCACACCCAGCACCCAGATTCTAGTTTCTAATATCATTCTCCAATAACAAGGCTCCTTGGGAAAATGGCTGATTTTAGGGCAAAGCAGGGACAATACAAGGGAAGCCTGGAGAATCTTATAGTTCCAGAAAGTAAGACGTATTCAAAAAAAGAAAAGGATGGGGAGGCTTGTCAAAGTGACACAGCAGCCAGCCTTAAAGAACTCTCAATAACCAAAGGTGGAATCATTTGAGCAACAACACAAATAGCATAGCATTGGATTATAACCCAAAGTATAAGTATCCATGATTCCATTCATACTAATACAAATAAATGATTGAATAAATAAGCAAATATGGAGAATATATAAGTCCCTGTGCATAAGAATTCAAAATACCCCCTTCTTAAGGGCTTGGCTCCGCTTCTCTAGAGTGTGGGCTGCACTAAGTGTCTTACTTCCAAAGACTGAAATATGGAAAGGGTGTGGGATAATGTAACTTCACAGTGTGGAAACCTGGCAGACACTATCTCAGCCAGGTGATCAAGGTCAACATCATCAGTGCTAAGTCATGTTGGTGGTGTGTACCCTGGATATGATGTAATGAAATTGGTTCATTACTTTGTGGTCTTCCTCCCCAAAACCAATATCCCCCCATGTAATCATGAGAAAAACTTCAGACACCCTCAATTGAGGGACATTCTGCAAAATACCTGACCAGTACTTCTTAAAACTGTCAAGGTCATCAAAAACAAGGCAAGTCTGAAAATTTGTCACAGACCAAAGGAGACATGACAAATAAATGTAATGAGGTGTACTGGATGGGACCCTAGAACACTGGGGGAAAAAATGAATGAAATCTGCATCAATTGTGGAGTTTAGTTAATAGCAATGCAAGGTGTTAACAATGGGGAAACTGGGTGAAGGATGTATGAGAACTTTATTCTCTTTGCAACTACTCTGTTAATCTAAAACTATTCAAAAATTAAAAGTTTATTCAAAGGAAAATGGTAGAGACCAAAAGTATTAGTTCAGAGCTAATTTGGAGAATGTGACAAGACCTTGTCTTTCACTGTATATCCATAGTGAAATGGATATATATGTCCATTTCAGAGAGGAAGGGAGAGGGAGAGAGAGAAACATCAATGATGAGAAAGTATCTTTGGTCTGCTGCCTCCTACATGCCCCACACTGGGGATCAAGCATGCAACCGGGTATGTGCCCTGACCGGGAATTGACCGTGACCTCCTGGTTCATAAGTCAATGCTCAACCACTGAGCCATACTGGCTGGGCCACTATGTATAGTTTTATAAGCACTGATCTAGAACATTTTCCAGGATGACTTTGACTTTTTTCCCAGTTTAAAATCTTCTTTGTATTGTACTGAGATGGTGTTGAATTCCTTGCTATTTGCTCAAAGACATTTTTATCTTAAAATCCTGGAAGTCTGAAGTCACGACACTTTGTTCTTTGTTCTTTTGTCCGCCCCCAGCATATTTTGCTGCAAACCTTGTCATCATCAAGGTGCAGCCCACTGGCTTTGTAAGTGGTTTTTGACTTCCTTCTGTTCCTGGTATTCCGGTTCTATTTAGGTCCATTAAAGGGAGCATGTGGACTTGACAATTTGTCACCAAGATTCAGGTATACCTACCTCATTACCAAGCCCCCAAAATTCAGTGATGATGCTACATGAATTGTGGCCATAACAAGTATTGCAGTTATATACTTAATAAAAATCACATTTGATCATGAATTAAATCACATGAGTAATTTTCATGCTGCTCCCTGTTTACAGTTCAGAAAGTTCTGTTTTCTTCTAGAAAATCTGATAACTTCAATTGAAAAAGTAAAAAGCAAAAAGTGCAAATATTTCTGGGTGTGTAAATATTCAAGTAACAATGTTTACTAGGTTTGCAAATAATCTGGATAATGAATATAAAAACATAATAAAACTACTTTTACAACCAAACAGTTATAGACTGTTAAAATTATACCAGCTTATTGTTAGGTGGTGAGGGTTGATTATTAAGCAGAGGGATTTCCCATGAACTGATAAATAAGATAATGATAGCCAAAAATAGTCTTCTTAATGGTTTTCTTTCCCATTTTCCCCCATTACTCTTATTGTTGACACTATTGCAAATGTCCCAATTTCCCCCCAATTTGCCCCCTCCACTAAATGGTTTTTGATGTTTACTTGATCTCTCTATTGAGATAGGTAAGGAAAGTTTTGCAATTTGAGATTATTATTTAAATATTTTATTTATTTCTTCGCTGAAGTCAATCAACAGTTTTTTGGTGGTTGTTTTTATTTTTTGTGGATTTTTTTTTGTGTGTGTGTGTGTGTGTTTTTTGTTTGTTTGTTTGTTTGTTTTGTTAGTCCTCACCCGAGGATATTTTTCTATTGATTTTTAGGGAGAGTAGAAGAGAGAGGGAAAGACAGAGAGAAACATCAATGTGAGAGAAACACACAGACTGGTTGCCTCCTGCATGCACCCTGACGAGGGCCCCGGGCAGGGGCGGAGCCTGCAACCAAAGTATGTGTCTTTGACTGGAGTCAAACCCGGGACCCTTTGGTCCACAGGCCAACGCTCTATCCACTGAGCCAAACCCGCTAGGGCTTTAAACCATTTTTTAATGAAATGTTCCTCTGGGGTCTGTTTTCCTTTGGTTTAAATTGGATGGGGATGGGCATGGGATTCCTGCATCAATTGTTTGTTTTAAACAGTATTCCCTTTATTATTCCCAGACAATCGTTCGAGGAAACAAACCCTGCCAGGAATCCTCCATCAACGGCCTTCTGGAGGATTTCGACAACATCTCCGTGACCCGCTCCAACTCCCTAAGAAAAGAGAGCCCACCCACCCCGGACCAGGGTGCCTCCAGCCATGGCCCCGGCCACCGGGAAGAGAACGGCTTCATCACCTTCTCACAGTATTCCAGCGAATCCGACACCACCGCTGACTACACCACCGACAAGTACCGAGACAGGAGTCTCTATGGAGACGATCTGGATCCGTTTTATAAAGGCAGCCATGCGGCCAAGCAGAATGGGCACGTGATGAAAATGAAACATGGGGAAGCCTACTATTCTGACATGAAGCCTTTGAAATCCGACCTGGCCAGATTCCCCATCGATTATCACACACACTTGGACTCACTGAGCAAACCCAGTGACTACAGTGACCTCAAGTTGGAGTACCAGAGAGCCTTGAGCAGTTCGCCTCTGGATTACCCGTTCCAATTCACGTCTTCCAGAACTGCAGGGACCGGCGGCTGCTCCAAGGAGAGCCTGGCCTACAGCGAAAGTGAATGGGGGCCCAGCCTGGATGACTACGACAGGAGGCCGAAGTCATCGTACCTGAATCAGACCAGCCCGCAGCCCGCCATGCGGCAGAGGTCCAGGTCGGGGTCGGGGCTCCAGGAACCGATGATGCCCTTTGGAGCAAGTGCATTTAAAACCCACCCCCAGGGACACTCGTACAACTCCTACACCTACCCTCGCTTGTCCGAGCCCACAATGTGCATTGCAAAGGTAACGTCCTCTGCCTCCTTGCCTCCAGAGTGGAGGACCCTCCACCAAGGTGGTGCGAGCACCGCCTTCTAATATAGTCAGACTAGAGGCCCAGTGCATGAAATTCATGCATGGGGTGTTAGGGGGGCGGGTTGTCCCTCAGCCAAGCCTGCACCCTCTCCAATCTGGGACCCCTTGAGGGATATCTGACCGCCTGTTTAGGCCCACCGGGATGGGGCCTAAATGGGCAGTTGGACATCCCTCTCACAACCCAGGACTGCTGGCTCCCAACCGCTCACCTGCCTCTGCTGGATTGCCCCTAACCGCTTCTGACTGCCAACCTGATCACCCCCTAACCCAGGGGTCCTCAAACTTTTTAAAGAGGGGGCCAGTTCACTATCCCTCAGACTGTTGGAGGGCCGGACTATAGTTTAAAAAAAAACTATGAACCAATTTCTATGCGCACTGCGGGCCCGGGAAAGTTAGCTGCTAAGCAGGACAGGCAGCAGCACCCGGCGGGCCAGATAAATGTCCTTGGCGGGCCGCATGTGGCCCACAGGCCGTAGTTTGAGGACCCCTGCCATAACCACTCCACTGCCAGCCTGATTGACGCCTAACTGCTCCCCAGCCAGCCCGATTGTACCTAACTGCCCTCCCCTGCCAGCCTGGTCACCCCTAACTGCCCTCCCCTACAGGCCTGCTCCCCGCCCCCAACTACCCTCCCCTGCAGGCCTGGTCCCTCCCAACTGCCCTCCCATGTGGGCCTGGTCCCCCCTAACTGCCCTACCCTGCAGGCCTGATCCCCCCACAACTGCCCTCCTCTGCTGGCCCAGTCACCCCTAACGGCCCTCCCTGCTGGCCTGATTGCACACCATTGCCCTCCTCTGCAGATCTGGTTTCCCCCAACTGACCTCCTCTGCTGGCTCAGTCACCCCTAACTGCCCTCCCCTGCAGGCCTGGTCTCCCCAACTTCCCTCCCCTGCAGGCCTGGTTGCCCCCAACTGTCCTCCCCTGCAGGCCTGGTCCCACCCAACTGTCCTCCCCTGCAGGCCTGCGCCCCCCCCCCCCAACTGCCCTCCCCTGCAGGCCTGGTCTCCCCATACTGCACTCCCCTGCAGGCCTGGCTGCCCCCAACTGCCCTCCCCTGCAGGCCTGGGGCCCTCCAACTGTCCTCCACTGCAGGCCTGGTCCCCCCAACTGCCCTCCCCTGCAGGACTGGGTTCCCTCATACTGCCCTCCCCTGCAGGCCTGGGTCCCCCCAACTGCCCTCTCCTGCAGGCCTGGTACCCCCAACTTCCCTCCCCTGCAGGCCTGGGTCCCCTCCAACTGTCTTCCACTGCAGGCCTGGTCTCCCCACACTGCACTCCCCTGCAGGCCTGGCTGCCCCCAACTGCCCTCCCCTGCAGGCCTGGGTCCCCCCGTACTACCCTCCCCCACAGACCTGAGTCCCCCCAACTGTCCTCCTCTGCAGGCCTGGTCCCCCCCCCAACTCCCCTCCACTGCAGGCCTTGTGACCCCCAACTGCCCACAACTGCTCTCCCCTGCCAGCCATCTTCTGGAGGCCATCTTGTGTCTACATGGGGGCAGCCATCTTTGGCCACATGGGGGCGGCCATCTTGTGTCTTGGAGTGATGGTCAATTTGCATATTATTCTTTTATTAGATAGGATTCTCAAGTGCTGGGTTGCCTTTTAAGTGAGAATCCATATGGAAATTTTGATTTCCAACCACCAGCCCCAAGAGCTGAAAATTTAGGTCAAGACACATTTATTCATTAAAGTAAAGGTCTGTGGGGAATCTTCTATGGGGTTTCTAGTTAAAAGGCAAAAAAAATCGTGTTTTTTTGAAAGAGAACTTAGTACAATATGAGCACATCACATTTATCGTAACATCTCTGTTAAGGAGTATATGATTGTAGATCGTTAGATGGAATAATACAGTGGTTCCTGCAGTCTGAAAAAGTTTATGTGGCTCTGCTGAAAAGGAAAAAAAAATCAGGATAATGCGGTAAGTTTTTAATAACGTTAATTTTATTCCACTTGAGGGAAAATTCTTCATTTTGAGAGTATGTTCTTTCTATTATTGTTGTCTTGAAATGCCATTTTATGTGTATGAAATCTGGGGATGATAGATAGAAGCTGGTTGCGGGGCCTTTTTCTGTGCTTTTTATTTTGTTTTGTTGGAACTTTTCTGTTGGTTAAAAAATGAGTTTAAATGTCAACTGCTGCAAATTATCTTTGAAATTGAATGGTGATGGCATCCCAAAGTTTGGGGATCACTGTTGTAGAAGTTCCTGAACCTGAACGTACTCACTTGGAAAAATACCTTGGAGAGTGTGCAAGTGGTTTATTTTTCCATGGTAACTTAGAAATGTTTTTGCTACCTAAGCTGTATGGTGAAGTGAAAATGGGGCATTTGGTGATGGGCTGTGGATTACATAGAGGTCTCAAACTAGTTGAGAGGGACTTCTAGTAGCATGATCATGTATGCTTGTACCAAATGCTCTCTCTTCGGCAGCTAGATGGGAGGCAAGCCTGCCTGCATGCATCTTGTTTTATTGATTGTAGATAGTCAATATTTTTCTTTGCTTACTATCCTAATATATAAAAATCCTGGGTTGCAAGGACCAGGAGGCTCCACCAACCAGAAGTCAGTCCTGCAGTCAGCGCTGGATTGCCTGTTGCGACCCAGTGCTGATTGCTATGGCTGCAGGCATGGTGACCCAGCACTGACTGCTGAGGGGGCTGCAAATCAGGCCCAGAGAAAGGCCTTAAGAGAGAAGCAGGTTCTGATCTGTTGATCAGCACTTGCCTCTCTCTTTAGCTCTGGGCCGGGTCAGCAGCCCCACCTCCATTTCTCTCCAGGCCTTCACCGGGGCTGCTGATCAGCCCTGCCTTTCTGATCAGGCCCCGTTGATGGGCCCAGAGACGCTGACTGGCATAGAAACCAACCAATCAGAACCAAATTGGCCAGCAGAGAGGAGGGCAGTTGGGGGCGAGATCAGGCCTGCAGGGGAGGGCAGTTGGGGAAACCAGGCCGGCAGGGGAGGGAAGTTGGGGGGGACCAGGCCTGCAGGGCAGGGCAGTTGGGGGTGACCAGGCCTACAGGGAGGGCAGTTGGGGGCAACCAGGCCTGCAGGGGAGGGCAGTTGTGGGCCATCAGGCCAGCAGGGGAGGGCAGTTGCGAGGGACCAAGCTTGCAGGGGAGGGCAGTTGGGAGTGATCAGGCCTGCAGGGGAGGGAAGTTGTGGGCCATCAGGCCAGCAGGGGAGGGCAGTTGGGGGCAAGATCAGGCCAGCAGGGGAGGGCAGTAAGGGGAGATAGGGCTGGCAGGGGAGCAGTTAGGTGTTAATCAGGGTGGCAGGGGAGCAGTTAGGGGGTGATCAGGCTGGCAGGCAGAAGCGGTTAGGGGCAATCAGGCAGATTAACTGCTGGCCTAGTCACCCCTAACTGCCCTCCCTGCTTGCCTGATTTCCCACAACTGCCCTCCCCTGCAGGCCTGGTCCCCCCCCAACTGCCCTCCCCTGCAGGCCTGCGCCCCCCCCCCAACTGCCCTCCCCTGCAGGCCTGGTCTCCCCATACTGCACTCCCCTGCAGGCCTGGCTGCCCCCAACTGCCCTCCCCTGCAGGCCTGGGGCCCTCCAACTGTCCTCCACTGCAGGCCTGGAACTGGCAGAAGCGGTTAGGGGCAATCAGGCAGAGGCAGGTGAGCAGTTAGGAGCCACAGTCCCAGATTGTGAGAGGGATGTCCGACTGCAGTCAGACATCTCTTGAGGGGTCCCAGATTGGAGAGGGTGCAGGCTGGGCTGAGGGACACCCCTCCCCACCCAGTGCACAAATTTCATGTACCAGGCCTTTAGTTTCTCATAAACCCAACCCGATGTGTTGAAGTCATTTAGGGACATGCTGGTAGTGACTTTAACCATACTTTAGAGAGAAAAAAAAAGACAGAAAAACTCTCACTTTAGTTTCCAGTACATACAATGAGAAGCAATGACCTGAAATATATACATCTAGTTAAAATTTAAATATTGAGAATGTTTTTCATCTTACTGTGTGAATTATTTGAACTCCCATGATCAGGGCATCATGGCTGTCTTTACTTCTTATGTTCTTACCAGGGCAACTGTTGGAAAGAGGTCTGTCTAATTGACCAACACAAAAAGCTCATACACATGATGTATGAAATAGTTTATTAGATTTCCTGTGCATATCACCCACCTGAAGGAACCCCTTTGTAGTTCTAGAGTGAAATAAAGGAATCAACACATTCCATGGCTGAACCTGGTAACATCTGCAGGTTTTGGACAGCAGTGGTTACTTTGTGTAACAGTAAAGAATGTTTTTCAGCTTCACTGAGGTATAATTGACAAAATTTAAAGATATTTAAAATTTACAACATGATGATTTGCTATATGTAAACATTGTGAAATTATTCTCTTCTGACATAATTAAGACATCCATCACCTTACGTATTTACTTTTATCAGGGGGAGAACATTTAAGTTCTAATCTCTTTGCAGATTTCAATTATACAGTAGAATTCTATCATCATCATGTTATACATTAGTTCCTCAGACCTTATTCATCTTATTACTAAAGATTTGTACCCTTTACCAACTTCTCCCGCCCCACCCCTGTCTCTGTCAATCACTTTTCTATTCTCTGTTTTGATTTCTACCTTTTTAAAAAAAGATTCTACATATAAGTGATATTTCACTTATCATAATGCCTGTCTGGAACTCCCATTTATTGCAAATGGCAGAATTATTTCTTCTCTTTTAAGGCTGAATGATATTCTATTGTATACATATTTTCTTGATCCACATTTTATTGAACCATTCATCTGTTGACGGACACATGACTTGTTTCCATACCTTGACTATTGTTAATAGTGCATTGGTCATGGGGGTATAGCTATCTTTTTCACATAAAGATGTTTTTCCTTTGGATATATATCCAGAAGTGGGAGTGCCAGATCAGACGGTAGTTTTATTTTTAATTTCTTGAAAACCTTCATTCTATTTTCCATAGTGGCTGTACCAGTTTACATTCCCATCAATAGTTACAATGGTTCTTTCCCCCCACATCCTTGCTAGTGTTTTTAATCTCTTGTCTATTTGATAATGGCTATCCTAACAAAGGAAAGATATCTCATTGTGGTTTTGATTTATAGTTTCCTGATGATTAGTGATGAAGAGCACCTTTTTATGTATCTATTGGACATTTGTATGTCTTCTTTAGAAAAATGTCTATTCAGATTCTTTGCCCATTTTTTAAATTGGGTTATTTGTGGGTTTTGCGGTATGTGTGTTTTTCTATATAATTGTTTGAATTGCTTGTATATTTTGGATATTAACTCTTTATCAGATATGTGGTTTACAAATATTTTCTCCCATTCCATAGGTTGCCTTTTCATTTTTATTGATGGTTTCATCTGCAGGGCAAAACTTCTCTAGTTTAATTTAGTCCCACTTGTTTATTTTTGCTTTTGTTGCCTTTTCCTTTGGTGCTAAATCCAGAAAGTTATTGCCAAGACCAATGTTGAAAAGCTTGTCCCCTATGTTTTCTTCTAGGAGCTTTATGATTTCAGGTCTTACATTCAAGTCTTTAACCGATTTTTAGTTGATGTTGTGTATGTTATAAGAAAAAGGTCCAGTTTTATTTTTTTACACATGGCTAATCAGTTTTCCCAGCATTATTTATTGAACAAACTATTCTTTCCCCATTGCATATTCTAATATCCTTTATCATAAATTAATTGACCATATTTCTGGGCTCTCTATTTATTACACTGATCTACGTGTCTGTTTTTATGCCAATACTATACTGTTTTGATTATTCTTACTTTGTAATATAGTTTGAAATTAGAAAATGTGACACCTCCAGTTTTGTTCTTTTTTCTCAGGATTGTTTTGGCTATTTTGGATCAAATATGATTTGTGTGTGTGTGTGTGTGTGTGTGTGTGTGTGTGTGTGTGTGAGTATACTTGTGTTAGGAAACTATTTAGGTCATAGTCAGAGAAAATTTTGTCCAGAAGGCTGTAACCTTTCCTCCGGGGAGCCATATTTGGCCCATTGACATGTCTATCCTACCTAATACTAATTTCCAACATCTGGAAACTCAAGATATTTCACTTAGAAATCACAATTTATGGGTTTCAGTTTTCTCTTGAAAAAAAAAACACACAGAAAACTGGGACAATCTTGTATCTCTGGGCTCACATTTTCTTATAGCATCGGAGATAGAATTGGCTGGAGGTAAAGGCCGACCATGAGAAGGGACATGCACTGCTCAGCCTACTTCATTCCTTTTTCTATTGGCCTAATACCTACAGGCATTAGGATTTAATGTAACGACCAGCAATCCTTGCCCAGTCATTTTACAGGAGGGAAACCGAGGTCCAGAAATCCAAATGGCACACCAGGTTTCATAGATAGTTGGCTGCAAAACAAGGACAGGAACCAGGTCTGGTGTTTCTCCTAAATGCAGTATTTTTCCCATTATATGCATATATATTATTTCAGGAGTCCAATTGCATTTGCCAGTCACACCCATGAGAGGGCCCATGACTACCACAACTTTAGTCTAAGTGGAGAAATAGGAAGAGGATGGAGGGGTGCCGGGCGGGGGTGGGTGGGCGCGGGGAGACAGGGGATACTTTCCTCAGTCCTCACCAACTCCTTCTTCCTGCAGACTTTCAAATATAAGGCAGAGCAGACCTGCCCTGAAATCTGGTTTTGTCAAACCCAGAAACAATGCCAGAAACTATTGTGGCTCAGAAAAAGATATAGAATAGTTCTATCAAGAGTTTTTTCAGCCCCTATAATCAGGACTTCAAAGGAGCAAGCTGCTATGCCATGTTTTGCAAGAGACCCATGAGAAACTCACGGGTAGGTTTTGTGGGAGGGTAGGAAGTGAGAGCTATGTTAGCAAAGAAAACGTTAACTAGATTAAAAATATAGCATCTCTCTCAAAAGACTTAGGTGCCTGTGTCTTTAGAACTATACTCTTAAAAACCTACCAATCACATTTGGATTTCCTGCTGAGGGAAGAAATAGTTATCACGACTCACATAATTTGTCTTTGCCTCATGGGAAATCCTAGAGGCTGGTGGGTCATGTTCACATCTCCAATGATGATTAAAAAAGCACAAATCTCATGTAAATCTCCAGATAGAGCAAAAATGAGGAGGTGTGTGTGTTCGTGTGTTTGACACGAGTTTTACAACAATTGGCCAAATTAAAAAATATATACTGTTAACCCACAATTTAAAAAACACACAAAACCCTCCTCTAGTGTTATCTACCTACCTAATTTTCCTATTAATGTAACAGGAATCAAAGATGTTATGACATCTGTAGATATTGGCATACATTTCCCTATTTTTGAATGATTTGCTGGGGCTTAAGCAAAAATTAAGAAAATAAAAAACCAGCTCTGGCTGGGTGGCTCAGCATCACACTGTGCACCAAGAGGTTGTAGGTTCGATTCTGGGTCAGGCCACATACCTAGGCTGTGAGTTCAAACCCCAGTTAGGGCACCTATAGGAAGCAACCAATCAATGTTTCTCTCTTCTCTCTCTCTTTCTCTCTCATTCTCTTTCTCTCAATTCAATAAAAAACCTTACATATCCTTATATGCATAACCCATGGACACAGACAATAATGTGCTGAAGGACTATGAGGGGTGGAGACAGGGTGGAGGGAGGCAAAGGAGGGAAAGTGAGGGACATCGGTAATAGAGTCAACAATAAGAGAAAGAACAACATATCCTCTGGTGAGGATTTACAAAAGAAAAGATGAAGCCAAACAAAAGCCATGTAGTACCATTCAGCCCTCAGAACTATCAAAAGGGCCACATGTGGAGGGAGAACACTTTCCACCCTCCCCTGCAGACAAGTCTGCCTCATAGGGAGGGAAAATGGCTGGAGATACTGTCCCCATGCATTTGTTTTTGCTCATTCTGATGCTCTCCAGGTACCAAGCAGCTGCTGGCTGGAGTGTCTTGTCTGGCTCAGCACATCCATTTGCTGCGCTGTCTCCAACCCCTGAGAAGCCCCCAACAAAATCACAGCTCTGCCAGTTCTGAGCACTCTGTGCTGCCTTGCACTGCGCAGCCCTGTAAAGCAGGCTCTCTTTCTCTCTTCAGCCAGATGAGGGAATGGTCTTTGAGAGGCTCAACAACAGCTGGGTCAGTCAGCTCAGAGCAGAGCTGGGACCCAGCTTTCTAGGCTCAGCCCCTCACCAACATTGTACATCCCCGAATGGCATAGGAATAGCTTCTGTGGGCGCCAAGCCTTACAGGCTCATTTTGACACATGCAACAATGAGGTTCCCCTTGGGTTGCATCGTCCTGTCTCACTCTACAGTGGGATTTCTCAATCTTGCCACTATGCACGTCTAGGGCCTGGTAATTCTTTGTTGTGTGGGGCTCTCCTGGGCACTGTAGGATGTTTAGTAGCATCCCTCACTCGTAACAACCAGAATGTCTCCAGACACTGCCAAATGTCAGGGGGCAGGGGGAGCAAACACAGCCCCAGTTGAGAACTACTGTTCTATGGCTCCTGTTTCTCCAGGACTTTTTGGCAGCTAAGGCTCACAGGGTTTGATTCCTGATATTGTCCCTTATTACTGGGTGGATAAACTGCTTACCTGTGACTCTACTTCTTTTTCTATACAATGGGGATAAAGAGCATCCCTGTCTTATCATGTTGTGTGAGGGTTAAATTAATAACTACAGAGCCTAATTAGTAATGCACAAAGCCTATATGCATCAGTGTGTGAATGGATGGCAGCTGTGATGTGGTGCTGAGGGTTACTCCATGCCAGCATTGTGCTAAGCATCTTGTAGACAGTAACCAACTTAGAAGAATTCAAGATCATCTCTTTTACCATCAAGAAGCTGAGACAGTCGGGCTGGTGTTGCTCAGTAGTTGAGCATCGGCCTATGATCCAGGAGGTCAAAGGTTTATTCATTTCTTTAAATTACTAGGGTTTGCCTATTTGTAGAGATCATACGCCTCTTGTCTGAACTCTCTCAGTGTGAGCTTGCCATATATTTTGTAAGGCAGGGAAGGGCATGACTCTTCCAACTCTGTGTCATAAGGTGTAAATTCTTATGTGCCTAAGTAGGAATCCAATGTCATGGTGTGGGAGATTGGTTTGCAAAAAACACTAAATATGGTGAATAACTTTCTGCTACATGCAGTTGGGAAATCCAGCAATTGTCTGACCATCCGAACTTCACTTACTTCCTAAGCATCCTGCATCAGGGTCTTCAGTAGACACCTTGAAGCATTAGGCCCCCGCCCCCCACAACAGTGATAATGCATGCTTGCCTCTTACCGAAACAGAACATCAGTGCCAATTGTGTGCTGTGTCCCTTTGTCATCGGCCAGAGTGACTATAACAGGGCCGCTCCATTTTGTAAGTGAAAAGAAGTAATCGGGAGGAAACTGACCGTGCTTGGGCACATGTCACAGTTGTGTCTCGAGCAGGGATAGCAGCCACTGTTTTATTAGGGTGCAATTGGAGATGGAACAATTCCCTAACACCCAGCGAGCCAAGAGGCAGACTGGAGCTCTCAGGACAGCAGCCACCTCAGAGGGAGAAGCAGAGGCTGGAAACTCAAGGATGGAGACACATGAGCCCATCGGCTGCAGGCCAGGCTGTCTGCCCCACCTGAGGGCCAGCAGCTTCCTGCCCGTGGCAGGGAGAATTTATCTGGAGAGCATAACCAGAGGGACAGATGAGAGTAAACACACATTTGAGTCCCAGGGTCTAATGAATCCCCTTCCCCTCATTACCAGGCTCTAAAATGTTGCTCCAGAGAAAGCCAGTTACTGATTTTCCACAGAATTCTTTGTCTTTCCCAAATCCAAGGCTGGTCCTGTTACATTTCCCATTGAGTCAAATGAGGATAATTTGAGATGTCCTCTCCTTGCTCAGGAAATAGAGGCCTATGGATCCCTCTTATCCCACATTTGATTTATGTGGAGCAAGCAGGACCCAGGCTGGCTTTGTCGTGTTGGCAAGGAGCACTCCCTCTGCTCTGTTGTACCTGGAAAGGCATATTGGAGCATCACGCTCACGCCATGGAACTAGCTGCCTCGCAGCCCCCATCACTGCAGGGAGTGGGAGGGCGACTCTCCATCCTTCACAGAACATTCCGCAGTCCCCATCCTTTGGGAGCACACACACACACACACACACACACACACACACACACACACACACGCTCGGTCCAGAACAATCCAGCCACGGCCTCCCTGTCACCGGTACAGAAGGCCACAGTGACAAATAGATGCTGAAGCAGGATTTTTTCCCCTTTCTTTTCTTTCTCCCCCCTCTCCCCACCAACACTATTTTTCCAGCCTTGGCATAAAATGGTCAAATGATGTTCTACTGCAGAATTCAATTTCACAGTTCAGTTAGGTCCTTGATTACACTGCCAAATTCAGATTAATGTGCATTTAACTAACATGGATCAGGGGAATTCTGGCTGACAGCCAGCTGTAATCAGAGCTATTGATAGCTGTGTGGAGTTTTATGCCCTGTCCACCATGGAGCACCACTGGTGAAATTGATTGATTAAATGAATTCATTGCTATAATTATGTTTAATTTTGATACATCACAAGCCTGTGTCTGACCCTATCCTTGGAGATATTGTGTGCATTGTGGAAGGGTAGTTTGGCAGAGCTGTTAACCGGGAATTATTTACTTCCATGTAATACAGCCTTTTGTTTTTGTTTTTGTCCTTCTTACTTTTTGATCGGGTTTGAATAGAGCCATGAAAAAGCACATTTCTTTAAGAATTCATTTATATGGTATACTAAAAGGCCCCAGGAAACTAAACAATGAATGGATGGCATTAGCCATTTCAGAGAGAAAGGAAATCAAGACTGCCTGCACATTCTTTCAGCATTTTAAAAGGTCCCTGTAGGGAGAATTCCTTCTCGGAAGGTATCCAATTTTCAATGACAATTAGTGGCCTTGGAACAGCAGCTAAGCAGTTTAGCAGCCTGGGTGATAATTTGCCCAAACAATCCAGTCTTCTCTTATTACATCTTGCCATATGGAAACCCCTCTCAAAAGTATGCAGACCATGGTCTCATTTCTATGAAGTTACTTTATCACAAAATCACAGGGCTGCTCCGTTTGGAGGCATGGGGAATAGACTTCCTAGTCTCCCTTCATTGTTTTCACTCCTGCATAGCAGATTACCACCCCTGCTCTGGTTCCTGTGCCCTTGCAATAGGTCTTCAAAGGTAAACTACTGGCTTAGATCTTTTGGAAATGGTTTGGGGTGTGGATGGTGGGAGGTTCATTGGATTCATTTATTAAATATCTGTACCTTTTGCTCATCCAAGTCCACTGCATTGTGGAATTCATCCCCACATCTCTCTCATAATACTATAGGACTGCTAATATGGACTCCACATATACTCCTTTTTTTCTTGAATATACTACAGGTTGTAGAAAAGGTTGCATAGTTCAAGCTTTACTCCTTCACCAGTCTTTCTTACATGCATGGATGTGTGTGTATGTGCAAAACAGTATCAACGGACAAATTCATCCTTTATGTTCCACTCACTTCCAAATATAGGATATCATGGGGAAGACTATTTAGAGCAGGACAATTAAATTATTATAACAATTTAGGAACCATGTAAGAGCCAGGAAGCCTTGTTGCAAAAGAAAGCTTAGGCTGTCTTTTTTGGAAGAGTCCACAGAAGAATGTTTGGACATTGTTGTAGCTGAACACAGCATTCTGCACTGGCCGAAGCAGAAATGAAAGCGATGGATTATGCACATAGAGGATCATTTCAGTTTGCTCTGATGATTATTTTTTGTATATTTTGAGCTGATTTCTCTAAGCCAAGACTGTTTAAAAAAACAAAAAACACTTAGGGTCTCTCCATCCTGGGAACACACACATACGGCTTTCCCTTTGCCCTCCTCCTCTCCCCTCCGCCTTCCCCCCGCCCCCGCCCCCACACATTACCATTAGCTTCCTCACTCCCAAGCTGCAAGGGCTCTTCCTTTACCTCCATAACTTGTTCTCTAAGCCCATTTCTTCTAGGAATTACTTCTACCTCTGTAATGTACCCAATAAATGTTCTCTTGCAAAACAAAACAAAACAAAAAAACAAACAACTTAATTTTTCTTACATCTCCCTCCTCCCTCATCCATCTTTTTTTGGCCCAGTTGTTGCATTCTGCTCCAGGCTTCTTAGATATCTGGGCCCCCATGAAACACCCTAACAGGCTTTAGCTCTGTAGTTGTCACTCCACTCTGCGCCCACCTCTGTGCTGTCCCCCTATACTTTCTGATCGTATCAAGGGCCCAGGTCCTCAAGTAGCACTGTCTGGATATGAATTCTAACTCTACTTAGTTTTGAGAATTTTGAAGGGCTTACTTAAACTCATCATGCCTCAGTTTTCTCATCTGTGAAATGGAACCATTACGGGGTCCATCTCATTGTGTAACTTGAGGTTTAACTGCAACCATGTACATAAAGTGCTTAGAACAACCCCTGGTACATGGAAAGTACTCAGCAAATGTCAAGTATCATTATCATTGATATAATGTTATCCATCCTGCTAGAACAGACTTCTAACAGAGAATTTGGTTTATGGAAGGGGCCCAATAAAGCACCCCTGCCTCTTACTAAAGAGTGTCTAGCCGTGAATATACACACCAGGGAGGTGACAACTAATGGTAGAAGTGCCGAGGCAGGGAAGAAAGCAGGCCTGTGGTGTCAGTATGCCAAGCACGTGGGTCATCTAGATACCCTACCACTGGGAGTAAAGGGCTGATCTAAGCAAAAGAATTGGGTGGTATATGTAATCTTAGATCTACAGGGTCACTTGCCTTGTATTATGTGGGAGCAGTTTCTCCTCCCTGAGCCTCAGTTTTATCAACAATAACATGGAATAAATTGCCCCTGCTTGACTGTCAGAGTAAAAAGGAACGAAGCCTGCCACAAATGTGCTAGCCAGCAATACTCACCATCATGAATCCCACATTTGGGTCATCAAGACCCAACTGAGGGCATGGGTCAGCAACATGGTGGCCTCGAAAGGGTCACTCATGCATTTCTCCTTCACAAAGTCAGCTGTTTACCTACCATCTCCTTGAATGGATGAAAGCCAGCAGGGAAGATGATATGTTCCCTCAGTCTAGACAAGCAGTCTATTGTCCTTTGATGAGTACACCTCGAGTTTGGCTCAAAAAATTGTCTCTTGTGATAGTGGTTGCTCCTCATCCATTACTTTTTGAAGACTCCGCAGCAGGCATGAAAAACAATAGCACTGTTTTGTCTCACAGACCTAATTTCAAAAACGTTTAGCTCCCAGTGAATGACTCTGCATTCTGTATGACTAAAAAGTGTCCCATTCACGCAGGCAAGTATCTCTTCTTTATGCCACATGCCTGCTGTTAACCTAGATTCAGACAATGCTGCTGATGCTCAGTAAAGAAGAAAGGTGGCCCAATGCAGTGTGGAGTAGTGTTTGTGATTCCTAAAGGATGAAATTTCTTTATTTTTTAAAAAATATATTTTTATTGACATACTAGAGGCCCGGTGCATGAAAATTCATACACTGGAGGAAGGTCCCTCAGCCTGGGCCTGCCCCCTCTCACAGTCTGGGAGCCCTCAGGGGCGGGAGGCGACCCAGCGATCAGGGGAAGGTGACGCCCCCATCACACCTCTGCTGCTGCCATGCCAGCAGCACAAGCCTTGGCTGGCCCTGGTTACCTGAGCCTCGGGCAGCCCTGGGTGGCTGGGGGGCTGAGGGACCTGGGGGACTCCAGAGGCAAGTGGGGCTGAGGGGACTGGGCACCACCACCTTGTGGCTGTGGGCACCGCCATCTTTGAGGGCGGGGCAGTCAATTAGCATATTCCCTCCTTATTGGCTATGGGCATCACCATCTTTGAGGGCGGGGCAGTTAATTAGCATATTCCCTCCTCACTGGCTGTGGGCACTGCCATCTTTGCGACGGTGTGAGGGTCAATTAGCATATTTCCTCTTTATTAGATAGGATATGTATATTTTTTAGAGAGAGAGGAAGGGAGAAGTGAGACAGATAGAAACATTGATGAGAGAGAAACATCAACCAGGTGCCTCTCACACACCCCTACTGGGGACCAAGCCTGCAACCCAGGCATGTGCCCCTGACCGGGAACCTAACCAGCAGTCTATTGGTATACAGGCTCGACCACTGAGCAACACTGCCAGGCCAATTTCTTTATTTTTAATATATCTTGCCCTGGCCAGGTGGGTCAGTTGATTGGAATATTGTCCTATACACAGAAAGGTTTCAGGTTAGATTCCCAGTCAGGGCACATGCCTAGGTTGCAGGTTCAATCCTTGGCCTTGGTTGGGGCATGTATGGGAAGCAACTGATCTCTCTTCTCCTCCTCCTCCTCCTCCTCCTTCTCCTCCTCCTCCTCCTCCTCCTCCTCCTCCTCCTCCTCCTCCTCCTCCTCCTTCTTCTTCTTCTTCTTCTTCTTCTCAATATCAATAAATATGTACTCAAGTGAGGCATACACACACACACACACACACACTGAGTGGCCAGATTATTATGATCGCTGAACGCATAATAATCTGGCCACTCAGTGTAGACTGACCACAGAGTTGGGATTTTAAAATAAGGTTTTTCCATGTATAAGAACTGCATTGTGGGTAGTTAGAAAGAAGCAGAGGACTTACTAGCCAGAGGCTGGGGGCCACTATCTCCTGGTCCCTTGACATATCAAGATTTGCAAGCTTTCCCTTATACATAAGTACACTGAGTGGCCAGATTATTATGCGTTCAGAGATCATAATAATCTGGCCACTCAGTGTGTGTGTGTGTGTGTGTGTGTGTGTGTGTATATATATAAAGTTATTCAGACTTGTGGGGAATGGATTCACTTTTGCTTAAAGTAGAGGAAGAAATCTCCCAAGGAGACACTAGAAGATGATAGCACTTGATGGCTCCCAGGACAACTTTTCAAAATAAAAGTAATACACCCCTCTTCTGTTCACACACTCACCTGTGACTAGCCTGGGCTTGGCTAATATCAAGCTTAGTTTGTAGAAAGAACCCAATTATTTATTTTATACTGAAATTTTATTCCCCCTACAGTCATCATATATATGCACCAGTTTTCCTTGTGTATGGCCAAAATCCAGGGACTTAGAAAAAAAAATCAGCTTGATTTTGAATATAGCATTTTAATTATAATACAATATTTCATATATTATAATTAAAGGAACCTCTGTGATTGTTTTGAGGATTAATGTATAGGAATATATGTCACTAATACCTTGTACATCTTCAATAAGTGCTAGCTATTTTATTAATATTATAATTACTGTTTACTTTTTCTTTCATTCCCACTGCTGTGCTGAGCACTTTATATAATACCACCACCTAGAATATATTGATGTGTATTCAATACTTCAGAGTTCACAGCGACCTATGGAAGTAGGAATTATTCTTATTACCACCATCTTACAGATGAGAAAACAGAAGTACAGGGAATTTAAATAACTTGCCTAATGTCACACAACTTCTAAATGGCAGATAAAAGGTTTCGAGCCCAGGGTGTGTTTTCTTAAACACTCGGATGCTCTAGGTTGCCTCAGTTAAGCCCTGTGAGGGAGGTATTATGATCTCCATTTTACAAATGAGGAAACTGAGGCTCAGAGAGGCTAAGTGATTTGACTAAAGCCTTCAGAGTCAGAATTCAGCCCTAACAAATATGTCACTTAAAAGCATGTGTTCTCTCTGCTCTGCAGTCAGGAGAGGACATGTCTTAGCAGCTCCCTGGTCGCTGCTGCTGGGTGGGAGGCTGTCTGAGAGCTGGACTCAACTGTGAGGGTGTTCTCCAGGCCGAGAAGGCTGCATTACCAGCTGTGCATTAGGCGGTACTGTCCTGTGGGGTCATGAACAGAAGAACTGAGAATGGTGCCATGGTAGCAATTTTTTAAAATATATTTTTATTGGTTTCAGAGAAGAAAGGAGAAGGAGAGAGATATATAAACATCACTGATGAGAGAGAATCATTGATTGCCTGCCTCCTACATGCCCCAGACTGGGGATTGAGCCTGCAACCTGGGCATGTGCCCTGACCGGGAATCAAGCCGTGACTTCCTGGTTCATAGGTTGATGCTCAAAACCTGAGCCATGCCATCCAGGCCATGGTAGCAATTTTAAGGAGATCTGTGTGCAGATCTTGCTCCCTGACTTGTGGAATAGGCTCTAGTCAAGCTGTGTGATGGCACAGGAGCTTGGGACATCAGCCTTTCTCTAGATGACCACCATGCTACCAGATCCAGTAAGCAACATGCCCCACTCTACTTGACTTCTCAGTAGCAGTCAACATGCTTTATTACTCTTTTCTTCTCAAAATACTTTCCTCCCTTGGCTCCAGGGCACCCTAGTCACTTGCTTTTTTTCCTATGTCACTGGCCACTCCTTCTCCTGATCTTTCTGGTCTCTAAATGTTGGAGTTCTTGGACCTTCTCTTACACATTCAACATCATGGCTTGTAATGCCAACTAAATACTGATCAGATTCATGTCTTTAGTGGCAACCCTTCTCTGGACTCAGGCATGTCTAAGTCACCTAAGTACATCTCCACATGGATGCTTACTTAATAACTCTCTCAAACTTAACATGATCCTAACAGAACTCTGTTTCCCTCCATGAATTAGGTATCTATTGCTATGTAACAAACTATCCCCAAATGTAATGACTTAACAATAAGTCCTTCTCATCTCATATACTCTTTGTGCATCAGATCTCCATGGCTAGGTGAGCTGGGTGATTTTGTCCTGAGGTTGGAATCAAGATGTAAACCAGGACTGCAGTCACCTGAAGCTTGACTGGAGCTGGAGGATCACTTCCAAGATGACTCACATGGCTGCTGGTGGGAGGCCTCAGTCTACCTGGTTCTTGGCAGGAGACTTTGCCACTTAGACCTCTCTATGGGATTCTTGAGTGTTCTCATGACGTGCCAACTAGAGAAAGCCAGAGCAAGTGACCCAAGAGAAAAAGTTAAGAAACGATGTGACTTTTTTGGCCTCAGAAGGCACTTACTATCATTCCCATCATATTCTTGGATGACACCAGGATATAAATGTCTGAAGACAGGGATCATTGGGAGCCATCATGGAGACTGGTTACCACACCCCAAAACCTACTCCTGTCCCTGTGCTTCTCAAATCATTAAATGGCCTGTTGTTCAGGCCAAAGTCCTGGGAGTCATCCCTGATTCTTTTCTTTCAGATTCTAATTCAATCCTAGAAACTCCTGTCAGCTCTATCTTCAGACCCTACCCTGGATCCCACCTCTCTTCACCCCATCTATAGGACCCACCCTGATATCAGCCCACATTGACTAGCTTACTGCAGTCAATTGCTATCCTTGTTTCCACTCCTACCACCAAAGTCTCTTCTCCAGCATCCAGAGTCAAGATCATGTTGCTCCTTTCTGCTCTGCAACCTCCAGTGGCTCCCACCTAGCTCAGAGCATTGGCCAGCATCCTTTCCATGGTCTTCTGGCTCTTGGCTACTTCTCTGTTCATTCTTCCAAACTGCCTCCCTCTCCACTCCAGGAGAGCCTCCATGTTGTTCCTCAAGACTATATGTGCCTCAGAAATCCTACTTGTGCTCCTCCTTCTGGCTGGATCACACCTGCCCCACACATTCATGGGGCTGGTTCCTTCACTTCAACCAGTTGCTGCTTGAATGGCACCCCCTCAGGGCAGAAAGCACTTTTCTGTCCAATATGGCACCTCCTTCCTCTCAGCCCCCTCACTCTGCTTTATTTTTCTTCATATCACTTATCACTACTGGACCACATACTGTCTATGTATTGGTTTACTTATTTATCGTCTGTCTCTAGAATATAAGCTCCAGGAGAGCAGAAACACCATGCATTTTTATTATAACTGGACCTTCTCACTGTACCTGCAATAATGCCTATCACATCATAGTTGCTGGAATAAATGAATCAATGAATATACTGCCTGGGAGCAATTAATCCATCTAGAAGAAATGCCACCCAATAGAATTTCCTGCAGTGATGGAAATCTCTACCCGTGCTATTGATGCAGTGACTGTTTAAAAATGCTCAAAATGTAGCTAATATGACTAAGGAATTGAAGTTTTATCTTAATTTAATTTCATTTATATTGATTTTAATTAAATAGCCACATGTGGTCAGTATCCACCATATTAAAGTAGACCTAGATCTTTGGGGTGGATGGGGTGAGGAGGTGTGTAAATGTTATTCCATGTACATTCCAGTAGAGTGGTGGAGACTTTCTGAGGCACTGTGTTAAGAAGGAGCCTGAGGCCCTAACCGGTTTGGCTCAGTGGATAGAGCGTTGGCCTGCGGACTGAGGGGTCCCAGGTTCGATTCTGGTCAAGGGCATGTGCCTTGGTTGCGGGCACATCCCCAGTAGGAGGTGTGCAGGAGGCGGCTGATCGATGTTTCTCTCTCATCGATGTTTCTAACTCTCTATTCCTCTCCCTTCCTCTCTGTAAAAAATCAATAAAATATATTTTTAAAAAAAAAAAAAGAAGGAGCCTGAGGTCTCATCAACAAATCTTTGAGCATCTTCTATGTATCTGGCACCATGTTGTCACCAGGATCTTATAGAAAGAGTTCATTGATCAATAGCACTTTCTGCCCTGAGCAATGAGGTGAACACAGTATGATGTGGTATATTTCCCATCCCTCATCTCAATCACTCCAGGGGTGACTCCTTCTGATCCCTAAAACATGATTATTGCTGGAACCTATATCTAGTGTCATACAAGCCTCTCGCTGGCTTTCCCTACCCCTGCTGGGTCTGACCTCCCCATTCTCCTGCAAATTCCCTTAATCCACTCTTCAAATCAGACTGGAATGTTCTTCGTTGGTGTCTCTTTGAGGGCTGACCAAATTTCTCTTTCACACACAACTCCCTGCAAATTTTGGCTTTTTGTACTTATTTAGTGAGAACATTGCATATGTTTAGCTTAATGCTATACACTAGCCTCTCTTATCCATGGTTTTACTTTCTGTGGTTTCAGTTGTCAACCACTGCCTGAAAATATTTAATGGAAAATCCCAGAGGTAAACAACTTATAAGTTTTAAATTGAACACTATTCTGAGTAGTATGATGAAATCTCATGCCATCCCACTCTGTCCCACCAGGGACATTCATCATTTCTCTTTCCAGTGTCTCCAGGCTGTATATATTCCACCACTCCTATTAGTCACTTAGTAGCTGTCTGGGTTATCAGATCAACTGTCTCAATATCACAGTGCTTATGTTCAAGTAACCTTTACTTTACTCAATAATGACCCCAAAGTGCAAGAGTAGTGATGCTGTCATTTTGAATATACCAAAGAGAAGCTGTGAAGTGCTTTTTTTTAAAGTGAAAAGATATGTATGTATAGGGGAAAACAGTAAATATTGTGTTCTGTACTATCAGGGTTTTAGGCATGTATCCTTGGACTATGAGGGGGGACTACAATATAAAAAGCTGTCAGTAAGGAGTCATGTTTTCCCTTTTATGTAAATGCTAGGTTATGTGTGTAAATAGTATATAGTACCCTTTAGTATGGGAATTCAGGAAGGTGTGTGTGTGTGTGTGTGTGTGTGTATGTGTGTGTGTGTGTGTGTGTGTGTGTGTGTGTATACAGAGAGAGATTTTAAGGGATTTGTTTATGTTATTGTGGGGGCTGGAAAGTCTAGAATCTGACTGACTGGTTGGCAGGCTAGAAATTCTGTTGGGAGTTGATGTAGTCTTGGGTCCCAGGGCCATCTAGATTAAAAAATCCCTCCTCTTTGGGTGACCTCTTAAAGCCTTCAACTGATCAGATGCAGCCCATCCACTTAAGGAGAGTAATCTGTTTTACTCAACCTACTGATTTAAATATTAATCACATCTTAGATTGCCTTTACTGTAATATTGGATCTGGTGTTTGTCCAAGCAGCTGGGTACTATAGCCTAGCCAAATTAAAACATAAAATTAACCATCATATGTTTAGTTATAAAACTTGGTTATAAAAATTCATCTTTTATTGGTATTTTCCTCTCCCCTATCTCACTTCATAACTCCAGAGATCATGTCCCACTCACTACTTGCATTCAAATCCAGTACTCAGAGTCTGCTTCTGGGGAATTTGACTGGGAAAAGGAGAAAAAGAGGCTGGATGGGGAGAGTGGAGGTCAGATAAAAGGTGGGAGCAGGGATGACCCGGGCCTTAAAAGGTGAGCCTCACCCATGACCAGGTGTGCAGTGCGCTGTTCATTTAGACCAGCCGTGTGTTAGTTCCCTAACCAACTGGTTGTGGCATTCAGATGTAACAGGCGGATATTCTCCATCCTTGTCTGTCTCTCCAGGTGGATTATGATCGAGCACAGATGGTTCTCAGCCCTCCACTGTCAGGGTCCGACACCTATCCCAGGGGCCCCGCCAAACTACCTCAAAGTCAAAGCAAAGCGGGCTATTCCTCAAGCAGCCACCAGTACCCATCTGGGTACCACAAAGCCACCCTGTACCACCACCCCTCCCTACAGACCAGCTCACAGTACATCTCTACCGCTTCTTATCTGAGCTCTCTCAGCATCTCATCCAGCACCTACCCCCCACCCAGCTGGGGCTCCGCCTCAGACCAGCAGCCCTCTAGGGTGTCCCACGAACAGTTTCGGGCTGCTCTGCAGCTGGTGGTCAGCCCAGGAGACCCCAGGGAGTACTTGGACAACTTTATCAAAATCGGGGAAGGGTCGACCGGCATTGTGTGCATCGCCACCGAAAAACACACAGGGAAACAAGTTGCAGTGAAGAAAATGGACCTTCGAAAGCAGCAGAGACGAGAGCTGCTTTTTAATGAGGTAGATGGCTTGTCTGGATCATCCTTTCTCACTTACATAGCACTTATTTCCCACTTCAAAAATAGTACATGTTTAGGACATTAGAAAACAGTGAAAATATAAACTAAAAAAATAGCGTCCCCCATAATCCTTCCCTCTGGTCTCTTTCTATGCACTTCATGTGTATAAGCCACTGTGCCAAGCATTGATCTGGTGTGATTCTCACAATCTGTGAAACAGAAAGATGTCATCACCATAGCAACAAGGAAATCTGGACTCGCATTAGTTAAATGGCTAGCCCACAGTCATACAGCAGGTTGCTGTCAGATTCTAAAGCCTCATGCTACTCTATGTGGATATATATATATATATATACATATATATATATATATATATATATATGTATGTATGTATATTACATTCTATGTCCTTTGTAGCCATTTTTTTTACATCACAATAAACAAAGGTGCGTTTAACAATGAACTAATTATCACTTTTTAGGAACTTTAAAATGTTTTTTCCTAACTATAGAGATAATGATTTTTTTCCTGTAGAAGATACAGAAAATATATTTTTAAACACTTCATAATTCTACAACCAATAAATATTCCATGCTAATATTTCAGTATTTTCTTTCTATATTTTTTCTACTTAGAGAAATGGTATATGTTTTCCAGAGAGTTGTACAAATTTGGACCTCATCAGTAGTCCTGTTTTACCCTCACTAGCATTGGATGCTATCTTGTTATCTCTGTTAATCTGAAAGACATGAATAAATCTTACAGCTTTAATTAACATGTTATTACTAGTGAAGCTGAATCTATTTTTAAATGTTTACAGCCCATATTTATATTTTTACATTGACTTGTATGGCCTTTGCACCATTTTCAATTAGAGTGGTAGCACTTGTCTTACTGATTTGTAAGAAATCTTGATATATTAAGGAATTAACCCTTTCTATCTATTTATTGCACCTATTTTTTCACTTTCTTATTTTACCTTTTAAAGTTGCTTATCACTTGGGAGTTCCCAAATGTACATAATTAGAAAAAATGAACACTTGTGTCCAGAGACAAAACATTTTGGAGTGTTTAATGATTTTATGGGGGGTCTTGAAGAGAGAGATGAGCTTTTGTAGATGAGAAATCTAAGTCTTAAAGATATCAAGTCAGGATTCCAATGCTAGATAACATGTGGGTCTTTAGCAAAGAATGTACCACTTACATGTAGCTCTTAGAACAATAAACAGACACTGTAAAAATGCAATCAGCTGCGACTTTGGAGTCTTCAGTGGTGGCTCATGTGAAGCCACCAGATGCCCCACAGATCTCCAGCTCCCAAGGTGTTCGTTTCTTTCCCATGCCCTGAACCTTGCAGACAGCACCAGGTGAGTGAGCTTCACCTTCTTCCTCGTCCACAATTTCTGATTTCTGCAATGTATTTCTTGCAATGCCAGAACAGACAGGGAAATATAATTTCATATAAACAACTCTATAATTTATTATTCAGTGCTAATTCCAAAAAATGTCACCAGAAGCAGCCACAGGGCAGTAATTCCTGGAAGTTTCAGCAAACAGACTCTAGTTAGCCTTTTGATGCCTGGGTCATATTTGTTTTTACCTTCAAAATTCATCCTCTATATTCAGCCCAAACCACTCTCAAATTCACCCAGACCTTCTCCCAAGAAGTGAAGTTGGGCCCAGCTGGTGTGGCTCAGTGGTTGAGTGTGGACCTATGAACCAAGAGGTCATGGTTCCCAGTCAGGGCACATGATGAGGTTGGGGGCTCAATCCCCAGTAGGGGACATACAAGAGGTAGCCGATCAATGATTCTCATCATTGACATTCCTCTCTCTCCCTTCCCCTCTGAAATCAATAAAAATATATTTAAAAAAGTTTTTTAAGTTGTTATCACGTGGCCACACCCCTAGTAATTGTTTACTTTATTCACTTGTGAGACTCACCATTTACTCACTTAACCATGAGTTAGTGATACTTTACCAGGTTAACCATAGAGTGGGGATGGTGCCTTCCAAAGGAGATCCTTAGGTATATCTTACCACATACCCCCAGAACAGGAAGCTCAGCCCCCTCCGTTGATGCAACCTTTGTCCTGGTTCTGCCTATTCTCACTCCTTATTCTCACCAACCCCCCACCAATGTCTGGTTGACCTGCCATTTTCTCTAAATTTGCTGACTTGATTGCCTTTATTTCTAATAGCTACTCTCAATCTATTGTACTCACAGCACAAATGTCACCCCAAATGAACAGGAAGCCACATTTCACTGTCACAAGTCAAAAAGCCTCTTTCCATTTGCTCAGGTTGTGATAATGCGGGATTACCACCATGACAATGTGGTTGACATGTACAACAGCTATCTTGTCAGTGACGAGCTCTGGGTGGTCATGGAATTTCTAGAAGGTGGTGCCTTGACAGACATCGTCACTCATACCAGGTAAGTTTTTTTTTTTTTTTATCCAGACAAGCAATGCAAGATATTTGTTATTCTCCTCCAGGGTGAAGCCACAATGACTATCCTATGAACTCTTCATAAATTGTAAGCACTTTGAAGTCAAGGTCATGACTACCCTCTTCCTCTATATTCCCCAGGTGCCTATTATAATATCCTGTATGTATAGTTCATTCATTCAATTAACACTCTCCTTTCCCTCCAGAAGTTCATTAATACCCATTAATTTTAAAAATCACCAAGCTACCAAGAATGAAGTTTTGGTGACGAATAGTAGAATTTTCCATTTCTACATAGAGGTAGATATCTAAAACTAAGTTCCATTCTCCTGAGTTGACATGCCATTGCTAGGTGTTGATACACCAAGGGTACCTGGGGAAGGAAGGGGCAGATGGAAGATCAGTCAAAGTTTTATGTCATAATAACAAACCTATATAACAGAAAAATTCTTCGATTCTGTTTTTAAAGAGTCTTGTAGGTAGTTAATTACCATTGTAATTACCTGATATGTACTTCCCGATATGACAGTTGTGGTCATTTCATCAAGTGTTTATCCATCACTTTTTATGTATTGGGCTGTTTCTGATATGCTGATATACAAAAGACACAAAAGAATATGGCTGAAAACCATTCCCTTAAGGAAGTCACAGATTAGAAACAAATACTTATACTACCTGTGCAGAATTAGAAAGATGTATGTAGGCAGCATAGAAGAATTCCTGAATGTCTCTATCAGGGAGTATCAAGAAAGATTTCTTAAAAAAGGGAGTATCTGAGATGGGTTTTGAGAGATAAATAGGAGTTCACTAAGACAGAAAGTGGGAGAAGAAGGGCATTGAAGTCAGAGGAAAGAGTATATGCTAAGGCAGTGCTTCTCAAATTTTAATATGCAAATCACCTGTGGATCTTATTAAAAGACAGACCCTGATTCAGTGCGGAGAGAAGTAATGCTCTGCATTCTAAAAAGCTCCTGGGCGATGCCCAAGCTGTTCATTCATGGACCACATTTGAAGAAGCAATGTTCTAAGGAACAGATAAAAAATGTTACATTTGGGAAACTTTAAGTTTAGTCTTGCTGGTAATAAAGTGCCAAAGAGTTAAGAGGATTGTCATGAAGAAGAGTCATTGGATATAAGCTAATTTCACTGAAATGGCACCCAAATCACTAGTGAATCCAGATGAAAAACAATAGCAAGCATTGGGAAACCCTGTGAAGAAAATATATGCTACTGTTTCTCCATTAAAATGAGGCAAAATTTTGATCATGACCTCTCCAGCTCTCCGGCTGCAGTAGACCATCTCAAAACCAAAGGACACTGAAGCTTTTCCACCAACATTTCAATGGGCAGACTCTGCAGTATAGCCATTGACATGCACACCCCCAAAATACATAAGATAATCTTAATTTGCAGGAACAAATATACTGAAGAGACTTAAGAACAAGACAAATATGACTTACATATAAAACAACTAGAGGCCCAGTGCACGGAATTAGTGCACTTGGGGGGGAGGGGTCCATCAGCCCAGATTGAGAGAGGGCACAGGCCAGGCCAAGGAACCCCACCAGTGCACTATTGGGGCCGGGGAGGGACATGGGAGGTTGACCAGCCAGGGAGGGACCGTGGGAGGGCTCCAGGGTGTGTCCGGTCCTTCTCGCTCAGTCCCGATGTCCAGACCCCAGCAGCAAGCTAACCTACCGATTGAAGCGTCTGCCCCCCCCCCCCCCCCCCAGTGGTCAGTGCACATCATAGTGACTGCTCAACCGGTCAATTGTCTTCCCCCTGGTGGTTAGTGCACATCATAGCAAGCAGTTGAGTGGCCTTAGCATATCATTAGCATTTTACGTTTTGATTGGTTGAATGGCTGACCAGACAACTGGACACTTAGCATATTAGGCTTTATTATATTGGATTAATAAAAATATATCTAAAAGAAAGGCTTTCTTTCTTGCCATAGGGAGCTTCCGATGGCGATCCATGTCTCTAGAATTCTCCCCTGGTCAAGGTTCTTTTCAATCTCTATTTTGTATCAAATGAATAAGCTCAGATACATTCTGTCAAGGAAGTCCCAGGTTAGAAAGAACTACCTCATAGCACCTCTGCAGTCTCCTCTGAAACCAGAGGAGCACTGGTCTGGTGCTCTACTTGCCTTTCTCATTCCCATGGCCCGTCTATTACAGGATCATCCATTCACACTCAGTTATTAGTAAATTAGCAGGTCCAATGTCCTTGACAGAAGGACCTGAAGCATAAGAAACCTCCAGTTACCGGAGGAGGGCGAGGGAGGGCTAGTGAGAGGCAGGGAGAGTCTCAGAGATCCAAAGGCCACTTTGCCTGAGCCCAGCCTTGGAGAGAACCGTGGTTGTTCCCATTTCCAAGGTAAGTAAAAAGAGACCCGAGGAAGTTAAAGGACTTGCTCAAGGTCACCTAGCAGATATACCTGGAACCTTGGTGCTATTCAGTGCACTCCCTCTGCAGGACCCAGGAGGTTTGGCAACACCTAAGGAATTACCTATAGGTGTCCAAGGTAGTGCATTTTCAGTAATGACCCAGAAGCCAGCAAATGGGGGTCTCTTGCCCTTGGCTTATATATGGCCCCTGGCATCCTCATACCCAGCCTTAGGTTCTGCAAATCAGATGCCAAAGACTTCCTTTTCATTGCCTATAGATTTTCCAGGCATGGGCTGATTCACTAGAACTCAAGAGAGCTGCCTCTTTTGTTTATTTCAAGGATGTTCTTAAATCTGTCCTTGTTCCTTAAATGTTGTTTCCTTTCTAGAATGAATGAAGAACAGATAGCTACTGTGTGTCTCTCGGTTCTGAGAGCTCTCTCCTACCTTCACAACCAAGGAGTGATTCACAGGGACATAAAGAGTGACTCCATCCTCCTGACAAGTGATGGACGGGTAAGATCTTCCTGTTTGGCTCCTCAATGCTTTGCCTTGTCACTCTGTTTTAGGTATTGTTCTCCTATGAACACTTCTTATAACACTAATTTTTTAGTCAGAAGTTGCCCACTGCCCTTCCCAAAAGGCTTACAAAAAGGAAATTACCATCCTATGTGTCATCCTGTTAGTCAGAATTACCTGTGACTTGAATTTGATGGATAATTTTTCACCTTAACAATGAGAGTAGAAAATAATAGAAATTATAGGAATTTTTTTTGCCATACTCCTGTTTTTTGTTGGCAGAGACCTTTTCTAGGGCTTTGTACACCCTGTTCTCATGACTATGCGTGTCTGCAGTATCCATCAGAATCCCTGCAAGAAACAGATGTCAAACTGCAGTGGACAATTTGAGGAGCGTTTAATAAGGTGTGGGCAGATGCAGAAAAGTGAGGGATGAGAAAAGCGCATGGGGATTAGTGTGGTGCTCAAGAATGGAGCGCCACTCTTACTGGAAGAGGTGAGGTGGGGAACTGGTTACCAGAACCTGGAAATAGAGGTTGTTGTGTGAAGAGAGCTGCATGGCAGGAGTCTGATCTTCGGTGGAAGCCAGACCACAGGGAACCTGCAGGATGGAAGTTGGGATATAAGGACCCCAACCTCACTCTGTTCCTAATGTTCAGTCTCCTATTGGTGCTACCTATTGGCAAAAGCAAATCAGAGGTCATCCATGCAGTTAACACAGGTTGGCCTCCCAGGGCTCAGAGAAGGTAGGAGAATAGATCTAGAAGGAAACATGGAAGACATTTATCACACTAGTATCTCTCCAGGCCCAGATTTCTGCATTTCTCATCACTGCAACCTGCTCAAGGGATGCTGGTGAAACTCATCAGCTCACCATGGTACAAATGAACACAGAATTCTACAGCCAAGAAAAGAATGAGCTGATAGCCCAAGGAAAGCTGAAATGGAAGAGTTTTGAAGTGTAGATTTTCACTATTTAGGTCCTTTTAACCTCCCTGAAACTTCCACCAGAGGTAATAGTTCTGGGATGAATGCAGCCAGCTGTCCCTTTGATGATCTGTCTGTTACAACCCAGCAAGCTCAGCCATGTGGAAAACATTCATGGCATATGAGAATTTGCCCATGAATGGTCAGAAGGCAGCCAGAAGAAAATGCCCAAGCACTTTGGCTTTTCTTTTAAAAAGATTGTCAGTTTTATTGCAGAAAATTCATATATATATATAAATATATGTTTTTGTATGTGAAACATAGAGTTTATTCTTATATTACTTATTAATTATTGTATTATTTTCCAAATGAACAGCTGTAATAATATGTGTGTGTGTGTGTGTGTGTGTGTGTGTGTGTACTAGAGGCCCAGCACGTGAAATCACACAAGACCCAGACCCGCCTCATGCAAGTAGCTCACCGCCATGAGCCCCGCCTCGCCCTGCGAGCCGCAAGCCCCTCAGCGTCCTGCAAGCCACAAGGGCCGCAAGCCCTGCAAACGCGAGCAGCTCGTGGGCCGGGGGGTGTGGGGAGGGATCAAGAGGTGCTCCATGCACCTTCTGGTGACCGGTCATTTGGTCGTTATGGGGTTATGGCCAAGGGCTTTAGATAGATAGATAGATAGATAGATAGATAGATAGATAGATAGATAAACATATATGTATATATAATTGCAAACTTTGGATTATTTTTAATGGGCAGTTTTAAATCCTGCTTTTGCATTGCTTTAACTAAAAATTTGTTAAAGAGAGTATATAGCAGTCAGCTTTTGGTATATAACTACTCCACAGTTAGTGGCTTAAAACAACAACTATATATTTGCTCATAATTCCAAGTTAGTATATGAGCTGACCTCAGCTGGGACAGCTCATCTCTGTACCATGTGGCATCAGCTGAGCTCACTTTTTATTTGTGATCAGTCTGCAGTTAACGGACTCACTCATTTGCCTGGCACTTGGCTGACACTCAGCGAGGGCAGTGAAGGTACCGACTTCGCATCACTCATCTCCCAGTAGACTAGGACAAGCCTATTCATGTGCTGCCTGTGTCAAGGTTCCCAAGAGCAGCAACACAGGCAGGCCCCAATGCACACACAAGTTTGAACCCTCCACTTACATCATGTTTGCTAATGTGCCTTAAGCCAGGGTAAGTCACACAATCAAGCCTAGATCTAAGGGTTGGGAGATGTTCAATGCCATTAACCCTTAGAGAAATGCAAATTAAAACTAGAAGATACCACTACATGTTTATCAAAATGGCTAAAATAAAAATAGGGATAACCCCACTTATTTATACATGGCTGGTGGGAATGTAAAATGGTACAGCCACTCTCAAAAACATTAGGCATTATCTTTCAAAATTAAAAGTGAACTTGCCATGTGACATACACTTCAGAGCAATGTAAACTTATTTCTTCACATAAACTTGCACACAAATGTTTACAGCAGTTTTATTCATAATAACCCCCACCAAGAAACTGCCCAAGTGTCCTTGAAAGGGTGAATGGTTAAACAGACTGTGGTATATCTGTACCCATAGAATACCACTCAGCAAAAAAAAAAAAAAAAAAAGGAATGAATAAATGGATACTTGATGAACCTCAAGGAAATTATGCTGAGTGAAAAAAAAAAAAAGCCAACCTAAAGGATACACACTGCATAATTTCATTTATGTAACCTTCAGGAAATAATGTAATTATAGAAATGTACATCAAATTAGCAGTTGCCAGGGGTTAGGGATTAGGAGTGTGTGACTGTACAGGGGCCGCACCAGGGAGTCTTATGGTTTTGGTACAGTTGGATACTTGATTGTAGTCATGATTATGCAAGGCTACAATGTAATAAAATTGCAGAGTATATAAACACATACATATACTACATATACTCATGAGTTCAGATATAATTGATGAAATGTGAATAAGCTCTATGGACTGTACCAACATCAATATCTTGGTGTTGATATTGAATTATCTATAGTAATAAAAGTGTAATATGCTAATTAGACTGGACGTCCTTCCAGACAACCTTCTGGATGAAGCCTGGGCTGCGAGGGAAGCCCAGGCCCCTGGTGCCTGCTGGCGGCTGGAGGGAAGCCCGGGTCCCGGGTACCAGAGGGAAGCCGGTGCTGGCAGCCGAGGGAAGGAAGGCCTACTCTTGCATGAATTTCGTGCATTGGGCCTCTAGTAGTTGTATAAGATACTAACATTAGGGAGGGTTGGGTGCACATTTCTTGCTACCTCCTAATTATTTAAAAAAAAAATTAAAGACAGTAAAATTGTTCAGATTTAAAAGGACAAATCCTTTCTGGCCTCTTCAAAGGCCTGAAGGGAAATTATTTGCTATCAACTGAAAGTAAATCATTCACTATTTTTCCATGGCAGAAATAATATCTAGGAGAAGCAAAGGGAATGTGGTGTTTTGGGCTTGAAAGGGAAAATAAATAGCATGTCACAGAGTGATTGCAAGAATTACATGAAGTAATTTGTGTAAAACCGTCAGAAGTAAACAAGGTACAAGGGAGATGCTCAGGAAGAGGGCAGTCCCCTCCAGCCCCCACCCCCACACCCCCGCCCTGCAATTAAGCGTTGAGTCAATTCATCCACAATCTGCCCTTGGCTGGGGGCTTGCATTTGAGAGATGATACTCAGGGGCCACTAGACAGTGAGGGATTAACTTTTATCAAATTCATTAGCTGGAATGAAATTCAAACCTATTAAGCCCAGTGCACCTATTGAAAAGGGACACACACAAATGATCTTTATGGTCTTTTTTTTTTATTATTATAAATTGCCATAATTTAAAAATTGGGAAGTTTCCTATGAAATTTCAGATTCCTGTCTTCCCTGCAAACAATCAAAACATCTGACAACACTGAGCCTGAATTCCCACATGGTGGTGACAGAGGTGGCGTGATGAAAGTGAGTGGCACTTGAAGCAGCCTCTGCTGGTCCCCCACCCATGATTTCCTATGTCAGTGCTCACTAGCTCCACCTCCAAATGCCACCATCTGCATCTCTTTCCCTGGCCACCATTGTCTGCTTTTCTAGCACAAAGCAGGCTGGAAATTCCAGGGAATTAACATCTACACTCCCCAGGAACAGCCCGGACACGGATGATGGGAGTTGGTGTGCAAAAACCACAGGCCTTGCCTTTGGATGGAATAGCTCTGAGGCACACGTCCTCCACCATCTCCCAGACTTCCTCAGCAGGACTGAGATTTAATTCACACTGTGGTAACTTGCTTGGTAATTACTTAACCCTTGACTGACTGCCTTCCCTTCCCTGCTGTACTTCCCCATTTCACCACTAGTGTTCCCTGTACCTCCCCAGTGCTGAATCCTTGACTTGGGATGTGTTTTGCCAGAACCCAAACTAGCATAATGTCCAGAGACAATGCACCATGTCTGTGCTCTCTCTCCCACGGGATTTGAAGTGAGGGTAAGGGATAGATAATGGGCATAGACTGGCCCACTCCCTCTTTACTGTGCCCCTGACAATCAGCTGGAAGTCAGTGCCTCTTTACCAAGGCTGTGTACCCCTGTTGTCCACTGTCTCCACATGGGCCTTTTAATTCATTGATATTATTTGCCTGGCTCCCTTAGAATTTGAGGGTTGTTGTGTTTTTTTTTTGTTTGTTTGTTTTTTGTCTCTCAAATAACTAGAATTGTATAATTAGAAGAAGACCTGGTGGTTATTTCCCAAATGCTCTTCTTAAAGAGATTTGGGCATGTTAAATCACTTTCTTTTTTTACAAAAAATACATTTATTCTGTATTTTAACTTGCATCTATCATAATTACTGGTGTTCCTTATTTGTGTAGATACAAGTTACTGTTTAGTGTCCTTCCATCCTGAAAAGCTCACTTAGCATTTCTTGTAGGGCTGGTTGTATAATAACAAATTAAATGCATTCCTTTCCAATAATCGGAGATACACCCAACCTCTATCTGTGCCCCCTTCCCTGCCACTCCACAGAGGTTTCTTTTCCTAATGCAGGAAGCACAGCAGAAGTCAGGAGACTCAGGTTTGAGGCTCGCTCTAATACTGCTGTGCAGTATCGGGCAAGTTCCTACTGCTCTCTGCACTCTGCCAAATGGCAGAGGGACTGGGTGAGGCCCCAATGCTGTTCTAGCTTAGCCACTGTGCTGCCCTCCCTCTCTTTGTGGGGTTGGCAGCTGAAGAAGTGGGCCTTAAGCTGGGGGCATCATCATCAGTCCGGCCCCTTCCGTTACCTCTCTATTCCTCTGTCCCTGGGTCATTGTTCTTCTTAAAACGGTTCTCAAACTTCAGTGAACACCAAAACCTCTGGGCCCTACCTCCTGAGATTCTGATTCAGTCATCCTGGGTGGTACCCAAGAACCTGCATCTCTAACAAATTTCCAGGGGATGCTGATGCTGCGCACTGGGTACCATTGCATTATATGAAGCCCTCGGGAGCCAGGCTCAAAAGCATCCATGCAAAAACCTGGGAAAGTTGCAAAAAATTTTTTTAATTTATTTATTAAATGTATTGTGGTGACATTGGTCAACATGAACCCATGCAAAGTCCTGGAGCAGATGCAAAAATTCTTTTTAAGATTTATTTATTAAATGTATTGGGGTGACATTGGTCAACATGAACATATAAGTTTCAGGTGTGGGTTTCTATGTTACAACATCTGTGCATTGCACAGTATGCCCACCACCCAAAGTCAGATCTTCTCCTGTCACCACATATTAGGACCCCCTTCTTTCCCCACTCCCTTCCCTTTGGCAACCACCACACTGCTGCTTGTGTTCATGAGTTTCAGTTTTACATCCCACATATGAGTGAAGTCATATAGTTCTCAGCTTTTTCTGACTGACTTATTTCACTTAGCATAATGTTATCAAGGTCCATTTCTGTTGTTGCAAATGGTGCTATTTCATCCTTCATCATGGCTGAGTAGTATTCCATTGTGTATATGTACCACATCTTCTTTATCCAGTCCTCTATTGCAGGGCACGTTGGCTTTTTCCATGAATTCTTGGCCACCATGAATAATGCTGCGATGAACCTAGGGATGCATATATCTTTTCAAATACATACGTGATTTCGAGTTTTTTGGGTATATACCCAGGAGAGGGATTGCTGGCTCATATGGTAGCTCTATTCTTCATTTTTTGAGGAATTGCCAGGCTGCTTTCCATAGTGGTTGTATAATCTACATTCCCATCAGCAGTGAACAAGGGATCCTTTTTTTTTTTCACAACCTCTCCAACACTTGTTATTGCTTGTCTTGTTAATAATGGCCACTCTAACAGGTGTTAGGTGGTATCTCATTGTAGTTTTGGTTTGGATTTTTCTAATTGCCAGTGAGGTTGAACATTTTTTCATATATTTATTGGCTGTTCATATGTCTTCTTGAAAGAGGTGTATTTTTAGGTCCTCTGCCCATTTTTTGATTGGGTTGTTTGTTTTTGGTGTTGTTTTATGAGTTCTTTATATATTTTGGAAATTCAAAGCTTTGCTGGAGCTACTGTTTGCAAATATCATCTTCCATTTGGTTGGCTGCCTCTTTGTTGTTTCTTTGTACAAAAACGAATTCAAAATGGATCAAAGACCCAAAGCAATAAGTTACATAGAAGAAAATATATGTACCAAACTTATGGACCTTCGTCATAGAGAACATTTTATGAACTTGACCCCAAAGGCAAAGGTAGTAAAGTCAAACATAAATGAATGGGACTGTATCTTCTGCACCACAAGAATGCTTTATACTGTATGCAATTTACTGAATGTGGGTTTACCTTCTGTTATAAACCTATAGCTATCTTGTGAATAGACTCTTTTGCCCCACCTTCCATATTTTTATGGGGCCTCTGATTCCCAGCCAGGATACATTGAGATGGATAGGATCTCAGGTTTAAATGGCAGCTTTCTCTGAACTCTAAGCTCTAGTTTGATGTCTGGCCCCCCTGGAACAAGCTTCATCTCCTCTTTTTAGGGGGCAGACAGTGTGCTAGTTACAGTTCTCTTAGCCTAACTGCATTAGTGGGACTAAGGTGGTTTCCTAAGTAGACACATTGTACAATAAAATGAGGCTCAGCTTAGAGTCTATGTGATTTGCTTTTAAGATCTGCTTACAATGCCTTATTATAGCCATTAGTTGAGTTCTCATTATCTACTTGCAGATTTATTTGGACGAATGTTGTGTGTAATTATGTTCTTTTAGAAAATTTTCTCTTTTATGTACTTGGATGAGTAAAAAAAAATTATGCAGAAGCACTTACACTCCTACAACAGAACAAGCCTAGCTTTCCAAGTGTCAAGTTTCCATTTCTCATCTTACATTTTGTCAGGGAGATAATTATTAGTCTGGCAGGTTTGGGGTCTTTTTTTATGTCTGGAAAGAGAAAAACACACTAGAGATAGTGACATTAAAAACTGCCAATACCAAAATGCAAATGCACTCACCTCCTTAATTATGCAGATCTCTTAAATTTACAGGCAAATAAAATGTATTGGCCAAATTGTTCCTCCTCTTCCATCTGTGTAGTAGGGTTACAAATTTACTTATACTCAAGCTTTAGAAATCACTGCACACACACACACACACACACACAATTATAATTTCATTGATTTTAAAAACTAACCTAGACTTCTAAACAAAACTCCATGGACTAGATTTTTTTAAAAAAATCTTTTAAATTTCAATCAGATTTGGTATGCTTAAATATTTAAATTGTCTATCAGAGTTCAACCACATTATTATAAGGTTTAAGTGATACCTTTAAAACCTCAGTCTTTAAAACCACCTACTACCTCTTCACTCCTAGAACCCCCATCTTTCTCAAGGTAGTTCTGGGAGGATAAGGGACAAATGTGGATTATGGGACCTCAGGGTGAAGTAGATAGACTATCTTCTTGTTCCTCTCTGGTCCCTGCCTTGACAAAACTGGCCTATTCTGTTACCTGGAAAAGTGACCACTGAGGATTAACAGGTTCCATCAGCTGCTGGGCTTTTCAGGAGAGCGCCTCTGTTGTACCTCACAACTCCAGCCTCCTGCCACAAGACTTGAAAGCCATCCTTGGGGCTGCCTCCTCATGTCAACCATAGACTTGTGCTGGGTACTTCCCCATTCCCTCACAAATTTGGTGGAGCTTCTGGATTCCTGCACACTACACAAAGATCCTCTCCTTTGTTTCTTTGGGGGTATATGCTATTCAGATATTTAATTATCAAAACAACTGTCTTAAATAAGTGAATGATGCTTTCACGGGAATCGGTAATATTGCTTCAGGTTCACTTCCACCCACTCTCTTCATGGAGGTCATATTGGGCATAGCCAAGGCTGGTATTCAACTAGTATTCACTAGTATATTTATTATTAAAATATTGCAATATTTTAATGCTTATTGATTAATGTCCACTGTTTCAAGCCATTGGAGTATGTGACCCCCTTTGCCTCATTAAGTATGGTAATGCCTCAAGATAACTTCAGGATACCACTTAACTTTATGTCTAGATTCTGATCGGTCTGATGAAGATAGTAAATATTTTGAATATTGCCTCTGAGAACAGATGCATGTGGCTTCTCCTCTCCCTTCTTTGTGTGGGGATTTATGCTATTCAGATATATCTGAAGCCCACCATCATTGGTTGGAATGGTGGGAAGTGATGTATAATAAAGAGTTGAGTCCTGACATAATCAAATCGCTGCTCTTTTGTTCTCTTCTGCAAATCATCCCAGGCTAGAAGGGATGGAGTGTAGGAATTTTTACTTCTCTGAATTGTAGACTCCTTTTAAAATATGGCAAGAAGAGTTATGGACCAACTGCCATAGCCCAAAGCTCTCTTCTTCATACCACAGGGAAATCTGTGTTTGGCTCTTGATGTGTCAAAGCAATTGATAAAATCACCTTTCCACTAAACCAGCTTTCTCTAGCATGTATCTGAAGTAATCTAATCTCCTTCCACTCCAAACCATACCACACTGACATCGGCCTGATTAAGGAGAAGATCATGAATAAGGAAATGGGAGAAGAAAAAAACACATTAATGATTTCCAAATCATTACCCTAATTCATCCGTAATTTAACTTTGATTCTAGACACAGCTGTCTTCAATAAGTAAATCAATGATGATAGAGCACCAATGTGTCTATTACATGACCTGCTATCATATATATGCGTGTGGGTGTGTCAATATAAAATCAAATCTATCTAGTAGCATGTGTTTTTTGGTGTCTACTACTCTTCCAGCTCTTGAGTCTTCACAAGTGAAAGGCAGAGCTGCTGCCCTTGAGGAATGTCATTTCTATCCAGAGGGACAAAAATCAGCATCAGAAAACAATTCAAGATTGAGTGCTGAGTTCTCTCAGATTTGGAAAGGGAGAGGTCAATATAGGCTCCTGAGAAAAATTTTGGGGGAAGTGGACTTTGAGGTATGCATAAGGATTGAATATACTTTCTCACTAAGATGAGGAAAAGAGCAAAAATATCTCCTCTCACCAATCCTTTTTAACATCAGATTAGAAGTACTAGCTAATGCAATAAGACAAGAAAAAGTAAATGTGTATATACATTAACAGCTAATAGTTCAATTTTGAAAATGAAATGCATCTTAATAAACACTGCCTTTATAATTATTCAAAATGTGTATATGCACTTTTTTGGACACCCTATATATGCAGATTTGGAAAAAAGAAATAAAATTAATTTTGTTCATAGGTGACATGATGGTCTATGTAGAAAATCCAAAAGAATCAATAAGAAAAACCCCTGGAACGAATAAACAATTATATTAAGGTTTCAGGATATATGATTAATATATAGGAGTTACTTTCCTATATTCCAGCAATGATCAAGTGGAATTTAAAGTAAAAAAACAATGCTATTTACATACTTAGGTATAAATCTAACAAAATATATACTTGATCTATATGTGCAAAACTCTGATTAATGAAATCAAAGAACTAAATCAATGGAGAGATATTTCATGTTCGTGGTTAGGAAGAGTCAATATTGTCAAGTTGCAGTTCTTTTAGCTTAATCTATAAATTCAATGCAATCCCAGTCAAAATCCCAGCTGTTATTTCATGATATTCACAAACCAATTTGAAAGTTTATACAGAGGCAAAAGATCAATACAATATATAGCAAACAAATATTCAAGAATAAGAACAAAATCCCAGGACTAACACTGCCACACTGTCAGCTTTCTAGGTGGTATTGACAAAAGAACACATAAATAGACCAATGGAACAAAATAAACGCCCCAGAAATATGCCCCCAAAATTATATTCAGCTAATTTTTGACAAGAGAATAAAGGCAATACAATGAAGCAAAGATGGTCTTTTCAACAAATGGTGAGGAAAAACTGGATACACACATGCAAAAATTAAATCTAGACACAGGCGTTATATCCTTCACCAAAATTAACCCCATATGAAAACATAGACTAGATGAAGTATAGGTTTAGAATGGAGGAGAGAAATCTGCACTAAGCATGGGAGGCAAAAGTGTGTCCAGCAAGAGTGTGTAAAAAGAGAAGAGGTGAGAGTTTGGACCTGAACCCTAGGTAGCCCAATATTTAAGGTGTAGGCAGCAGATGTAGAGCCAGAGAAAAGGCTGATGTGCACATTGGTAACTTTGTCATGAACAAAGGAAGAAAACAAAAAGAAAAGGGGAGCCAATATTTAAAGCATCCTTTGTAAATGAGGCCTTACAATAATTCACATACAGAAATAAGTTTGGTTATTTGAATCTCTCATGTTACCGTAGAAATCTAAATGTGTTCAATGCAAAGAACCTTACCTGCAGTAAGTTTGTACAAAACTCTTATGGAGAATAGCAACTTACTTAAACTTCATCTGTTACATTCATCTGTTGTGGGTTTGAATTTTAACAAGTTTGTTGCTTTTAGTATATTTAATGTGTAAATTTTTTTGTTTCATTATTTTATAAAAGATATAAGCAGCAGGAGTTTAAAGATATAAACTCTTGTGGTGGGGCCATGAGAGTTTTTCTACTAAAATGGAGAGTTTTCCCCAATAAAAGGGTCTGACAACCCCTCTGCCAATAGTATTCCCAAGGCCTATTAATGAGACTGTTTTGTTTTGAATGTGAAAGTTTCTATATATTTCTTTACCTCCAAGCCAGCACTTTTAAGTTTGTTGCTTTCCTTTCCTTTCCAGATAAAGTTATCGGACTTTGGTTTCTGTGCTCAAGTTTCCAAAGAGGTACCTAAGAGAAAATCATTGGTTGGCACTCCCTACTGGATGGCACCTGAAGTGATTTCTAGGCTACCTTATGGGACGGAGGTAAGGGGATGACATCAAATGAGAGAGGCAGGGTTTGGATAGGTTCAGGGATGGGATATAGTAATTCTTAGGGTGTTAATGACCAGAGGCTATCAGGGTGATGACCTTTGACTCTATATTTGACCCCTATTCACTGGACTTGTTACAGAGTAGGTTGTGGCAGAGAGAGAATGGCCAGCACTGAGAATATTGCCACAACACTGACCAAGAGGAGTTTATTGAGATCATACCATGGACATTGATTCAAACTCTGACCCCACCCTCGGTGGCAGGCATACATAGAGCAAGGTAATGCAACTAGAAAAGTGGCTGGATACACACACAGATGAGCAGGTGTGATGATTCAAAGGATAGAGGGTCAGAGAAAGCTCCACAAAATGGAGGTAATAATTGGATGAGCAATAATGTTTTCCTGTATAAAAAAAATCACATAGGAATATTACATTTCAATATATGGCACAATTTCTCTTTCCTCTGGAATGGAAACAATTGCTCATTATTTTTTAAGGGATCAGGCTTAGCCACATGACAACAGGGGACCTTCTGGAGAGGGACTAGTGTGAGTAGAAGCTCTGCAGCATGCAAGGCAACACACACACAGAGCAAGGAGCTCACTCCTGGGCTGGCAGTGTTCCCACATGTTATGGTGCAGAAGGCGATCCTGAGAGGAGAAGCATAGAAGAGGTGGCATGGATCAATGAGCTGAGGCTATTGGCATAAGCTAAGGTGGGCTCTGCGCTCTTTCCCTTGTTTGCTTGCCCTTGGATGAGCACTCAACTTATTTTTTCCCCTGTGGTTCCAAGAGCATAAACTCTCATTGAAAGTCACTGCAAAGGTTAAAACAAGAATGCAGCTAACTGATAAGCAGTGTAATGAGGCTGTAACAGGGAAGTGACTGTAACTGGGGATTTATGGCACAGCTAGGGCTTCCCATTGTCCTGGCTCCCCATTCTTTACTCAGAAAGAATTGCTTGTCATATCCTCTTCTTCTTTTCTCCTGAAAATGGTTTTATAAAACAGGGTTTTGTGCCTGCTGCTTCAGAATGATAAGATGCAAAAGAAAGAACCCCAAAGTATATGTGTGGGGAGAACTATTTTTAAAAACAAGATCAATACAAGAATCAGAATAAATTGTGTTGTGCAATGTAGCTCTTCGTAGTTTGTTATGAATATGTCCAAAACTCTTATTTTTTATAGTTTTAATGTAACTTTCCTCTTGATGTTCAAAACAAAACTTTGCATGCTCTTCTCGCCTGCCCTGATAGATAGTTAACCACCAAAGTCAACAGGGTAAAAAAAATAAAGTTCAAAGCCTCAGAATGTTAGGACACTCATGTGTACCTAATTATCAGTCTCCATTGAATCTGAAAAGCAAATGAAATCCATTAGCAAATACTTGATAACTCAGTGATTCAGCCTGTGAATCTGTGTTGTAACTGTTGGGATATTGTAAAAAACCACATAGCCTGGGCAGTGGTTGAGCGTGGACCTATGAACCAGGAGGTCACAGTTAGATTCCTGTTCAGGGCACATGCTCGGGCTGCGACTCGATCCCTAGAGTGGGGCATGCAGGAGGCAGCTGATCAATGATTCTCTCTCACCATTGATGTTTCTACCTCTCTCTTCCTATCCCTTCCTCTCTGAACTCAATAAAAAAAAATGTATTTAAAAAACTACATTAATTTGTGAATAAATATGAATCTATTTGGTTCCCTGGAGACATCCAACATTGCAAAAACATTCTCCTTGCCTGAAATAACCAGTGGGTTGTGCCTAACAGGTGGACATCTGGTCTCTGGGGATCATGGTGATAGAAATGATTGATGGCGAGCCCCCCTACTTCAACGAGCCTCCCCTGCAGGCAATGCGGAGGATCCGGGACAGTTTACCTCCTAGAGTGAAGGACCTACACAAGGTGAGAGGCAGCATCTGTTGCTGAAGTTCAAAATCGTTCTTGGATTTATCAGTCTCCCTGACGTTTTAAAGACTAGCTCATCAGATCCAGGAGTAGATCCTGGTTTACAAGCAGGGACTTTCCATTAGAGTTACTTGGATTCAAATATCTGCTCTTCCTAATCACTGACTAGCCAAGGGATTCAGCCTCTCCATCTCTGAAGTTCCTTTGTAAAATGGGCCAAGGTTGGCTCCTCTCTCATAGGATTGGCTAGAAGAGGAAACTTAACACTCCCTCATTGAGCTCTGGCTACATGCCGGGAACTGTTCTAATTGCTGGGGATATCACAGTGCACGACCCCAGATGTCCTGACTCTCATAGAGCTTGCATTCTAGTTGGGAAGCCAGATAAACTACAAACAAATGGTTGAACAAAATAATTTCAGAGATTGGTACATGCCATGAAGCAAATAAAGCACTGTGATGTGATGGAGTGTGTAGGTGAGGGCCCTGGGAGCTCGTTTAGGTTAAAGAGTGAAAGCAGCCCTTTCTGGGGAGGGATCACCCAAATTGGAAAGAAGGAGCAAACCAAGCAAAGATCTGGGAGAAACATGTCCCAGGCAGAGAGACAAGTGCAAAGTCCCAAGCCAAGATGGAAAGCTTATATGCTGAGAAAGTGAGCAAAGAGAAAGGATGGTGTCAAAGAGGTAGGCAGGGCTATACCATGCAGGGCAATGAAGGACATGGTCAAGGGATGATGTAGTCTTTCCTGCTTTCCAAGTAGGGCCACCCTCAGGAAAAATGATGCTAAGTTGAAGAACCATCGCTGAGGTGGCCACCAGTGGGGGCAGGGCTTTCTGAGAAGGTCATTCCACAGCACTAGTACTCTAAACACTGACCCCACACCCACGTCCCCTCCTATCTCTCTCACAGCAAAAAGAGGGAGAGGTGGAGCTGCCTTATAGGGAGACTAGGAGACTAGTTTGTAATGATAGCATCTCCTCTTCCCTCTCCCCTGAATCTTAGGGAAGAGCCCCACTAGGATTATTCATATAGATTGTGAGGACCAGGCAAAAAGAAAAAAAAAAGGAGACTGAATTGAACAGGAGTTTGAAACGCTTCATGCATTGGGCTAAGTTTACATAATGAAATGTGGTTAAAATAGTATGGCATCAAAATGGCCCACACCCACTATGAACGAGTGTAATGTCCTCCAAATTCAAGTACAAGAGCAGCTTTAGTCCAACTGGTCAAAACCTGGAAACTGCCCCAGGCCGTTTCCCAAATGGATACATAATACGACTTTTGCTGCACAGGGATGAGTCTCACAGACACAATGAAGAGTGAAAGAAGCCGGACAGAAAAGTTGACAGTCTATAACTATATGACTCCATTTCTATAAAGCACAAATGCAAGTGAAATTAATTCGTGCTTTTGGAGGTCAGGATGGTGGTGAGCCCCTGCAGGGAAATGGGTATTGATGGGAAAGGGGCCCACGCTAGCCTCCTAAAATGAGCAATGTTCTATATTTGTATCGAGAAGGAGAGTAAATAAGTGTAAATATATGTTTTAAAAAACCCTACTGTGAAATATATACTTAATGTTTACACACTTGAATGTATGTAAGCTGTTCCTCAAAATTAAAGGGAAAGAAACTAAAGGGGAAAAAATGCTATCCTCGTGAAATATCCTTGCAGGAAACAAGTTCCTTCACAAAAGGGGATTTCACAAAGACCTGATGGTTGTAGTCGTTGGGAAAATGAAACTAGTGCGTGTTTATACCACACTTCATCAAACAAGTATGACCAGTGCAGCGCATAGTAAGCACCTTATAACAGCTGCTATTACCACTCTTACCGTTATATTTTTATTTAGTAAATAAATTGTCATTCTTCATTGCATTGCCATTCATTCCTATTATTTCAAACATGAAGAAAGTAAGGAAAACATCATGTGTTAATAATGGTAATACCTGCTTTTGCTTCCACAACTATGGCGGGGTCTCTCTTTTCCGCGTCCAGCATGGAAAGAGAGATGATCCGGTTCTTCGAGTAGAGGAGCTGGGGATTGAGAAATAAAAGAAAGAGACAAGACACAGAGATAGAAGGAAAAAGCTGGGACCGGGTGGACCGCTGCCCTCTTCTGATGGAGAGACAGTGACCCAGAGCCAATGCAGAGTGTTTATTTTATACCCCAAATACCAGGAAGCTTTCACCAAAAACTTAAGATAAAGGAGCTTGGGTGGGCCCGGGTCGTATTCATTCCCCCATTCCCTGTGCTAGACTGGATTTACATATCAAAACCCACTTCGATACACCTGGGCTGAAATGAAGGTCAAGCTGACAACACCCTTGCCTTTTTGGCAAAGCGTGTTCCCAGGGCGTGGCTTTGCCAACGCCACTGGGTTCAGCTGACAATAATTAAAGAATGCCCATGTGCCTTCCCAGGCACTCTCTACACACAACATCTTTCTCCTCAAGCTGATTTTCTGGAATGATTGGTAGAATGACTTTTCTGGGAATTCGCTGGGGAACCATTGCAGGGAAACTGGGTGAGCTCTCTGTGTCAGCCCTCAGGATGCTGTCACTGTTTTCACAGGTTTCTTCCGTGCTCCGGGGATTCCTCGACCTGATGCTGGTGAGGGAGCCCTCTCAGAGAGCCACAGCCCAGGAACTCCTTGGACATCCGTTCTTGAAACTGGCAGGTCCACCTTCTTGCATCGTTCCCCTCATGAGACAGTACAGGCATCACTGAGCAGAGGATCCATAAAGGTGACAAAGCCAGAGAAGGACACGAGAATAATTCAGGAGAACATGAGGAAACCACAGAACATGCAAAGGCCTGTGCATTCTAACCAGCTGATCGGTGGGACAGTGTGATGACCAGCAGGGTTTAACAGACCAGGGCATCTTCTTGTGTCTTAATCTGCATCTCTCCACTGACAGCTGGCATGCTCATTGGGAACACGGCTTTCATAAGTCATCATTATATTTTTCAGCCCTTCATCCAGCAAATCAGAAGGACTCAGTACAAACTCCGTTACGATACATCCTAGCCACATGCAGGGTAACACATAGGATTTTCTATATTGAAAGAATACTTTTCTGGCAAAAAAAAAAAAAAAAAAAAAAAAAAAAAAGGAAGGAAAACAAAAAGCACTTTTTTCTTAATGGTAGCAGTGTAATGTATTTTGCAATGAATTTGTAATTTTTCTGTACGATAGTTTTGATAATTTATAGTACTTTGATGTTGTGTAGCCATTGTATCAGTTGAAGTAATACTTGTTTACTAGCAAGAGTTTGAACAAAGCCTTTCCTACTTTTTTATCCCTTTAAGAGAACCAACGATTCTTAGGAACTTTGAATACTCAATGACTCTCAATCACCGTCAGCTTTAGTAGAATATCTTTCTTATCTTAACAAGTGTCTTATGTGATGGAAGAAGCACTAAGAGTGATGGTGATGGTGGTGCGCATTTCATTTATCCAACCAAAAATAATATTTGAGCCACAGGATACCACCAAACTACTCTTTGGGACAAAGCTAAATATTTGGAAAAATCACATTTCCCTTTAAGGCTGTTAGTCACAAACCAGTGTTTGCACAGCAGGTATTCCTCCCCCACTCCCCCGACCCCACCCCCACCCCTGCCACCACCACCCCCATGCCCTGTCTCAAATGAGTATTACGTCCCCTTGTGGCCAAATTTCCCTCCCAAGGAACAATTTCAGTGCTAGGATCATTGGACTGGGATCCCCATGTTGAAGGTTTCAGTAAGGCTATGAGATTTCCAGTCTCACAAAGGGAAAGGAGATAGAACAGGGCAGGATGTTTGGTTTCGTTTGTCACTGTTTGAAAACTCTGTATGCTAGCACACCAAACTCTTGTCTGCATTTACCTTCGTACCGCAGTGTTGATCGCTGTAGTTCATGTATTGTGCTGGAAGCTGAACTGATTCTAGAGGGTGAATTAGGAAGGGTGGGACCTGACTTCAGTTGTGACCATGTTATAATGTGTTTCTGACATAGGAGAGTTGTGCTGCTGACTAGGTCTCCTCAAATGTTGATAGCAATGAATGACTACTACATTTTGTGTTGCTTGTTGGGTGAATTTGCATGTTAACTGTAGGCCAATATAGATTTGCCTTTATAACTCTGGAAGAGCTACATAGTCATCATTAGTTTCCACTAATTATGCATCAGACAAAAGCCATTTGTTACCAAACCGGAAAACCAGAGGCTTTTCTTAATGACTTCACATACTGTAACAAATACAAATTTAAATTTGTGAAAATGCTCTGGTTGCTCTAAGCATAATTAAGATTTTTTTTGTAATTAATAGATTGCTAATTATTTATTACAGTTAAAAGGGAAAAAAGGCATAAAATGACTTTCGACTGACTAGATTTTCAGTCTTCCCCAAAACTGGAAATGCCTAACCATAAATAAAATCTGTAATTTTATTTCATAAAACTCAACAAGTCAATGTTTTATGTAAAATATTAAGATATTAATATAAATATGTAATAATAAAAACAATCTAAATTTAGAAAATGGCAGTCCTAAAAATTCATGGAACAGATTGTGTTAATTTAGGCAGGACTATGTAGTAGAAAGAAAAGAAAAATCTCTTTTTAACCAGGACAAATATTAAAACCATTGCAGAAAATAGTGGATTTTGGATTCCAAACATTTTGACAGTGTACTGGAAATTTTTCTGTAATTTTCTTATCACTGGGTATTTTTTTAAACTACTCTTTGGGTTTACCGAAAGCTACTGTAGCTTAAGGTTTTGTGAGCACTAACTATTGGCAGAAACTGCACTTGCAAATAAAAATAAATGTTTGCCTTTTTTTGCATTGTTATTAGAAACTACTGATTTCCCCAAATTTGTTTTCTTGAGTAATCAAGAATGGTTTCATTATGATCTTGGGAAATGCAACTGAGTTGGTATAAAGTTATGCGTAACATCATGATGACATGAGCCAAAGACAAATATTCCCATCCCCAGAGGTTACAAAGAATGTAAAACTATGTTGTAGATACCACTATTGAGGAAAATAATTATTAAATTCTTGAAGCCAAGTTCAAGGAAAGCCAGTTTCATAGCTAAAGACACCCACTTCACTTCCCTGTTCCAAAGATGCTGAACTGATCTGAAGGCTTTTACCAACAACAAAAAAACATAAAAAGGAGATTTTTTTGCATTAAAGAAGGTGTGGTGAGAGGTCTCTAATAGCCTGGAAGGGAGTGTCCCTCTTCCCCTTTTTGAATGGGTGACAAAGGAGACATTAACATTTAAACCATGAAGTTGAGAGGGACACTTGTCTATAAAGAGTTCATTTCTCAACTAGAAATTTCAGAAGGTGAAAACCCTCAGGGAATAGCCTGAGATAGCATGATGAGAAAGGATGTAGTATGCCAGGGAAGAGAAAGATGGAGGTAACCTTCCCCAGGCAGGTCCCCAAAGCCATTGCAGGGCATGGAAGGAGACATCAGCTTCCTTTGGTGATGATGGACCATAGAAAAGGAACAGGGAACATGGCAATCCATTTAGCTAAGCAATGGGATGGCCCAACCTAGAGAATGCATTGGAGGCATACACCATGGAGGGAATAAAAGGGAGGTATGGCTCCTTTTCTGTAGGGTGAAGGCATCAGGGTAGAGCTGAACCTGATTCTAAAAACTGCTTGTACCATCTTCATCAAGACCACTCTAAATGACAGAGGCTTCAGGCTGACACAAATGAGATTCAGGCATCTTCCCTTCTTCCAACAACATCTCCAAAGCAACCTTCCTTCCCAACTGCTCCCTGTAATTTTAAGCCATGTGTTAGTGTGAGACCCCAGGATTTGGAGAAGGGACTTTGAAGAAAGAAAGGGTAAGAAGAGCACATGTCCTGTTTCCTGCCCCTACCTATCCACTGCTACCTCCTTATCTTTTTCTGATACAAGTTTTGCCCAAGCAAAGGAGAGGGGATTTATTTTAAATTAGAATGAAATATTTTTCAAAATATATTTTTATTGATTTCAGAGAGGGGGATAGAAACATCAATGATGAGAGAGAATCATCAATTGGCTGCCTCCAACATACACCCTCCCCCCACTGCAGATTGAGCCCACAACCCGGGCATGTGCCCGGACCAGGAAATGAACCATGATCTCCTGGTTCATAGGTCGATGCTCAACCACTGAGCCATGCTGGCCAGGCATGAAACGATTTTTAATGGATTAGACAGAATCATGAGTTATGGTTGTTACTCATTACCCACTGGGAAGAACTCACTTAATAGAAATTACTGGAAAAATAAAATTATTCCATGAAGTTAATAACTCAAGAGTTCAGTCAGACTCCTTGCTCAAACTGGTTTAAAAAAGAGTACTGTGTCATCAAAGAAATGGTAATGCGATTCCAGAGAAAAGATAGGTTTGTTCTTAAGTAGGTACAAAATGTACAAGTAGAAGCATCTGTGAAAGTGACATGACATGGTACAAATTCAAATTGTGCAGTGAAGTTAGTCAACTTGAGCCTGAAAATGTGTGCATTCTGAGTTATATCTCCACTCAAATTAATATATCACCTTAATGTGAGTTCTGCCAAAAAGAGAACCAAAGACTTTGACACAAATAATTTATTTGGGAGATGATCCCAGGAAGCTCACTCAGCATGGCAGAGTGGAGAAATAACAAAGAGGAGAGGGAAAATTTTGAAAAAAAAAATGTTTTAATGAATGGATTACCACAATGGGTGACTGGGGCCCCCACTGGAGACCTGCTGGAAGAGACACATGCTGGATTTTTGTCCACCATCTCCTATCCCTCATTGGTTGAGAGTTGCTCCTACAGCTTCAATTCCCAGAGCTTCCATCTCAACCTGTACCTGGCAGTTTGCTCCCTCTAATGAAGAGGGAGAGGCATGGGAAGCCGTGGGCATATGCAGAAACTGTCACCATTGACTTTCAGGAAGGGCTGAGGTGGGACCCTAACAACATCTCCTAAATAAATAAACTTGGTTAAGGACAAAAAGAGGACTCAAGAAAAGGAGAATTACTGATTTCTGGATCAAAATGTACTGCTTTCTAAGCAAAGCTGTTCCTTATCTTGAAGTTTGCTCAGGTAGCAAATGTTTTAAAAATCATGCCTCATCATTGTCAGCATTTAATAAAATGTAAAGCTAGAAAGGACTTCAAGGGCTTATATGATCCATCTTAAATGCACTAACCAAGGCTCCCAGCATTAATCATAATACCTGAACACACACACACACACACACACACACACACACACACACTTTGATTCCATGCGGGCAGGGATGTTTACCTAATTTGATCACTGATATGTCCCTAGCACCCATACCAGGGTCTAGAAAGCACATGTTCAGTACTAACAAATAGTTGTTATCTCATTTGTCACATGAACCTTTGTGAGTCCGTCCCCAGCAGACAACCTGAAATGTTTGGTCACTTTAAATGACAACTGAGACAGCCATTAGGCCTGGAGCTCTGGGCCTAATTCCCAACCTGGACCCTCTTGCCTGTCTGAAGCCTATGGACCAGTCTAAGAAAAAGTGGTTTTAAATGTATCAAGTAAAACACACCAGCTTATACAAAGGAAACCAATTAAAGTATAGTTATCAAAATGTTTTAATGTTATGGTTATAAAGCATTAAATAACAATATCTTGGGAAGATCTACCATAATTTCAAAGTAAGGAGTATAAATGACTTTGAGATATCACCAACCAATGTAATGTAGTGATTTCTGTGTATTCTACAGTGCTTTGGTGCCTGTGTTCAGAACTGAGGGAATGCTACCTTTTATAGGAGGTTAGTAAAATCCAAAGGTATAATTTTTTTCCCATCCAAGTTCATGGACTTCCCCACCTAAGTAGTTTACTGGCTGGGGGTGGGGAGAAATCCCTGCACAGAAACACTATAAAATCAAAATAAACTGACACAGAAAACTGGATACCAGGTTTAAAACCCTTGCATCAGACCCGTTGGGTCTTTCTTGAGCTTGTATGGGAGGTAAAGTCAGAATAGATGTGTTAAGAATTACGCTAGGAAAATGGCATCAGTAATACCTTTTATAGAGCATTTCCAGTGCACCAGGCAATGTGCTAGAGACGTAATGCACTGTCATGAATCTGCAAATAACTTTGTAGCGATGGGCATATGAGCTCTATTTTCTGATGAGAATATGAGCACAGAGAAGCCCAATAATTTGGCTAATGTTGCAGGTAGGCTAATAGCAAAGGATTTTAAATATATATATATATATATTTATTGATTTCAGAGAGAAAGGGAGAGAGAGACAGAAACATCAATGATGAGAGAGAATCATTGATTGGTTGCCTCCTGCACACCGCACACTGGGGATCGAGCCTGCAACTGGGAATGTGCTTTGACTGGGAATCATACTGTGACCTCCTGGTTCATAGGGCGACAGTCAACCACTGAGCCACACAGGCCGAGCGTTAACCAGTTTTCATATTGTTATACAAAATTACCTGGGGAGGGTAATAAACTGCAGAGATTCTCACGTAGTCCAGGATGATGTCCTAGAACTGATGTTTCTTTTTCGGTGGCCCCTGGGATGATTCTAATGCAGGCTGCTTGCAAACTGCACTTTGACACTAACGTAAAGCTGTGTCTGCCTCTTTCTGAGGTGTTTCCTCCAGGGAAGTGTTTGTGCCCAATGCCAGCCTGGATGACCTCCAGGTAAAACACCCCAGCACACGCACACAGCAGGCTGCCTCCATCTGATGCTGCAGGGCATCCCCTCCATGTCCTTTCCCATCCTCCACCTTTCTCGGCTGCCTCCCATACCCACATGGCTTGGCCACCTCTTTGTTAATGAAAAGATTGGGCAATTGGCTAGATGTCAGTGGTCATAGTTTAGACTGGAGAACAAAGTCTCCCCTGCCCCCTGAGAAAGCTTCCAGGGAGCTATTTCCCAAATATAGGGGAACCCTGCCAAGAACCCCACTCAGAATTTAAATGAAACTCATGCTCCCCCAATAGAAACCTGCATAAGGTTGCTCCAGCCAGGCTTTTCCAGGCTGGCAGACCAGCAACCCGACTCAATATCCGTTTGTGCCCAGAGGCATTTGTGTTTAAAACTCCAGTAAAAAATGAAAAATGACAGTTAAAGGGATTATTGAGCATCTGTGGTTTTTCTGTTTGTTTTCTCTCATCTCTGATCTTGGGGAGCAACACAGAGAGATGAGCTACAGCCTCGGCATGTTCCTGGTATAGTAGCAGCTGTGAATTGCAAAACAGTGACTCTGGCCATGAAAGGAGCCCAGGACTGAGACATGGGGACTGATTCAGTGCCTCTGGACTCCTGGTCTTCCTGCCCAGAGATCACTGCCCCTGCCCAAACAGCAGCCTCCCACCCCAATTTTGTTTAGTTGATAATGAAGATGAAGACATGGCTGAGAGAAATAAAGTGAGGAGCAAAGAAATTAGGCTGAACTTGAGACCTTTTTCTAGCTAGCTAGAAAAAGATGATGTGATTAATAACAGTGATAGTCATAGTACTACAGCTTTTATGCATACTGCATTTTGCAGGTGGAAAAATCAGTCTTAAGTTTGGGATTGAAAATATTTGGATCTTAGCCTGGCTGGTGTGGCTCAGTGGTTGAGCATCAACCCATGAACAAGGAGGTCATGGTTCAATTCTCAGTCAGCGCACATGCCCCGGTTGTGGGCTTGATCCCCAGTAGGGGGCGTGCAGGAGGCAGCCGATCAATGATTCTCTCTCATCATTGATGTCTCTATCCTTCCCTCCCTCTCCCTCTCTCTAAAATCAATAAAAAAGTAAATTTGGATCCTAGAAAGATTTAATTCGTCAGCTTAGACACAGGCATGTGGCCACATGACAACTTTCTGAAAAGAGCCAGGGCACTGTGTTCTGTTCAGAATGACCTGCGTGTGTGCTGTTTTCTTGTCCATCCTCCACAATAGCTTCTAAGTTGTCAAGTTTACTGCTGTATACCCAACACTTGGCCTGCACTCAGTGGGTGCTCAGAACCTGTTGAATAAATGACTAAATGACTATCAAAACTGATAGAGTCCTATGCTTTGTGAAAGTAAATTTTAAAAAACAACACAAATTTACTGTTGTAAAAGTAAATATGGAATTTTCAGATGTATGGCTCAAATTTCTAAAAGTTTTTTCTAAAGGAGTTATAGAAATTAAGGTTAACTTATTGGTACATGTAAGTGTTCATTTGTCCCAAAATCCTTGGATAATTCCAATAAATAATGAAGTTTGTAAAAAAAAAAAAAAAAAAAAAGAATACATGGGATGCTAAAAAGGAAAGGCTTGTCCAGTTTGGTCCAGGGGGTAAGATGATCACAGATGATAGCAGAATGGAATAAACCATGGGGAGATGTTCACAGGCACCAAAGGCAGCTCCTTTTCCCTGTGAAATGTGCAACTTTTATGAGAAATTGGGGCTTTTTCCTCACTAGTACCAGACAGACACTGAAGAAAGTTGATTCAAAGGGAAAGACTGAGGTTGAAAGAGCAGCAAACACATGGGTAACAACAGCAACTGGCTGACGTTTATCAAGTTTTGCTGGGATCCTGGACTTCTAAGGATACACTACTGCCAGCAGTTGAAGGCTGGAGGGGATGGACTCATGCTGCCTCTTACGTGGTGGAGACTGCATGGGGGTGGTGGATGTCCACCTTAACACCAGAAGATAGACTTCCTCTCCCCCAACTTAGATCTTCTAAAAAATGATTATTTAGGAAATGTGGGAAATTCAAATAATGAAGTTTCAATAAATTACATTTTACTTCAAATAAAACTCCACCTAGGCTACCATGTTCAGTCCAGCTTTTTAATATATTTTTTAATTGATTTCAGAGAGGAAGGGAGAGGGAGAGAGAAATAGTAACATCAATGATGAGAGAGAATCATCAATCGGTTGCCTCCTGCGCGCCCTCTTCTGGGGATCGAGCCTGCAACATGTGCCCTGATCGGGAATCGTACTGGTGACCTCTTGGTTTCTGTGTCAATGCTTAACTGCTGAGCCACACCCAGCTGGGCCAGTCCAGCTTTTTATCCAAAGTGAAATACCAAACTCAAGACCAAGAAGCGTCAGAGGCAATATTAGACCAATTGTTCAGAGGTGCCATCATTAAAACGATGTATAATTGCCAAAGAAATCCATGTTCTGTCACCTGGAAAGGCCCACATCCCCTTCAATGCCGCCTGCCCATCCTTTGCTTTTTCTCCTGCAGAAATGAATACCCCAACTTCATCATTCCCCTCCCCACTCTGGATGCCAAAGAAACCATTTTAGGTTTGTTTTCTTGTTTCAAGAAAGCAGCCAAACTTTAGACTGTAGTGTTTTAATTCATTCTGAAAAACAAACTCACATGGATTGATTGATTCTTCAGGTCCGCTTAGTTGGACCTGGCACACTGTGAAGTCCAAACAACTCTGCAGAGTGGCATTGACCAGGTGCTTGTGCTGCAAAGTCACTGGGTGCAGGTAGCCGTGGAACATTCCCAAGACAATCACTAGACATGCAGAATGCCAGCCAGAAGCGTGGGTCACTTTCAGGGGTCTTGCCGCAGGGAGCATGAGGTTGTATTTCATGTGCATTGACAATTGTGTAGGGTAAGCCAGCTGCGTTCAAGGGACCAAAGCACCCCCATTTCTCTGAACCTAAAGGGGTGTTTTCCCAAAGGGAGTGTCTTTCCAATCTATAAAGTTTGGGGCCAGATACCCCTCTGACTTTTATGTGTTGCTCCTTTAAGAGTCAAAGCCAAGCCACCATGAGCATGAAAGGTGGCTGACCCCCCTATTCCCATTCTCCAGCATAGAGAGAACAACTGCCACTCACCCCCTGCATCCAAAAAAATCCCTCCATCCCTGGGTTTAAGCATGGACACTGGCCAAGCAAGCCTTGGATACCCAGGACTGCTGGATTGTAGCTATGTTGGTGTATCCCATGTACAAGGTGGTAAAGTGCTTTTGTGTCTCTATCTGATCCAGGTGGGGGACAGGGTTTGGGACTGCCTGCCTAATGGCCCCTAGCCCATGTGCTTATATTGGGACCGGTCCCTAGGGATCTGCACCTGGTTGGCAGTCATTTTGTGGTGGATGTGGTAAATCACCAGTGTTACCACAATGACCAGACCCAAGATGAGCCCCAAAATCAGGGGCAAGGTTTCCTCCAACTGTTCCTGTTCATCCACCTGGCATTTATGCTCTGAAATGGGAAAGAAGAAGAAAAACAGTGAGCTCCTGTCCAAAGGCACTAAATCATACATCCTCCTACCAAAATTTAAAGGCAATGGAGATGAAAATCTCTCTCAAGGAAACTTTGGGAAGACCTGTGTGTTTTGTGAGTGTGTGTGTGTGTGTGTGTGTGTGTGTGTTTTCAGGAACAATATTTCCCCAACAAACTCTAAGGCTGAATCACATATTTTTGCATAATATAAAATAAAAATACACCAATTAAATAAAGCAACATTCAGTTACTGGATTCCTGGCCAATGTCAACAAAATATTCAGATAATTTTTTCAATTTTCAGAGTGTCCAACACAACCACCATCATTTTTATTATTAGTTTGATTGTATAACTTTTTCTTGAAATATAATGTACACATAGAGAATTGTACAGAAATGTACACATAGAGAATTGTACACAGCTTTAAAAACTCTGAAAATACCAAGTGTTGGCAACTACAAGAAGCAATTGGAACTCTTATACATCATTGGTAGAAAATGGTACACTTTATAAAACTATTTAATTCTTTCTAATTAAGATCAAGAAACCTGTCAGACACAAAATAGTACATATTGTGTGATGCCATTTACCTGTTTAAGAACCGGTAAAACTAAGTCTATAGTGATTGAAATAATAAAAGTCCTTATATCTGGCAAACAGGACACAAGGGAATTTTCAGACGCGATCTATATCTTGATCTAGGTGAGAGTTACCTGGTTGCAAGTACAGGTAAAAATGCATTGGGTTAAATACTTTAGATTTGTGCATTTGAATACATGTAAATATACTAAAATCTTAAAAGAAAGTGCAGAGCTTAGTGAATTTTTACAAATGAATACCCCATGTAACCAGCACCTAGATCAAGAAAGAAAATGTTACTAGCACACAGGGTGATTCAATCTTACTCTCTTAAAATTCAAAAGTTTCATAGCCCTATGTCTCCATTTTCACATAGAATCAGAAAAGCAATTTTGGGGAAACCTGGTGGTCAGATTGTTAGTAGCGGTGACCAGAAGTGCATGCCTAGCAAACAGTACATGTTTACTTGGGCTTCTTTGCTCCCTGTGGGTAACGAGTGGCCTTTCACCAAACTTATGAGCCACAACTGGATAAAACAGGCTTTAGATATCTCTTTATAAAGACCAAGTTCTTAAGTAAAGATGACCCAGTGAGTGCTTATTGAATGACTACTATGTGCCAGGATGCTCCAGAATCCCTGTTGATACAGTCCTCCCTCTCAACTCACCTGAGACCAATAAAAAGAATCTGGAAAATAACAGGCAAATATGCAGTTTTCTAAAAGCTCATACGTAACATGCCTGGTTCCTAAATTAATTTTCAGTCCTAAGTACAAAGAATGTCTCATTTAATCTCCATAACAATCCTATGCAGTAAACACATTACACCCATTTCACACATTAGATAACTGAGGTATAAAGAATTAAGGAATTTGCCCAGGGGTAAATGAAGCCCCAATCTGAACTCAAATAGCATGACTCAGCATAGTCAGGGCAGTACTGAGCAGACATGAACTAGGGTTAGAGTCAGTGTCAGGTACTTAGAAGACCTGAGCCACTGGCATTCAGAGGCAACCAAATCACAAGGTGGGAAGGAAGGAGGGCTCTGGGCTCTGTAGATCTATGTACTGGTCATGAAAATACCTTCAGTTTCTGAAAAATCAGTGAGATGGAAACTTATTACAAAGGGGTATGAAGATACTTTTGGGGATGATGGATATGTTGATATTTCTAAGTTATAGTGATAGCTTCATAGGCTTAGTTCTAAGTCAATATTTAGCACATCATACATTTAAATATGAATAGTTTATTGTAATTAAATTATACCTGAATAAAACTGTTTAAATATGTAAACATATACATAAATACATTCCCCAACTGAAAAAAAATAATAGTTTTTTTTAAAGATATTTTGGCAAATGTTAGGGATTATTAGCACTAAACTGAGCCTTTTTATTACAACCAGAAGGACTGAAAGAACGAGGAAGGGACTTGTTTTTTTCACTCTTTGATTCAATTCTAATAAGTCCAACACTTTGACTATTAGCCTGTGGTCAAATATATCCATTTCCCAGGGAAAAGACTTGTGGTTGTTACAAGGTGCACCGGGGATAGCTGTGGGCCTAGAACTTTATAGTCAGAAAGCTGGTTTTTCCCATGATCCCGCATTGTATCTTTGAAGAGAACAATGAACAGAAATGGAGTCCCTGGAGTAGGGATTTTGTTAACAACAAAGGTTATTTGTTTTCCTCACTACAACACACTGTTGTGTGTGTTTTGTTAACACAGATTGTGGGGTTTGCTCAATTTCCATGTGCTGGCTGCAAATTCATACTTTGATATTCATAACAAACCCCCTTCAACCACATCTGAGTTTATATTAATGAGGGGACTTTTGGAAGGCCCCCCAGTCACCTAAGGATGGGGGGCTGGTTGCCAGGAGAACCAGCCCTGTGATTAAAATGTTGAAACTTTTGGAGCCTAAAACACTGATTTCTGGGTGGGGAGAGGCCCTAGAGATTGAATTCAATCACCAATGGCCAGTGATGTAATCAGTCCTGCCTCTGCAATGATACCTCAATAAAATCCCACAAGGACTGGTCCACAGAGCTTCTGGTTGGTGGACACAAGGATATATAGGGATAATGGCACACTCAGAGAGGGCATGTGCCCTGACCTTTTATAAATGGGTGATCTAATAAAGTTCTGAGAGCCACTCTAACGAATTAATCGGACCTGAGGAGAAGGAGGTGGAAATCTTCAATATATAGCAGGTTGGCTAGATTGCTGTCTGAAGTGGGGAGTGGGTAGTCTTGTAGGGCTGAGTTCTTAACCTGTGGGATCTGATGGTATCTCCAGGTGGATCGTGTCAGAATTGAGTGGAATTGTAGGACTCCCAGTTAGTGTCAGAAAATTGCTTGGGAAAAAAATTGGTTGGGGAAAAAAACACTACATATCAGATTTGGTGCCAGATATATTATTCTTAAATAGATAATAACTTTGGTGTAGTTATGAGAAATAACATCTTATATCCCATCTTTTTTTTCCCAGAGGAGAAAAGCACAATGTATTTTGGCATGAATACATTGCCAAATTAAATTACTATTGTGTTTTTTGTTTTTCTTTTCTTTTTTAAAAATTTTATTTCAGGGAGCAGACAAGAGGGCTAGAAACATTAATGATGAGAATCATTGATCAGCTGCTTCCTGCATGCCCCCCATTGGGGATTGACCCCCCATCCAGGGCATGTGCCCTGACCTGGAATCGAACCATGACCTCCTGGTTCATGGGTCAATAGTCAACCACTGAGACACACCAGCCAGGCTGTGTTTTATTTCTTAACAAAGTTTTTTGTTGTGTTAGGGAAAAAAACTGAACTAAACACAGCACAGGAAGTGCTTTCTAAAGGGAGTATTAAACTATGGACATTTCAAAAATAATCATGGGAAATAAGAGGATGTCAAAAAGTATCATGAAAAATACTGAATCCCCCATCCTCATCCATTCCCTTCCACTAAGAGGTCATCGGAAAACACAGATATTTACATTACGATTCATAACAGTAGCAAAATTACAGTTATGAAGTAGCAACGAGAATAATTTTATGGTTGGGGTTCACGACAACATGAGAAACTGTATTAAAGGGTCGCAGCATTAGAAAGGTTGAGAACCACTGCTCCAGATGCTTATACAGGAGGCCCTGAGGAGCAACTACCCAGGGTGACATGTTTCTTGACTGGGATGTTCCACACATCCCTTGGGATGAGCATCAGCAAACCCTCCCTGGGTGGTGGCATGGCAGCTAGCCACGGGGCACCTACTGATGAGGAAAATAAGACATTTTTGGCAGGGAGACCAGCAGCCTGACTCTGAACCTAGTTAATCAGTATCCCTAAAGAACATTCCTGTTAGCCTATAGTCTACTAGTCACTGCCCCTTTTTCAATTATCTGGTCTTGCAAGACCCATTTACCTAAATACTCGAGGCCATAAACCATGAACAATACACAATCCCCAGAGGGGGTTATCAGTGCTGGTGCCAGGCCAGGCCTTTAGGTACTGGGTCTCAGTCCTACATCCCAACTCATGGGGCTTTTTGCAAAGCCTGCAAAAGGTCCAGAAGTCTGATCCTTATTTGGGGGACAAAGAAACCAAAGGGTGTAAAGAGAAAGCTTCCTCCATATTGGCTTGCTCAGGATTTGGAAACAGGTTCCCCTGAGTCATGGTACTAGTACATCTGGAAATAAATGGGTTTTTCCTGTATCTCCGGGTACGCCTGTGTATTTTTCAGTCGCCTGGTAAATTCTGTAACACTACTGGGGATGGTATACAGAGGAAGGTAAGGCTCATTCATTTCCACTAGAACACAAGTTGTTTTTCCCATAGTTCTGGGTAAAATACAGACCAGGTGGCATCTCCCGTTCATGTCATTAGCAGCAATGACACAAAGCTCATGAGTCCAAGGTACCCAATGACCTTTCCAAAGGTGCCTCCTGCCTCCACATGTTGGTTATAGTTGTTGAGCAAAAGCAGCAGAGGCTCTCAGAGGCGAAGAGCACAGGACCTGATACCCAAAGACAGGTTCTGGCCCCAGCCCCAGCAGCCAGTAGGAGTGCAGCCTTCACCAATAATTTCACTTCTCCCAGCCTCAGCTTCTCCACTGTCAACAGGGGTCTCAGTACCTTCTTCACAGGTTGGTTTGCTTGTTTTTTCCTCCTCAAAAGAGAATTAAAAAGGAACCAGCCTATATGGGGTACCGTGCCAATGCCTGTAAAACCTGAATTTTTAATAAAGAGGAATGGAGGTACCCTTCATGTTCCATTATGTTTCTTCTGTCATTATGCATGAAAGTTGCCTTTAGTTCAAGCCATTACATGCTCAGGCTGATTGTCCCCTCCCAGTGCCGCATCCTCCACCCCATCACATACAGGAATCTCCTGGGGCCCTCAAAGGGACACACAAGGAATTAACTGTGGGAGGACAAATTAATCCACCCTAACTGAACAACAGGGCTGCCTTGAACTGTGGGAAGGTAGACAGCACACAAAGTGTATTTGTTATGGAAATGAGCCAACGTGGCTGCCGCATATTGGCCCCTGGGTGGTTTATTTTCCCACTGAAGACTGAGATCCATTAGCTGAAAAGCCCGCTGGTGCCAAACTCAAATTTTTACACATCCAATTCTTTTTAAAACAGCCCAAACAAGCAGATTTTTAGCCATTTAGAGCCTACCTGCTTCGCATAATAAACCTCAACCAACAGCTGTTACCCATTGATAAGCTAGGGCCTTGTAGCTATATGGCTTGAGCCTCTTTGCTGCCCCTCAGAGCTCTCCAACTCCAGAGACTCCTCACTGTGCTACTCAGTGACAGACATCACCTAGGCACGGTAACCCCCTCTTCAATACTCCTCCCCCTCTGGATGGTGGTGCTTAGGTGCCTCCCTCTGGTCAGCCTCATGCTGTGAGGAGCTTCCCTTCTCATGCAACCATGTCCAAGCACCAATAAAGCTTGTGTGTTACTGCCTCCCATGGTCGTATCTTTTCCACAGTACTCCCTCCACAGACCAGGAGCATGGCGGGGGCGGGGGCGGGGAGGGCAGGCAGGGAGGTTGGCTAGAAATGGAGCACCATGGGCCCTGCCCCAGACCTACTGAGCCAGACTCTGCCTGCATGCTAGCACGATCACCGCAGTTGTACACCTTGCAGGAGATTCCTGTGCGCACTGCAGCTAGAGACTTTGCTGGGCTCGGAGACTTTCACTTGGGATTGGTGTAGTAACCAAGCTCAGTGCTCCAAAGGGATTTGTGTGATAAAGACATCAACCCCCATTTGGGCTGAGAGAAGCCCCTGAAAGTGTCCACTAATCCACTTCACTGACCCTTCCTTCCTTGTTTTTCTCAGTCTAAGCAGGCAGGTGTGAAATTGCAGGCTGCCAGGTATGCCCCCCTTACATAGGGAAGAGATTCTTCATTGGAAACCCCGATGCTGTGGGTCCTGCACGCACATGACCAACTGCATGTACACACCCTGCAGTGAGCATACAGATATGACCAGATAACTCCCCCCACCGCCCCCCTACGTACACACAGGCAAGCTCCACTCACACTCACACAGCCATCCACAACACAGCCAGGGCCTCCTGAGGGTCTATTCTGGGGAATGGGGACCAAATAAAATGGTATCTTACAAAATCGAATAAAATGGTCTCTTACAAAACACAGCAGGAGTCTGAGAGGCTCTGACAAGGAGGAGCCAGGAACAAAAGAGCCCCTACCATACAAAGGCACATCGATCCAGTGAGTGACTCTGAATAGGGCTTGCCTGCACCTGAAGCTACAAGGCTTAAATCCCAGGGCACCATACAGAAGGGGACATCCTAATTATTACCCAGAGAAGCCTGGTGAGACAGGTGCAATTTTCTTGTGCTTAATATATCTGCATTTAGGACGTTATATATGCTTAGGTACAAACACTCCAAGACTATCATGCCCACCAGGAACTGGAAGTGGATAAAAAACTGCTTTTCAAACAAAAGATGTCATTAAGTCCATGCCATGAACTTCAGCAGTTTTTAGGAAAGTAGCTCTGGTCCTTATTCAGAATTCATTTACTCTGACATTGTGCACAATTCTAAAAATCTAAACTGAGATTTGATTTCTCAGTCCATGAATGACTATAACCACCAACTTAGAATTAACCCAGAGTGGATTAGAGCAAGATTTTGGTAAGAAACTAGTAAAAGCAGCAACTACAGCACCAGTAGTACCAAGAAGAAATGGAGTGCCTAAGAACAGCTGACCAGCAAAAAAAAACAAAAGGCACTAGAGACTATGGGAAGGACCCATATAAACTCAAAAGCATCTATGATAAGGACCCTGGGGACTGATACGACACAATCCAAAATTTTCATAATAAATTCCTGATCATCAATAATCACAAATCTAATTATATTTAATTATTTTTAATATTTTCAGTTTAAGACAGACATTATTACATGTATAAATAATTCTGTAATAAAACAGATTTTTTTAAAAAAAAACTTTAAGGTCTTGACACAGAGCTTAGTTGCAATTTTGAAGAAAATACATTAAAATGGAATAGGCCATCCTTCTCTGAGAACAGTTAAGTGTGGTGCTGCTTTACTAAATCAATTAGATTCTGAGTCGCCTGGCATGGAAGCATTTGGAAGTCTCTATTAATTGAGTGCACAGCTTCTGAATATCAATTCAGCCAAAGTTAGCTGGGCATCTGCAATGTGCCAAGCACTGTATTAGCTGCTAACCATACAAGGATGAAAAAGAAGCAGGCCCTTCTCACAAGAACATAGGAATTCTCAAATACCTTCTAAATGATCATGTGGTGGTGGGGGTGGGGGTGTATCTATTCAGTTTGGTTTGAGTGGGAGGTGCATTTTATGAAAGCTGGATTCACTGGGAAATGACAGTGATTTGTGTGTGACACAGATAGGGACTGTCTAATATCCTGAACATTGGAATAACTGTATTCATCTGGGGAGCCCCAGCCCCAAAAAAGTCATCCATAAAGCAATCAGAATTTCTCTCCATTTTTTAACCACAAGGAGTCAACAGAATATGTACCTGTCTTTAACAACCTCCCCCAGACAAGAGAGAGAGAACAAATGAAATGAAGAATTCACTTGCCCTACATTTTCCCAGTGTAAATTGTGGTTAGACTTGGACAAATTGCAGAAAGGTGAGCTCTCTTCATGCCCTGCCTCTGCTAGGAGGCAGAGAACCAGGAGAATGGAGATGCCCTGAACCTGCCCGAGGCCCTCTCAGGGGCTAACACAGACGGAGAAGCTTATTTTGTCTACAACCCAGAGAGAGCAGGTCTGGGACCCATGCCTCTCTGGAGCCTTGTGGGTATCCCTCCCACATAGTGAGTTCTGGATGGAGGCAGGTCTTCATAATTCTCTTTCTGTGGTCTCCATGCGACCTACACACACACACACACACACACACACACACACACACACACACACACCTATTGCATTCTAGCCGCACATAAACTTGGACTCATAGTGATAGAAACTACAGCTGGAAGTGTCCGAGAGAACATGGAGAAACTGAGGCCACAGAAGCAAAGGCCCTTCTCTAACCTATGGCTCTCTGAGATTTTTAGCTGCTTCTTGATTGAAAAGATTTAAACCAAAATTGTATATATTTTTCCAAGCTGATTTTCTTACCTTTCTCCCTACCAAGGTTCCCCTTTTGGCAAAGGAAAGGAGGAAGGGAAAGATAAAGAAATAAAGGAAGGGAGGGAAGAATGAAGTGAAGCAGGGAGGGAGAGAGGGAAGAAAAAAGAGACATTGAAGAAAGTTGGTATGATCCAGTTTACAGCCTTTAGTCTTAGAAAAACATTACAGAAGGAGATAGTGTCATGTCAGCCTAGAGGAAATCCAAGCTGCAGCCTGGGACCCTTGGCAGGTCCCTTCCAGGTCCATCCTGATGCCAGCCTTCTCTTACCTCCTCCCATTACCATCCCCACAACCTACCTTCACTGAAGACAAAATCAGAGATGATGTCAAAGGGCTGGATGTGGACTGCAGACAGGATCATGGTGACTGTCTTCTGCGGATCGCTGGAGGTTAGTGAAATGGTCTGCTGAGCCTGACACTCGTAGGACTTTCCGGCTGGTGTGACCAAGGCAGAGAGGCGGTGTGAGTTGGCTGTGTGCTTCCCAGCTGCAGGGAAAACCAAAGCAAAGGTTAGGCCTCTCTGGCTGGCAGAACCCTCCTGGCTCCTAACCTCCCCAGCCAGGGAAATGGCTCTTGCCTGTCAGCTCCAGACCTCGTCCAACCCTCTGTGTGGCCAGGCAGTGTCACCTCGCCAGATCTGGGGCTCTGCCTGTGGCATCAGGTGGTGTCAAAGGACAAATGCACCCATTCCTTCATGAGCAGGAGCTCCTTAAACATTCATTTGGAATTTGGGAAAATTTTGGAATTTCTTTTTAGAAAAGGAGCATGATACCTAAAAACCCAACCCTTTTCACTCTATAAAACCTAGCAACGCAGATCCCAAAGACCCAGAACAGTGACTAGGTTTGCCACATTTCACACTGGTCCCCAAAGAATAAAATATCTTCCTCACAAAGCAGGATTTCTTGTGTCCTGGGAAAATGCTTGAATGCGAATTTTTATGAACATAAAAAAATGCCTTTTTTTTTTTTTTACTGTGATGATAAAGGGGGTGAGAAGGGAAAGATGACATAAATATTCTTTCACGTGCTCAATACAAATCTTTTCCCAGCCCAGGTGCTCAGGTGATCAAAGGCTTCATTATGAATAGATTAGACAACTGAGAAAACTAATCAATAAATTTAAATGTGGTCTTTGACAGTGCCTGCAAATACAAACTTTGTTATTTGAGGAATGGACATTCCTCTGGCCACGATATTTTTGGAGAATCTGGGTGAGTTGTTAAAATGATGGGCAGAAACAGCTCATAAATTAGGTCACGGTTCAGAATGCACTCTGGGGTGGCTTCAGTCGATGACTGCAGAAGGCGTGAGAGCCCTGCTGCCCGGCGCAAAAAGATACTGAAGGCATCAGATCCTGACGGGAAAGTCATACTGCCCCCTTCAAGTTTTAGCGCATGAGAAGGAAAACGGGGAGCAGAAAATTATGCAGCTTTGTCCTTTCCTGTGCCCCTCGAAAGGACAGATCCTAAGAGGTCCCCCCCCCCTCCCCAGGCAGCCAGGGGAGGTCAGGCCCTCAGAGGAGACTCTCATCTGGCATCAGGCCAGGGGTGCCTGGTTGGTCCTCAGCCCGGATTCCTCGCGCAGTAGAGGCCTGAGGTCAGGAGGACCCCCTGGCGCCTCCGCTTTCTCTGAGTTGGGAGCGCAAAGCCAGGATCGGTTTCCAGAAAATTTCCGAATTTCCTGAGGAATTCGGCCTCCGTGCCTGTGCTTTTGCAGTGTCCGCGCTTCCCCAGGCTCCCTCCCCAGCCCTGCTGACCTCTACGCACCGGTGACTGCGTCTTTAAAATGGGTCTTCTCTGAGGAGTCGTAGACAAACTGGACCTTGCTCAGCCTCCACGTCGCCTCGGGGCCCTTGGAGGTGTTGTGACCTTCCTGCCCAGCGGAGAAGGCGCGCATCAATTGCCCCTGCAGCTTCTGGGTGGAGAAACTGAGGGGCGGCCCCTGACCACACCCTCCCAGGAGAGTCTGCGCTCCCCTCGCCCCCCCCCCCCCCCCCCCGGCTCCGAGTTACCTTTACAAACAGCATTTTGAGCGAGTACGCGTGATCCACCCAGAACACCTGCAGCTCCGACTCGTTGTGGCCACAGCGGCCCTTCACCTCAGCTCCCCGGGTCAGTGAGATTTCAGCCTGTTCCGTGATCAGCTGGGAACACAGACGCCCCGCATCCCCTCAGCGCGCCCGGCCCCAGTGGGGGCTGTAAAGGGCTGCGCGTCCATACTCCAGGTTGCGCGCCTGGGCTCTCCTTTGCGCGCGTGATCCCAGGTCTGGGAACATGCGGTTAGAGATGCTCTACGTGCAGACCCCGCCGTTAGGGAAGCAGAGAGAGGGGGTTACTTTCAAAGCAGGCAGAGCGAGCAGAAGGCGTTACAAGCCGGAACCCCCATGCAGCATTCGGGAGCAGCCTGCAGGGGCCAAGGGGGCAAGGCAGGCGACCCAGGCCTTCATAGGGCATTGAGGGTGGGTGCCCTTCGCCCCTGGAGCCCTAGGAGCAAGCTGGGAAGGAAAAGGTTCCTTACATCGACATAATTGCTGGCCCACACATCATAAGGGACAATAAATTTGGCTGCAAACTCTGCCATGAGACAGGTCGTCCCATTTTCCCGCACCACAAATATATCTTTTTCAGGGTTAGTGGAAAGGCCTGAGAGATTTTCCACTTCTTGTTCTGCCGTGATTCGAGCCATTGTATCTGCGGGGGGGAAAAATCCTATCGGTTCCAGGCTCCAGGCTCCGTGAGCCCACGCGTCTGGTGACAAATGGTTGGAGATCCTGGTCTGCCGGCTCTGGGGTGACAAAGTTCCCGACTGCTGTGCGATCTGCGAGCCTTTTCTCTAACCTAGTGTCAACAAATTCAAGCCCATTGCTGTTAATTTATAATAAAAATAAAGTTAAAAATGAAGCCTTTACTCATTTATAGCCGGACTGGCCTTTTTTTTTTTTTTTTTTTTAATCTTAGGATTTTAAACCAAATCTTTCTTACCAATGCTCTGACCCCACGAAAAGGCCGGTATAGCACTGTCTGGGATATGGCATACAGGTGTGTGGCTTTCTGGGGAATTCCTTGCCCCTAGCAGGAAAGCCCTCTGCCCCCTCCTTCCACTCCTATCCTCACCCCCCCTCCTCCTAAAAAAACACGCAAAAATGTTATGGGCCACATCTTAAGCTACCGACTTTATTTACTATGCTGGCTCGTTTCTCTGCAAAGACTGTACTCAGCCCTCGCGATCGCCAAAACGTTACTCACGGAACAGCATTAGGAGAACTCGAAGTCTATTCAAGCTGAGAACGGCTCTTCCTCGGAGATCCATGGTTGCCTTGCAGCGAATGAGGCCAGATGTGCTGCTGCAGAGGCCGTCCGAGAGGGAATCCCTTAAAGTCGAGTCTGGAGTGAGCTGGGGTGAGCCAGTGCGGGGGCGCCAAGAGGGAGGAGGGATGGAGCGCGTGCTCTGCAAGCTCTGGGGAGGACTTGGTGTCGGCTGCCGCACCCGACCGCCCGACGCAGGCTGAACAGGATCCTGCTCACTGCAGGGGAATGAACCCCGCGGCGAGGGAGCTGTCCAGGGCTGCGAGTGCTGAAAGGAATGGGTTGTGTTGCAGGAGTGATTGTGGCTTGGATTGTGCAGAAGGCCAATGAGATAGGGGGCGGGGGTTAAAATGCTCTCTGAGTCTGTTTCCTGTTCGGCCGTTCCATCCGCAAAGATGATTCTGTCCTGAGAAACTTAATGGACTTATTTGATATCCTTACCAAAAACAGTTAGTAGGTGGTGTAGATATCACAATCACATGACTGGAGTCCTGGCTTCTGAAAATGCATCTGACTCCTGAAAGAAAATAGTAGAGCACAAATTGTTGCTGCTTTAGGGGTGGAGGAGTAGGCAGTAAGAGGGAAGGAAAATGCTATGGCAACCGTTTCCTGCATTGGAGACATCTCCTTTTCCCTGCTCTCAATGAGCTCGTGGGTTTAAAGTTAAATTGCTGCCTCCCCAAACAAGGCCATCAGTCAATGATGTATATCCATAGGGCTTCCTTTCCGTGAGTTCTGCTGTCTGATTGCATGAGCACTCTGAACTCTAGGGTCATCTACCTACCCTCATTCATTATATTGTATTTACTGTGCCAAGAGGAATGTAAGTGAACCTGAAGTTTGTGAGGGTCACCTAGGGTCTCTTAGTAATATTTCATAGTTATATAAACACACACACACACACACTGATATTACTGTTCAGCATCTAATGGGGCAGAAAAACAAATACTACTGAGGTAATTCCTATATTTATATTCTTGGTAGCTAACCTTTTCTCTCTCTGTAAGTCAGAATCAGAATACAGTTATTTCAGTAACAGACATCAATTGTAGTGATCTCCAAATATTTTATTTCTTAGAGAGTTTCATTATGTGAATAATCAGTAATATAAGGTCATAAAATAATGATATAAAGGGCCATTGTCAAATTTTATACTCCTACAGCTTTAGAAGGCAGGCAAGGGAAGACATACCTTATTGTGGTTGTATATATCCTAAAACTAAGGCTCAGATAAATTAAATGACCTTCCTAAGTGTCACATGGTCAGTTAGAATTAAAATAGAAAAATCACATGCTTTGACTTTGTAGGGATCATATTTATTTTTTCTTATATAATACTTTGATTCCAAAATATACCATATTTTTATTTCCATAAAAATCTTTACTCAGTGACCAAATAACAAGCTGAGATCTAAACTCTATCATTAATCCACATTCCTGAAATGTATAGAATGCTGTTTTAAATAAATTAATATTTTGATATAATATTTGCTCCATAATGTCTGTGATTATTTTCTCAAACCTATTCCTCTATTAACAATTAGATACATATTTTTACATCTTTATATTTATCTCTGTATTTTGATATTTTATCCAAACATTTCTCAAGAACCTTTCATAAATTGCTGCAGCCGGTTTGGCTCAATGGATAGAGCATCGGCCTGCAGACTGAAGGTTCCAGTCAAGGGCACATGCCCGGGTTGTGAGCTCCATCCCCAGTGGGGGGCCTGCTGGAGGCAGCTGATGAATGATTCTCTCTCATCACTGATGTTTCTCTCTTTCTCTCTCTCTCTCACTTCCTCTCTGAAATCAATAAAAATATATTTAAGAAATAACTTTTCATAAATGATTATATATTAAAAAATTGAAGCAAATTCTGATTCATATAAAATCAATTATCAGTTGAGAGTGAAAGCTATAAAATGTATATGCCTTACAATTTGTCACATTAGCACTCTCATGTTAGCAATTATTATTTTCCTGTAGTGCTGTAAAAACTAGAAAACAATGAGACATATGTAATGAAGCCATTAGATTTTCTCTGTCTCTCTCTTTCTCTTCCTCCAGTACTTTAGTGAGAAAAGAAACAAATAGATTTCAGTTCAGTTTTCACTATTTTTTATTGCACAGATTTTAGTGTACCTCATCTTAAAAGATGGCATAATAGCTCAGGAGATGGCTGGATAGGCAAAGTGAGCCACTGAATACAAAGCATTCAAAATGAAAGACAAGTCAATTTAGCCTATCAATATTAACTGAATACCTACTACCTACACTATGCTTGGTGTTTTGGAAACCCACAGATAAACAAATACCATTATGCAAGTAAGAGAAATATCTGTAAAAGATTATGACAGTTTTTCTTGTGATACATTATTTCAGATATCCTCACTTTATAAGTTGTTAAAAGATCAACTAAATTTATTTATGACTATCTGCTTTAAAAATAAAATATTAGATGGGAAGTAGCATTGGTCATTAATGTTAAATTATTGTAGCTGATTTATATATCAGATGGTGATTCCTTTGAAAATGGTTTCCTTCATATCTGATATAAATTATTGCTTTGTTGACACAAGAGAGTACTTTAAAGAGTTAAAAGAAAAAAATGAAAGCAACTTTAACCCTTTCTTCCTGGGAGTATCATCTTCAAACATAATTAATTTAATGACCTTTTAGGTGCTTCATCTTAAACATAGCTTACAAATACTCATTAATTTATTCATTTTATTCCCAGTGATTCTTATGCTGCAATAGGAATTAAACCATTATACCTACAAATTTCAGCTACACCAATTACACAACTTTCTAATCATCCTTTTGAAAAATAAAGTCACTTATTTAAATTACCAAAGAGGTGATAAAGGAGCAAAACTTACCATTAAATCATATTTTAGCCTTAACCGGTTTGGCTCGGTGGATAGAGTGTCGGCCTGCGGACTGAAGGGTCCCAGGTTTGATTCCTGTCAAGGGCATGTACCTTGGTTGTGGGCACATCCCCAGTGGGGGTTGTGCAGGAGGCAACTGATCGATGTTTCTCTCTCATCGATATTTCTAACTCTCTATCCCTCTCCCTTCCTCTCTGTAAAAAAATCAATAAAAAAAAAATAAATCGTATTTTAAAATAGTAAAAAAGTGTTTCAGAATTTGCTCCATTCTTTATTTCTGGGGTAGGAAAGTATGAGAAACTGATAGAAACATGTACATTCATGTGGCTGATGGCTGTGTCAGTTTTGATCATTGCTGCTGATGGTCAATGCAAAATATCAGAGGTAAGTATGACCAAGCAAGATGGCTTTGGGAATTCCTCTAGATCCTTTAAGACCTTTGAATGATTCTCTTCAATTAATGTACTTATTGAATTAGCCTTTGTGAGTCTCATACCATTTGGTGATTGCTTCTTTATATAAGTGGGGAAAAGTCCCCTGAGTGTGTAAAACTTCAATTTGGATGAGGGAAAAGAAGAGGGTACATGAAGATACGGGTTTGCCTGGCACAAGGTGTACAGGGATGTTTAGGGAAAGAAAATGTAAGACAGCCAACCCCGGGTGGGGTGGAATCAACCAATGAAGGCCACTTGGAGAAGGTGGGTCTTGAAATAAGTGGGAATATTGTCCTGGTGTGAAAAAACAAGGAAAGGCAATGCAGATGGAAAAAATATATGTTAAATGTCAGTGCAAAAATGTAACTCTTTTATCCTTCCATATTTATCCCATAATGCTTTATAGACTACATAACCCCTATTTAATCTATTTATTTCATAATTTACCTACATATGGCATATGCAAACATGGCATATGAAAAAGTATCCTAAATAAAATCACATATTTAAATTGCTAGGTATATCTCTTTCTACTGGATTGTATATGCAATTGATTTGTATTTGTAGAATCAAGAAACAAAATCACAAAAATCAGGAACAAATGCTAATTAGAAAACATGTTTATAAGATTCAAAAGGGTAAAGTTAGGTTTTTTTGCAGCTGAAATTTGGCTTGTTGATATTTCAGTCCACAGTGAAATGTAAAAATGCATGTGGCTCCACTGTCCGCATCAGCACCAGCATGCATGCACGCGCGCGCGCGCGCGCGCACACACACACACACACACACACACACACACACAGAGGGAGGGAGGGAGAGAGAAAGATTGAGAGAGTGAAAGAATATGGAAACATGGATAACAGAAGCAGGGATAATTTACACTGGACGAGATGCACACAGCTGTTTGGCCAAAATTACTACTTAGCAAAACATTTTCTTGTGTACAGCTTATCACTAAACAATTATTTCATTTAATTTAATCACTACCTTTGAATACCTTTGAAACCCTTTCTAGGATAGAAACCCTTTTGGGATAGGAACTGAAAAGTAATAAGTGTATGCAATAATATTTTGTGCATAAATTGCCAAACCCTGGAATATTTGGAAAGAATCAGAAAGCTGATTGCAAAGTGCTAAAATATTTGGAAAGAATCAGAAAATTGAGTTTGGGCCTCCAATACACTAAGCTCATATGTCCTAGATGAAATTTCCCTCATCCTTTCATTTCACTGGCCTCTCCTGCATCCACTTTAATGAAACAAGAGCTGTTTCTGCAATAAGGGTAACAGCAGAGGAGACAAGGCGCCAGAAAATATCCCTTTCATTGGCAAAGTGTATTTATGCTAAATTCTTAGAAAATGGCCTTTCATGAGTTCACTTAGAATAAATGCCTTCACATGCTGGAATGCAGGGCACAATGTCCAGGTAACAAACCCTGAATAAGCAGGTGGTTAGGCCAGGCCATCACTCCCGAAAAGTTCAATAGTAAAGAAATGATTTTTCTCTGTCAATCTAGGAATTAGTTTACTGTCTGATCCGTTTTAAACTGGTTACCACTAGCTTCAATGTGTAAATGTTTAGGCCATGGAGTACCATCCTTTCCTCAAAGAGAGGAAAATGTTAATTCAGGGCAGAGTACCTTTCTGTAAAATAAAAGAGCCAATTGAGAATTTTTTTAAAAAAAATATTTTAAAAGTATTTTCTTTAAGAAATAACAACTACCTCAATGGGCCTAAGGTTAAGGGAGGCTGTGGCTCATTTAAAATAGTTTGCTACTTGAATTCTGATATAATGCAATTCCTTAAAATCTTTTTATGATGTGATACAGGGGTCCCTAGTTCCCAGTTAACTACTCTTTTAAGTATCTATTTGAAGTTATCTGCATATTCACTTAAAGATGTGTTGGAACTAAGGAAAATTGATATTAATTACCCTTGGGGTAGGGGGTGGGGAGAGAGTGGGGTAGCCGGTTTATTGTGCTTCAAAGGAAGCATTGCTGGTGCACAGCTGAGGTCCTGAGAGGCACCTGGGTGTTCTGATGTTGTAAGCTTGGTTTGTTTCTATGACTGTTTTTGTGAAAACATTGCAAGACATCCCCCCAGCGCCCCCCCCCCCCACTCCAGAACAGGAAAGGGGGAAAGTCTTCAGTATTGGAAAGGGGCTAGCATGGTAACTTAGGGAGCAATATGTTAGTTATGCCTTTATTACTCCACTAGCGACAACTTCTGGGAGGAGTGGCTTCAACATGTCTTTCCTAAAGGACCCCTCCAGGACCACATGTCATACTAGGCATGACCTTAGCTGGGCAGTGTCCTGAGTAATTCCTTTAGGGTGGGAAATGCTGGGAATTCCATTGTTAAAGTGTACTATCTCAATGTGCAAGTATTCACTGGTCAGGATCCACGGACTGTGGCCTGCGGCGTTACCTTGGGTGCCACCTTGGCAGGTGGGCCTGGTTGCACAGGGCTAGGAGCTTGGAGGGGCGCTGGGGCCGCGGACTCCAGACTTGAAATCTTCCGGGGCAGAGAATGGAGCTGTGAGAAGACCTCAGCCTGGAAGCCTACGATGCCTGGCACCAGGGTGGTCTCCGTGGCACATTCGCACAGCTGCTCCGGGTTTAGAGGTGGGAGAGAAAACCCCTGCCCAGTTGCAAAGAGGAGATACACACGGGCGCCAAAGCGGGAAAGGGGGGTCAATTCCGAGGGTGCTGGGTTGAGCAAGTTCCGGCTACAGCGACAGGGACTTTTAAGGACCAGAAAGAAAGAGGAAGAAAGCCCCTGGCAGAGACTTTCTTTGGAGCGCCCACGCCCAGGAAGTCCCTGCAAAGCCTGCTTTGGGGCGGGGAGTGTGGGCGGTGTGATCCGGCCGCTCTCCCGACCTCGAGCCTTTTCGGGTCCTTCTCCCATCCTCAGAAAAGTCAGGAAACTTGGGGTGGGGTGTAGGGTGTTCCACAAGGGAGAGGGAGGAGGCCGGTTACAGAGGCATCGCTATCGCTCCTCTCCTTTTCTCTCTCTTTTTCTTTTTTAAACCGCCAGTGCTGTATCCACAAGGAAAGGAAATGACCCCGAAGTGCCTCAGCGGCCCAGTTTCCAGGAGCAAAGTCGGGGGGATGCTGCGCTCCAGGCCCAGGGCCTCGCGGGGATCCTGACCACAACTGGGTCCTTGGACAAATCCTCCCGGATCCGCGCGAGGTTTTCCAGGAGAAGAGGTTCCAGCGAGGCTGAGACCGGAGGCTCGGGGCGCGCGGCCGGGCGGAGGCGGCCCCTGCTGGCGGGGTTGGCAGGAGCTCGGGATCTCGGCGGGTTCGGCCCCGGGAACCGGCGGTGAGGAGGTGGACTGACTCTCCGGGGCCCCTTCGTGGAAGTCCCTGTTGCCCAGCGAAGCTCTGGCAGAGAGAAGTGGGACTGAAACCTACCCGGAGCGCTCAGGCCTGCATGAGGCCCAGGGCCGGGAGGTTCGGGTTTGGTTTTGATTTTTAATCTGGGGGTTGGGGACCAGAGCGCAGGGCATTATGTACCCTAAGTTAAGTCGCAACTTGAAGGGAACCCCAATCATCTATCTTAATGGAGGTCTCCAGCGACAAATAAACGATCCATCTCTCAGCGGCAAGTCCACAGACGCTGACCCAAGGCCCCGGCTGCACACCGCCGCCCCCTCCTGAGAGCCCCCTTAGGGTGCGTCTCGCGGCTGCCCGAGGTGGCTTGTCCCCGCCTCTTTCCCCTTCTCCCAGGGACAAGGCCAGGTACGAACTCTGGGAGGCCCCACACCTGAAACGCCGTGGACACCCTCCTGATATTCTCTTCAAAATAAAACGAACACTAAGTCTCAAAATAAGGAAATGAAAGCACGACATCCAGATTTTTCCTTGGCCACTCCATGGTCATTTTTAATTCACAAGCAAATTCGCGGGTGCCCGAGCCTTGCCCAGGCCTGTGATATCCCCCAGATCCCTGCCTCCCCAGGTTTGTCTGCTGGAGCTGCGCGTCGCCCAGCAGCCCTGGTGGCATCCGCGTGTGGCCTCGAGGTCCAAACCTATTTCTTCCCCGGGAGGTTCTTTGTGTTTCCAATTCTCCCCGGCCCGTTCTTTTTTTCTTTTTCTTTTTCCCCCTTTTCTTTCAGTTGTCAGCAAAGCAGCTGGGTCTGTAGAGGTTGTGGCCACCGCCTCGCCCACGGCCTCTGGACTCAACCAGGTCTTGGAGCCCCGGTCACCAAAGCCACTGGGAGCAATGCACGCCCCCCCCCCCCCGCCCCGCCCCGCCCCCCGGAGGTCGGGAGCCTCGCTGGCTGCCACTGCGCCGTATTCCCGGGGGACTTGGTGGAGGAGCACAGATGGGGGACGCCTCTGGCGGGCTCTGTGGGCCAGCTGATGGATCGTCTCATTTCCAGACTTGATGGGCCGGAACCTGGGCTGGCGGGGAGGTGGGGGAAGGGGAGCGCATTGTCCTGTGCGGGAGTGTGTGTGTGTGTGGGCGGGGGGACGCGGGAGGGGCTCTGGGTGCTGAATTTTGTCTGTGGTGTGGTGGCGGCGGCGGTATACATATCACAAAGGAAGACCCGGATCACCCCACTTCCAATAACGCGTAATTATCCCTTTCCCGGTGCTCTGTTCCGGGCACCGCGCTGCGTCTCTATCCCGGGCCCGGATAACCGCGGGGCTGCGTGCTGCGTCCCTGGGGCTCCTGGCGGCGCACCGCCTCTTCTCCCCGGGGCTGCGGCGTCCTGCCGCGCGGCGCTGTGGGCAGCCTTTCCCCCGGGAGGCTGAGAGGACAGGACTCGCCCTCCACGTGCCTGGGAAGAGCCCTGGGCGGGGGCGGAGGGGAAGGGTGAAAGCCGCAGTGCAGGGACCAAAAAGCCTCCATTCTGGGTCCATCTAAGGTCTTGATTCTCGCGGGCAGGGAGCATGAGATGAAGTCAGCGGGACTGGAGTTGAGAGTCCCTATGAAGGATGTTGTAGAAAAGTGGGTGGAAAGTGCACATTGCAATGCTTGCATCTCGCTGTCCGACCCTCCAGCGTGGCCAAGAAAGCCAGGAGGTCCTGGGGAGGGCAAAGTAGCTTGTCCCTGTCCTGGCACCTCAGGTGGGAGTGGGAGGGGGAGAGGAACCCAGGCACGAGGCTAGGCTTGGATGAGAGAAGGACAACAGACTGGAGAAGGTGAGGTCACTGGGGATCCTGCTTCTGGGTCATACTTGTGAGGTGTGTGTGTGTGTTTTTTCTTTCAGCTCCTGAAGTTTTCTCAGCAACTGAGCTCCCACTCTGCTCCAGGCATTCATCTGGGCTGGGCCTTGGAGGACGCTCAGGGGATCAGGTCTGTGATATCCGGATACCCAATCTTTGCCCCTGGGCAAAGTACCCCAACCCCTTCCCACACTCATCCCAGCTGCTGGGAAAGTCACCACTCTCTAGGGAGCCAAGACAGCTTCACATGGATCAAGGCATCTAGACCAAGCACAACTCAAAGACCAAAGTGTGGTCCTTGGACAGTAGCACACCTTCTCTTAGATCCTACAGAACCTCAGGGCACACGCACCAGCCCTACTGAATCAGAATCTGCATTTAAAAGGGTTATCCTGGGGGTGTGCCTCTACGTTGGAGAAGCCCTGGCCTAATTTATAGAACCCGACCTTAGCCACTGCCGACTTGTCCCACTGTGCATTTCCCAGCCTCATCGTCATCATCTGTCAAACAGAAGTTGTTTGGGAGGTCCTAGGGGACCTCTTATCACACCTGGACCCACTTCATACCAATGACATTAGAATCTCCAGTTGGTGCAGCCCAGGCAGCAGTACATTTTTGAAGTGTCCGTAGGTGATTCTAACAGCAACCGGGAATAACTAATGGAGAAATACCCACTTTTACAGATGAGCTCAGATACCTCCTGAGCTGTATGCAAGAGAGTGGTACAATGGTTAAGGCCTCTGGGCTCTGTAGCCTGATTCATTCTGGCTTCAGCAGGTGTGGCCTTGACCAGCTAATAACCTCGCTGGCTCAGTTTCCTTATCTGTAAAATGAAGTTAATAATAATGACTACCACATAGGGTGTGGTGCAGACTTAGAATCAAATATTTAGAATAAAATTTAAGAAATGTTAACTTATAAGGTCAAGTTCCTCAGTCCTTCCTTTTAAACCATAATGGGAAACTACTTATTATCTCACTTCCCTTTCAACCTGCCCCACATTTCAGGGCACAACAGCTTAATCTTGCTTCAATATTTAAACCTATTTAAAAAAACAAACAAAACATTTTATACATGAAAACTAATATTTTAAATCCCTTAGCAATTTAGTAAACCTGATCCTCAGAGAAAGTTGATTTCTCTACCTCCAGTTATTGTATTCCCAGTCCACCAGTTTTAGAAGCATGAATGAAGTGTGCTTTCACCTCTGTGTCTGGCCACAGCAGCCACTGAATAAAAAGCCTGGAGGGCTTGTTAAGAGACAGATGGCAGGGCCACACCCAGAGATCCTGATTCTGTAGGATTTGGGGAGGGGCCTAGCAATTGAATATCTAACACCCTCCCTCCCCCCAATAATGCTGATGCTTCTGGTCTGAGGGGATCACAGTGTGAGAATCACATTGCCAAATGAATGGTCTGCTTTCCTAGAAATCTCAACAGCAGCACTGTCGAATAGAAATATAATGCAAACCACAATTATAAGTTTAGCTATTCTGGTAGATACATTTTATTTTTTATTTATTTATTTTAATTGTAATATATTTGACATGTAACATTATATAAATTGAAGATGTATAAGATGTTGATTTGATACATTTATATATTGTAGCATGATTGCCATTGTAGTGATAGTCAGCACCTCTATTATGTCACATAATTATAATCTCTTTTTTTGTGGTGGGAATGATTAAAATATAGTCTCTGGATCTGAAAACTATATGGTAGATGTACTTCTCACAGCCTGGTAGTTAACCCAAGTGCTGCTCAAGGCTGCACATTTCTTCCCTCCAAGAGGATGAAATTGGAAACAGACCTTGAAAACAGATATTGCTCCTTTTTATGTGGTTGTAATAGTACAGTTCACACATCTCTGGCTATATGTTTATAACATTATACCGTGGTTAATGTTCTGTTTTCCCTGCTAGTTGAGAACTCTATAAGGACAATTTATATAACTCCCCAACACCTATCAGGTCTGGAACATCACAGATGCACAGTAAGGTTTTCTTTTTTTAAAAAAATTGTTATTTTATTTTATTTAAATTTCTTTATTTATTAAGGTATTACATCTGTGTCCTCATCCCCCGATTACCCCCCAATCCTTCCCACTCATGCCCTCACCCCGCTGTTGTCTGTGTCCATTGGTTAGGCTTATTGCATGCATACAAGTCCTTTGGTTGATCTCTTCCCCTTACCCACACCCTCCCCTACCTTCCTTCTGAGGTTTGACAGTCTGATTGCTGCTTCTCTGTCACCGTAAGGTTTTTTGATAGACTTTGTTACTTCCAGGAGTCACTATTGTCCACCATGTGCATGAAATTAAGGTACTTTGTAATCATAATGTTTTATAAGGATTCATACATTATTGGTGGTTGAGGTACATTATATAAACAAACATTTATGGCTACTTATCAGATACTGTTTTCTAAATAGATCGACATGACACTAGGCATTTTTCTGTCTTTAGACCTTGATCTTTGCCATTTCTTCTACTGGGAATGCCCTTCTCTCTCCCTCCACATCCCCATGACTCTATCACTCACCTCCATCCAGTCTGTCTTCAAATATCACTTTATCAATGAGGTTTTCCCAGGATATCCTATTTCCAGTGCTATCCTCTCTGTCCCCCACACCTATACTCCCCATCCTTCTTCCTAGCTTGATTCTTTCCTTATAACATATAACTTTTTAAACCTTCTGTATTTCATTAAATCTACAGTGTTGCATAATTGAGCCACACCATTATTTTATGTATTATGAAGAAAGGAAAAAATGCTGCCAATTAAGCTATGATATGTCATTTATTAAGACTCATTCTGACTTCAGGGTATTAAAGTGCAAAAAAAAAAAAAAGGCACCTTATGTACCTTAGAATCAACCCAATATAGTACTCGCAAAATGCATTCATTTATATTATTTATTGTCTGGCCTAATTTCAGTAGAACAAAGATTTCAATCTTCTTTTTTCTATTTTATGATTTGAGAGATAGAGGAAAAGATGAGAGAGATTTGTTGTTCCACTTATTTATGCATTCATTGGTTGATTCTTATATATGTACCCTGATTGGGGATCAAATCCGCAACCTTGGGATATAAGGATGACGCTCAAACCAACTGAGCTACCAGGCAGGGCTCTAGGATGACTTTTTAAATGAATCAGAATTTTTTGAAATATCAGAGGGGGCAGGGAAAAAGGCAGTAAGGGGCTTTTAATTTCCTGAACACAGCTTTCTGAGGTCTGAATAAAATAGAGTTTAGAAGTTTTTATGTAGCTTTATAAATACATAAAACAGGAAAGTAACCACTTTTTGGTCACTTTTTTGGTGCCTAAGCTTGCCCTCTTGTTCTTAGAGGAGCCTGGTGTAGAAGGAATGTAGTGTATTTGTTCTCTTTCAGGGGTTAAATGTGCTTTTGACAAAAGGCCAAAGAGTTGCAAAAGGTTAATGTTCTGAGAATCAAAGGGCTTTAGGCCAAACCAAAGTTATGGAGCTAATTTTAAAGACTGATTTAGAATCACAGGGTGGCATAGCTGGAGTGAGCCACAGAGGAGAATTTCTCCAGCCCAATTCTTGTTCCAAGGAGGAAACTGAGGCTTGGAGGGATGAAGTCCTGGGATACATCTTTCCTGCTTCCAGTTTTTACACCCCACCAGTAAAAATGAAAACAGGGCCTGAGAACATGTTGCCCTTTTGGCAAGACTCAGCCTCCCTTTCCTATTCCTCAACACTCACAGCTTCACCACCAGCACGCCCTGGAAACCATGGAGCCAATCCTCATGTGCCCTTTATCCCTACCTATGCCAGGCACTCCAGGGCCCCACCCCCAGGTCCTCCTCACACAGCTCTGAAAAATCTCTTACTGACATCATCTCCCATCCCTCCCGTCTTCTGAAACTCAAGATCAGTCATCAGCAATTTCCTTAAACCCTCAACTTCCCTGAAAATTTCCCTCACCTGTTTGCTCTCTGATCTGGATCTCATATGAAGACATTCCTTTCTGAGCAAACTCTCAAGAGGGAGCTATTATCTCCCAAAATCCTCACACTGGGTCTGAAGTCTGGTGTGTGTCCTCTTTGCTTCTTATGGCTGTTTCCAAACTATTCACTTCTATTCCCTCCCTAAGGCCCCTACTGCCCCAGCTTTGAATTTAATATCAACAGATTGTAACTCCACTCCTTCTCCTGATATTACCATGCACTGTTGCCGCATCCCAAACCTGGAGCATGTCTCATCTCTGAATATTTAAGCTACTGAATCACTCTCACTCTCTGTCATTCCTACTTATTCATGGTGGTTTCTGTATCCATGGAGATGACTGTCTAACACTGTAGCCTCTAACTCATCAAGCTCCTCTCCACTAACAGTCTCATCTAACATCCTATGTTAGCCACTTAATCCATGGTCCAATTTCCTTCTAGTCACTGCTCCATTTCTCTGCTTCCCTTCTTAGCACAACTCTTAAAAATAATTCTCTACACTCATTATCTCCACATTCTCTCTTCCCATTCTCCTGAATCCACTTCATTTTTATTCCCACAGTCCATGCTAGCTGGTTTTGTTGGGGCATGACAGTCTTTTGATGAGTCAGCTTGGTTAGGCGAAGATAGTACATAAAACAGTAATTTAAGTGTTCCTGTGAAGATGTTTTGTAGATATGACTGAAGTCCAGAATCAGTGTTTTGTTTTTTTTTAAGCAAGGGAGACATTTTAGGTGATGATAGACCTCATCCAACCAGTTGAAGGCTTTAAAGCTTCTCTAAAGAAAAAAACCTGCCTGTGGAAACAAGCTTCAGCCCATGCCTGTGAGTGACAGCCTGTCTTTCCCAATAGCCTTTCAAATTCAGACTACCTAGCTAACCCCCACACTTGCAGAAGCCAATTCCTCACAACAAATATAAGATATGACTCCTTCTGCCTAACATATATTTTCTTTCTGTTCTGTTTGAACCCTAACTGGTTAAACCCTAACGGACACATGAGGTTTTTCATGAGTTCCAAGTTGCCAAATCCTCAGGTCTTACATAACTGATCAGCAGAATTTGACACAGTGATCGTGTCCTCATTCTTAAGCACTTTCAGAATACTGCACTCCCTGGTGACTCACGGATCACTGGCTGTCTCACAGCTCCCTTTGGTGGTTCCTCTTCACATGCCCTAAATCTTAAGTTGGAATGCCTAGTCCTCAGACCTCTTCTCTTCTCTTTCCACACTCAGTTGGTTATATTAGTCAGTCTTGTTTCTTTAAATGAAATGTATATGTTGATGATCTCAAAGGTTCACCACAAGTAAATCAACTGCCTAGTCAACATCTCCACTGAAATATATAAAGGCATTTCAAGCTGGACATGTCCATGATAGTTAATTTTATGTGTTTACTTGGCAAGGATATGGTGCCCAGATGTTTAGTCAAACACCAAATTCAATGTTGTGAAGGTATTTTTTATTTAGATGTGAGCAAAATTTAAATCAGTAGATTTTGAATAAAGCAGATTACCCTTTGTAATGTGGGTGGGTCTTATCCAATCACTTGAAGGCCATCAGAGAAAAAAGGCTAAGTTTGTTTTTTTTTCCTGAGGAGGAGGGGATTCTGCCTCCTGACTGTCTTCAGTCTCGAGCTGCAGGATCAGCTCTTCCTTGAATCTCCAGCCTGCTGGCACACCCTGAAAATTTCAGGTTTGCCAGCATCCATATCATGTGAGCCAATTCCTTAAAATAAATATCTCTCTCTCTCTCTCTCTCTCTCTCTCTCTCTCTCTATATATATATATATATATATATATATATATATATATATATATACACACACACACACACACACACACACACACACACACACACACACTCTATTGGTTCTGTTTCTTTGGAGAACCCTAATACAATGTCCCAAACCCAAAAATCCTAATTTCTCCTCTGTCCCCTCCCCCTAAAACCCTGTTCCGCTCAACCTTCCCCATTACAATTAGCAGCAACTCCAGTTGTTCAGACCAAAAGTTTCTAAACCACCAGTGACTTCTCCAGTCCCCTCTCCCCACATCCAATTCATCAGCCATTGTTGCCATCTCTCCCTTTAAACCAGATTCATGACCTGACCATTTTTCATCATGTTTATTGCTATCTCTCTGGTCTATGCCACCATTACCTCTCATCTAGATAAACAAACAAACTAGTTAGTCCCCTCTTTCTGCCTTGGCCTTTCTTTATATTGTATCAAGAGTGATTCCATAGTATAGGTAAGACCATGTCACTCTCTCTTCAAAACTCTGAAGTAGCCATTTCATTCAGATGAAAAAGCCAAGCCATAAGGATCTATGTGATGTGTCCACTATTACCTCCACTATGGTCACCTTCACCCCCTTCACTTACCTCACATTCTGGACATTCTCCTGCCTCAGGCCTTTTGCTCTTGCTCCCTCTTCTGGAAATGCTCATCAAGAAGAATTAAGTTTGGCTGTGAGAGATGGAAAACCCAGCACAACTGTGGCTGAAAGGAGACAGCAGTGTATTTCTCTCAAAGGAAAGTCCAGGGGTCATGGCTCCAGGCCTGGTAGACTATTCCCTGGTCTCAGAGACTCAGGCTTCTCCACATGGAAAGGCCTTCATTCTCAATGACCCTTCATGGTCCAACTAGCAGGAAAGAGCAAAATGCACAGGAAAAAGTGGGTCAAAGAGACAATAGTTGTTTTTTTGTTTTTTGTTTTAGGGAGAGAGAGAGTGGAAGGGAGGGGAAGAGACAGAGAGAGAAAGAGAAGCATTTATGTGAGAGAGACACATCGACTAGCTGCCGCCCCCACCCCCCCACCCCCCCCCCCGGCCCAACACATGCCCCAAGCCCACAACCAAGGCACATGCCCCTGACATAAATTGAACCCAGGACCTCTTAGTCCGAGGGCCAACTCTCCATCCACCGAGCCAAAGCAGCCAGGGTGACAACTGTTGTCTTTTAAAAGTCAGCTAAAGCATCTACTGGACACTTCCCCTGACATTCCATTGCCCAGAACATAGTTGCATGATTATACCTTGCTTCAAGGAAGCCTGGGAAATGTAGTCTTTCATCTGAGATGTCATGAACCTTGCTGAAATTCAGAAGTTCTATTCTTGAAGAAGATGGAGGGAAGGATATTGGGAGAAATGTCAGAAGTCTCTGTCTCAGTATCTATTAGAAAGACAAAGATGCCTAGTGTGGCTTGTATAGAGAGGCATGGAATTATATTTGAGAGACTAGGTAGGGGTAGAAGACTATTTATAAAGATGGTTGCCAAAATTTCCTCCCATTCTTGTACATTTATGTCACTCCTTCAGTCATGAGGCAGGTCCAGCCAGATTGGTGTGGCTTGGTGGTTGAGCATCGATCTATGAACCAGGAGGTCACAGTTGGATTCCTGGTCAGGACACATGCCTGGGTTTCAGATTTGATCCCCAGTAGAGAACGTGCAGGAGACATCAGTGATGATAAAGAATCAATGATTCTTTATCATCACTGATGTTTCTCTCTCTCTCTCTCCCTCTCCCTTCCTCTCTGAAATTTAATATCTATATCTATATCTATATCTATATCTATATCTATATCTATCTCTATCTCTATCTCTATCTCTATCTCTATATCTATATTTATATCTATATCTATATCTATATCTAAAGATTATATGTAAAGGTTAGAGAGGGAGGGAGGGAGAGAGAGAGAGAGAGAGAGAGAGAGGTGTATGTTCCCTCTCTCTGAGTCTGGGCTGCCTTTGTGACTTGCTTTGACAACAGAATAGGTGAAATAATGAAAAGTTTGACTTAAGCTTTAAGAATACTGGCAGCTTCCTTTGCTTTCGTCTTGAGATTCAGTTGCCAAGAAAATAAGCTTGAAATTAATCATTAAATGCACAGAGACTAGCTCAGCCAGGGTAGCTCAGTGGTGAGTGTTGACCTATGAACCAAGAGGTCATGATTTGATTACCAGTCAGGGCACATGCCTGGGATTCTAGCTTGATCTCCAATAGGGGCATGCAGGAGGCAGCCAATTTATGGTTCTTTCTCATTGTTGGTGTTTCTATCTCTCTCCCTCTCCCTTCCTCTCTGAAATCAATAAAGAACGTATTTTTAAAAAATGCCCAGAGACCAGGTAGAGAGGGAGAAGCCCAGGCAGCCATCCCAGTTGAGCTACCAGACATGTGAGTAAAGCCATGTTGGACATTTCAGCCCCATTTGCGTTGACATTAGCCTATATACCAAACGGAGCAGCGAAACTGGTCAGCTGTTCTTCCACTGAACATCATGAGAAATAATAAATTGCTGTTGCTATAAGCACTAAGTTTGGGGATTGTTTGTTATGCAACAATAGATAACTAAAATAGTAGGGACCAGATCATGTGACGCTTCAGGAAAGGATTTTGGCTTTTATTTTTAGTTTAGAGGAAACATTAGAGGATTTTAAGCAGATTACATGATACAATTTATACTTCAAGAGAGTCACTGTGCTACTGTGTGGAGAAAGGGTCATAGTGGCTCAAGAGTAAATGGAAATGAAAGCAGGAGCATATTACAATTGTCAAAGTGAGACATGACAGTGGCCACAACCATGGGGATTATCCCAGCAGCGGTTTAGAAGTGGTTCCATTCCAGTAAGAGAGGAAGAGCCTATAATACTTACTCATAGATTAGACCAAAGGGATCAGAGAAAAAGTAATGAAAGATTATTCTAGAATTTTAACCTGAGGCTGGAGAGATGGTAAATACCATTAGTATCTGAAATATGAAAGAGCAGGTAAAAACCCAGGAATTCTGTTTTGAATGACTTAAGTTTGCTGTACCTATTATGTATCTCATGACAGCAACAAGTGAAGATTGGTGAGGAGGAATTGCTAGACATACAAATTTGTGAGTCTGATTATGAAGGATCCTTCTTGCTACTTCAAGGCTGAGCAGCTATGCCCTGCCCCTTAGTGCAGTGTCCACTTTCTCATAGAAATGCAAATTATTAGTGATCCTGAATATTGGAATTTCACCTTGAAAAGTAAATTTAGAAAAGCATCTTGTCCTTAAACAGTCCCTGGCACACACATGCACTGGACCTGGGATGATTAATGGGCAAGATTGTTCATGACCCACTTATGGGCTGTTTCTTCCATTATAAACTGTTTGAAATCTGGAAGGCTGCCTGGATTCCATTTCAACTGGAAACACTAGCATAATTTTAATTTTATAAGTCACCAACCAACCAACCAACCAAACAAACAAACAAACAAACAAAAAAACAAACCATAAAAAGATGCCACTCAGTCATATCTCTAGAGTTTTGTTGTTATTAAAATTCATGCACTGGAGTGGGGGGGTGTCCCTCAGCCCAGCCTGCACCCTCTCCAATATGGGACATCCCTCTCACAATACAGGACCGCTGGCTCCCAACCGCTCGCCTGCCTGCCAGCCTGATTGCCCCTAACCGCTTCTGCCTGCCAGCCTGATCACCCCCTAACCACTTCCCTGCCAGCCTGATCAATGCCTAACTGCTCCCCTGCCGGCCCAATCCCCCCCAACTGCCCTCCCCTGCAGGCCCAGTCCCTGCCAACTGCCCTCCCCTGCCAGCCTGGCCACCCCCAACTGCCCTCCCCTGAAGGCCAGGTCCCCCCCAACTGCCCTTCCCTGTAGGCCTGGTCCCCGCCAACTGCCCTCCCCTGCCAGCCTGGTCCCCCCCAACTGCCCTCCCCTGCAGGCCTGGTCCCTTCAACTTTCCTCCCCTGTTTTCCCCTAACTGCCCTCCCTTGCACGCCTGGTCCCCCCCAACTGCCCTCCCCTGCAGGCCTGGTACCCCCCAACTGCCCTCCCCTGCAGGCCTGGTCCCCCCAACTGCTCTCCTCTGCTGGCCTGGTCACCCCAACTGCCCTCCCCTGCATGCCTGGTCATCCCTAACTGCCCTCCCCTGTTTTCCCCTAACTGCCCTCCCTTGCACGCCTGGTCCCCCCCAACTGCCCTCCCCTACAGGCCTGGTCCCCCTCAACTGCCCTCCCCTGCAGACCTGGTTGCCCCCAACTGCCCTCCCCTGAAGGCCTGATCACCCACAACTGCCATCCCCTGTAGACCTGGTCACCCCCAACTGTCCTCCCCTGAAGGCCTGGTTGCCCCCAACTGCCCTCCTCTGCCAGCCTGGTTGCCCCTAACTGCCCTCCCCTGTAGGCCTGGTTCCCCCCAACTTCCCTTCCTCCCCTGCAGGCCCAGTCGCCCCCAACTGCCCTCCCCTGACAGCCATCTTGTGACCACATGGGAGCAGCCATCTTTGACCATATGGGGGTAGCCATCTTGTTTGAGGGTGTGATGGTCAATTTGCATATTACCTCTTTATTATATAGGATAGCACAGATTATGGCATCTGTATATGCTATGTTTTCTGTCCTATTAGTTAAAATGTATGAGATGGCAAATAAAGATCCAGAACTGGTTAGCTCTCACTGGGTTTGGTGATAAACTTTGATCACTCAAGAACCACTTATAAATTATTCATGACTTTTATTAATGTTGTCTACATTTCTCATTGTATAGCTTCCAGACCAGTGAAAGAGAAAAAAGGAGGAAAATACTAATTAATATTTATTTTTTAAATATTTTTTTTATTGATTTCAGAGAGGAAAGGAGGAAAGGGGGATAGAGATAGTGAGAGAGATCAATGATAGAGAAAATCATTGATTATCTGACTTCTGCACACCCTCTACTAGGGATCAAGTCGACAACTCAGGCATGTGCCCTGACCGGGAATCAAATCATGACCTCCTGGTTCATAGGTTGATGCTCAACCACTGAGCCAATGCCGGCCAGGCAATTAATATATATATTTTTTTCTGATTGACTAATGCATTAAGCAAATATCCAGACTCGTCTTGTTGCCTGACATTGAGGAGTTAGCTGTCTAATAGGAAAGACAATACACATATGTGGACATTTGGCACACTCCGGCAGCTGTAAGTTCAACTTATTTATTTTAATCACAATAAGTCTTTTAATCAAAAGTCTCTTCCTTCGATACCACTAACTGTCCAAGGTAGAGGGGAAGGAAGCCCAGTGCAGCAGACACTGGTGGTGCCCTACTCTTCTCACCTGTCCCCTGCAGCTTTGGGGCATGGTCTGATTCCTGCTTCCTGACTCAAGCACTGTGGCTTCTTCCGGAAGGGTTTCTCAGGAAGGGTTTCTCAGGAAAGGTTTCTCAGGAAGGGTTTCTCAGTGGCAGGAGCTTGCTCAGCCCTTGTTATGCTGGGGAGTTACTGCCCTCAAAAGCAACCCTCACCAAAGAAAGGAGAAAGCCAGAGGATAAATATCCCTTTGAGCCTTTGAACTCTAGCCGGTTTGGCTCAGTGGATGGAGCGTAGGCCTGTGGACTGAAGGGTCCCAGGTTTGATTCCCAGTCAAGGGCATCTACCCCAGACCCTGGTGGGGACATGTATGGGAGGCAACAAATCAATATGTCTCACATTAGTGTTTCTCTCTCTGTGTCTCTCCCTCTCCCTTCCACTCTCTCTAGAAATCAATGGAAAAATACCCTTAGGTGAGGATTAACAAAAAACAAACAAAAAATACACCTTTGATCTCACCCAGGGACAATCCAGAGGTGAGAGCTACACTGTCCCCCAGGTTCCCAGCAGGATCGAGCCCCAGTTGTCCATAGCAGTAACATCCCCCCATAAGTACACCTTTATTGCTCTACCCTCCGAACCCCTCTCTATGTTTCCTGGAGTCACCTCCCAAATAAAGCACTAGTCTGCTCTTTGGAGGACACACATTGAGATGTGCAGCATCACTTCCTTCCCTGCTTTCGGACTATTCAATGCCACTGGGAGGCCCTGGGGAGTGAGGAGCCTCCCACCCCCAGTCGAAGAGGTCCCTGCAGCTGTTCCTGTCCTAGCAGCATGGCTGGACTCCAAGGCAGCACCTTACTCCTAGAAAGGCTGTAACAGTCAGGCAGTCTTCCCATCAGAGGTTCTGCCGCTGCCGGAGCCCCTCAAAGCCTGTGTCCTGGAGGGCCCTTTATTACTTCTCTCACAAAGCGGGAGAACTGGGTTTTCACCACCTGGCTCCTCGACTTGGGGCCTTTCCATCTTCTTCTCTTCTGTTTACTCAGTGGGTGAGATCCAGGGCCAGCAAACTTCCTCTGCAAAGGGCAAGATGGTAAATACTTCAGACTTTGTGGGTTGGACAGTCTCTGCCTGGTTTAACCCTGCTGTTGTCACATGAAAGCAGCCATAGGTCATATGTAAATGGTTGGGTGTGGCCATGTCCCAGTACATCTTTATAGACACTGGAATTTAAATTTTAGGAGTCAAAAATTTTCTTTCATTTCCCCCCAACTGCTTAGAAATGTGAAACTGTTCTCACCTCTTGGGCTATACAAAAACAGGTAGCAGGTCAGATTTGGCCAGTGGGCCATAATTTACTAATTCCTAGGCTACACTTTTGAAAGCAAAGTTCTGTTTAGATATTATTATGCTGCTGAACTCCATTTTGACTGGTATTATTTAAATAAAATCTAATTAATGTTAGGAACGTGTTGGATTTACTAGTTCCAATGTATCATTGACAAATAAATCCTTCTAGGGCAGGGATAATATCCCTTTGCATTTTCCCTGACACACCTCATGGGGTGGTATGCACAAATTAATTAATAATAGCACCAAAAGCAAAAAGCTAATTAATTATGTGTTCTTTACTGTGCTATGTGCTGTAAACTCAATCACTATGTGACTCACTCAATCACTTCCTCATTCGAAGAAGAAATGATGAAACCTGCACTAACAGGTTGCCATGAAAATTAATTGAAATTGTCTCTGTGACAGTGCTCTGTTCATTGTAATTGTAAAATGTCAAGTGGTATTGTGATCATGGTTTTAGGTATAAAATATGATGATCTCTGCTACAGGGTGGTGCTTTTGTGTAGAAGAGAAATTTGGAAACTGGAGCATAAATGGGTCCTATCCTTTAATCATCTGCTGTGTGGCTTTGTGACCTTGGACTCAACAAGTTTTACAACAAGTATAATGGTGATGAGGTTCTCAACTTGCCTGTAACATGGGGATAAACCGAGAGCAATTTTTTAAATACTATAAACATGTAAAATTTCACTAAGGGTCTGTGCTAGGAGGGTGTGTGTGTGTGTGTGTGTGTACTATGTTTTAGGATCATTCTGATTCCCCTAAAGCTATTGGGTCACGGTGTGAGTGATTAGGTGTACAATATTAAACTGGCCTCCTTTGGATAATTTTTTCCAAATTTAATCTTGGTGGAAACTTTAAGGGGGGGGGGAAGTTCCTCAAAAATTTCTAGGATGAAGTAGCATGGGGACTATTCCTTGTCCCAAATTTCCAAGAAAGTAACGTGAATAAGTATAAATAGTATCATTTAAAAAGATAGGTGCAGCCACCTATTTTTTTCCTTTAACATAAAAGCAATGATGCTACTATTTTTAACCATCCCCTGGCTCCCTCCCTTAGTATTTTTTTCATTATTCTAACCTATGAAGCAGAACACTTTTTATGAAATACTAAAGATGGTGGCTCATAAAAATTCATCCCAGAGGCACTACGCAGAAGTTACTATGACATTAAAGATGAAATTATTAAAGTTTGTGCTTGGGATTTTGTTAAATGTCAAGCATAAATGAAAAGCAGAAACACGTGGTCTTCTGATAGATTTACAGAAGTGATGGAGACGCTATTGAGGGGTTGGGATGAGGCATCCATAAGATCACCTCAACACTAAAATAATATAGGACATTCCCTCATCACTCTTCATGATCACAAATAATGTTGATGGTACACATTATTCAGTGCCTTTTGGCCACTAGGATAGTCAGACTGCTTTGAAAGGATGCTAAAAATAAGATTAGAGATTTGTTTTTCTTGAAATTGAGAAACAGCAAGTAAGTTTATTTAAGCCTTTCATTCAGGTTTTCAGAAATTGCCTGCCTAAAAGGCCACAATGACAAATCCTTCATTCTGCCTCACAGAAAATAATTTAAAGAGTTATTTGATAATTATTTACTATCTGTTCTTTGCAAAGCAAATGAACAAAGCCTGAAAAGAAATTAGTCTGGGCTGGTGGAAAAGTCATATGCTTGAATAGCTTTTACAGTATAAGTGGATGAATTCAGAAGGACAGATTATTGCTTGGGGGAATGAGTTAAGTTGTGGAGGTGAAATTTTTGGAGGTTGCTTTTAAGAAATGATAGAATATCATCATGTGATATGTCTAGAAAAGATATGTGCTCTGTGTGTGTGAACACAGAAGAGGGATATGTTCAGACTGTCTAGGTTAGTAGGCAGGCTGGGGGTCAACCAATGAACCAGGAGGTCTCAGTTCAATTCCATCAGGGCACAAACCCAGGTTTGCAGGCTTAAACCCCAGTGGGGATCTTGCAGGAGACAGCAATCAATGGTTCTCTATCATCATTGATGTTTCTCTTTCTTCCTCTCTGAAATCAATAAAAATATATTTTTAAAAAAACCCTGTATGCCAATATCAGTAATTTCAACAGGTAGTGGATAAGAATTCAGCACTTACGAGCATAATGGTAATATGATCAGAGCTGTCATTTGGGGAGATTAATCCATCTGTAGAAGTGATTCTAAGGACAAGCAATTCAATAGGAAGATACTAAAAATTCTGGGTATTGAGGAATGAGAGGAGAGAGGAGCTTCTAAGATAGCGTAGAATTCATAGGTTTTATCAACAGATGAGGTGTGGGAGCAAATGAGGTGGAGCAGATATAAAATTCCAAGGTTATAGATTATTAAAATAAACAGAAAGGATGGATAAAGGGTCTCTACTTTTGATTAATCACATAAAATGTGCATGCGGGCCATTTGTGTCACTCTAAACATCGGAGAGGAAGAAGCAAGACCTCCAGAATGGGAAGGAAACTCTAACAGTGGATTTGACTTTGAAGTAATTGAATATGCCTCTGAAATAAAGTGTTCTTTAAGCTGGAAGAGACTGGGTTATTTTTAATTGGCAAGATATTTTTTCCTTCTTAAAAAAGGAGAATGCAGGATTTGTGTACAATATAAACTTGTAATAGAAAGTAAAATACAACTATGTGTTGTACATTTTATCCCATTACAATGGCTTTTTTGGGGGGCAGGCAGTAAGATGTCTAAATACTAAAAATAATCTGTGGTAAAGAAAAAATGTGTTCTGAATAGAACACTGAAATAAAAGTATTTATGGTAGTACAGGAGGATGAAAAGCCAGAGAGGAAATAATCAGAAAAATGGGAAAATAAGGAGTATCTCTCAGAAGCAAAGAGTGACAGATTCCGCCAGGTGCTCCACAGATCCATGAGCTCACCTGAGCTCCAGGAAGAAGCCATTGGATCTGAGGAGGAGACATTTGGAATCTTTGAAGATTGGCAATCCATGCCCTGGCCGGTGTGACTCGGTGGTTAAAGCATCGACCCAAGCACTAAAGAACTGCGGGTTCATTTCATGGTCAAGGGCATGCATACCTGGGTTGCAGGCTCGAGCCCTGTTTGGGAGGCAACCAATTGATGTGTCTCTCTCACATCAATGTCTCTCTCTCTCTCTCTCTCTCTCTCTGTCTCTCTCTCTCTCTCTCTCTCTCTTTCTCTTCTTCCCTCCCACCACTCCCTTCTCTCCCTCCCACTCTCTATAAAAGTCAATGGAAAAAATATCCTCCAGTGAGGATTTAAAAAAAAAAAAAGATTGGCAATTTAATTGTGGTGCTATTTTAATAACCATAATTTTTCATGGGATGCTAGTGCTGAAAGATATGTAGTCTAACTCCATTATCTTACAGAGAAGGACATTTGGATGGAGCCAGAGAAATTTCACAGAAGCCAATTCAAACTGTCAATATGAGCTAAAGAAAAACAAGTATTTTTATACTTGGGAGTCAACCAAATCAGCCTGTTTTGCATCATTTGGGAGGAAAAATGTTTCGGGGGCATTAATAAGCCCCCTTTTGAAAGCGATGAAGTGATGATCTCTATTACTTAAGAAAAAGGCAAAATGTTGACTGGAAAGCATCCTTGGGAGCAAATACTCTGACAGGTGATTAGGTGTTTTAACTTTTTATTAGAGAAGTTGGAAGTTTAATTTTATTATTGATGAGAACATACTTTTCTCTGCTTTGTTCAGAGGAATACAGAATCAATTTGTACAAGCATATACAACAATTCAGTTGGTGTGTGGTGTCCCAGAATCAGCAATCTGATTGGTTCGAGACTACCGGCTTTCCTTGCGCTCCTCTCAGCTTTAGCAGCCAGCCAGCTCAATTCCCAGCGGAATACTTTTCATGCGCTGTCTGCAACACCACTACAGCGGGCTGAAAGACCATGCAGATTAACACTGTAGCAAATTGTTTGGATATTTTAACAGACATAAAAAGGTTATTTCCTGATATGAAATTCTGAAAATCTGCATAAATATTTTTGTGTAAAATTAAATTAGTTATGTATTTTTTTCTGAAACTAGAAGTTAAAGTATCAAGAATGCCCACATAATTCATATACACATATATATAGACTTTTTTGTTATGCTAAAAGTCTTAAGAGTCAAATTATATTCTGTGCCATACATTTATTTAACCATTATTGATTTGGCGGTAGGTTATCTGTGTCTGTACGGATAAGTCTTAATTGGTGCTTGTGTATCATGCAAACATAGTTCTAGTAGTCCTGTTTACTAATCTTGTCATGTGGCAATACTTAGATGATCTGCTCTATAACAGTGTAAATTAGGAGTATAAATACTTTATACATGGTCACATTTACAAATATTTGCCAATACCACTTCACAATCTTGAAGGTGGAATAGTGAATTATAAGAGCTGGAATCGGCTGAAACAATTCCTAGAAAGCAATGTCAGGTGTAAACTTTCTTAAACGTGCCTAACAAGAGTTTTCCTTTGAGCACTGATGAGCTTTGGCACAGGTACACTGCTCTATTTTTCTAATAATTTCCACAACTTTCACAGGAAATTAGCTTCTTATGGCATGGTAGAGACATGGCACTTACTGATGAGGTAACTTAGATGTAGAAAAATTCCGCAAAATTATTTGTCTAGCCGATCACCAATTCTGCTGACGAATTTGTTGACAGAGTTTTGTTTTTCTCTCTAGTGCATGCAGTTGAAGTTAAATTGCTAATGCACTATTTTTGCTTCAGCTCAAACATGTCCCAATGCATCTTGAAGCAGAGTTGTTAACACCAAGCTCACTTACTTGTGATGGTATTTTTATAGTGAACATGTTTAAGTTGTATTGTCAATGGTTAAACTCTGCCTTAAGGAATGGTAATTTTGGTGGGTTTGTAGCTACTTTTAGTTGACCAAGGAAATTCAATATGTGAACTAGAAGTATATAAGTCAGTGGTTTCGGGTAACAGCTTGTCTATACATAAAGGGGACAAACACAAAAGACAACTTTCTTCCATGGACTTTGTATTTAGCTGTTTGGGGGTGAGCTTTTGATGTTGTGGGTTTTGCTGCCTCAGTTTGTGTTCTGGAGTTTCATACTACTGTTGTTGGTCTGCGGTCCATCTCGGCTTCCAATTTCACCATCTGCTGCATCTCCTTCGCCTGTAACATCAGAAACATGGCCTTACATGTGGAAATCATTTCCTGAAGGCATAGACCATCCCTGGCCTCTCTTCTGTAAATCTGATGCTGTGAGAGGTCTATGTACCATCAGCATCAGCATCGCCTGAGATCACCTGAGGAAGGCAGAATCATGGATTCTATCCCAGACCTACTGAGTCAGAATCTGCATCTTAACACATTGCAGACCAGTAGTTTTATTGCTAGCTTTACCCAGTGGCCAAATAAGTTTCTATTGAACGAGTAAAAAAAAAACATTTATATAAATGTTAAAGGCATGCTTTAAAATTAAATACCCATTGCATTTGAAGTTATTTATTACATGTTCTTACAAGCTAGTATCTTTTAAAAGTATGATACTTTGTAAAACACTGCGTAATATGAAGCGAGAATTCTCGTGATTTGTCTGCAATGTGTTAATAGGATCCCCAGGGTATTTTTATGTTCATTAAAGCTTGAGAAGAATTGGTCTACACAGTTTCAGGAAAACCATTTGAAAAGAGGCTGAGCCAGTCACTTGATATTTAGACTATGTTGCGTCCAAATGTGTGTTTGATTTAGTTTCTACAGATTGACATGTTGCCTTGACTGTGCATAGATTATTTGATCATTTTTAGAATAAGTATTGCTTATGCATGATTTATTCACAAATAGCCTGAAATTTAATTAAAAGTCCTTCCCTTGGAATTTAACTGATGGAGAAGTTTAGGTGGGAGGATATTGGTTTGGCTGGAGTATCCTGCAAATAGATGTTCCAGGAATATGTAGGGTCCCTGGAATTCTATTGTCCAAAAATCTATCCCTACAACTCTTATTTCTCTGGGATAATTAATTTTTTTACCAGTTACCCCCAGGAAGTAGGCCATGGTGAGCTCAATCTCATGAATTAAGACTATCACTAAGACAACCAGCTGATTTGGGAGGTAAAAAGAAGTCAGATGGGGGCAAGGTTCTGGTGACAAATAATGGATTGGCAATACAAGGAAAAACAATTGGTTCATTTAAACTTTTACTTTCCATCTGGATACTTTTGCCCAATCATGTATCTTTTGGAGGATTAAAGTTCCCCTCTTCTCTTTTAGTGACACACCACTTTGAAATAAAAGACTTTTAAGAATGGAATAATGGATATATAAAGATATAACTCAGAGGAGGATATTTGAAGTTCTTGATGTTACTATTGATGTCTACTTAGATATTACAAATAAATGGTCAGTAGGAGGTTTGGTCAAGTCTATAGATCATATTCTGAGTATGTAAATGTCCCAAACAAAGTCCTGTATAAAATTAGTTTAACCCATGAACCATACAGTGATTTTCTTATTCTTATTTTTATGTTAAAAATTAAAATTTCATTTTGGTGAGAATGACTATAACAATGCCAAAGAATTATATCTTTCTGCTTACACTTGGGATGGATGGTTTCCTTTGCCCAGATATTTTTTATGCCTAAGGTATAATAATACTCTAATAGAGAAATGAAGAAATGGAGAAAAATATACAAACATGAAACTATGACAAACGGTATTCATAAAAGATGATAGTGAAACATTATCAGTACTAAAAATTAAATATATTTTATATTTTGTTAAGTAGTAATAAAGGATTTCCTATGATTCTCCCCCTTTAGCATTTAAAGACAAATTGAACACAGTTGAGAAGGAAGAACCATATGGCATTAAAAGATTATTCCAAGAGCAAAGTTCTCATATGAGCAGGGTGACCATTTATTCCCATTTGCATGGACAATCCCAGCTTATGTCTATAGTGCTGGCAATTATGAACAGCACCCTTCTTTTACTCTCAAAACTATCCTGGTTCAAACAATCAATTATATGGCCACCTTAATTATGATGGGTGATTAAGGTCTTTGGCAGACTGGATCTAGCAGAAAGCATGACAAGAGTCATTGCCGAACGCCATCATATAATGCTCCTGCACACAGACCATAGCTCTCTGTCATTAAAACCACTGATGAACTTTTAGTGGGGTGCTTTAAAAATTAACTCCAGTCATAGTAGTGTTTGTGAAACATCTGAGTCCATGACCAGGCTTAGTTGTGGTTGGTCCAAATGATAATGGTTCTTGCTGCCTGGGTATGTCTTCATTACCATGACTCGAGTTTCCCAGTCTGTGATAGGAAATGCTGCTAAAACTCCATCATAAATAATTCTTTAAAGATTTGGGGCATTTCAGTTTGAATATTACGTCAAAAATCCAGGCATGAAAGAATCAAGCTTTTATATCCAAACCCTTGAAATAATAATTCATTTATGACCAGGATTCCACGATGCAAATCATAAATGGAAACTACCCCGAGAATGCTGATGTAGTTGAGAAGGAAAGCAACGTCTCGCTGATCAGAATTTCAGTCCTACCTTGAGTTTGGGACACTGCGTGACAGGATTTCAAAAGCTGTTTGTACAAAAATAGTCATGTCAAAATTGAGTCATACATACAAAACAAATAAAATAAATGAATACTGAAGTGAACTTGAGAAATGAATGCAAAAACCATATACAGAAAAGCAAAAGGCTAAGAATAAAACATGTATACAACCATTAGTGATACCTTTCCCCGAGTTGATCTCAACATATAAAACAAAAAACAACAAAAAACAACAAAAAACAACCGATGCCTGTTAGCCTGGACTGTGCCTCTCCTCTGTAGCAGTGAGTGGGGAGCTCTCCCTCCAGCGAGATTCCTCACCTCTCCCTATAAAATGATAGGAATGATGACAAAAACCAACTCTTAAAACTTGGGTATGAAAGGAATAAAGCTGTTAGTGTTTGAAATGGTTCATGTCAAGATGGGGATGCAATGTTGTGTGGTTGGGAGGTCTATGGGGAAACTTAAACAGAACTATGGAGTTTTATTAGTAAACTAGAGGGCCGGTCCACGAAATTCGTGCATGGGGGGGGGGGGGGTCCCCTTCCTCAGCCCAACCTGCACCCTCTCCAATCTGGGACCCCTTGGGGGATGTCCGACTTCCGGTTTAGGCCTGATCCTGGGGACTGATCGGGCCTAAACTGGCAGTCGGACATCCCTCTCACAATCTTGGACTGCTGGCTCCTAATCGCTCACCTGCCTGTCTGCCTGGTCGCCTGTAACTGCCCCCCCCTCCCCCGCCACCGGCCTGATTGCCCCTAACTGACGCCCCCTACTGGCCAGGTTGCTCCCAACTGCCCCTTCTCTGCCAGCCTGGTTGCTCCTAACTGCCCCCTCTGCCGGCCTAATCACCCCCAACTGCCCCTCCCTGCCGGTCTGGTCGCCCCCAACTGCACACGCCCCCACTGGCCTGGTTGCCCCTAACTGCCCCACCCACCCCCTGCCGGCCTGGTTGCCCCATGCAGCCTGCTGTTCAGTTGTTTGGTTGTCTCTCACTAACCCCCCTGCCAGCCTGGTCGCCCCTAACTGCCACCCCCCCCCACTGGCCTGGTCACCCCACATAGCCTGCTGTTCAGTCATTTGGTCGCCCCCAACTGCCCGCCCCCCCCACTGGCCTGGTCGCCCCATGCAGCCTGCTTGTTTAGTCGTTTGGTCATCCCTCACTAACCTCCCTGCTGGCCTGGTCACCCCTCACTGCTTACTTGTTTAGTCATTTGGTCGTCCCTCACTAACCGCCCTGCCAGCCTGGTTGCCCCATGCAGCCTGCTTGCCCCACGCAGCCTGCTTATTCAGTCGTTTGGATGTCCCTCACTAACCTCCCTGCCAGCCTGGTTGTAGGCAGCCATCTTGTGAGGATCAGTTTGCATATTACCTCTTTATTATATAGGATGAATGACTGGCTGACCAAGTAGGCAAGGCCTTTAGGTGGCTTTAAAAAGGACATATGAGTTAGGATCCAGAATCAGGCAGGACCAAAATATACTAAAACTTGATTGTTTCTTCTAGCGCCCTCCACATGGGTCTACCTAACTAAACAGACCCACTCCATGCTTTGCTTTGGGGGAATGGGAGAATTTAAAGGAGCAGGGTCACAGGGAAGCAGTAAGAAACCTGATAGGGAGATACTATTGGAGAATGTTAAAATGAATTTGTCTTTGGCTTAGAGACAGAATAGTCTTGGGGTTTAACAATGGTTTGGGAGATTATTAGGAAAGTTTGTGGGGACAAACTTATCTGGAGACAGGAACTGCTTTCTGCCAGTGAAATGATTAATTGATTATTGAGGTATCTGTCCTACATGGTTCCAGACCTTGTCTTATGAGAGGAAAAACCGAAGTCACTGTTTGTACCTTCCCCTCTGTGTCCGTGAGAGTGTTGTAACATACTGACAAACTGAATTGAGGGCAAAAAATATATACTAGAAAGATCCGATTGACTTTGTTATAAAATAGGTCATAATTGTATAGCAAAGCTTAACACAGAAACTTAAGTCCAAATTCCACATCTGTCAGATGCATCAATATATCTTGAATTTCTTTTCATTGAATTTAATTAAATCTCCATCAAACCTCAAGCCTCCTCGTGTTCTGTGTTTCCCTAAGCTTCAGTGACTCAAAGTATCAGTTGTGGGTGGCAGACATTACTTATGACATATTAAAAGGCATATATGGATTTTTGGAACAAAAAAACCACTATCCTCCCAGTATGATCCAATCAACATAGTTACTACTAATCCAATAATTTAATACCAGAACTCTGGTATGGTTAGAATTATCCATGTCTTAGGATAATAAAAGCTCAAAGTGGTTTTTAAAAAATGTACTTTATTTAGCACTGAAACTAAAAAACACTAGGTAATTGTATTCCCTAGCTCCGAAAAACACCATTATTACAGTGATGAGTAATTTTAGCACATTTACAGTCTTTAGTCAAACTTGTTGCTAAGCAACATAATCATTTCTAAGTCATTTCTTAATTTAGTTAAGTGAAACATAACCGTGCCTTACCTTCATTGTGCCTTCTTCTAAGGCATCCTTATCCCACCCAGACCCGATCACTAAAGTAGATTCTAATGTTTTGGAAATGGTGGCTTTACCTTTATTCATAGTCCCATTTCCCCAGGGAACATTTCCTGAGAAGTGCTTTAAGAGCAAAAACATAAACTAGGTAATTTGTACCAGAACTTGATGTATCTATGAGTTGGTCAAATGACTTGGACCCATGGGACAATAAACATTGACTGTCCCCCTTAGGGATCTGTGGACTGTTCATGAAAAGAAGCATTTCGCTGAAAAGGAAATGTGAAACATAACTCAGAAGTACGGTCACGAATAAACCATCTGTCCCCCAAAAGTAAAGAATCTGAAACAAAATGATGAATTTATTTGTTATCCAATTGCAATGTACAATAAACCAGATTTTATGGTTTTGTTTTACTTTCTCAAAGGTGTATTTTTTAGCGTAATCCTACTTAAGGGTTCTTCAATGGGAGTCATTGGCGCTGAAAAAAATATACCTTAACTAGGATTGCTTTACTGATGGGAGGAATCAGGAAAGAGCAAGGCAGTGAAAGTAATTTCATCTTTCAAGTTTCTAGACAGAAGGGAATTATCTATAAATAATAAATTCCAAACCAGTTACACCTAAAGAGTAAAGTTTGAACTGAGACAAATTTAAACTGCTATTGAGGGTCCTTTTGCATTATAAGCTAGAGGTATTTCTATCAAATTGAAATGAAACTGTGGATGGCTGATGGGCCGGGGCCTGTTTGAGATGGATCCCATCTGTACCATGCTTACACATACATGTCTCTAGGTGCTGGGCATATGCCTGATAGCCTAACTCAGTGGTCGGCAAACTGCGGCTTGCGAGCCACATGCGGCTCGCGAGCTGCGGTTTGCCGCTCTGTTGACTAATGAGTTTGCCGACCACTAACCTAGACTCTCGATTCCAATAATTACAGGCTGTTGTTGTTCCTTGTGATTAAGCCCCTATCCCAGTGCTCGGCAAACTCATTAGTCAACAGAACGGCAAACCGCGGCTCGCGAGCCACATGTGTGCTTTTTATTTATGTGTGCTTCTCCATTTGCTGGAAAGAAGCACCAAGATTATGGTAACCACTCAGATCAAGTGGTTTTCAGAGTTGTGGTGGCTCATGTCTTTAGGTCCTCCTTGTAAGCCCTAGGAAGGCTTTCTAACTGTATTTTTAGGTGGAGGTTGACAATAGGTTGTTTCTCTCATTTGCTTTTACACACAACATCATTTGCCTCTAGGTTGCAAATTATAAACATATAAATGAAAATAGAGAAATAATTTGTGACCTCTCCTTTTTCCTCCTCTCAGTAATGTCATTCTGAGAATCCCCATAATCTATTCAAATGATGAGTTTTGATTCTTTTTTTCCCACAGCCACATTCCTCTTCCGCTTCAAAAAAGAATGCTTTCTGCTCTAGTTGGATGGGACCAGGAAAATACAGTAAGAGGCACCGCATTTTTCTAGCCACCTTTCCACGCCACTATCAAACACGGGAATTAGCAGAGTGGTCCCTGCAGGCCGTGTGGTCTGTGCCTTCCAAAGCTGGCTGGCCACCTAGGTCTTTTTACACTTTTTAGGTGAAATACCTGCTCATTCTGTTTCTCTAGGAATTCTAGGTGTTCAAGCTGGACTTTTTTCAACTGATCCATTTCTTTGGACTGTTTCATTGCGAGCTGCAAAAAAACAAAAAAACAAACACAATTCTGATAAACTTTGCATTGTAATCTTAAAACTTATGAATGAGAAATGATGTGCAAGTTTACAATTAAAGTGAGAGAGATTATAATTTTTTAAAAAATAGTCTGAAAATGGGGAAAGTTTAGACCCATAATTCTTAATGGGGAAATTTCTCCTGCTAAAATCTGAGAAAATAATATTGCATTTTCTATATAAAGTGGTTCCAAATAATTACCTTAATGATTTTAGAAAATGATCATTTTAGCTTTCAGAGTACAGAGAAGCTAGAATGTTTAATGTAAAGAAAAATAAAATTAAGCAAATTAGCTATAAGTCTGATATTTAAGCATGAGTTATTATTTATAGTTTTTTTAGGGAAGAATGCCAAGAAAATTATAAAATACTTACTCTCTTTCTTTCTTCCAGAAACTTTTTAGTGTTGCTGCTGTTTAACTCCCTGACTCGCCTAAAAGTAATAGGTACAAATAACAGTTGGTATGACATTGACTGGGATTAAATAAGAAAGTTACATTCCATTTAATTGTCTGGGTAGAATCATCACTTTCTTTTCCTGATTTTTATTGTGAAATTTTGAAACATGAAATGAACAGAGAAAAATATGAAAAGAAAATGTGTACCCATCACTCAGATTAGTCAATATTAATGTTCTGTCATGTTTGCCTCCTATTTTTAAAGAAAATAGTGTTACAGTTATCATCAAAGCCCCCTTTGTAGTCTTTCTGATTCCCTTTCATTCCTTCCTCTCTCCACACATAACCACTCCGCTGATGTTGTTATGGACCATTTTTAACAAGATCCTAGGTGCTGCCGCCGCTGCCAGTGTATATTATTTTGTATGTTTCCAATTTACCTAAATGGTAACATGTCTGGTTTCTCTGTATAACTTATCTCTTAGCCTTGTTTTAGATACAGCTGTTTTAAGCTCTTCCATTATTTTCATTTGCTATATGGCTATTTCTCATTTATGAATAGACTACAGTACTTCCATTTTGCCATTAATAAATGGTAGGCTCTTGCCAAACAATAAAGCTACAATGATCTGGTGCATTGGGCCTTGCGATGCTTGGCACGCTAAGCATCTGTTGACCGAGGAAGTGAATGAAGTGTAAGGCTTATCTGCTTGTGCATGCAGCAAAGGCTTTCCCAAGATACTCAGACCTGCAGGTTGGAAGGGTATGAACGACTTCTTTCAAAGCAGTGGTCCCAATGTGCACTCCCATCCATACAGTCTGGGGGCCACTCTTCTCCATGTCTTTGCCCACGGGTGGTCCCATCATACATTTGCTTGTTTGTTAGTTTGTTGGTTTTGTGAAATGGCATCATGCTGCTGCTTTCACCTGCAGCTCTCAGATTACCGGTGAGGTGGAGTGCTCTTCACAACTGAACAGACCTAGAATGGACTGAATTTCTGTAACAGTTAGAGGTCTCTTCAGGTTTTCTTCTTTTCCAGTCAGTTTTGATAGTTCTATTTTTTTTCTAGGCATTTGTCCATTTCATCTGTTTTCAAATTCATTGGCAGTATTATTTATAGTAGCCTTGTTTTTCAAAACTATTGATTACATCTGCAGTTATTTACCCTTTTTATTCTAATGTTACTAATTTGTGCTTTCACTCTATTCCTCTTGCTGGAGGTTTACTGATTTAATGATTTTTTTCCTCAAATAAAAAAAATTTGCTTTGCTGATACTATCTATTGCCTTTTAATCTCTATTTCAATACTTCCTCCTTTTTAATTTATTATTTCTTCCCATCAGAGTTCTTTGGGTTCACTCTGTTTTTATAATTTTATATCCTCTTTACTTGAGTGTCTAGTTCAATAATTCTCATTTCTTTAAAAATATATATATATGTAAGCTATAATTTTCACTCTAAATATTAATTTTGCTACTTTCTTTTTTTTGTGTGGTGAGAACATTTAAGACCGACTCCCTTAGCGACTTTCAAGAATATAATTCAATACTGTTAACTATAGTCACCATGCTAGACATCGGTCCCCAGAACGTATTCACCTTATAATTGGAAGCTTTTACTCTTTTAACCCACATCTCCCCACTTCCCCCACTCCTCAGCCCCTGGCAACCACCATGCTACCGTTTCTATGAGTTTGGCATATTTTAGATTCCACATGTAAGTGAGATCATAGAGCAGTGGCTCTCAACCTTTCTAATGCCGCGACCCTTTAATACAGTTCCTCATGTTGTGGTGACTCCCAACCATAAAATTATTTTCGTTGCTACTTCGTCGCAACCCACAGATTGAGAACCGCTAGCAGGGTCGCCTAAGACCATCAGAAAACACAGATATTTACATTACGATTCATAACAGTAGCAAAATTACAGTTATGAAGTAGCAATGAAAATAATTTTATGGTTGGGGGTCACCACAACATGAGGAACTGTATTAAAGGGTCATGGCATTAGAAAGGTAGAGAACCACTGTCATAGAGTATTTGTTTTCTCTGTCTGCCTTATTTCACTTAACATTATATCCTCAAGATCTACTCATGCTGTTGCAAATTTGCAGGATTTCCATTTTTTTTAATTTAATAAATCTTTATTGTTCAGATTATTACAATTGTTCCTCTTTTTTCCCCCCATAGCTCCCCTCCACCTGGTTCCCACCCCACCCTCTGCCCTTACCTTCCCCACACTGAACTCATCCATAGGTTTTTGTCCAGTCTCTTCCTGCACCCCTCACACCCCTTTCTCCCTGAGAATTGTCAGTCCACTCCCTTTCTATGCCCCTGATGCCATTATATTCACCAGTTTATTCTGTTCCTCAGATTTTTTATTCACTTGATTTTTAGATTCACTTGTTGATAGATATGTATTGGTTGTTCATAATTTTTATCTTTACCATTTTTTTCTTCTTCCTCTTCTTAAAGAATACCTTTTAGCATTTCATATAATACTGGTTTGGTGGTGATGAACTCCTTTAGCTTTTTCTTATCTGTGAAGCTCTTTATCTGACCTTCAATTCTGAGTGATGGCTTTGCTGGGTAGAGTAATCTTGGTTTGTAGGTTCTTGCTATTTATCACTTTGAATATTTCTTGCCACTCCCATCTGGCCTGCATAGTTTCTGTTGAGAAATCAGCTGACAATCGTATGGGTGCTCCCTTGTAGGTAATTAACTGTTTTTCTCTTGCTGCTTTTAATATTCTCTCTTTGTCTTTTGCTCTTGGCATTTTAATTATGATGTGTCTTGGTGTGGTCCTCTTTGGATTCCTTTTGTTTGGGGTTCTGTGCGCTTCCTGGACTTGTAAAGTCTATTTCTTTCACCAAGTGGGGGAAGTTTTCGGTCATTATTTCTTCAAATAGGTTTTCAGTATCTTGCTCTCTCTCTTCTTCTGGCACCCCCATAATTTGGATGTTGGTACGCTTGAGGTTGTCCCAGAGGCTCCTTACACTATCTTCAAATTTTTGGATTCTTTTTTCTTTTCTGGCTGGGTGTTTTTTGCTTCTTTGTATTTCAAATCTTTGACTTGATTCTTGCGGTCCTCTAGTCTGCTGTTAGGTCTCTGTACAATATTTTTTTATTTCAGTCAGTGTACGTTTAATTTCTAGTTGGTCCTTTTTAATATCCTCGAGGGTCTCGCTAAATTTATTGGCCTTTTCTAGGAAATTCTTGAAAAACCTTATAACCATGGTTTTGAACTCTATATCCAGTTGTTTGCTTTCCTCCATATCTTTCATTTGTGATCTGTTTCTTTGTCTCCGCATTTTCATTGCTTCCCTGAGTTGGTAGAGTAGCTTTGTGTGGTAAGTGTCCTATAGGGCCCAGTGGCTCAGCCTCCCCAGTTACCTGAGGTGGACACTCTTGGTGCACCCCTTTGTGGACTGTGTGCACAGCCTTGTTGTAGTTAAGTCTTGATTGTTGTTGGCATCACTGGGAGGAATTGATCTCCAGGCCAACTGGCTGTGAGGATCTGCTGGGAGAACTTCTGTGCTGTAGACACCCTTATGAGACAAGTCTTGCAAAATTGCAAAAGCCTCTGTCCTCAGCTTGGATGGAGCGAAGTCTCAGGGTGGAGCAGGCAGCCTTGGTTTCCCGTCAGCCCTGCCCTATGAGGCCCCTGGGTCTCAGTGTCCCTTGGTAATCGCTGCAAGCATCGCTGAAAGCTGCCCTCGAGTTTCGCCCGCTGCCAGACAGTCCAGTTTCTCCCCGAGTGAGTCTGGATTCCCAGAAACTCGCCTGGAACTGGAGTTCAGCATAGTCGGGAGCTTCCGTCGCCCTACCACTTTAGAAAGCCAGCCGCGCACTCAGCCGCCCGTGCACTCAGCAGTCAGTCCTCTCTGCACACGCACGCCTCCAGATCTCTGTCTTCCACAGCTCCCTTGAGTCTCAGTGTGCTTTCTCTTTTCCTGACAGTCCAGATTCTCCCTGAATGAGTCTGGGTTCCCAGAGTCTCGCCTGGGACTGGAGTTCAGCGCAGTCAGGAGCTTCCATCTCCCTCCCACTTTAGAAAGCCAGCCGTGCACTCAGCCACCCATGCACTCAGCCGCCTGTCCTCTCCGCGCACGCACGTCTCCGTACCTCAGCCTTTTGCAGCTCCTCTGAGTCTCAATGTGCTTTCCTCTTTCCTTCTAGTTGTAGAATTTCCACTCAGCCAGCTTTCCTGTGGTTCTGGATGGTGTCCATTTTGTCTTTTAGTTGTAGTTTTGATATTGTTGTGCAAGGCAGCAGTTTAGATGTTTACCTATGCCGCCATCTTGGTTTCTCCCCAATTTCCATTTTTTTAATGGCTAAATCACACACACACACACACACACACACACACGGTGTCCCAAAAAATGTATATGCACTTTGAATAATAATTAATTACAATGGGTTAAATCTGAAAAGTAAGAAACACCAATTGAGCTATCAGCTATTAAAGTGTGTATACATTTTTTTGGTAATCTATATATATAAAAAGCCAGTGTCCCTAATGACCAGAACGACCAAACGACCAGTCGCCATGAGGTGGCATTGACCACTTCTTGGTCCCTCCCCCTCCTCCCCCTCACAGGCTCCGATGGATCAGCAATGGTGAACGGGGGAATCAGGGTGGGTGGTGGGAGGACTGGGCTGGCTGTCAGGCTGTTGGGATCACCAGCTCATCCCCGGCTGCTCGGGGGCTCAGGCCTGCGGGAAAGTGGAAGCTGGCAATTTCACCTCCACGCGCGTGCGCTGGGCCGGTCGCTGATGGAACGCTCTGCCTGCTCAGGCCGCTCACACCGGGTCGGGTAGATCGTGGGCATGCCTCCATCAGCAGCTCAAGCCGCAGTAGCAGTGGCAGCGGCAGCGCCCATGTGAGCAGCCCTGAGCAGGCAGCGCATTCCATCAGTAGCCGGCCCAGCACATGTGCATGGAGGTGAAGTCTTCAGCGCCGCTTTCCTGCAGGCCTGAGCCCTGGAACAGCTGAGGATGAGCTGGTGATCCCAACGGCCTGACAGCCCAGTGGTGGAGGTGGTGTTTGGCCTGGGGACTGGCGAACGGGCAGAAGATGGCCCTGATCACAGGAGGCTAGGCCTAGGACCCTACCTGCATGATTTAATCATGTGCTGGGCCTCTAGTATATATATAAGAGAATAAAGCTATAAAGAACATAAAGGTGCAGATATCTCCTTCCAGCTAGTGATTTCATTTCCTTTGTATATATAACCAGAAGTGGGGTTGCTGGATCATATGGTAGGTAGTTCTATTTTTAATTTTTTAAAAATATATTTTATTGATTTTTTACAAAGAGGAAGGGAGAGGGATAGAGAGTTAGAAACATTGATGAGAGAGAAACATTGATTAGTTGCCTCCTGCACACCCCCTAGTGGGGATGTGCCCACAACCAAGGTACATGTCCTTGACCAGAATCAAACCTGGGACCCTTCAGTCTGCAGGCCAACGCTCTATCCACTGAGCCAAACCGGTCAGGGCTCTATTTTTAATTTTTTTGAGGAACCTCCGAACTCTTTTCCATAGTGGCTGGCTGTACAGTTGACATCCCTACCAAGGGTACACAGTTCACTTTGCTCCACATTCTTGCCAATACTTACTTGATTTATTGATGACAGCCATTCCAATAGGTGTGAGGTGATATTTCATTGTGGTTTTCATTTGCATCTCCCTGATGATTAGTGATACTGAGCACCTTTTCATGTACCTGTTGATCATTTGCATGTCTTCTTTGGAAAAATTATCTTAGGTCCTCTGTCCATTTTTAATTGAATTATTATTATTTTGCTATTGAGTTGCATGAGTTCCTTATATATTTTGGATAATAACACCTTGCTGGATACATGGTTTACAAGTATTTTCTCCCATTCTATAGGACTTCATTTTTGTGATTGTTTCTTTTGCTGTGCACATTAGCTTCTTTTTGCACATTAATAAATTGTGCTTCCATTGCCATTCAGTTATAAATATTGTGTAATTTCTGTTGAAATGTCTCCTTTAGACCAAGAATAAAAGTGGTTTTCAGCTTCTATGTGTCTTTCTTAGCTCTCTGACTATAAATTTTTAAATTTTAACTCTTAGTTCTTTATATAGCCACTTTATTAAGCTACCAAAAATTAAAATTACAAATTCATAATCAGAGAGCTAAGGAAGAAAAGATAACCAGTTGGCATAGAAAAATTGTTCTAGCAAAAAACAGCCATTTCCAGGTGTTTTAGAACCACCTAGAAACAAAGTTATAATAAATAAGTATATTAAGTCAGAATTAGAATATTAAATAAAAAACTTTGCTAATTAGGTTACCAGTAACTCAGAATGTAAGATAATTTAAGAACTGGGATTTAAGTGCTATTAATTCCCTCTTTGGGTAACATGGCTGCAGGCACACTACACATTGTAGGTTTGGTTCCAGACCACAGCAATAAAGTGAGTATCACAATAGAGCGAGTTGTAATCTTTTTTGGTGGAGGGCCTTGCCTTCAATTTTTAAAACATGCAACATCTGTGAAGCAAAATAAAGTGAAGTATGTTGTGCTAATGTCTTAACACAGCAGTACAAAGGCCAGACACCCTTGGCTCAAAGAGATAAAACCATGTTGCAAAATAACTCTAGAGCTTGGGATCGGGCTGAAGAGGTATTCTAGTGGAGAGCATATCCCTGCTCAGCCCCATTCCTGGACCCTTCCTGCTTCCCCCCACTCCCCTTCTCTGAAGACCCCTTCCTCTGTATATCACAGGCATCCAAATTCCTGTCTTGGTCTCTGTTTCTAGAAAACCCAACCTAAGAAAGGACTTAGGGGACTTTTTTTGAGATGATCCTTATTGTCAATGACAGTGTGAGTAAATCAAGGGGAGATGACAGTCCCCCTACATGCTGCTATTCAGAACCGACCCACTCAGAATGGACTTGCACCTGAGTAGGTGAGATGCTAGCAGGAGGGCCCACTGGAATATGGGAAGGATATTTTGCCATGTTTTATAAGTGAGCACACATATATTGAATGTAAACTTATTTTACTGGAGGTAATAAATAATCATAAGATGACTGTTCTATTGTAGTAATAAATTTTCATAGCAGTTATAGCAGAAGCCTTAGCTAAAACTCACAAGGGTTTCATATCTCAGATGTGCATATGTGTGCGCATGCACACATAAATGTTAAGCCTATGCTATATTCCCGCCAACAGCATTCTCACTTACCTTTCCCGTTCTGCTTTGTTCTTGATAGATTTATCTTGACTGATGGCTTTGCTATTTTCCATAGAAATCTTAGCCTGGTGTGCTCTCATTTCCTTGCTTTCCCTATGAATTAAAAATAAACAAATAGGGAGTGAGAGAATGGAGGTTAGTATTTAATGGCTACAGAGGTTCAGTTGGAAAAGATGAAAAAGTTCTGGAGATGGATGATGGTGATGGTGTCACAACAGTGTGAATGTACTTAATGCTACACACTTAAGAATGGTTAAAATGGTAAGTTTTCTTAAAAACAAACAAAAATATTCTACATGTAAACAGGACTAGGTTCACTTTTTTTTCTTCATTATTGAGCTCTTGGAGTTGTTTTACATCCCATGAAAAGGGGTGAAGAAGCTCCAATTCATGAGCACACTTCTCCCAGAGGACAGTGGGACACCTCGTGGTGAAGTAACAGTGGTGGGCTGAGAAGAAGAATTTTCCAGCTTTGCCCCACATTTTTGGGGAACAGATGGCCTGTGGGAGAGAGAGAATGTCCCCACCCTCACAAGGGACCTTCCTGTTTTCTGACAGCCTGTGGGAATGAAGGGAGTCAAATGGTTTCAAACAAGCACAGGAAGTAGTAAAACAGGACGTTTACAGGTGAATGGCCACTGTGTGTGTGAATGCATGTGTATGCAGGACAAAGACTCATATCTTCATATGACTTATGTGTACATTAAAGGCATGCAATTTAGAATATAAAAATGAATATCATTAGCAAATATTCTTTTTCTGGAACCTATGCACATCTCCTTGAAGCGCTACCTGGAAACTTGTCACCAGGAAGTCGGGTTACCTGAGCGGCGTTTGCTCAGCAAAAGGCATGGTATACAACCCAAGTGTTCAGAAAGGATGAATGAAAAAAGATGATGTGATCTATCTATCTATCTATCTATCTATCTATCTATCTATCATCAATTGATATATTAATCAGCCATAAGAAATGAAATATCGCTATTAGCAACTACATGGATGGATCTTGAGAGTATTATGCTAACTGAAATAAGTCAGGAAAAAAAGGACAAAAACCGTGTGATTTCACTCATATGTAGACTATTAAACAAAAAAATAACAAACACAATAACAAAACAAGCAAAAACAAACTTATAGATACAGACAACAGCACGGTGATTACCAGAGGGAAGCGGGTGGGTGGAGGGTGAATTGGGAAAAGGAGTCAAATATACGGTAACTGAGGGAAACTAGACTTCATGGGGAGCACACAATAGAGTATACAGATGTTGAGTTATAATCTATATAATGTTATTAACCAATGTTACCTCAAAAAATTTAAATTTTTTAAAAGGGAAGGACCACCTGTAACAGGTACTTCAGTTGCAGAACTTAGGGCTACAGAGGCAGGAATAAGGGCTACAAACTCCTGGGCCCCAGAAAATGGCTCTTTGTAAACAGACCATTTCTTCATTCATTCATTCATTCATTCATTCATTCAACACGTATCAGTATCCAAACACTGCTGTCAGTAGCTAGGATTAATTAACCAAGAACAGTAGCTGTGATGGTGAAAAAGAAACACAAACACAGGGTACTTGAGAACAAGCTTAAATGCTCTGTTGCTTTGAAAAATGGCCTTATCACAGATTTAACTTTTAAAGTACATTAGTAACTAGGTATGGTCTCTTCAAATGACTTCCTAAGAAATGCAAGAATTAGTTTCTTTTGTTTTTTTCTTTTGAATGGTTCCTACTGTTGTGGGGTACAAAATTTTTTTTTAGTCAACTACAAAAATCTTTATTTAGCTACAAAGAAGATTAGAAAAGAGTTCCATATTCTGTGAAGTATCTTTGAATAGGGTAGACACCTAAAACCTGGTATTGCTGCAATGGCCCAAGGCAGACCGATGAATAGACCTTTTTGTATACTGAATTGAGAGGATTTGCAAGGGAAAAAAGAAAAGACAACTTCTAATCCTATACATGGAGATAGAGTATAGTTGGTCTCTGAACAACATGGATTTAAGGGTGCCGACCCCTGTACTATCCACATATAACTTTTGACTCCCCCAAAATTTAACTACCAATAGAGTGAAAGACTTACTCATAATATAAACAGTTGGTTAACATATATTTTGCATGCTAATTGTATTTTATACTGTATTCTTACAATCAAGTAAGCTAGAGAAAAGAAAATGTTATTAAGAAAATCGGAAGTAAAAGAAAATACATTTACAATACTGTATGTATTTATTGAAAAAAACCAGGTATAAGTGACCCATGCAGTTCAAACCATGTTGTTCAAAGGTCACCTGTATTGTAAAATGGTTAGGGTACAGAACATTAACCCTCAGGCCCTTATTTAGTTGTCTCAAATGAGGATTGGAAACTATGGCAAAAATACTTCATGCTCTTATGGCCGAATCTACCCCTCCAAAATAAGGTGGGGGATTTCAGATAATTTATACATTTAGCATTTTTAAAGTTTCTTGTTTGATTTGTTTGATAATGCTTCTCTTTCCTCCTCTTTCATGTATATCAACAGGCCCTAACTGTGGCATGGAGTGGCACTGAGGGAGAAGCAAGCACGCTGCAACAGAGCTGTGATCACAAGAAGTAACTGGCATAGCCCTGACCGGTTTGGCTCAGTGGATAGAGTGTCGGCCTGCAGACTGAAGAGTCCCAGGTTCAATTCCGGTCGAGGGCATGTGCCTTGGTTGTGGACACATCCCCAGTAGAGGGTGTGCAGGAAGCAGCTGATTGATGTTTCTCTCTCATCGATGTTTCTAACTCTCTAGCCCTCTCCTATCCTCTCTGTAAAAAATCAATAAATATTAAAAAAAAAGAAGTAATTGGCATAAATGTTCTTGGAGTGTGTGTGTGTGTGTGTGTGGGAGGGGTCTAGTTTATCATTTTCAGGTAGTTTACATGTAATATTCAATTTGCTGAAGCACGGAGAGACCAAAATAAACTGATCCTTCTTTGCTGTTTCGGGATTAGGACTATCTTTCTAAAACTCACAGAAGTCCAAATAATGCAACAGGAGGGACTCTCCACCGTCAGCCACGGAGTGATCAGTTCACTGTTATCTACAGAGAGATCAGTCTCCTGTTAGCCACGGAGAGATCAGTCTCAGTCTCTCTAGGGGCTTCGCTGGTTGGTCTTTACCTCCTTCTGTTTCTTCTCTTCCTCAGAGACTCCACATCACTTCCAAAGGCCACTTTGGAGGCGGCCTTGCTCTTCTGGGCTGGATGCTCTTTGTCCTATCACACTGTTTACTGTGGATCACACACTACTTGTCATTTGACTTAGATTCTCATGTGAGTGTTAATATTGTAACACATATAAGCCCTTGGATGGCAGAGGCCATTTCTTAGAGTTCATCTTGCTCATATCAGTCCTATGATATGATACACATGAAAGATCCATAGTACAAGTCAAGTTGATTTTGCCTACTACCTCAACTGACATGTGCAAAATTCGTGTTCTTTAAAAACTAGGTGCTCACTTGGAGATGGCTAGCTCTCCTACCTGTCGTGGGACAGTTTCAGCTGCTGGGTTTGCTGTTCGTGGGCGTTGATCAGGAGTTTCCTCAGCAGCTCACACTGCTGGCTGAGGTGCAGGTCCCGGATTTCCTGCTCCTCAGCACTGTGGGTGTTGATCATTTCTGACCACTCCTTTGTGTGCTGTGCCACAATCTCTTTGACCTATGTAAGAAAGAGGGGATGGAGCCACCTGGAATTCTCAGATTTCAGGTATGAACAGCAAGCACAATAGGATTCATGCATTTTAGATCCCTCCCACCAATTTACTTGGTGAATCAGTGGACACGTATGACCTGCAAAAAATAGGTACCAATCAATGGGAATTAGGACGTCATTGCTTATTTTTAAAAATCAATCACTTTGGCTCTAACTATTTAACGATGACCCATTCATTTACTGCCTAACTTTGCCTATGCTGCTTTACCAGTCCTTTCAGAATCCCCTTCATCACCTCGTGCTTTTCCAGGTTCACTCCACCAGGCCACAGGTCTGAAATGAGGGGGTGGGTTCCCTTATTCCTGGATCATGACTTACTGTGTCAACCCTGCATCAATGCTCTTTGCAATGTGTTTTACAGCTCCCCTCATCAAGAGCCAGAGTCCATTTCCCCACCTCCTTGAATCTGGCTGTCCTTGTCACGTGCTTTAGTCCTGAGCCAGTAGCAAATGTGATGCAAGCAGAGGCTTGAAAAGTGCTCTATCTGGAACCCCGAGCTGCCCTGTGACTGAGCCTGTGCTCCCTGCTGAAAGGTGAGAGGTCATGTAGGAAAAAGGAAGCAGCAGCCAGCTCACCAGCATGTCTCTGAGGGAGGCCACCAATCCAGCTCGCTGTAGACACATGAGCCGAAATCAGTAGAAAAACCATCCAGTTGAGTATGGCAGCAAAAGCTAACTGGTAGTGGCCAAGGTTTCTACTTTCCTATTTATGCAAAGCATCTAAAAATCGTGGCATGTTGTACAGGCATTAATTCTCAAGCATTCCCGTTAAGGAGAATAAGAGAGAATGGGGAACAACTCTCAAAGACACACAGTTTACTGCTTCTATAGACTTTATGGCAGAACAAACACAGAATACACAGCAGCAGAGAGAACTTCAGCTCCACCCATGTGGCTGGCGTGTGTACATCAGAGCCACTGGGCTGGATGACAGAACCACATGCAGACATGGAGGTTGGCTGGTTTGACCAAGTGCTATAGTTGGGAGCTTTCTTTAAGAAGTTTTTTTGTTTGTTTATTTTTATTAACCATTATCACTGGATTAATTATTTATGTTCTTGACTGGAACTTAGCATTCACTTCTCCAAATGTCCACAAATTTAATTACGGTCTCCCAAACTCATATTTTCTTGTGTCTTTGAGGAAATACAGGTAATTAGGCTTATCTCTTGGAATATAAACTATTGATTTTTTTTCTTATCACAAACTTCCACAGCAAAGTTAGGATGGAGTATCAGTTACTCAACCCCTTAGTCAAACGGTTTTCTGTCATATGTTTATTGTTACTTCCAGAGAGAAGCATATTCTGTATTTTGTACAGTATTTCCTTTTAGTGTATTCATTTATTGTTTAGCTTGATGCCTCTGAGGCAGAAAACAGACATTGTTAGCATATTTCTACAGATGAAGGAAAAGATGTTCCACGAAATGGCTTTTCTCTTACCCAGTAAGGCCCTGGACCCTTTCTAGTCCCAGCATAATGTTATTTCTGATTTATGCTATAAACCTTGGAAAAAAATCACAAAGTATCTCCTGCAAGTTGCTGCTGTAAAAATAGGGATTTTCTTACCTTAGATTTGTGATCTGATGTCAATGTCTGAATTTTAATTTCTGTTTCTTTTTTCATTTCAAGACAATTACTTCCCCTGAAAATGGAAAATCGCAAATATGTGCCAGACGTTAGATATTTTCACATTCCCATGGGCCTTTGCTACAAAGCTTTCTGATGAAGCCAGTTTGTTCATCAGATATGGGATGCTATGGCTCATTGGGCAACATCAATTTTTCTCTTAATAGATGCATACCTTACACAATTCTATGTCGTGATTACTCAATTCAACCACTACACAAAGAGACACTTCAGACCTAACAATTATGTCATTGTTAAGGATCTGTGGTCAGAGTTTCCATTTTGGTTCCTGCTTTTCTTTGAGCAATTTTTCATTTATTCAATAAAATATTATTTGGGATAAAAACTGGGAAATAGGCCCTCAGCCTTGAAGTGAATTGTTAATTCTTCCATTTCGGTTGTAAAGCCAAATTTTTGTCTTTGACACATGCCAGTAAGGGAGAAAATAGCATTTCTTGGCATATTAGGGTGATTTGTGCTTCTTATTCTATTGTGATCAGAAAATATATACCAGGAAATTGCCCAGCAACCATTACTGTTTATTTTAGTGATTATTTTTTTCTTTTGAAATAACCATATCATTGCTGAAACCAGAACATGTTTTGACTTTCTGTCTTCAGCATAGGTGCTCTGGGGCCTAAGTCAGAATGTGGCATTGTATTATTCACTGAGTGTGTCTCTGGGAGAAGCATTATTCTAAAAATGCTAGGTATCTCATCAAATCTATTACTTCTCAAAGGCTGGCACTCCGTATGTTTCTCCTCTTGTCTGTTATTCAGTAAGCTTGCAGCATTAGATAAACATTCCCTGGCTTAATTCTAGAGACAAAATCTTTCACAGTAAATGCAATGATCAGTTTCATTCACGTTTTCTCTGTGGCACAAGCTAAACATTCTTGACATCTTAAAAATCAAAAACTGCATTTTTGAGTGCATCAACCTTATTATTATTTTCTGGCTATGTAAAATTATTTCTGTAGTTTCAAATCTTCTCAGCTTTAGCTTGTCCTTCCTTTTCCCCCATACACCTCCAAGATACTTGAGTGGGAAACACATGAGAGACACAGTTATTCTGTCATTAACCAACAGCTGTAGAACTTGAACAAAGCTCCTCTTTCCTACTTGAATTATTCCTTAAAGCTGTACGAGTCTCTTATTTTCCAGGAATAATTTTTAAAAATATATATTTTTATTGATATCAGAGGAAGCAGGAGAGAGATATAGAAACATCAATGATGAGAGTAATTGATCAGCTGCCTTTTGCATGCCCCCTACTGGGGATTGAGTCCACAACCCGGGCATGTGGCCTGAAAGGGTATCAAACTGTGACCTCTTGGTTCATGGGTTGATGCTCAACCACCGAGCCACACTGGTCGAGCCAGGAATAATTTTTAATGATGGAAAAAGAGTTAGGACAAAGTTGCTCTTTGGCCTAAATAGGCAGCTAAATTATGGAAAAGACAAAATATAAAAAGTCAAAGGCTTCTAGAAGGAAATAAACATTATTACCCCTTCTTCTTCATTGCCTTCTCTAGGATTTTCTCATGGGTCGACTTCTCTTTGTCATACTGTGCCACAATTTTGTCAACTTGCGTGCAGTGTAGCTTCTGCATGGTGCTGTGCTCCTGAACAAGAAAGATTGTCAGTTACTAGTTGGACTCAGTGCGGCTGATACACTGTACCCCATGTGTCTCTGGCATCATTTTCACCAGCTTTCTCAGAGTATTGGTTTGGAAATTAAGGAGTGATTGAGTCGGGAACTGGAAGAACTTCCAAAGTCCCATGCAACATATTAGCAGTCTTTTGTACAGGCATATCTCCAAAAAGGATGTCTCTAGCCTCAGTCGAATGAACACGCCCACCTCAAAAGACAGCCCTGCCCACCATTGGGCAGCACGGACGATCCCAAAGTCCTTTCTTCTGCACATTTATGTCTCCACAGAATTTCCACCCATTCATCTTCGTTCTGCTATCTGAGATAGTCTATTGTCCCTTCCCCATATTGGTCCTCAAATACCCAAGTTCAGTTGTCGTATTTCTTTTTAAAAAAATATTATTCATTAAAGTATAGTTAACATACAATATCATGTTAGTTTTGGATGTACAATAGAGTGATTTGACATTTACATATTTTGTGAAATTACTACCATGATAAGTCTAGTAACCATGTGTCACCATACCAAGTTATTACAATATTATTGACTATTTGAGAAGCCATATTTCTTCTCATTTATATGCTAAATATAACTATTCAACATTTGATATGACTTCTAAACACCTGGGAAGGCCTTAAAAATCATCATTACACATGAGAATTGGCAACGTAGTTGTTTGTTTTGTGTGTGTGTTTTTTTTAAATAAATATATATATATGTAATTTATTTCAGAGAGAAAGGGAGAGGGAGAGAGAGAGATAGAAACATCAATGATGAGAGAGAATCATTGATTGGTTGCCTCCTGCACACTCCACACTGGGGATTGAGCCCGAAACCCGGGCATTTGCCATGACCAGGAATCGAACAGTGACCTCCTGGTTCATAGGTCAATGCTCAGCCACTGAGCCATGCCACCTGGGCCTTAGTTGTGACTGTCAACTGATTTCAAATCTCTTTTCACCAGCATTCTGGAAGATGACAGTGTCCAGGAGCTCTGGTCTTCAGCCTTATAGATATTTAACCTATTTCCCATCTGCTTCATTCAATCACTGAAATTGAGTTTGCAATGCTTTGAAAATAAGTATTGCTCTATAAACATTCTTTCCTCCTCATAATTTTCCCACAGCCAGTGACTTATCTGAAATCAGATTTCCTTAGTTGCTCAAGCCCCCCAAACCTAGAGGCAATCAGTACAATAAGTAATATCCAACTCTAAAATGGTACTTGGTATTATATCCTAGTCTTACTCTTGAGAAACTTAGAGAAATCAAATGGCATTTGAGACTGAAATGGATAGATGTTGTTCAGGTTTTATAACCATGCTCACAGTCATATTTCCTTTTGCTTATTTTTTTAAGTGAGTGACTTAATTAAATATATAATTTTCTTCCTAAGGTAGACTTGACTTAAAGCAAAATGAATTTACGAACATCTCTAAAAGTTTTGATAAAATATAAAGGTGGAAGGGATTTTTAACTTTACCAAGATTTCCTTAATTTCCCAGCCCTGTTAGTAAATTAACACAAGACTTGGTCTACCATTTGTTCATACATATATTCTTCAGAAATGCATTGGTACATAAGATTCCTGCATTCTTGTCTGGTGGATAAACACCTTTAGGAGAAGTTATGGAGAGAATGGTGCTGGATGGGGACAAGTTCTCAGAACAGGTATTGGCAATGGAGACTAGCGAGGTCGTTCAAGGGGATGTTATCTTGCTGTGGATTTGGGGGGGGAGTCAAGGAGTTACATGTAATGGTGTCTTGCTTAATTTGTTGTTGGAATAGCAATTAAATCCATCCATATTATCAATGTGTGTGCACTGCTATGTTATTCACACATTTCTGTTAGGGTTTCCTACAACATGGCATTGGGTTAAGGACTTGGGTTCTTTAGTCTCAAATCCTGGGACAAGTCACCTACCCTCTCAGTCTGTTCATCTTTTAACTGGGACAGTGATACCTACTTCATAGGGTTGTTAGGATTAAAAGTAAATATAATATTGCCCAGCTGGTGTGGCTCAGAGGTTGAGCATCTAGCAAATGGTTGATAAACTGCCAAAAGGGCCACATTTATTCTCCCTCTGTATCCATCCCCCTTTGAAATGTAACCTTGTGACTCTTACTGTCAAGAGACAGAGTCAAATTCCTTGAATCTGGGCCAGCCTATTACTTGCATTAGCCAGGAGAATGAGGTGGACTTCCTGGTGTGCCAGTTCTGAGTTGCAGCCTCAAGAAACCCTGTCTGCTTCTGGTTGGTCTCTAGGGACCCTTGCCCCCGTGGACAAGCCTGGACTCCCTGCTAGAAGGTGAGAGACCACATAGAGCAGTGAGGAAGGAGCTCAGCAGAGGTCTTCCTAAGTCAGCCAGCCCTCTGTCCCAAATCGGCCCACCACCAGCCAAACTGATAGTCTTCTGCAAAAATAAATTAAATAAATAAAATAAAATAAAGCAACTTGGATTCTCTTATCCATCTAGGGTTTGCTGGTTATTAAATAATATGAGTATTTTCCGCCAACAGCGTGAAGAAAATGAAAGGAATGAAGCGCAATGACATCTGAGGTGGAGAAAAAGAGCCACTAAAGCCACCTCTAAATTATTTCACAGAAAACTAATTTTTCAACTGTTATAGACTAAATATTTATGCTCCCCCTTCAAATCCAGATGTTGAATCCTTAAACCTCAATGTGACAGAATTTGGAGATAGGGGGTGATTAGGCCATGAGCTTGGAGCCCTCATGAACGGGATTAGTGCCCTTATAAGAAAAGACAGGAGAGAGTGGACAGTCCTCTCCACCACATGAGGATCCAACAGGAGATCATCTAAAAACAGAAAGGGGACTCTCATCAGCTACTGAATCTGCTGCACCTTGATATTGGACTTCTAACCTCCAGGACTGTGAGAAATAAATGTTTATAGTTTGAGCCACCTGGTCTGTGATAGCTTGTTACAGCAGCCCACGCTAAGACATCATCTTTGCCACTTTTCTGACTAAGCAGATAGGCCTGAGTCAGTTTAAACTTAAAGGTTTAGACAAGGAATCAGCAGACAACTCTGCTCAGTATTATGTAGGCCAAGTTCTAAAGAATTAAGGAGCATCCTTCTTTAGTGGTCAGTATATTGACATTGTCCAAACTGAAAATTTTCCCATCCCATGTGTGCCACTCCATTTGCTTCAATGAGGGGAAGTTATTTACTTATTAAAGCATGTAATATCTTACAGAATAATTCAGTTCTAGACTCAGATGATTTGGGTTCAAATACTGGCTCTGCTCCTCCCTAACTCTGGGACATTAGTTCAATGTTTAATCTCTATAATCCTTAATTTCCTCACGTATAAAATGGGAATTTAAATAGAAATTTACCCTATAGGGTAGGGAGTAATAAATAGATAATACATGTAAAGTGCTGAGCATAGCATCTGGAAAATACTGAGCATGCAAGAATTCTAGCTGCCATTATTGCTGTTATGATTATTATTAGTCACAGTATATTTTCTGGTCATGCCTCAAAGAAATAATCAATGAGGATGAGGCCAAACACTTTGCTTCCAAATAGCCCAAAAGCCATTGAAATGCCTGCCTCAATGACAGAGATCCAATTGAAATGGAGAGGAAAATCTGCTGAATGATGCCTTGCCATATGGGTACTAACTCCATTCATAATAATGAAGGCCATTCAAGCTGCATTCTCTCTTATTTCCTTTTCTGTTTCCTTTCTATATTCTAGGTTGTTGTCAATGACCAACAAAGCTAAAATCACTACTTTAAATAGCTTTGTCTCCAATAGTCCCAAACTTAATAAAAATCTGTAGCAAGTTTCCCCTATGGGCAATAAAAGGAATTCCACTGCATAAAATTATTCATGAAATTTAGGAGCACACTGTCTTTGACATGACCTTCATATCAGCAAATATATTAAGCCATCAGTTCAATAATACAAGGACTATTACTAGGCCTACCTTAGGATGAATTTCTCAAAAGAGCACACACTCTTAAAGAAATGACAGAGTTCCACGCCATGCTCTTCGCATCTTAATATCTGGAGTGATTCATAGGCTCATCACTCAAGTCCAGCTTTGTGGGAATTGCCTTGGTTTGAGGCTTGGGTCAGAGTCTAAAGAAGTGGGGATGCCCGGCTAGTTTAAAAGATCTCAGAGGTCCTTTTAAGAAATTAAGTTTCTCTTGCTTTCATTGCCTTTATTGGAAGAGGCGGAAATTATCCTCCCAGCGACAACAGCTGTGATAGGCCCTACCAGGAAAGGAGTTATTCCGCTTTCTGCCTTTCTCTGTGGGCAGAAACTGGAGAGCAGGAAGGTGCTATAAAGTTTTTCAACTCAGGCGAGAATTACTCAAGCCACCTCTTGCTGTTCTCTTCAACTTGCAACTCGCTCTTATAATTTCTATCATTGTCAAAAGACCTCTTTGTATGGGTAGAAAGGAAAAATAACTATATTTCAGAAGTAGGCCACCTCGCAGAGTTTACATAATAGGGGGAACATGAGAAGAGCTCCCTCTCTAGGGCTCTTGGTGAGAAGTTGAGAGCCTGTCAGCATCTCCCTTCATGCTCTGTTTCTGCAAACTATTTGCCAGCGACCCAGGAAATTTTGGTACCTAGAGCTAAGATTGTGAGCTGGTTTTCAATAGTTAGGCTATGGCCCACTAGTTTAGATAAAGTCATTTTATGAAACTATTTTTAAATGGGTGAAGCTCTGTGATGCCTTTGAAATAACTGTCAGAAAGATAGGTTCCAAATCAGTGACAACGGATCCCAAAGGAATTCTATGTTTTAATTTCATTTCCGACCAGTTAAAATGCACATATTGCTGTCCAGTTGATTGGTGGTAGTTTCTAAGCAGTGTTCTTGAATGTGGGGAATTCATTGTTCCATAACACAGAAAAGTAGCTTTAGGGTTTCATCAGAGAGCTAACAGAAAAAACCCAAACAGGCAAACAAAACTACCACAAAATATGTATGTACACACAAACTGTACCTTTGCATGCTTCTTCTTTAAAGAATTCAGCTCCTTCTGCTGTTTCTTTAAATGCTTCAAGTAAGCCTGTGACAGAAATAAAGAGGGTCCAAAGTAGTTTTCTGTAGCCACAATAATTACACTTGGTGAGAAACAAAGATATACTGGTTTCACCAATATGCATAATGTAAGAGTCCTTGAAATGATCAAGCAATTTTACCTTCATCTGCTTTAAATCTTCTATCCTCACTTGAGGGATAAGTTCAATACCTTAAAAAAAAAAGATTAGACACTGTGTATATTAAAAGTTAGAGAGAATAACTGATAATAGAAAATTCAGTTTTAAAATATCATCTAAAAGAAACGCTTTACACGTAATGTTATGAATATAAACATCTGATAATAGAAAATTCAGTTTTAAAATATCATCTAAAAGAAACGCTTTACACGTAATGTTATGAATATAAACATCTGAATTTCTTATTACAAAGCAATTAACTAGACACAACTGAAATGCTTATAGTCTTAGGTCGGGTTTCCAGGATCAGAGCCTGGGACTGGGATTTGAGTGGGCATGATTTATTGTGGAAAGGCTCTTGGGAGAAGCCCTAGAGAGAGGCAGGGCAGGACAGAGGAAGAAGCCAGGGGGTGTTTCCAGCCTGATCCTACAGGGAGCTGCTGAGCATAAATGGCCCTCCAGCCTTCTTCTCCCTTCAGGTAAGGAAACTGGGCTTTTGCAACTCCATTTTCATCAGAAAAGGCCTTCAGAGCACTTACAAAACCTTCCAGACATTTCCAGGCAAAACTCCCATGGTCTGAGGACAACTCTCCAGGGAGAAACATGCAGCTATGATCTGCTATCAGCCAATACTCCCAGCAGCGGAGTGGAAGAGGTGTCGGCCCCATGCAGGAAATCTGACCAGGCCCAATGGCATCTATTACAGTTACGTTTATCTTTGCATTTCAAGGCATACCATATCAGTTAATTACTTCTCAACTCTATCCCATCTTCATCCTCATCAAAGACCAAAATATTTATTTCTGCTTCTTTTTTTTTATATTTAATTTTAGCATGTAAGCAAAATGCTATTGAGTACAGCAAAGCCTTTAAAATCCAGGAAATAATGAAATCAAACCATTGTATACCAGGATGCTGTCTGGAGGACCTGGAATAATATACTAAGTCATTCTACTATCTGAGTGATGCTAGGCCAGGTCGTCACAGCAACCAAAGTTGTAGAAGAATCTCCCAACATGTTCCATTTGGCTTCCAATTTTCATCATAGGCAAACAAAATGAATGTGCACCCTGTAGCATAATTGATTTAAAATCCCAAAGACACTGAGTGAGATATTCAAGAAAGATAGGCATCACGTTCCAGCCATGGGCAAACTACGGCCGCGGGCCGGATCCTGCCCGTTCGGCTCTTCTATCCGGCCCGCGGAGCCGAAAGAGCGGAGGGTTCTCTTGCTCTCCCCTCTGCTCCTTTACTTTGAATTTATATTAGTTCACACAAACACTCCATCCATGCTTTTGTTCCCTCTGGTCCAGTTTAAGAACCCATTGTGGCCCTCGAGTCAAAAAGTTTGCCCACCCCTGTTCTAGGCTCTTGTTTTTAGTTTTATTCATTTTAATAAGATGTGCACATCCAGTGTGAGGGTGGTAAGACTGGAAAAGGAGAATCATGGCTGAGAGAAATCAGTCTGTGATCTGTAACATTTTATGATATGGGTGTCAAGGGAATATGAGGTTGCTCTCCTATCTCTTAAGTCTGAGGTCTCAAACTAATTCCCTGCTTTATTGTGGATAGTGAGAGGCAGCAGAGGGCAGAGGAGTGAATCTTGGAAGGCTAGAACCGCCCTATCTTTGGGTCTCTTCTTTTGCTGTAAAATAAACATACAGAATTGAGGTCTAACAAGTCTTCAGAGTTTGACCCAATATGATGAAACAAGTTTTTTTATTCAACTAAACCTTAATTAACAGGAACCTATGAAAACACAAACCTCTATCACCTGGTTTTTCATTTTTTTTTTAGAAAGATACAAATAACCTATAAAAATCTTAGTTCCTATAAGTGATTGTTGGGATGTAACACACTCTGCAGAACAGGAATTCGTATATGCACAGTTCCATCTAAGGCAGCATGTCTGATGGAACTTTTGAGGATGCAGCTCCTATCCCTTAGACTCTCCAATCTCTTTGGTACCATACCATACAGGTTATGACAATCTCAAGCTTGGGTTTCCCTAAACTCTTCTTTACCCACCTCCATTGCTGATCCTGTGGGCATTACTGAAAAAGTAATGAGATTAAGCTACACTGGCTTAATTCATGCCAACCATCCTCACCTGGGGCCTGTGTGCTCTGTGGCAGATCTCATTTTTTGTGGATTGTTCTATTCCAGTCAGTGCCTATTCCAAAATGTTTCTATAATCTTATTCTTCAGTTCTGCCTCCATCTTTCTCAGCAGAGGGCCACTTATCCAACTTCTTAGATCAGATGGGATCAATCTCTGCTACACTGCAAAAATGGCCACAATTTCCCCCCTCTCATCAAGAGGTGGAGTCTATTTCCCTATCCCGTGAATATGGGTTAACCTTGTGACTTGCTTTGTCCAATAGCACTCTAGCAGAAGCTGGAAAATAACTGCTCTTGACACTCTGGGAGCACCCTATGACAAGCCTGTTTAGGCTACTGGATGATATGAGACAACTTGCCAGCTGAAAGACATGTGAGAGGCCACCCCATATTTAGCCTTTAGTCCAAGCCACCAGCCAACCACAGATGCATGAGCAAGACACACAGAGATGAGCCAAACCAGCTCAGACCAACCAATTCAATGAAACATGACCTCAGTAAATGGTGGTTGTTTTCATCCAGGAGAACTTGAGGTCACGTGTTGTGCGGCACATGCTAACTGACATAGCTTCTGTCAGAGTTCTTCCTTTCCACCCTGAAACTCCTTTTCACTCATCCTTCTTCTTGGCTCAGACAGAACATCTCTGTTCACTCCTTATAAAGCAGAATCTCTCCTTATCTCTTGCTCCAGCTCTTCCTCAAGCTTTGTTTCAATATATACCCCTCCTTGCATTTTCCTTCTCTTTCTTTTCATTGGTTCCTACCAGCATGCTACTGTCCTCCATGACAATCATTTCATACCTTAATTGTCGAATTTTTTTCTAACCTGGTTTTCACCTTCATCATCAAAGCATGTGTTATTCAACATTAATTTTGCAGTCTTCAGTTCCCTGGACAATCTACAATACCTTCTCAAAACTCATTCTTCCTATAACATAGATCTCTGCTTTTTCCACTCATTCCCAAGCATTCTCATATTCTCTCTCTCTCTCTCTCTCTCGCTCTCTCTCTCTCTCTCTCTCTCTTTCTCTCTCTCCTTTCCCTTCCCCCTCCCCCTCCCCCTCCCCCTCTCCTTCTCCTTCTCCCTCTCCCTCCTTTTGTCCTGCCATTACTCTGATGTCCATGTTTCTGCACAGGTGTATCATCAACAACTTGAACTCAATGACATCCAATCAACTTACCAAAAGCAGTTCCTTTTGACCTCTCTAATTCTCTCAGTGGCACCATCTATCTGTGACCTGTCCTTAAAGTCTCTGAGTTCTCACTGAGTCTCATCCTACCAACTTATATCTATTCTTTCCTTCCTTCCTTCCTTCCTTCCTTCCTTCCTTCCTTCCTTCCTTCCTTCCTTCCTTCCTTCCTTCCTTCTTTCTTTCTCTCTTTCTTTCTTTTTCTTTTTCTTTCTCTCTTTCTCCCTAACTACTTCAAGCTTAATCCAGGCTCTCCTTGACACTTGATGGGTCATTCATTGATCAGTCATTTACTTGCTAAGAAAAGATACTGCTTGATTGTTACTGGGCATGGTTCCTGGGATTCACTGATGAAGGGAAGGTGTTGTCTTGCCTGTAATCACTCATTTCTCTGTTTGTGATCATGTTATATAAATATAATATAAATATATAATGTGAATAGTGTTATAATAGCAGCATGCACACCATAATTCTTAACTGGCCCTTAGCATCTATCTCCCCCTTTCGCTGACTTCTTCTGCCAAGACTGTATTAGTCTTCTTAAAATACTCCTTTGATTGTCATTCCCAATTGCCTTTCCAGGGTGGTCCCAGAACCCTTTCCACACCAGGAACGTTGAACTACTCACAAGTACCTATCAGCATCCCTCTGTCCCCTTTTCCTACACATCTAGGTTGCTTTCTATGTTGCTTCTTTCTAGGCTGCCTTCTTTTGGCTTCTCCACCATCTATTCATATTTACGTCATAGTTAGGTTACAAGGCCTAGCTCACTTGGGATCTCATCTGTAAGTATTCTGTGGGACACTTGCTGGAAGGGATTCCCTCTCCCCTTCTGTTTCTGAGGGTTCAGCTATCATTGACTGCAGCCTGTGCAGAAGTCTGCCCTACCTTATCTGAGGTCTCTGAAGGTGTAGAGGTATTTCTTGTAAAACCTAGTAATGTCACTTAGAGTTGGCTTCCAAGTCTCCTGAATAAAAGGCCAAAATGAATCAGTCATCCTCCCTCTTAGGACGACTGTCAAGGAGACTAGACTGAAAGTGAGAGCCACTTGGCTCCTTCAAATGAAGCCTTTTTGGGAATCAGGGTTGAGGCAGTTCCAAATGCAAGCATGTTCCCTTCTAGAACTAGGCGTACTTCTGTCCTCTGTAAGCTGGTTCCACTGCACTATTTTTCAGGCCATTTAACTCACTATAATTACAAATGTCCTTTTACTCTGGGTGTAATATAAGAGTTTTCATTAAACAAAAACTCTCCCATTTTCCAAGTCTATCTCTGGCTGAGTGGCTGACGGTAATAATGACCAGTGCTGGTAGGGAGTGCCCAAGGCATTATCATTACCTTACTCCAGGTTTTTTCCAGGGAGGAACAGGAAAACAGCTGCAGGCAACATACAATTTGGGCTACTTTTGTGCAGTGTCATTTTCTAATTTGTTTTATAAAGCTCAACGCACACTTAGTTTCCTGCTAAATTACTACGTTTTTTTTGGTTTGGGAAAGCCTGTAGTTTCTTCCCTTAAACTGCAGCACTATGTGAATTAAGTGTACAAGCAATTTGATTTCCTTATATCAAGGACAGTGAATTCCCATATAACTGGGAAATATATGTACTGAGTAAAAAATCATTAGGAAAAAGAGAAATTCTAATTAAAGTAAGAAGACTGATTAAGTCAATGATTCATGATCAATGAAGACATTTAAAGTACTTAATTAACAGTATGGAACGGGCACCATCCAATCAGAATGGATGCCTGGCCACTAAGAATGGAAGTCAACCAGCCAATTGTTTTTCCATATACCAGCTGAATTTTAGCACATGGGTTACATAGTTCTTTTTGGATGACACCTCTTATGATCTTTTGTTTCATCCACAGGTAAGCACAAAGAATTGGCCTTCAGATGCCCACCTGATGATTTTAAAAATAAATAGTTATGGATGCTAAATATCTCCAGGTGGGAAGAAATTGTCAGTAAGGAATTCATTTTATTTTTTTGAAGTTTTTGATATTTAGAAGTGTCTGAACAATCATGATTCTGTTGGTTCATGAACCTACTGGCTGTCCAGGTAAGTGTCTATTGTGGGGTATCCAGAAGAGAGTGGGGAAGCGTTCATGAAATTTGGTGTGTGAAAGTGCATCCCTAAAAGGACACTGAATTAAACATCTTCTATAACTATGGATATTGTACTCAGTGTAACTAAGGTGCAGGGGATCTAGCAGATGAAACACAAATGTTGACTCTCTATTAAACAATCAGAGAAATTAAGCAGTTTGCCCAATCCACAAGAAAACATTCTGCTCTTAAGTTTCATGGGGCAATGAAAATTGACAAAATTAACAATTCTAAATACCCTTATAAAATACTTTTTAAAAAGAGTCTAAAATTGCCATAACAGATAAGGACCCCAAACAACATTCCTTTACCTTTCTTGGCTTCCATGCCAGACCCCAGGGCGGCCGTGGTGGTTGGTCTGAGCTCAGAGCTGCTCTGTGGGGTCACATTTGTTTTGGCAGTGTTGGCCTTTCCTTTCTTGTCGTTCTTAGAAGTGTCACTGGGCACATCAGCTATGTCACTCTGGAACAGAAATGTTTATATTATCCCAAGTGCATGCCAGCTCAAGTTCAACTGCCTTGCACATTCTCTATTTTACTGAGTCCAGTCTGTGCCACTTAACTTCTCCCCTGCAACTGTCTCATAGATGGGTCTTTGCCTGGCAGGAGGAAACATTATATGGTTTCCTCAGGCTTGAGGCAAAGGAAGAAGCCGAGAAAAGAAGATCCAGTTCCTTTACAAGCAGGGTATACCTTCTCTTTTGCTAGCTCTGGAGAGATTGTCGCTTCCACTCTAAACTGAGTGTGATAAAGGGAGCCTTAAAATCAAAGAAACAAACAACACATTTGTGCACTGTAATAGAAAAAGGTTGGATATAACACTGTTAAAAAATAACAAAATAATCCATGTCACTTTCATTAATCTACTGAGTTGGCTTGGTTGGTATTTCAATGTATCACAAAAGCATTCTGTGTGTGTGTGTGTGTGTGTGTGTGTGTGTGTTTATTGATTTCAGAGAGGAAGAGAGAGAAATAGAGTAATAGAAACATCAATGATGAGAGAAAATAACTGATCGACTGCCTCCTGCACACCCCCTACTGGGGATAGAACCTGCAACCAGGGGATGTGTCCTGACTGGGAATTGAACTGTGACTTCCTGGTTCATGGGTCAACCCATAATCACTGAGCCACATCAGCAGGGCAAAGCATCCTATATTTTAAACAATGGATTTTTTTTTCCAATTTTGTTTCTAATAGGGAAAGGGTCCCCAGATGTGAGTTAAGCCATGTTGAAGAAGTGGGATTTTGAGATGGTGGTCACATTTTATTAAATATGCTACCCTCTCACTGACCCTTGAAACTATTTTGGTGAATTGATAAATTCAATTTCAAAAACCTTCTTTGAACTTGTTATAGTAATTTATCACTTTGTCTTGCTCTTTTAATCACTGTTGGACAACTAAACTTCCCCACTTGGCTATCTTTAATTGACTATTGCTACTTACAGTTTCAATGCCCATAGCTCTCATTTGGTCTGCTCTTTTTTCCGTAATTGAAAGAAACTTCTTTGGATCTGATAAAGCATCCACAATATCTGGGGAATAAATAGAATACTGAGCTGTTAATTCTGTTTTACTAAAAACATCCAAGAAAATGCAGCTAACACACTATTCAGAATCCTGGACTCACATTGTGCCCTCTAAGTTCCTTTTCCTAGGACATGAGACAAGTTCATAAAGCAGAGCTAGTTGCTGAAAGCAAGAAATAAGTAAAGCCAGATGATTTTCCCTTTGGTTCTCCCCAAATACAGCAGGCAGTACATTGCCTTAGGTTCCTGACTATGTACTTGTGTGACCTTGAGCAAGTAAATTAATGTCCCCAGATTTTGTTTCTTAATCTGTAAATTAAAACTGATACTACCCACCCTGCAGGATACGGTGAGAATTCAGTGAGATGCTGAATGTCAAAAGTACTTGAAGCATAGTAGATGCTACTGGCACTAAGCTGATTTTTAGATAGAGAACACTAATGCATATTTAAAGCCAATTTTGTCCCATGGTAGATAAACTGAAATATTTCTCCAGTGTTGATTCAGCAATACAGTAAAATTACATCTTTTATATAACACCATTTGAAGAGTTCCAATAGAATTTCATATAATTTTGCATAATTTGCTAATACCATAGAAGGAATGATTATTCTTGTTACCTTAAAACAGTACATAATTTACACTTTTAAAAAATTATGTTTATCAATTTCTCCCTAGCAGAATCTCTTTCCTAATTGCATTCATAAGATAATTTTTCTCAGTTAAAATTTTTCTTTTCCTTTTTATAATGGAAAATATGTTATTTTAATAATATAATAAAAATGATATATTTTAAATATTCAAATATATAATATGAAAAGTAAAAATCTCCTCTCCTGTCAATTCTATACTCAGTGGGTAATTACCATTACCCATTTCTTGTATCCTTATTTTTTTTCAGAACTCCATATGGATTTATAGTTTTCTCCACATATTTTTTTTATTTTTAAACTTGACATATCTTAGAAATACTTCCATATCAGCAATATATAAATACTACATTGTTGCTATTTTTAAAAATATGCTGTTATTGATTTTTAGAGAGGAAGAGAGAGAGAGAGAGAGAGAGAGAGAGAGAGAGAGAGAGAGAGAGAGAGACATCGATCGGTTGCCTCTTGCATTCACCCTGACCAGGGGTCTAACCCACAATCTGGGCATGTGCCAGGACTGGAATCGAACCAGCGACCTTTCAGTGCATGGATGATGCTCAACTAACTGAGCCACACCAGGCAAGATAAGCTACATTATTTTTAAGGGCTGCTTACATAGTCCATTTTCTGGTTAGTTATAATAGCTTTCTAATCCACTTACCTGGCCCATAGCACCCTCTACCAGCTTCTTTTATGTCTCTCACATCTTTTACTACATGCTGTCGCTTCTAATAGGCTTCTTTTAATTTTTTTTTTAAAATAAAACACAGGGGAAGGAGGAAGGAAGAAGTCTTTACTCTGGATTTTGGAACTGAAAAATCATCGTGGCTTTTTGAACCAGCAATCAGGTTTTTAAAGTTAAGGACTAGTTGCAGAAAATCTGCCCTCCAGAGCAGCATGCATTACTACAATCAAACAACAAAATAACCCCCAGTTCCCAAATCAAACTCTGATGTGTTCCAGTATAAAAACCACAGCTGTACTTACAGCCACACGTACAAGCATGCACATATTTTTGAGCCTGGCTCTGGCAATAGCATCATGATGAGCATCCTACAAGAATGCTATGAGGCAGGTAGTATTAGTATGTTTGCTTTAGAGGCGGGAAAATGAGAAGTTTGAGAGGTTCTGTCACTGTCCCAAAGTCACCTGGCCAGTAGTGGAGTCAGCATTTGAACTGTGGGTTAACTTGATGCAATTGCTCTGCTGTACTGTGTCCATTTGGTTGAACAGACTCTGAGAATACTGAAAATCTTTGTTTTCGTTTAATGTTCTTGGCTTAGTGGTAGTTTATAAAATGTCAATATATTTATGTTTAAACAAAATCCTGTGACTTGGTCCAGCTTTAGATTCCTCCCTTTGGTCACCTCAGGAAAACCAAAGGTGGTCTTCCATGGAATGAGGACTAAGATCTTTTTTTGGGAAATTGAACTCTCCTGTGGATTTGGAAGAAACTCCAGGCATGTTGAGAGTTGAGTTCAATTTAAATCTTTTAGTGATACCAGTATTTCAATATTATGGCCCCCCCACTTTGAATGATGGTGTAAAGTATATCCTTCAAAAACATATTTGACAAACAACATGAAATTATATTTAAAAATAAGAAAGAACCTTAAAAAGAATCTAACCTTGCCCTTTCACTTCTTAGTATGAACCCTGGGGTTGCCAGTTTTCCTTGGTTTCTTTGAGGCTACCAGGGTTGGCGGCACTGGAGGAACAGATTTTTCTTAAGCCATTGGTGAAATATTTTATAATCTTGTAATCTGGGGCCACACATATATGCATACTAGAGGCCCGATGCATGAAACTCATGCAAGAGAAGGCCTTCCTTCCCCCGGCTGCTGGCACCGGCTTCCCTCTGGCACCCAGGACCTGGGCTTCCCTCGCAGCCCCTACTTCCTCTGGTCTAATTAGCATATTACACTTTAATTGTTATAGATATAGATGTAGATATATACATATATGGATAAAAATATATAGATATATAGATATATAGATATAGATATCATATTCTGAACCCAAATGTTTAACTTACCTCCAAATCCATCAGGCACATATGTTTTAAGCACAATATTGCAGAAAATTGTGGGCAGTGATAATGGTTTATTTCCCTCATTTCGAAGGGAAATGTGTCGATAGCCCGCTTGGAGGCCATCCAGTGGGAGAATCCTCTGGCCGATGAGCCTGTTGTTGTCATCGTACACTGCTATCCTCAAGACTGCCAGGTCAGGGAGGATTACCTGCAAACAAAGAACGGTACTTTTGCCGAAACCTGTTTGGCTCAGTGGATAGAGCACCGGTCTGCGGACTGAAGGGTCCCGGGTTCGATTCCGGTCAGGGGCATGTACCTTGGTTGCAGGCACATCCCCAGTGGGAGGTGTGCAGGAGGCAGCTGATCGATGTTTCTCTCTCATCAATGTTTCTAGCTCTCTATCCCTCTCCCTTCCTCTCTGTAAAATATCAATAAAATATTTATTTTGTTTTTAAAAAAAAAAGAACGGTACTTTTCACTGAGTTTAGGAAAGCAGCTCCCAAGAACCATGATTCTAGGAATGGGGGTCACATCCACATTGCTCTTCAAGGCCCCTTTATGGTTGAAAATGATCAATCTGCATTCCTAGAGAATGCTGTATAAGCCACAGTGCCCAAGCCGATGAGAAAGGCAATGGGACAGGCTTCTTGGAAATCATCTCATTGAAAACTTTAGATGGAATGGATGTGAAAGATCACTAGCCCAATCCTTGTCATCTTTCCCAATCCCTAACCATGAAATGGATGAGCAAAAGGAGGCCCTGATAAATAAGTGACTTTCCTTAATCTCAGAGGTAGTCAGCAACAATTGGGCCTGGCAATTGGGACTCTTGACGTCTAATCTGGTGGTCTGTCTGCTACCTGGGCTGCTTCTGATTACTAATTCTGCCTGATCTTAAGAATGTAGGAAGTGTCTCTGAAGGAAAGGTTCATGTATAAAATATAATTTATATATAAACTTGAATTCTCCCTTTTTTATTGCATTCCTCAATTTTTAACATATTTTTGGATATTAAGTAGAGTAAGATGGGACAGCTACAAACATTAACATAGAACCAAGACACCTACTCTCGCCATTCCCAAACTGAATAAATGGCCATAATACCTGAGCTCAGAGAACAGAAACCCTATTCAGATACAAAATAGCAACATCACAAAAGAAAATCCAATGTTTTTTAAAAAATATATTTTTTTAATTGATTTCATAGAGGAAGGAAGAGGGAGAGTGAGATGGAAACATTAATGATTACAGAGAGTCATTGATCAGCAGCCTTTTGCATGCCCCCTACTGGGGATCAAGCCCACAACCTGGGCATGTGCCCTGACCAGGAATTGAATCGTGACCTCCTGGTTCATAGGTTGATGCCCAACCACTGAGCCACAACTGTTGGGCTGTTTATCAGAAGTGCCTTTTAATTAGCTAAGAGCAATCCAGGATATCTGGACTGATTTGAGTACAATGTCTAAAGTTAGATGATATATTGATTGACTATTTCTGCCTAGGGGTGATAATTTAATTCCAACTTTAATAAGATGAAAAGGCAAAAAGCTAAAATTCAGCCAACTTCAGTCACTCTATTATTCCTCAGGTGATAAATGGAGGTTTATTACCTGTGAGATTACTGCAAAGAACAAAAACAATAACAACAGAAAATGAAACAAAGTGCTTAATATCAATAATAGACAATTTAACTTCAGTATCCAGAATTAGCATTTTTTTCTGGGGCCAGTAATCTATGTATATTAAAGCCTAAGCAACTGGCCGACTGGCCGGTAGCTATGACATGCACTGACCACCAGGGGGCAGATGCTCAATGCAGGAGTGGAAACCACAGGCATGGAAACATGGAATAGACTGATGAATCTCAGAGACAAGGGGGGTAAGGTGGGAAGAGATTAACCGAAGATCTTATATGCCTACTAGAGGCCTGGTGCACAGATTCATGCACCAGTGGGGTCCCTCGGCCTGGCCTGAGACCTCTTGCAATCCAGGACCCCTCAGGGGATGTCGGAGAGCCGGTTTCAGTCCAATCCCCGCAGGCCAGGCCGAGGACCCCACTGGTGCACGAATCTGTGCACCAGGGCTCTAGTATCACATATAAAAACCAAGTTTGGTATCTCCTTACTCATGAAAACAAAAAGCCTCTGCAGTGAAAGTTCTGAATTTCTAGAACTATGTATCAGGATTATTCATTATGACAAAGAACACTGGCCCAAAGGACAACAGACCTGGCTATAACAAATTGAAAAAACTAGGGAAGAGAGAAAGATCACAGGCGAGTATGCAATTTATCCCTCACTCTGACAGCAGTAGAGCAGGTGACAGTGTGGGGTTTGCATGACAATGTTATTCACATCACGGGGAGGACCTAAATCCCCAAGTAACCTGTTTCATTGTCCCTACATCAATCTCTCTTAAACAGCTTTCTGTAAATGAGATGGTCCATTCTGAGGTGAATAATCCCTATGCCTCAAGACAAGAAACCTATTATCTGTGCTGCATGACACACAAATGGAGCAGGAACACCTGGAAAACCTGCGCCTAGAGAAGAAGCAAGAAACCATTTCGGTCAGGATAACAGAAAAAGCGAGAGAAAGAGACATTCTTAAAAACAACAAAGCTAATGAATTAATTTTTCAATTTGTTTTCAATTGACAAAAGAGGAACAAAGTGAAAAATAATTACAAGGTTAAAAACTGAATCATAAGACAGAATAGCTATGGTTATTCTTAGGATCAAATTATAGTATTGAAAAAAATACCCAAAATACAAAAAGTAGCACATGAAGCACAGACCTGCAGGTAGCAACAGGTATCACACTTTCTGGAGACAGGACAATACCAACTGCCCCATTTGAAGACATTTATTGGCCTTAATTATAGTGAAACACTACTTGCCCTCTTGGCTAACGGAGCAGTGTAAGTTACCAGCTGCTGCTAGGTCAGGGAAGAACTCTCCCATGTACAATGGTGTCCACAAGCAAGGATGCATTCTAAGCAGATTGTACACCTGGGGCCTAGGCATTGCCACATAGGAGGTGGGCTCCTCCAAGAAGCAGAGAAGAGCCAAAAGAAGGACAGGGACAAACAGAAACAATAATCATATGACAGCTATAGAGCTTACCCATAAGAAGGAAAAAAAAATATTTTGGGTTGAATAATTTTTCTTCTATCATGCTGTGTCTATGCATGAAAACATGGCTCCCAAGGGAGCAGAGTGAGTCTGGCACATTGAAAACGTCCTACCTTCCGAAATACGAATGATTCTTCATTGTAAACTGGATTGAGTCCGTTGTTCATCACCATGCGAGTTCGGAATTCCTTACGTATAGTGTCAGTGGGCAACCCATACATATCCACTTCTACATATGTGCCAATTTTCTTATCTGATAAGAACTGACCTGATATGACCTATAGCAATAGGACAAGGGAGAGGATTAAAGTCTGTGTAATCATCCGAAGCAAAGAATAGTCAGGAAGTAATAAAATCTCTGTTAATCTTTAGAAATTTCAATTATCTATGGAAAGAATGGCTTCACTCCTTATTAAACTAAAACATTACTAAGCAACTACTCTATGCAAAAAACTATTCTAGGCAGAGGTACTACCCTGGAGAACTGCCTAGAAAAAGAACAAGGGAAATATATATACAAATCACATAATACAAAGAAATAGTGTCCATGTATCTTCATCTCACCTAAGTGCCCACACCTATGAAAGGAAGTGATGGGTTCAAAATGCCCTAAGATCACTTCATAGCTACAAAATGCTGCCATACTGTATTTTTACTGAATTCTTTTAAAAGTCTTGAAAAGACACACACAGAAAGAAAAGCAATGCCTGTTATTCTTTATTGATATTGACACCAGTCAGCTACATGTTATATATTTGTAAAGACCAGAATTAAATTCTGTTTATTATTATAAAGCTATGTAAAGGTGATTTTCCATTTACTTTCTAAATGACTATAGCCATTTATCATTTTTTTTCATATTACTCACTATGTAATAATTTTGAAACCGTTTTTTGAGGTATAATTGACATACAATCAACTACATATTTAAAGTGCACCATGAAATCAGTTTTGACATATGAGCACATCTGGGAAACTATTACCACAATGAAGACAACAAACATTTCCATCACCCTCCAAGGTTCCTTTGTGCCCCTTAGCAATCCCTCCCTCCAGCTCTGCCCCCTGGAAACTACTGATTTACTTTTTGTCATTATACCTTAGTTTGTGTTTTCTAGAAATTTGTAGAAATGGAATAATACAATGGGTATTAATTCCATTAATAAACACTATTTTTTTTAGAGCAATTTTATGTTCAATTTAGCAAAATTGAGCAGAAAGTAAAGAGAGTTTGCATGTATCTCCTGTCCTGACACACACAACCTCCTGTATTATGGATATCTCTCATCAGAGTGGTACATTTGTTATATCAATAAACACTGACACACCATTATCACCTAAAGTTCATAGTTTACATTACACTTTCACTCTTGATGTTGTATATTCTATGGATTTGATCAAATGTAACATGACGTGTTCCACTATTGCAGTACCATATAGAATAGTTTCACGGCCTTAAAATCCTCTGTGCTCTGCCTATTCCTCTCCCCACAACCCCTCAACACATGGCAACCACTGTTTTGCTTTTTTTCAGGACATCTTATAGTTGAAATCGTACAGTATGCAGCCTTTTCAGATTGGCTTCTTCCATTAGTAATGTGCATTTGTTTCCTCCATGTGTTTTCATGACTCAATAGCTCATTTCCTTTTAGCACTAATATTCGATTGTCTGGATGTATCACAGTTTATTTTTTCATTCACGTACTGAAGGATATCTTGGTTGCTTCCAAATTTTGGCAATTATGAATAAAGCTGCTCCAAACATCCCTGTGTAGGTTTTTGTATAGACATATTTTTCAATTCATTGAGTAACTACCAAGGAGCATGACTGCTGGATCGCATGATAAAAAGTATGTTTAGTTGTGTAAGAAATCACCAAACTGCCTTCCAAAGTTGTGGATTCCATTTTGCATTCCCACCAACAATGAATTAGAGTTTCTGTTGCTCCATATCCTCTATTAAGTACTTTTTAATCTCTTGAATTTCACTAAACATAGCTAATACTTTTATTAGTGGAAAAAATGTATCTCTTAAGAAAAAAAGGGGGGATTTGAATTCAAATTTGAGAGCAATACATGGATCTTGACCATTGACATTAAACATTTCAAATGTGACTTCTTGAGACTTTTCCAGGACCACCTACCTACACATTTATACTATTCTGTGAAGAGCCGGGGCCTTACCTGCACTGAGCAAGTGGCTGCTATCACCCCGTCAACAGGAGTTTCAGAGAAAGGATCAAATGTTCGATCGGGCCGTCTCATGAAATCGGGTTTGAGAAGGTACCTGATGGGACACAAGCACAGAAGGAATTTATTTTATCAGTTGCATTTACAAACTCTAAAACACTAACTCCTCAGGACACTAAATCCTTCTTTTCCCCCATCTCTAACTTAGGAGCTATGCTTTTAGGCATATCTAGAGAACATTGCTAAGGAATGAAGAGAATAACCCTGGATAATCCTAAAGAGGAGCAGGGAAGAAGGCATGGTCTTTAGATTCTAGGACCAGGGACACCTAGGACTTCCTGCTGCTACCATTTTCTCTCGGACTTGTTTATGCCATGAACCCCTCCACATCCTTGCCCTTACATGCACAAAATAAAATGGAATGAAAAACCAATTAAATAAGCTAGAGCTATCAAAACATAGAAAATATGTGACATTCTACTTTATTGTGTTTTAACTAATGTATTAAATTATGAGATGTAATGGAAAGTGTGATAATTACCATAACTTCAAAGTACTGCTAGGCATAAAAATAATTTGAAGATCTGTAACAATAGTAATGGTAGAAAATAGCTGTGATTTAAATTGGTGACAGAGTCACAGGTGCCACTGATATTACCGTGAGTCGCTGCCTGTGTTAATAATAAAAGGAAATCTGAAATTTCAGTTACAGGTGGGTGAAAATAAAGATGTAATTCTTTGTCTATTTCTAGCCAGGGTAACTAGGTGATAAATGAAATAAAAGGTATCCAGATTGGAAAGCAGTAAAACTATGTCTTTTCACAGATGACAAGATCTTGGATATAAAATCTACCAAAGGAATCTACTAAGAACGACTGGAACTAGTAAATGAGTTCCTGATAATTTGTGAACAAGGAGCCCTTTGTTTCCACTTTGCATTAGTTACTGAAAATAATGTAGCTGGTCCTGCCTGATGTTTTCTGACACAGGAAATGCATTTGGCACCAGTCTGCATGGCGGACGGGCACAGGCCAAAGTGGAGGGTAAAACGGCAATGGGACCATCCGCCCTGTGGAGGTACCCGGGCAGAGAACGGCATGGCAGGAAGAAGAGGTGGCAGTGTGCACGCTAAACCCACAGCTGCTGAAACATTTCATCTTGACTGGTTGTTTTTCGTCAGGTCACATTCACGCCAAATGGATGGAAGTCAAAGGACCGTCAATCAGTCCAGACAATAGAAAACACAGTGAAGAGATATTCAACCAGAGAGGCCAAGAAGTTTCTGAGAGTCCATTACAGGATGGGATGATACTCTACTGGGTTAGTTTAGAGCTCCCTGGGCAGCAGTTTGGGGTTATTTGGCGGTAGTGCTGCTTGGGGAGAGATGCATGGAGAAAATAATGGCCACACAGTGTTTTCCATCTCTGTAGAATTTTAACTTTACATTTTCATTTAATCTTTCACCATTTTAGTGGAATTAACATATCCTATTTTATACTTGCTTCATTGATTTTAGAGTGCTATTTATAAGACATGCAAACAAATGAAGAGAAGATAAAGCTTTTCTCCTAACTGAATTAAATGCAACTTGCCACCCATTATGTCATCATATATTAAATCCAATTTATTCCTCTATTTTTGCCAGGTAAAATACACATCTTTTAAAAAATATTTTTATTGATTTCAGAGAGGAAGGGAAAGGTAGAGATAGAAACATCAGTGATGAGAATCACTGATTGGCTGCCTCCTGCATGCCCCCTACTGGGGGTCAAGTCCGCAACCCAGGCATGTACCCTTGACCAGAATCAAACCTGGGACCCTTTAGTCCGCAGGCAGGTGCGCTATCCACTGAGCCAAACCAGCTAGAGCTAAATACACATCTTTTTAAAAATATATATTTTTTATTGATTTCAGAGAGGAAGGGAAAGAGGGGAGAGAAACATCAATGATGAGAGAGAATCATTGATCAGCTGCCTCTTGCATGCCTCCTACTGGAAATTAAGCCCACAACCCAGGAATGTGCCCTTGACCAGAATCAAACCTGAGACTGTTCAGTCTGCAGGCCGACGCTCTATCCACTGAGCCAAACTGGCTAGGGCTAAATACACACCTTTAATGTCCAGTTAATGTCCAAATGAGCAGGGATCACTGTCTGTCCTAACTATATCAATTTCTACTATGGAATTTAAAGTGAGAAAGTTAAACTCAAGAGTGTGTATGACAAACTGCCTAACTTGTGGTTAAATAAAAAAAAAACACACCTGTAAAACTGGAGATGAAGAATGTATATTTGCAAATGTAATCTATCCAGGGATTTCATTTGTTTCCACCCCATCCCTCAAACCCAGCTTAAGTTCAGCAGTCCCTAATTAAAAATGACATGGTTTCATTATGGCTGTGGTATGGAGAGCCAGAACACGGTGACAACATGTTAAATAACATTACTCACCCGCACGATCCATTATACTCAAATTTCCCCTGATTCAATTGCATCGCTAAATCTGTCAAGAGACAAAAATAATTTAGCATCTCATCTCCCCAGACAAAGAAGAACTTGATGGGGTGATTTTCAACAATGGAAACCATATCCTGATCCTAGGCTGAACAGTTTTTTAATACCACAAGGTACTACTGTGTCTGTGTAAACACACAATTCTCATGCCTATGTTGAAATGACCTTGTGTTTCATTTAAATTAAACATATAATGTGTTTTCATAAAGATCATGCTAGCATTGCTTTAAAATTTGGATTCACTATATGAACTCAGGTAGAGTTGAGTACAGATGTCCAACATGATATAGTTGGAGAGGATGTACCTTATAACCCTAGAGGAAGGTTTCCCTGGAAATACCCAGTAGGTTGTGTGTAAAAATAAAACTCCATTAAAAAATAAACTAGGTAAGTATCGTGTAAAAATCAGTGACTTCAGGAGAATTATTCTAGCGGGGTCTACACAGGCAGGGCATGGCTTATGGTTTTTCTCCTGCAAGCAGACACAATCTTCATTCTTTCTTTTCAACAGCAAAAGCAATGGGTCAACTGATGAAATTTTTCCTTCTTCAAAATGTTGTGGGTACACCTAACATTACAGAATAAAGCATAAGCTGATCTACTGAATAAAGTGCCTTAGGATCATTTCATCCATACAATGGACCTTCTGATAAGTGAGAATATAACATTGTTTTTAGGAAGTAAGATTATTTTGTCTCTGCTAGAAACACTCTCTGATTGTCCTAGCACCTGGTCATGGTGTAGTGTAGCAAGGACTGATGGGCATGCTGCATAGAAATTTGACTCCAGCTTCCGGTCACTGAGGAGATTCTACCAATGGGTGGGAAATAGAGTCAGGTCACATTCATGCCAAATGGATGGAAGTCAAAGGACCATCAATCAGTCCAGACAATAGAAAACACAGTGAAGAGATATTCCAAAGTGTGGCAGGCAGATTGGAGAACGAACATGCCCCAAATTGGGAAACATGGGAGGTGCCCTCATATAGCAAAGAACTGAACGAGAAAGCATTGTTTTGTTTCATTTAACCAATATTAAGGACCATGTTGTGGAATTAAGCATAAAAAAGTGAATAGGTTTTGTGATATATTTTTCATCTGTTTTAGGTAAGCACCTAGAGCCCATTGCTTTTCTATTTCTAACCTTAAAATTGTGATCCTAGGCTCATAAGCAAACCTCAAAAAACATTAAAATTTGTTTATGAATTTATAGAAGTTCTCTCCTCTCTTTCCTGCAGAGGTAAATCATATATTTGAAACCTGCCTTTGAGTACACATTGAAGGAATAAGTTATGCATTATACCTCTAAGAACATGCAGCTATCTACACACCATGTTAGCAGTCTACCCCATAATATCCTGCACTTTTATGGTGAGGTGCCATGGTGTTATTGATAGCTGCTGAGTCTGTTAACAGTGAGAAGGTACTTTCCAAAGGAAAAATGAGTCCCAGTTACTGTACAAATATACTTAATTTCTTCACATTTAATTCTGTTTCTGGAGATGAAGATAAATTTGGTCCAAGAGAAAAATTAGAAATATTTTGGAACAGGGGAAAATGTTTAGCAGAGTAATCATGACATTTACAAAAAGAAATTCCATTTAAATAAAAATATTTTATCTTCTGTCATTGTTTTATTGCTCTATTTTGAGTTTTTAATTTCTCACCATTACATAAATTCAACACATTGTTTTGCCATATGTCTGCTTCCTTTAAAAAATGCCCACAGCCAAGTGATGGCAACTGTTGGCACCATCCTGTCAGAGGGTTCTTCTGGAATTCGAGGTCACTGGACATCAGCTCCTACCTGGGGTTTGATAGTTCAGTGAAACCATCTGGCAGCCAGCATTCCAGAAAATCTGAGGCATGTAATTACTGGAATCCACTCGGCCTCCCTTGGGGTAAATGCGACTCATTTGCCTTTTGTTATAACTGTGTAACTTATTAAGGAAAACGGAAAAAAGCTTATTCCAGCGGCAATAAATAAACAACAAAGAACTAAAACAACCAAGGTCTCTCTAGACCAATAATGACAAACAAACAGAGAGCAAATTTCACATTTATAAATGATGCTTTGGAGAAAAACCAGTTTGCTTTGTGGATTAAGAAAACAATTCACATCTGGGCAGCTTTTCACAGCCGCTGTGGTCTTTCACACATAATATTTTATTAGCTCTACAACCACAATTATGCATTAGCCACTTATCTACTTTAGAGATTCCTGTCAAACCAAAGGTGCACCAACCACTCATTCCATAAGGATACTTCACAAATTCAATCGCATGTGTCTTCAAGTAGCCTAGACCGACTGACTCGTTAAAAGAAGACATGTTATAATGAATGTTGCGTTCTGTAAAGAAAAGCAAAGATGCACTCAGAAACCCTCAAAGAAGGAAAGACAAGCAATAAATAGAATTATACCCTGAATCATGAGACTTTGCAGGCAGACATTCCATTATCATATCAGTAGCTCCTATTTTCATTACTATCCTATGGATAGAAAGCTGACTTCAAAAAAAAGTGTGATGAATTAAATGTGGAGTCATTAAGCAAATTATATGTACACAATTGCCACACACAACCACCCATGAAATATGTATATTGGATGATGATGATAATGATGATGATGGCTTCTTTAGCCCAGAAATAATTAGGAAAAATTGTAAAATACTTTACATATTTTCGGAGACGAGCTTTTGATGAAAAGAGGTCTTATGAAATGTATTTAATGCAAGAGGATATGCTCTTTGAGTGTTAACAAGTCCAGTACCTCAGAGCCACCTTGTGGCTGAAGTAGGGAATGACATCACAAATGTCAAACATGCCAAGGACATGTGGTCTGTTATAACTGTGTAACTTATTAAGGAAACAAAAATAAGGTGAGGTGGAACAGGACTCATACCCAGAAAAGGAAATGGCAACAAGTCAGAGCACAGCTCAACCGTGTAACAACAGCGAAGCAGACAAAAAAGGCAGTAGCATTTAACCTTTGGTGTTACCTTCAGCCACATGGAAACCTTGAAACTTTACCGGCTGTGCATAGTTGATCATTGTGGACAAATACGGGTGGATATTAGTGGTAGCACCTACATATTTATAAGATGCCATCCATGCCTGCTCATCTTCTACGGTAACCAGGCCCTAGGAACACAGTGAAGGGAACATACATGTTGGTGACTTCAGGACTCACAGGGATATGCTACAGACTTCCTCACTAATGATAATTTACACACAAACACACACACACACACACTGAAAATAAAGACTCTCCTGGCTCAATTACACTAAAGCAAACATATGAAACTCATGGCCGACGGGCTGCATGCCTCGTTTAAATAAGGCATGTTAATATACATTGTAGTTCCAAATAATCCAAAAAGATTATCTTACATTTTTAAGATTTTCAAAGGACTTTAAAATATTTAAGAAACTATATTGAGGTTCACAGCAATACTATAAAATATACATAGCAAGTATTAATTATTCTTATTTTCATGAATGGAGGCACAAAGTCAAAACAGTGACTCTCCAATGTCAGTGTTCAGCAGAATCACCTGGAGGGCTTTTAAAAACACAAACACGCTTGGGCCCCACCCTCAGAGTTTCTGATGAAATGAATCTAGGTCGTGGCTCAAGAATTTGCATTTCTAACTAGCTTCCAAGCTCCTCTGGGGGTCCCACTTTGCTTAACACTGCTCTAAAGCAACATACATAGTAGTTTATGGTTTTTGTTTTTTAAAAAAGCTTATTCTTAATATAATCTAATAACCTACTACATAGGACACTGTCGTATTGAAATACTGAAATTGTATTATTTTGCATAGAGAAAAAATATTTTAGTTTATTTCTTGGTAAATCAAAAGAAAAAACAACAACAACAAAAACCAATGCTTTCAAAAGTGAGCAACATTTTGTTGAGAATTTTGAAAAGCTAAATTTCCTGCACAGATTGCTACAGGTAGATAAACTGCTTAGGCACATGAATCAGCTCTTTAGTTAAAAAAATCGGTCTAATCCAGTGGTCAGCAAACTGCGGCTGGCGAGCCACATGCGGCTCTTTGGCCCCTTGAGTGTGGCTCTTCCACAAAATACCACGTGCGGGCGCGCACTTACAGTGAGAATGAAACTTCATGGCCCATGCGCCGAAGTCGGTTTTGGCTCTCAAAAGAAATTTCAATCGTTGTACTGTTGATATTTGGCTCTGTTGACTAATGAGTTTGCCGACCACTGGTCTAATCTGATGACTTGACATTCTAAATCATCAAACTGATTTCACAAATAAAAGCCTCAGATAAAAATCAAATAATATAACTTATTGGTATGTTTTTTTTAAATCATTTTTTTTCATATGTGCCAACCCCCCAAATAGGGCAGAGGCCAGTCTGATTTTTTCTTGTGTGTTTAATAATAAGTAGCACCAGTATCCTGTGTTGGACACTGGGCTGAATTCCTACATGCACTGTCATTATTGCATGCACTATGCATTAATCACATGTAGGAGAAATTAGAGTCCTATCCACTGTCCACCTGAGAAGACTGAGGCCTTGAGGATTAAAATAACTCAGTCACAGCTACTTAGTTCATAAAAAGCAGTGACCAAAGGCCAACCTGTCCTTTGTTTACTCCAATACCTTTTGAAATTCTAATAGAAGAGAATGTCACAAAATCCTGGGAGAGGATTAGGATTAGATTTATCCACAACTAGTCCAAACTTAATATTTACTCCAAATATGATAGGAACCCATAGATAGCAAGACAGTATTGTCTAAAGTTCTGAAGTGCAGGAATCAAATTACATGACAAATTTCTGCCCATGACTGCAATGTCTCACTATTGTAATAAACCATATACGTGTACTAAATAAGATTGCTTTGATATCAGGAGGAACTCTGAAGAAGATAAAAGAAACTAAAGGTGGAACTTTCCTTTCCTTACAATAAAGTCAATATCTAATATGTCAAATGAACTCCCAAAATATGTGCAATATGAAATTAACAATCTCTCAGAAGGTCAGTGTAGTCAGAATGAAGATTATCTTTCTATTTCACTACAGTATGTACTTGCTGACCAATTATTAGGTCACTAGAGGCCTGGTGCATGAAATTCATGCACGGGGTTGGGGGGTGGGTGTTCCTCAGCCCAGCCTGCACCCTCTCCAATCTGGGACCCCTCAAGGGATGTTCAACTGCCCGTTTACAGGGATCGGGCCATGGGGGTGTGGCCAGCCTGGGTGAGGGGCTGAGGGCTGTTTTCAAGCTGGCCACATCCCCTTCAGGGTGGGGGTCCCCACTGGGGTGCCTGGCCAGCAGGGGTGAGGGGCTGATGGCTGTTTGTAGGCTGGCCACACCCCTGGTGACCCAAGCTCCCAGCCCCTCCTTTTTTCTTTCTTTCTTTTTTTTTTTTTCAGTGCTTCCTTGAGCAGAGGCCAGGGCTGGCTGAAAGCAGGTATCTGAGATTTATTGATCTTCTATAATTGAAACTTTGTAGCCTTGAGCGGAGGCCAGGGCCAGCCAGGGTGGGCAGAAAGCTTGGCTTCCTCCATCACCTGGGGCAACCCAAGCCTCCTGCTCACTCCAGCTCCGTGGCCGCCGCCATTTTTGTTGGGTTATTTTACATACTCACTCCTGATTGGATGGTGGGCGTAGTGGAATGACGGTCAATTTGCATGTTTCTCTTTTATTAGTGTAGATTTGTATTTTCAAAGTCAGTGTGTTGATGATCATGTATTTCTGTTCTAGGAATGACATCTCTAATCCCAGCTAAGAAAATGCATTAAACACTTATTTTTTGGAAAATCATCTTATTCATCTGCCCTACTTTTGTGATTTCATTGGGATGTAATCATTTTACCACTGTGATTATTTCTTTCTTTTAAAGACTCTTGAAATTAGATGCATCAAGCATGTAAATATTATATCCATAAACAGTAAGCTGGACATTCCATGGGGCAGGGGGAAGATAGAGCAATAACACTTGGAACATCATGTTCAATATTAGGAGGCCACATATGGTGTTTTGTAATGAAAACAAAATGCACGAGGAAATTATTTTCTTACCTTTTTGTTGTTTTCATGTTCAAGGTCATCAGAAACCTAAATTAAAGAATGAAAATGATTTGTTTACTTCTCTAAAGAGCAAAATAATTCCAAATTTGCCAGCTATACCTATGGCCATATTTAAACAAAATATGGGTAAACTTGTTATTCTATTTATTTGTCAAGATGGGAATTTATCAATGACATAAAGCCATGGACAAAAGCAGGTACTGAAAAGATACTGTTTCATAGACCATAAAAACTCATTTTAATACTGTCTCCCTCCTTTGCTGACAGTTTTCATCTATTTAGATTTTTCCTAACGGTAATTTAGTTAGTGATTTAGTCGTGGGGCTTGGGAAATAATCAGTGTGGTCACCTCCCCTGACATGTAAAGGGCACTAAGCACGAATTATCATTCTTCAGCAATTCAACACTTATGTCTGTATATTGATAAAGGCTTTATGTAGTACAGCAGCTGAGTGTTAGCAGGTATCCAATAGTCTGAGAACACTTGAAATTCTCTATCAGAAAAGATCCTATCTAATAAAAGAGTAATATGCAAATTGACTGTCACTCCAAGACACAAGATGGCCACCCCCATGTGGTCAAAGATGGCTGCCCCCATGTGGACACAAGATGGCCTGCAGGGAGGGCAGTTGTGGGCAGTTAGGGGTGACCAGGCCAGCAGAAGAGGATAGTTGGGGGAGACCAGGCCAGCAAGGGAGGGCAGTTGGGGGGGACCAGACCAGCAGGGGAGGGCAGTTGGGAGTGACCAGGCATGCAGGGAAGGACAGTTAGGGGCAACCAGACTGGCAGTGGAGGGCAGTTAGGGGTGACCAGGCCCAGCAGGGGAGGGCAGTTAGGGGCAATTGGGCCAGCTGGGGAGCAGTTAGGTGTCGATCAGGCTGGCAGGGGAGTGGTTAGGAGGTGATCAGGCTGGCAGGCAGAAGCGGTTAGGGGCAATCAGGTAGAGGCAGGCAAGCGGCTGGGAGCCAGCAGTCCGGATTGTGAGAGGGATGTCCTAACGCCCGTTTAGGCCCGCCTAAACGGGCCATCAGACATCCCTCAAGGGGTCCCAGATTGGAGAGGGTACAGGCTTGGCTGAGGGAATCCCCCCCCTCTACCCATGGATTTCGTGCACCGGGCCTCTAGTAAGGTATAATAGCGGTATTCCTTCAGCTTTGCTCAGCAGACACATACTCTCATGTTTTCCTACAACCAAATGTATTTATCAACTATCTGCATTTCCATCCACTGTCTTCAATAATTAAGAATCTCTGCTCCAATCAAAGATCACACCATCAAGTCACAATGATCCCACAGGCAGTTAGCCCCTCTCTCCCACAAGACTTAATCTCCCCCTCTCCACTTGCACCATTTCCAACAGTTTGCAAACTCCAGTTCATTCATCTTAAAAGTAATACCCCCTAGACTCCTCAGGCTACCTTTAACCACCAGCCCTTTTCTTATTGCTCTTTATAGCAAAGCTACTCAAAAGTATAGTTTCTACTCATTCATGCCTGCTCCAGTGGCCCCCACCACTCCATTGAAACTTCTCTTTTCCAGGTCGCCACCGTTCCCAATCCAATGGACACTCTTGAGTCTGCTTAGTTATTCAACAGAATCATCAAAACCAATCACTTTGCCAGGTGCTAGGGGGCTGGGGAGCAGTTTGTTGGTCAAAGGATATAAACTTCTAGTTATAAGATGAATACATCCCAAGGACTGAATGTACAGCAGTAACAATAGTTAACAGAATTGTTTTATATACTTGAAAGGTGCTACAAGAGCAGATCTTAAATGTTCTCACCACACGCATGAAAAGGTAATTATGTGAGGTGATGGATGCACTAACTAACCTTACTGTACACCTTAAACTTACACAATGCAAGGTGGGGCAAAAGTAGGCTTACACTTGTGAGTACATAAAACACAGAGTTTATTCTTATATTATTGCATTATTTTCCATATGAACAAATATAAACTTCTTTAGTCCCGCCTTGCAGTATGTCCATTATATCTCAATAAAACTGGGGAAAATGATCAACCACTCTGTTTTTCTCTCAACACTGTTCTCTTGGCTTCCTTTTTCTCATTGCCTGGGTTCACTCCCACTTCTCTGGCTATACTTTGCTCTTCTTTACTGGTCCCTCTTCTGTGAATCTCCTTTAAATAGGACCTCCATTTATTTCTCTTTCCATGAAGCATCTCAATTATTTCCATGGTTTCAATAATACCTTCTGAACTGCGAATTTATCTCTCTAGCCCAACCTCTCTTCTAGTTCTAGATACAAGTGATGATGTTGCTAGTGATGACAATGACAATGGTGAAGATCATCATAAGGCTTTTACAGAAGTTTCAATGTGCCAGGTACCATTCTACGTTCTTTACAAACACTAAACCCATTCACTCTTCATAATGGGCCAATCATGGCCTTCATTTTTCAAATGAAGAAACCAAGGCACTGAGAGGTTAAGGAACTTACCAGGGTTATACAGTTAGGAAATAAACCCAGAGTCAGATGTAAATGCTATGTAAACACCTAGGAGGCACCTTAAGTATCTCACAGGCCTCAAACAACCTGTCTTACTTGAAACTCCTGAATTCTTTCTCTTCCAGTTTTCCCCAAGGTCTACCCAAGTCCTCAAACACAAATCCTAAAGAGTTATCTTGCTCCCCACCATCTCTCTCACTTCCCGACATTCAATCCATCAGCAAGATGAATCATTTTTGCTTCCTCAATAGATCTTGAACCACTCAATCCTCTGTTCTTACTTTCCTGTTAAGCCCTCAGACGTCTGGCCTTGTATGACAGCCTAGCCTACCGGCTCTTCCTGCATGCACTCTGGCTTCCTTCTAAACTCCTCTCCATATGGTAATGATAGTGGTTTTAAAAAGCTCCTACTAGATTATATTGCTCTCTTCTTTAAATATTTTCATTGGCTTCACATTTGACTTAAATTAACATCTGAGTTTCTCACGGTGGCCTCCCAAATCCTGCATCATCTAGTTCTCACCTGCATGTGCAATCTCATCTTGTTTTACTCAGTTCACTCTGTTTACACTGTCTTTGTTGTTACTCTTGTGGTCCCTCTGCAAATAAAGTTATTTTTCTATTTATGTGCATGCCTGGTTCCTCTTTACCCTCTGGGTTCTTGTTTCCTCATTCCCTCCATATTAGTCTTGATTTTAGCATTCACTTTTAGTTTCATAATAGTACTTTTCACAAATTATAATCATATAATTGACTGTTTACTTGTTTGTCATCTATTTCCCACTCCCTTCCTATAAACTCCTACAGACTATAAGCTCTATGAGGGCAGAAACCAAGTGTGTTTTTACTCTTCTGGGTTGTTATAGCCTATACTGTGCCTAACCCATAATAGGTACACAGAAAGTATTTTTCTTGCTGAGTGGTTGGCTAGATGGGAATATTTTTATGCTTACTCTACATTAGTAGGGAGATGAGCTACTTATCTAGTAGAGCTGGTTTTTGTAATGAGGGCTTGCTTGTGATGATCAGGGTTCATTTTCCTAATGACTTCATCAGGCTCACCTTTGCCACTAGGATGCTGCTGTTGTTGTCTCCCTATTCAGTGTGCTGCAGGAATTTTTAAAACATGCGATACCTGACTATTTAGTTGGGGGCATTGCCCTCTTTTCCTTTAGATTGTCAAATAAAGAATGACAATAGTCAACCCAACATCAGCTGTCTGGTTGATCAAAATTATACCTTTTTTTGTCAGCTCAAAAAAATATTTTTTTTGGTGTGCTGCAGAATTTTAATTAGTTTTTGTGTGCCATGAGATGAAAAAGGTTAAAAATTGCTGACCTACAATAATGCAATAAATGAAAGTATTTAAAGGATACTGGGTAGCAGTCAACACTGGGGATGACTAAAGAGTAATTTAAATGTCTTTCCTAACTTAATATTATGTGTATCTTGAGTTCAGATAGTAATCTGGCCACCGGGTTTAGAAGAGAAATTATAGGCTACTTTAGTCTCTTGTGGTGGTTACATCTCTAAAATTGGATAACAGCTGCTACCTCTTGAGAACTATGAAATAAAGGGGACACCAAAATGCTGACCTTCTTGACGCTATTTGCAACAACTTCCTTGTGACCCAAGTCATCAAGTTCACTTCCAAATTTGTATTCAGGATGAGCTTCTTCCTCTTGGTCAACTGCATGAAAGACAAAAGAAATATCCATGAAGCCAAATTACCACCAAGCAATCAGACATTCTCCGTCATCTTGGGGGGAACATAAGCCCTTTTAGAGGCGAAGGAAGCTAAAAGCAAATGGGAACATTGAAATATGCAATTTTTTTTTTCAAATAAAACTTTCACTAAACTCTTATCAAGAAGCATATCTTGTTATTTGTTTGTTCTCTTGCATCTAGCATGGTATTGGACATGATTAATGCTTAATAAAGTATTCCTAAATGAATGATGATTTCCATCCTGTACACTAACCCTAAAAGTGAAAGCCTCAACACCTCAGGAATACCTGTAACTCATAAAAATTATATTTTGATTTTTCATGAGAGCTAGAGAAAAAAAGAAGATACAAGAAAAGGAAAATAAATTTGATAATTTTGAAAAAGGAGACAAAAATGTCCACAAATCATTAGGTGACAGAAAAAAAAAGAAAAAAGAAAAAAAAAAGACGAGCTTGGAAGGACTGTATTGCTCCTGCAGGCCACTTGTCAAATCTGGCTAAGGTTTCAAAGGCTCTGAAGTCATTTCTCAGGCTCATGCTAGGGGAAGAGCTGGAAGTGGGGGCTAAATTAAGTGGGAGCACAGGAGCATGGCCCAGGCAGTGAAAGGAGGCACAGACGCACTCGGTCCATGGCCCAGGAAAGTGACAAGAACTCTGGTATCCATCCAAGTCTGTTTGTGGAAAAAGGATCACTCATTACAAAAGATTTTGATTAAATTTTAACAGAAATAATCACGAGGGATAGTACAGATGTAGGAAAGTAGCTGAGAGGATAGAATAATCCACTTGAATTTCTCTTTAACTCATTGTACGTCATAAGCTTCTGTACCAGTACATGCAAGCGGTGAACCTTCCCCACACGCCACGCGCCTCTATTAAAAAAAATGTTTTCCCTAAGTGGCAGCCCTGACCAACTTTAAAATCATTTTTTGTGAGAATTTTTCAGCTGAAAATATTCAAGAACACCCGAATTGTGAGTAATATATTTATTTTTATAATATTTATTACAAATTGATTTTTAAAATTAATTTCAAAATACTGTGGCATGTGGGGATGGTTTCGGTTTTGGACGTGTGGTAGTTAACTGGTTAAAGACATAGGAGTGTCTCATATGCTGGTGTGAGATCTGGATTCCCTGAAAAAAATTTGCATAAAACCTAGCCAGAATCCTTGAGGGACCTGTATTGTAAAACAACAGTGAAATAATTTCTGAATATGGACTCACAGGGAGGTTAGCAGGCTCATAACAATTAGAGCTATTTTTCAAAAGCATGTTTAAAATGTGCAAAGGAAAAAGAAAGAACAGGAGTAAATGTAAAACGATTTCACTGATTCAAAGATGCATTTCCCACCCCCACAACATTTTAATATAACTGACATTGCGATGTTTCCTTCAATTGATGGTATTTTAAAATTCATAGAAAGCATTTTTCTTTCTTAATCAAAATAAAATAGTGGTGTCTTTTAACTGATGTTATATTGGATTTGGAATTTGAGAGACTGCTTAAGCAAGGTGCTATTTCAGGCATGGGATGAAGGTGAGGCCATAGAGACACACCCTCTTCTTGTGGAAATGATCTTCTGGTGAGGTGATATTCTCGAGGCAGATGATTAAAATCAAATCAAAACAAAAAACAGTAGGTCATATAGGCTTTGGGCAGGAAAAAGAGAATTTGAGGAGCTAGACTAGGTCTTAATCTGGTCCAGTATCTTCATTTTACAGAAGAAGAAATAGATTTAAATATATGATTTGACTTGTGAAGCCACAGAGTAAGATGTGGATTAGATTTCTCCAGATTCTTAGCACAATGGTCTTAATGTGACACTGGGTTTCCATGACCCAAGTCCATAACAAAGATTTTGAAACTTCCCACTATCACTATTAAATTTCCATTTCATGAATCTCTAGTTGAACTTGCCCAGCCAGATATAAACTACTTGAATTCAGGGGTATGTTTCATACAAGTGGTAGAGATTTAATAACTACTTTAAGAGTTGTATGAATGAATGTTATCATCTCTTGAGTGTGCAAATATGTACAGACATGTATAATTCTGATATTCCCCATTGCTTGTCTCACAGTCCTGGGAGTCATGTGTTCTTTTGAATCTAAATCCGGCTAACGAATGGGCACATGCTTGGACTGAGAGCCTTTTCTATTTTCTACAGCCTCCAGGCAGCCTGCCCTCTTGAACTTCACTTGGTTTCCTCTTGCCTGCTATGGCCAAGTTTAAATGAGAGACTCTAGTCATTTGTGTATAGTAGGATCATACTGTGAGGTCAGGGTAATGACAGCCAACTGACAGACCAGAACTATGACTATATATTACTGAGGGAACGTAAGAATCCTACCTAATAAAAGAGTAATATGCAAATTGACCATCATTCCAACACACCAGATGGCTGCCCCCATGTGGTCAAAGATGGCTACCCCCATGTAGACAAAAGATGGCCGCCACAAGATGGCCTGCAGGGGAGGGCAGTTAGGGGTGACCAGGCTGGCAGAGGAGGGCAGTTGGGGATGACCAGGCCAGCAGGGGAGGGCAATTTGGGGCAATCGGGCCAGCAGGGGAGCAGTTAGGTGTTGATCAAGCTGGCAGGGGAATGGTTAGGGGGTGGTCAGGCTGGCAGGTAGAAGTGGTTAGGGGCAATCAGGCAGGCAGGCAGGCAGGCAGGCGAGCTGTGGGAGCCAGCAGTACTGGATTGTGAGAGGGATGTCCAACTGCCAGTGGGATCAGGCCTAAACGGGTAGTCGGACATCCCTTGAGGGGTCCCAGATTGGAGAGGGTGCAGGCTGGGCTGAGGGACACACACCCCCTGTGCACAAATTTCATGCACCAGGCCTCTAGCCAAATATATAACTGGTAAAGCAGAAACCTCTATGCCTTTAAAGAGAAATTCAAATGAATCATTCTATCCTCTCAGCTACTTTCCTACATCTATACTATCCCTCATGATTATTTCTGTTAAAATTTAATCAAAATCTCAAGCATATTTTGAAATAACATGGGAGCCACTAGAGGCATATTTTTGTCTATAAGAATAATTAACATATTCATAAAAGTTGGGAAAGTACCCTTAAGGGTGATAAGTGGAATCACACTGATCATCATTTTAGATTAATATGTATGTTCAAAAAATTTGACTTTTATCAGTTATATTCTTTCTCCTTAAATTTTTTTAACAACCATTTTGCATATTTGAGTTTTCTTTGTATTCCTATATATTAGAAGGGCAAGATTGTAAGGTACAAAAGGAGATAAGGCAATTCTAGAATTGAATCTTAGTCCCACTGCTTACCAGCTATGGGATCATGTCAAAATGTTGGTGTAACAATGGTAGTTATTATTTTTTTTTTCTCGTTAGTTTATTCCATTATTCTGCAGTTTGTTTTACTGGATTATAGTATCTAGTAATGCCTTCATGTTTTTGAGTACCATCTATGAAGTGTAAGTTAAGAAACTATGTTTACCTAAGAGTCATCTTTTCAAATTTTAGAAGTGTTTTACTGAACTTTTGAACATAGCCCTTTCAACATTTTATTCTTAAATCTTGTTTAGGTTTATTATTTGCAAAAACTGTGAAATAATATAGTAGGCATTATGGCAGACTATTTTCCAAAGACAGCTACTATAACATCTGCCTTCCCACCTGCGCTTCTACAATGTGACCTTCCTGCGTACCCACCTCCTGGAACCTGGGTGGGTGCTAAGTCTGATTTGATGCATAGCATAGAGAGGAAGTGATGATGTCCCAGGTCCAGGTGTAGCTCTTAAATAGTTTAGCAGCTTCTGTTTTCTGCTTCTTGGAAGAAAAACAGGACCATCGTGCTGTGAGAAGCCCAAACCACATGGAGAGGCCACATGGGGGTGCTTGGGTCAGCAGGCCCAGCAGAGCTCCCAGCAGACACAGCTGCTAGCCACGTGAGTGAGCCATCTTGGACAACTGGCCCAACCGAACCTTCTGATGACTCCAGAACCTTCTGATGACTCCAGCCCCAGATGTCACCTGTGGGCAACTGCATGAGAAACCTTAGGGAGAACTACCAACCTAAGCCCAGATGACCCACAGAACTGAGAAGATAATAGTGTTGTTTTAAGCCTCTAAATTTTGGGGTGATGTGTTACACAGTAATAGGTAACCATAACAGGCATTGATTAAATAATATCAGATATCTTTGGCCTTCTAGACCTCCCCTGCCATATAAAGCATATAAAAGCAAGTCATTCTGACTTTTCTCTGGGAGTGAAATTGAACCCACTGTTTGCATATCAACATAGACCACAGTTAGAAGTCTTTACTTACGAGGGGGTTATGAATAAGATTAGTTAATTCTTATAGCTTTCAAGTTTTTACCTATGGGGAGCGGGCCTAAGCCATCAGTCGGACATCCTTAGCACAGCCATGGAGGTGGGAGAGGCTCCCGCCACTGCTGCTGTGCTCGCCAACTGTGAGCCCAACTTCTGGCTGAGTGACGCTCCCCTTGTGGGAGCATACTGACCACCAGGAGGCAGCTCCTGTGTTGAGCAGGATCGGGTTGAAACCGGCTCTCCAACATCCCCTGAGGGGTCCTGGATTGGGAGAGGGTGCAGGCCAGGCCAAGGGACCCCACTGGTGCACTATTGGGGCCGGGGAGGGACTCAGGAGGTTGGCCAGCTGGGGAGAGACTGCGGTAGGGCTCCAGAGCATGTCTGGCCCATCTCACTTAGTCCTGATCGGCCAGACCCCAGCAGCAAGCTAACCTATTGGTCGGAGCATCTGTGCATGTTGAGCAGCCTTAGCATATCGTTAGCATATTACACTTTGATTGGTTGAACGGATGACCAGACAACCAGACACTTAGCATATTAAGCTTTTATTATATAGGTTAAGTATTTTTAAATTATTTAGCCCAAAGCCACTCTCTAAATCCAAGGCACTGTCTAACCAACAGGTACACAGTACAAGTCCAAATTATTTTGTTAATCAGTTCTCATGCTACATAATGAACAAATAACTTTCTAAACAGTCCACACCTCTCAAAAGGTCCATTAAAACAACATTATGGTTGTTCCCGTATGGCCAAAGTAAAACAGAAGCTAATAGCAAATATTCAAATATGTTAAACAAGGCTGCCTTTGTTAAAATTATCTACCTATCTAGATCCAGTGAGCTGGTTATTCGAAGGAATTTGAATCTTAAAACTGGCTTTGAGTTTCCAGTTCATTTTGTGGGTGTACCTTCAAACCAATCATTTACTTGTGGGTTTTGGCTCACATTCCTGTCCTTTTAACTTGCCTTACTACTATCATCATTAACAACACTCAAGTTTATGTGTTTGTTTATAGGGAGGACTGCAAATATCCTTTGTACTCCAACCCCTCTCTCGGATAGTAAGGGCTTTAAGGAGTCTCCTGCTGTGAATTTCTGCTGAACAGCTGAGTGAATTGCACAACAGGAAGGGAGATGACTAAGTCACTAAAATCTGGTGCCTAAGAAAACGGAAAGTAATACTATTTGGAAAAATACCCCAAAATACCAAAAGATTAAGTTTGGTGCATGAACATACACCCGACTATTAAGAATTAAAATTCAATTTTTAATTTAAAAAGTACTTTTGTGACATGTAAATGAAAAAAAAAAAAAAAACACAAGACAAAACAAACAACAACACACAACTTACCACTTTCTATTTCTTCCTCATTATCATCCTCTAAGATGCTAACTGGAGCAGCGGATTCTCCAGCTTCCATCATGCTTTTCAAAGCTTCGAGCTGCTCTAGAAGGAGAAGGTGACGGATGTTAAATCACTTATAGAGCCTGGGATTTAAGATTCACACTGAGAAGGAAATAAAAAGGAAAGAAATGCATTGTCTAGGCTCCTCTGGGGCTAAGGCCTCTGTCTCACCCAGTCCTGGTGGATGACCTTAAGGAACATGCAACAGTCACACTCTCTATACATGATGAAGAACATGGGTGAACTGCCCACTTTTCAGAGGCATGAGAGGGGGCTCAGTCATTGTGAAGGATTTCTTTTAAGTCTTGGTAACAAAAACCCATGATTGGAGGACAATTTAGGTGAAGTGACAGAAAAGAAACATGCACATTGAAGAATGATCAAACTCCAGGAAAGAGTATTTGCCACTGCTATAACCAGGGTTATTACCCTAATACATAAAAAACCCTTAGTAAGTCCATAAGATAAAGACAAAATAATTTAAAAAATGGAAAAAGGAGAAATCATAAATGATGATAAAGAAGCTAGTTTTCAAAGACATATAAATAAAAAATTAAAGTATCATTGTCTTCTAGTGTTGAGTACCCAGACTATAAAAATGGCCAACACCCAGCATTAAGAATAGGGCTGGGAAACAGGCTATCTTGCATATTATAGTGAGAGTATAACTTGGTACAACTTTTCTGAAAGACAGTATAACAAGATATATCACAGTATAAAATGTGTCTGTGCTTTGACCAACCGACTCTAACTGTACAAATTGATTCCAAGGAGAAGGCTGCACAAATGTACAAAATGAATATTCAGGCATGTTTATCATTGTTGTTTTCATAGTAATGAAAAATCCATCAACTTGGGACTGGTGAAAGGGTCGCATATACCACAATATATTCTGTGTTGTGTTTCATACATTACAATTAAAGTCAGTTTGTAGATTTACCTTCTGCTAAATGTAAATATACTTGGTTGACTTAAAAATAATTTTTGAAATGAGTACACTTTACACGATCCTAGTTTTGTTAAAATGTATGCATATGTCTAAACATGCATGTATGTATGTGTCTATAGTATATATATCTCTGTATAAAATATATAATTTAGTGCTATTTTATTAGTTTCTTATACTTTTTTGTTGTCTTCACTTTTCAATAGCATCGTTGCTTTTGTAATAAAAGAAAACTATAATTAATACAATTAAAAATTTAATGTAGACTACCTAGGGGAAAAACACAATGCAATCATACAATATTTGATGCTATTAATTTACTGAACTAAGAGATTTGTTGAAAGATAATATTCTAGGAAAATACTGGGGGAAATATCTATGTAAAATCATTTCTCTCTTAACCTCTCTACACCCACACACACACATACATTCACACTTTCACATTTACCTAGGATCCCTAGATATGTATGTATAACATGAGCAAAGTGCAAGGAAAACTTTTCAAAAGGAGTTTAGAGCATATAAAATGATAAAATGCTAGTTCCTTATATTTTGATAAATTTGAAAACGCCTCTTCCACTTTCTTCTCATTTCTCCTTGGGACCCCTCCAAATTCTTGTTATATGAATACTAGATGCCTGGTGCATGAAATTCGTGCACAGGGGTGTGTGTCCCTCAGCCCAGCCTGCACACTCTCCAACCTGGGACCCCTCGAGGGATATCTGACTGCCTGTTTAGGCCCGATGGGCAGTCAGACATCCCTCTCACAATCCAGGACTGCTGGCTCCCAACTGCTCGCCTGCCTGCCTTCCTGATTGCCCCTAACCACTTCTGCCTGCCAGCCTGATCACCCTCTAACCACTCCCCTGCCAGCCTGATTGATGCCTAACTGCTCTCCTGCCAGCCTGATTGCTCCTAACTGCCCTCCCCTGCAGGCCTAGTCACCCCTAACTGCCCTCCCCTGCAGGCCTGGTCACCCCTAACTGCCCTCCCCTGCAAGCCTGGTCCCCCACCAACTGCCCTTCCCTGCAGGCCTGGGTCCCCCCCAACTGCCCTTCCCTGCAGGCCTGGGTCCCCCTAACTGCCCTTCCCTGCAGGACCGGTCGCCCCCAACTTCCCTCCTCTGCTGGCCTGGTCACCCCTAACTGCCCTCCCCTACTGGCCATCTTGTGGTGGCCATCTTGTGACCAATGGGGGCAGCCATCTTTGACCACATGGTGGCAGCCATCTTGTGTGTTGGAGTGATGGTCAATCTGCATATTACTCTTTTATTAGATAGGACTAGAGGCCCAGTGTATGAAATTGTGCACAGGTAGCGTCCCTAGGCCTAGCCTGTGATCAGGGCCATCTTCCGCCCACTTGCCAGTCCCCAGCCCACCCCACTGCCACCCAACCGGTTCCCTGTGGTTCCCCATTTGCCATGCTGAGATCGGAGCCTGTGGGCCAGGGGGGGGGAACAAGAGGTCGGATGTTCCACCCACTCGCTAGTCCCCAGTCCTGCCCCACCACCACCCACCCGGTTCCCCGTTCACCATGCTGTGATCGGAGCCTGCAGGTGGCGGGGCGGGGGGGAGGGGCTGGGAAAAGGGGAGGGACTGAGAGGTAGTCAATGCACCTCATAGCGACTGGTCAAGTGGTCATTCTGCCGTTACAGTCACTGGGCTTTTATTATATAGGATGCTTTTCCCACTGCAGAAACGAACTGATGCAGAAACTAAACTTAAATGAAAATGTGGCAACTTAAATGAAAATATGTAACATCACAACTACACCCTCCACCCCCAAATCCATGGTTTTAAAACATATTGCATTCTAAACAGCTGAATTGTTGAAACATACAAGGTGTGTATGCACCCATTATAGATGCATGAATTTGACTTACTTTGTTCAACCTCAGGTTTCAGCCGTTTATTTTTGATAAGTATTTTTCTTTTGAGGTCATTGGGGGATGGCAAGGGCCTGCCTGGTTCAAGCTACAGAAAAACAGAAAAGGCTGAATTAGTGACAGGTTGTGCTTCTCCATTCTCATTCCCAGCCCAGAAGGAGCAGAGGCCTGGGAGTTATACCACCCATATCCACTAGATGGCAGTCAGCACAGTTTTATGATTTCCTTCTCCAATCCCAATTAGCCCACCATATCCAACTTTGCCTCAGACTATTGTGGCAAACTTGACCTCCACACCACCTCCAGGGTATGCAGAGCTGCCCCACCTTCCCCCATGGAGCGGGGTCTGACCTGGGGTGGCGTCGGAGGAGCAGCTCCTGCCCAAACTCAGGCTTTGCCCTTTTTAAATATCTGGTAAAGTGCAAAGAATCATTGTGGCTGCTTAGGTCAGAATTGGCTTTCCCAACCACAAGGTCTCCCCTGATCCCTCCAAGTGTTGGATGGCACAGTAAGCCTGTGTGCTCAGTCTGACCCAACCTCTACACTTGGGACTATAGTTTTGTGGGTTCCATAAGGGAAACAAGAATGGCGTGGTCTTAATTACTGAAATCTAACCTCTAATATGGTTTCATTTGCTTGGATTTATGTCTGCAAAGGAAGTTCCCTTTCTTCTATTACCTCTAATCCATAGAACTCAGTCATCTATTCCCCCATCCATCTATATACCCACCCACCCACTAACCCACCCACTCTTATCCATCCACCCTTCAGGCATCCATTAATTTTCAAAACTAATTTTTATACTACTTAATATGCAAGGCACTATGCATTCCCATGTCTGTGTTTCCTCAAATGAAACACTTTGCTGAAATTCTGCTTTCGGGAAGCCTGTTGTAAACTGGTCCACTCCACAGCACTCTCTCTTGAATCTGGATATCTCCAAGAAATATTACACACATCACAGGCCACCTTCTTTTTAGTTATGTTGTTACATTTGTGTCATGTGTCCTACACCCCCGCTGTACCCGCAATCTCTTGGTTCAGAGAGCAAGTCTTACTCCCATTTATATTACCTTCTAGAGACCAGTGCACGGATCTGTTCACTGGTGGGGCCCTCAGCCTGGCCTGCGGGGCTTGGGCCAAAACCAGCTCTCCCACATCCCCTGAGGGGTCCCAGATTGCGAGAGGGCAGTTCTCGGATGACGCAACCGGGAATCGGGCTCCCTCCTCTCTGGTTCTGGGTGCGTCACCCAAGAACCACCACGCCAAGTGACTGCAGCTCAGCAGCTCCTGTGTTGAGCGTCTGCCCCTTGGTGGTCAGTGCATATCATAGCTACTGGCTGGTTGTCCTATCAGCCAGTCGCTTAGGTTTTTATATATATAGATGCTTCTCATAACACCTTTGACACATGCGCATATCACTCCACGGAGAACACACTGGTCTTTCCCCCAAAGCAAGCACCTTAGCCCAACCAAAAAATAAAATAAACAGAGGGCCTTGGTGACAAAAAAGTGAGAGAAAAAATCAGGGATATTTCTTAGCTTTGGTTCCCTTTTAATCAGTTTGAGACCAGGATTAATGCCCCGGTAGTTTATTTGGGAGGCTGCCCCAGGACACTCTAAGAGGAGTAGGAAAGTGATAAAAAGGAGACAGGCAGCCAATCAAGAGTGTGTTATCAGACAAGTTATCACTCTGGGCGACTGGACAGTGATCCTGCTGGGGAACCCTGGGGGATGGTGGGAAACATGTGCTCGAAGTTATCCCTTCTGAAGAGTGAGGGAGCATGGGGCGGGGGTGTTAATTCTCTGGCACTTCTGGCCTATCTTTCACCTGTGGGCAGAGCAGGCTCCTGTGACCAGAGCTCTCCCTCCGAGAAAAGCTGCAGGCTGGCAGTCAGCTGAAAGGCAGCCAGTACACAGAGAAATAGGATGCAGCTCGTGGACATGCACAGGGCACCTGCAGCTGTGACTTGAGTAAACTGAAGAGAATCAGGGGATGGGTGCAAAGGATACAATATCCTTGTCTCCTGCATATTTTTTCTGCTCCGTAGATCGTTTCTGAAAAAAACTCATTTGTCAACCACTGGATGTGTTTGCTCACAAGTAACACAAAGCACTTTCCTTCATGTCAGCCACTGTCATGTTCTACTGCCACCTCATGCTACCATGTCTGGGCCCATCAGCTGCTTGTCAAGAGTGGGGCATTTGACCCAGTAATCCCACTTCTATGAATATATCCAAAGAAATCAGAAATACCAATCAGAAAAGATATATGCACCCCTATGTTCATAGCAGCACAATTTACAATAGCTAAGATTTGGAAACAGCCTAAGTGCCCATCAGCAGATGAGTGGATTAAAAAACTGTGGTACATCTACACAATGGAATACTACGCTGCTGTAAAAAAGAAGGAACTTTTACCATTTGCAACAGCATGGATGGACCTGGAGAGCATTATGCTAAGTGAAATAAGCCAGTCGGAGAAAGATAAATATCACATGATCTCACTCATGTGTGGGATATAATGAACAACATAAACTGATGAACAAAAATAGATCCAGAGACAGAGAAGCATCAAACAGACTGTCAAACCTCAGAGGGAAGGCAGGGTAGGGTTGGGGGAGGGGGTGTGGTAAGAGATCAACCAAAGGATTTGTATGCATGCATATTAGCATAACCAATGGACACAGACACTGGGACGGTGGGGGCTTGTCCTGGGGGGTGGGAGTGGCCAGGGAGGGGTCGATGGGGGAAAAAGAAGACATATGTAATACTTTAAACAATAAAAAAAGAAAAAGGAAAAATAAAGAATGGAGCAAACTTTTATTACTGTGCATTGTTTTATACTTTGTGCATTAGCTGTCTGGCTACTCATAAGATCTGTGACAGTGGATCTTAACCACGGGGGTTATGGATCTTTGTAAAAGTGTGATGAACTCTCTGGGATGTTTATATTAAAAAATTGTATGCCATTACGATGAGTTCACAAAAGGGGTCAAGTAGTTCTGAAAGACTGATGCTACAGATCTTCATTTTTATTTAAATTTATTGGTACAGAAAGCTTTCATTGTGCTTTAGAGAGATGTGTAGATAGATACATAAACCTATGGATGGTCCACAGGTTAACAATTCTTTGTTTGATGAAGGAATTAGCAGGTATAAAAATGAAATGCAAAAGAAATACATAAAACATTGTCCAAGTATTTATTTTGGAGTTGAGAACTTGAACTTCAGTCTGCTATGACTTTAATCTGTGAACTTCCCATAGCAACAAGTTCCCATGGGTGCTGAACCCTGGGTGCACATTTGATTCAC